>NC_136918.1:60102733-60712830 GCF_949752795.1 Hyperoodon ampullatus
GATTGATATACGGGAACATGTGACATATTTTCCTCACCATAATTGTAATCATTATCATTGACCTTGCCCATGAAATTTTTGTTGGTTGAAGAAAAAGGAGTAGGATTCCATATAAATTGAGCAATTCAAAAAATAAACATTACAGCTTATATTATTATCATTATTTTCTTATTCAATGTTATGAGCACCCTTGAGTGATTTAATCTCTTGAATAGGGAGAGAAAAACCATTAGAACCCCTCCACATGCAGTCATGGCAGTATTTTGTTGCATTTTTTTCTTCCAGAGAACAGGAAGTCTAGCCCAAGTCTACACAGCTGAAGATCTTAAACTGAAGGTTCCTGACACATGGACAACAAAGCGTGGTTGCCACAACCAAGGGGACGTAAACAAAAGTCCACCATGAAAGTAGAGGACATGAAAGGAACAGTCAGGAAAAACACTAAACAGAGTGAATTGTATAAATGGAAAATTAGGGGAGAAGAGACAGAAGAAAGATATAAAAGGGACACAGAAGCACTTTGTTCACCTAAATGATTATAAAAATGTGACTCAAGGTATTTTGATGAGGAGGTAGGAGGAAAGAAGAAACAGAAATTAGAGGCACATAAAAAAGGAGAGTGGTTAACATATAGAACCTGGACACTTTGCTGCAGTACCACGAGAGCTTACGAATCCAGGAAAGAATAATTATTACTCAGTTGGGATGCACTTTCCTCCTTGTTTCATTCTGAGCCCGAAGAATTTATGACTTTTCTGAGAAGTTTGAGTTGGTTTTATCAGTGCTCTCCATTATCTGATTAAGTGGTACATCTGCTTCCCTTTAAATATGTTTATTGAAACCTGCTAGGTGTGAGTTGGACAGAATAGGAGCCTGGAATTTAAAGCAGAAACCTATTCTACTTCTGAGGCAAACTAAGAGAAAATTTGAAGCAAAAATACACATGAACAAATTTTTTAAATATTGGGCATTTAAAGGCTTTTCTTATTGTAATTAGAAATAAATGGCCTAGGCTCATCTTTAGCTATTTGAATATATAAATCTTTAAAATGGGCATTTTTCTCTGGTAGTAAGATTCCTGATGAACAACCAAAAGTGATATTTAGTTTCACCCTGTTCCTGGGTGATAGGTACATCAGATTCATCACAATTTACACTCTGGCAATAGGACCTTGAGGATTCTCAAGGTATTTCTTCCTTTGTGACTTACTGAGCTTACACATCAAATGCCGTGACTTGCGACCCCTCAGAATTTCTCTTCTCTGACCGGGAATAGAACGGATAGATGGGGGTAGAGGGGGCCAGTGTGATGAATAGCGCTTTATGCCCAACCCCCACTACACCCACACCCACACCCCTCCCTCCATGGTAGAGACTGTGGCTGTAGGGCTGTGTTATCCCACCAGCAGTGAGCTTCAACAGGAATGAAAGGTTATTAAAGGAATACATTTATAACTGGTCAGGAGGACCTCAGATGATCTGATTGTGCTTTCTTTGTCATCAGGAATCCCCTTTTCCCCTCTCTTCCATAAGACGAAATCCAAATCTTTGGATTTCTTCTGAATGTTAAAGTAAGTGCTCCCTAGACCTCAGAGTTTAAATATAATCTCACAGGTTTTCAAGATTAAAAAAATTTTTTTTCCCTTGGTTTTTCTTATGACTGTGAATAGAAGGAGTTCTCTTCAATAGCTGGGGTGCATCTTTTGTGACTTAGTGTCTTACCAAAGCCCCACCTTCTAGTTAGAAGAGCTTCACAATAAGCTAGAATTGTTCCAACTGCTATGTGTCCACTTAGAGGGGCGGGATAGGGAGGGTGGGAGGGAGACGTGAGAGGGAGGAGATATGAGGATATATGTATACGTACAGGTGATTCACTTTGTTATACAGCAGAAATTAACACACCATTTTAAAGCAATTATACTCCAATAAAGATGTAAAAAAAATAATAAAATAAAACTAGTGAGAGAAAAAAATGAAATGATTTCACAAGTGATATAATCACATAAACGTATGCTTGTTGGCACATGTTGGCTAATGATAATTTTTTTAATTTAAAGGTAAACTTCTTTTTCTCTAATGCTTGGGTACCTTTTGGAGAAGAGGATAATTCAGCAATTTATGTAAGGTTTGACTTCTCCTGGGCTTTTATCAGGTTCTTGGGAAGGCTAGCTGTGATGACCACATATTCTTGGTTGGGGGTAAATGCGTGCTTTGGGCATTTTCTGTTTTGTTTGACTTGGTTGGGTACCATCTCCCATGGCAATCTATGAAGCCAATTAATGGAAAAAGTAAATTTTATTAATCTCTTTTCAGCTGTGTGAGAAAAGAAGTCAAAACATAACGGGGAAATTCTTCTAAGTGTGAAAAATTACCCACGTTGTCTATTTCATATTTCTCAAACTCAAAAATTAATGGCTTCTTAGAAAAAATATGCATATCTCTGTGGACACAGAGAGTTTATGAATGCAAGGGGGCACTGCAGGAGGGGAGAGAAGGAGGAGGGCTTCTGCGTAGGAGAAGGAAAGGACATATTTAAGCACTGAAATGTACATTTTTCATACTTTCACATGATTGGTTTTTCAGAAAGAAAATTATTGTGGAGAAAAGCTCTTTTAAAGCAGTTCCATTTAATTGATGCTAGAATAGTTATGATAGAGTAGGGATTTTGATTTTAAGTCATTCATAGCTGATTTTGCTGGGCTTTGGCAATTCTAATTTTGGCAACTTTACTTTTAGCTAATAAAACCACGTCTCAGATTTCGGTTCCTACGCAACTGTTAGAATACTGAGATATTGTAGATAAAGACTCGATCCTATAGATAGTCCACCCATTGGCCATTTGGACCTCATAGTCTTTCACACATTTGTATGTTGTACATCCTGCTTGTTCTGCTGGGAACACTCTTACCACCTTTACCTGGGGAAGCTTGTTCATTCTTTAAGAGTCAGCTCAGTCACCATTTACTTCATGAAGTCGTTCCTGAGGCTCCAGATTGGGTTTAGTGCCTTTCTCTTATGATCCGATAGAACTCTATGGCTCCTTCTGTTACGGAATTTGGCTGGAATTATAATGACCTATTTCTATGTCCATCTCCACTATTAGAATGTAAATTCCTCTAGGCAGAACCTTGTTTTGTCCTAGAAGAACTTTACATTTTAATATCTATTACAGTGTCCCTAAATGTTTTTTTAACTTAAACAAGACGAGGATTAATATGGAATGATGAAGGTCTGAAATTAGATTCCTAGGTGGTATGGTCTGCTTAGGGCGTGTGGAGGTAGATGAGGGACACTGTGGAACTCTTCTCCAGCTAGTAGCTAGTTGTTTCTGCATAAAGGAAGATCAGAGTCATCATTTGACAAATTCCTTCAAGAAATTGCTTCCATATGTCAGAAAGGTATACAACAAAAACTACTACAATAATTGCGTATAACATTTGATTACATATAGTGTTTTTCACAAATTTGTTCAATCATTTGATCCTAACAACAACATTAAGAAACAAGGATTCCTTTTTATTCCATTTTGCCAGTGAAGTAACTGATCCTGGATTGGATTCATTCGTTCAACAAAATTTTGAGCGTATAGCTAGGCCCTGGAGCATAGGAAAGTGAATGAGACAGCTATTGTCCTGCTACACAGGGGTTTGCATTCTAATGAGAAAGACATTAAAAAGTTAATTCCATCATTGCATTATTAATTGTTTAATTACAATCTTGTTTAGTTCTATGAAGAATTAAGTATGCAGTGGGGTGCATAAGAGAGAGAATATGGGACCAGTGGACCAGACTTGGTGTGAAGAGTTAGCAAAGATGCCTTGAGCAAGCAATGCCTGTGTTCAGATAAAGGGAAAAGGAGGAGTTATCTGGTGAAGAGGAAAGAGGAACCAATGGGAAGGAACATGGGAAGGAGCCTTGTGCCTTTAAGCAGCTAAAAGAAGTGTAGAGAGCCCTGGGACAGTGGAGGGAGATAGAGCAAGTGCTTGGGGAAATCCATTCTTTCTGACAGTCATTAGGGATAGGTAGATGCAAAAAAATATAGGGATTGTGGTGGTAAGAAGCACATGAAGGCCATTGGGTTTGCCCTTTACTATGATTTCAAGCAAGGGCTTTGCGGGAAAATAACTTGAACTTAAAAGTGGAGGAGTGAATTGGCCAAAGAAAGCAACCTCAGAGCCTGAGATAATGCAAAGCATCAAACATTTTCAGATCTCAGATGCCTTAACACATTTAAAGATGTTTCCTTCTACTGACTTTGGATTTTCTTTGTTCTTCGTTCTCTAGTTGATTTAGGTGTAGGGTGAGATTGTTTATTTGAAATTTTTCTTGTTTCTTGACGTGAGATTGAATTGCTATAAACTTCCCTCTTAGAACTGCTTTTGCTGCATTCCATAGGTTTTGGGTTGCTGTGTTTTCGCTGCCATTTGTTTCCATGTATTTTTTATTTCTTCTTTGATTTCTAAAGAAAAAAAATGGTACTGATGAACCTAGTGGCAGGGCAGGAATAAAGATGCAGACATACAGAATGGCCTTGAGGACATGGGGGGTGGGAGAGGGGGAAGCTGGGGCCAAGTGAGAGTGGCATGGACATATGTACACTTCCGAATGTAAAATAGATAGCTAGTGGGAAGCAGCCGCATAGCACAGGGAGATCAGCTCGGTGCTTTGCCACGACCTAGAGGGGTGGGATAGGGAGGGTGGGAGGGAGGCTTAAGAGGGAGGGGATATGGGGATATATGTATGCATATGGCTGATTCACTTTGTTGTACAACAGAAACTAACACAGTACTGTGAAGAAATTATACTCCAATAAAGGTGTATTAAAAAAAAAAGATGTTTATTTACCTGGCTCTGTGGTTGTTAAAGCTGACCCTGACCTGGGTCATCTGAATTTTCTTCCACATTGAGTTTCTTTGTGGGGTGTTCACTCCAAGTTCTCCCAGGTCTAGTCGTAGTCGGCAGAAAACTGAACGTTCCCAGCCTCATCTTAACTAAATTAACTAGACTTACAACCTCAGTGTCAGTGAGCAATGAAAGCTTACCACCAAACATATGAAACAAAAATGAAATTAGCCAGCGGTAGGAAACTACAAACAGCTGAGGCATTCAATTGTTAGCCATATGAAGGATTAACTTCTAAATCATGTAGAGCTCCCTTGGTAGTTTAACTAGTTGGGCAGTCAAGGGTATAAAAAACACACTTTAAAGTAGAAATATATTTCTTCACCTATAAAATAGAGATTTACTGGCAGGTTGTGATATTGTTAATACTGGATTTCCTTGCCTTGGCCCATGAGCTTAATCATATTTTCTTTTGCTTTCCTTGCTTTCCGTCTTGCATTGGGTTTCAAAACAGATACCATAGAAATGACCAGGTCACAAGTCAGGTAGGACAGTGCTGTCTCAGATGGCTGCTGCAGAATTATCTAAAATGCCATGCTTATTCCCCTGGATTTCTACTCTTGCCCCGTGCTATTGTTTCATGCACTCCAGATTTACACAGCTCGTTGAATATTCAGCCAGGCTTAAAGATTTTATTTGATGGTTATTTCAATAATAATTATGGAGGCTGCCAAACTCTCTTTACCCTGTTAAAAAAGAAACAAAAAATAAACCTGCCATCATAACACAGTAAAATCACAACAGTAAGATGTTTTCATGATATCTTAAACTCAGTTTGGTGTTTCTTGAAGGATTGGTAGACCTATTCAGAACTTATAGCCAAAGAAACTCAATTAATGGTCAGTACTATCAATTATTTTTATACATTTCAACAGCATTTATTAAGAACCCACAAACTTTTCGTAAAAGAATGTTGTCAACTTGAATTTTAATATTTCATTAAAACAAACCACCGGTTCACCTTTGTAAGTGTTTATTCAATTGGAGGCTAATTGAATAATTATGATTGATGAATTTTATGTGTTTTTCTTTTTTAAACCAAGGTTAGAAGGCAGTTGGCAGAGACTTTTGTGAGCCTTTTAAATGTTTCCTATTATCCAAGTCTCTTCTCTGTATATCTATGTTTATAATTTCCTCATCCTCAAATCAATTTCAGGAAAGGCCCACAGATGGGAATGTCTTTTTTTCTTTATTTAAAGGGGCAAAAAGCAAAAAAAAAAAAAAAAAAAAAGTGGAATCACCAAGAACACCCTAAACAAATAAAGTGCAAACACAGAGTGACAAGCACACTCAGACCCTGGATTGGTTATGGATGAGACGACAAGTATATGATGAAATTAATGACCCTCTGTCAACTTTTTAGATCTCACTTTTAAAGAGAATGGACCAAAAATCAATAGCCCCCAAACCACCAGTACTCCAGTGAACCAGTCTTTCATTTATCTTGCTGTTGGCACTCAGATAGAAATGCAGCCAAGCAGAGCACAGAGCCTTCACTGGGAGTCATCATCACAGGCAATGTTTGAGCACCCCAGTTAAGGGTCAAAGGTGTGCACCAAGGCTTCTATGAGAAGAACCCACTTCTAAATACCAATATTGGTATTCACTTTATTCAGCCGGAAGCCCAGTCGGCATATGCATATCAAGTGTTTGGGCTTTTGGAAGTTACCTGCTAGACTGATGGGTTCCTAGCCACCAATAACAATGATGGCTAGGGATTTTATTCTACTCCTGTTTTTTATACCTTGATTCTTCAATTGTTATCTCTCCAGTGTTCAGATGGCAGCAAAATACAACTTAGGATCAAAGTAAAGTGGACACAAGTTTTAAGAGTGCAAGTTTGTACAGACATGTGCTTTTATATCATGATTGCATCCCGGTTCCTAAGTGATGTAGTTTTTGAAGACCTTTACCTAGAATGGGATCAGATAAAGTGTAAAGATTATATTCAGAATATTATGAGCTCAAACCCAGAAGATCAAGATAGATTCCATAATTAGGCAAAAGAAGAAAACATTGGAAATGCCAGATGAGTTGTAATTGAGCTTGTAATTTTTAATGGGAATTCTTAGAAGTAATCACTTGTTTCCAAGACTGAATTTTCTAGAAATAAAATTGGTTACTACATCATGAGGATTTTCTTACACTGAGAAAGCCATATGAGAATGTGAAAGATAAATTAATCCCAACCAAGTGTTCAATAGCACTGTTTACAGCTGGGGACAAAGTGAAATGAAATGATGTCATTATATTAAAATGGATGTCAACACACAGAGAAAAAATCAGTGTAAAACGAGAGAGATCACATGTTGATGATAATCTAAGACAAGCAAAGTGCTGGCCATTTATCTGACGTTGTCCAAATGGAATCTAATCAATGATTGTCTTTAAGCTTTTTATTTCATTTGTATAACAAACACTTATAGAGAGCTTACTATGTGCAGCCACTATTCTGAGCACTTTACATATAATGATTCATTTAATCTTCATAACAATACTAGGAAATACATATTATTATTGTCCTAGTTGTACAGATGTGGCAACTAAGGCACAGCGAGGTTAAGTAACTTGTCCAAGGGCACACAGCTAAGTACTGGCAGAGTTGGGATCAAAGCCAGGGTAGTTTGCCTCAAGAATTCAAGCTCTTAATCTTTAAACAAGGCTGCCTCAAGAAATGAAAGAACTTAAAACACCAGAGAGACCTTAAATACGGTACAAATAGATGAGAACTTAAACCAAGACGTTTGTTAGTAATGTGTTTATTTATTCTTCTAATATGATTAATTACTTTGTTGTAAGATTTACCACATACAAAGGTAAATATCAAATATACTTGACATTGGTATCTGGATCCTGACACAGTGACAGTAAGGCAGAAGAAATCTCTGAGGACCTCTTAAAATTTTAACTATTTAGTGTTTAATTTGTTACTGGAAGAAAGAAACCTTGAATATTATATTCTCAACATAGATGAAAATTTGATGATTATGACTGTGAACAGTGGTAGAGCTGCTCTTTTTCTCACTTACCTGAAATGGGATAGCTGTGAACAGAGGGAAATTATTGTAGGTAATAAATTGATATCGAAGTAGAGATACCATTTAAGGTGATACACATGACCATAAAGCCTACTAGATTTAAATGAATAGTACAGTAATCCCTTGGTTTTCTGGAGAATTTCCCCCATTATTTCTCACCTAGTACCCTTCTAATCTGCAGCTTCTAATCCAGTGAGAGTTAGAAAAAGCAGAGAGAACAAGGGTAAATAAAGTAATAATCAGTGAATGAGTGCTTTCCGATAAGCAGAATATATGAAATCTACACTGGTGAGACATCCTTATGGACAACCAGGATGAATTTTGGTTAGTGGTTTGAGATTTTCTTTTGTTTCAAATCCAAAAAAGAATACTGATGTTATGAAGACTCTTTGAAAGATGTACCTTACATTTCAGCACGTATGCCAAATGCAATACAGTTTTACACTCTAAAATTTAACAGAAAATTGCCTTCCAGTGTCTCAGTTATTTGTTTTGGATATGTTAGGAAAACCCCAAAGGTAAACCTCTAACATGCACATGTGTAAGGATACTTGCACAAACCTGATCTCGTTGGATCCGTGGGGTCACATCGTTATCTTGGATGTGCCGGCTCTGGCTTCCCCTGTGCCTTGGCTCTGCAGACTGCTGTGGCTGACTTGGTGGGTCTTCTCTTGGCCCTCTCCACTCCATGGGTGTCTCTCAGCAAGTTTCATGGAAACTCCTCAGATTGCGTAGGGTCCTTCTTTGGTCAAATGTGTACAGAAACGATAATCACTTGCAAAAAAACAGGTGAACAAAGAAAACATTTCACATTACATAGTTTCAATTCTCCTAATAAAATTATACTTAATAAAATATAATTAGCATATATATGAGGTTTGACACCCTGACAGTGAGGACACAAATTGCCATTTAAGAGGAAATGGAGGCCAGCTTACTGCACTCTTCCCAACTACCTCCAACTCCAATGACCACTGAGGAAGTTAGAAAATTTAAATGTAAAACTTGATAGGCAGAAATATTTAAGGTTGTACTATCAAAGCAGATCGAGTTAAAGAAAAATTTCTGATAAGGTTAAATAATCTAAGTCAAAAGTCTAAGTGTATTTGGGGATGACCTTAGAGTTGAAAAAAGAGTCATTGTCTTCTTTTTATTTTGTTTCTACTCATATGCTGATGGAGGCTCATCTATCTGGAAGCAGAATCTAACTGCTGTTCATTTTACCCTTTAAGTAGGGATGACACTCAGCTGCTTAAATATCTCTTAACACTTTTAGCAAAACCAGATGCCAAGCCCCGTTTTGTGCACTTTTTCAGTTGAAATAACTAACTTAACCATTACAAATTAATCTTGAAAGCAAACCATCTGAACAACAAACTATGTATGCCTAGGGAACAGATGGAGTTTTTATGTCTTCACATGAGCACCAAGCAAGATGAATGATGCCACACAGGAATCTGTGCTTAATCCTTCCATTTCCCAGTGGGATGGCTTCCTTTTTAATGCCCCATGCCTGGGAATGGGAGTCCATTTCCTTATACTTAAATTGCGTTGTAAAATTACATGTGTGTGTTATTTTGTATGCTCATAGGCATATAAATGTGTGCTCACACTTTCCATGAAATATTTGAATTGAGCATTTGTCCAAGTGCCCCATTGGCTTAAATGATGAACATGAGCTTTCATGCCCACCAACAAGAAAACTTTCTGTCCTGTTGAACTGGGCTTTGAAAACTAGTTCCTTATATCTCACTTTCTGATTTACTGAATAAAAAGTCAGTATATATGTTTTACATATGAGCATGTTATTAAAAATTGCCTTTTGGGGGGCTGAAATGGCATAAAAAATAATTTAGACACTGGAAAAATTTGTTTTTAAGACATTTTCAAAATATTTTTCTGTTAAATTCTAGAATGTAAAACTATATTTGCATTTGGCATATGCAGTTACAAATAAAGAATACCTTTACAACATCTTTATAGCAGCAAGTTTCTTTGTTGAATTTGAAAGGAAAAACATCTCAAACCGTTTTCCAAGACTATTCTCAGTTGTCCACAAGGATGTCTTCCCGGAGTAATATGGATAAATAGAATGAACAGACCATAAAATTTCAATAGTCTTCAGTTTTTTTCTTCAGCAAACGAAATAGGAAAATTAACTGATTTGAGTCCCATCATATGAATTTAAGAAACAGAGCATCTATTATGTGCCAGGCACTGTAGTAGATGCTAAAGATGTAATGATGTAAAATTGACACCCTCCCACTCCCTGGTCTCAAGAAACTCCTAGTCTAGAAAAACACTATTGCCTTCTTTTTCCTCTTCCACCTGCTGGCAGAAATGGGAAGAGCCCTGAGTGAAAACATCTGGCTGTCTGACATTAAGCCCATCATTCAGCACAGGTGCAATTTTCTCATCAACAGCTTTGCATTTTGGTGTAAGAATAAAATTGTATCTACATAATGCTTGAAACCTGGTACATTAAGCTGCTGTCTATTGATTGAGAGCCTGTCCAATTGAATAGGCTCCCACTGTTGTCCACCACCTCCTCCACTAGCTAGAGGATTTAGTTGTTAGTAGAACGTGTCTCTCACTGGATCTTTGGGTTCATGGCAAATCTACTCAGACATCTAAGATTTGCTCTTTGCTCTTTAGAATGCCACCAGGGTTTGGTGATTGAGAGCCAAATTACATGCTCTGGTAGTGAATTCAGAGAGGAAAAACAAAGCTTTATAACACAGATAGAGTTAGAAGGTAACTCAGCTACAAAAGTACCAGTTCACAATTTTTGTGAGCACACATGATGTAAAGGCCTGGCGTGATACCAGCTAACCAGGCTTCCCACTGCCCCCGTTAGTCTGTAAGCCCTTTGGAACTAGTTGGTCTTTGACTTCCCATAGGATGCCTTAAATCTTGCCTTCCTTTAGGAGTTAAAGAGTGCCCTATCAGCTGTATGTTTTTAGCTACTGTTAAATTTGTACCCACTGGGGCTTCCCTGGTGGCGCAGTGGTAGAGAGTCCGCCTGCTGATGCAGGGGACACGGGTTCGTGCCCCGGTCCAGGAGGATCCCACATGCCGCGGAGCGGCTGGGCCCGTGAGCCACGGCCGCTGAGCCTGCGCGTCCGGAGCCTGTGCTCTGCAACGGGAGAGGTCTCAACAGTGAGAGGCCCGCGTACCGCAAAAAAAAAAAAAAAAAAAAATTTGTACCCACTGACAGCTGTGATTAATTTATACACTCTCACTTCCAAAAACCTATCTTTTTAAAAATGGAGAGCAATATTTTGTTGTTGTTCTGCTGTTGTCTTTTTAGATATGTGTGAGCTTATTCAGAATTGCTGGAAAAAGCACTGCAGTGGGAACCCAGAAGCCTGGGTTTTTGCTGATATTTACCGACTCATGACCTTGGCCAGATCTCTGAAAACCTAAAGCTCAGTTTTCCCACTTGTAAAATAAAAATTCTGGATAAATAAGCAGAGCCTCAGATTTTGCAGTCTTAAAATTCTGGGATTCTCCAAAACTTAGTCATGGGTATCACCTTCCTCTGGGCAACAACCTTAAGCTTTGTGTTTGTTGAACTCTTTTTCATGTAGAAATGTCTTTCTAAAAACATCTATTTGAACATCCATCCACATCATTGTTTCTGTCCCAGGTGATGAGTCAGATGAGGCCACAGTTTGAATCATTTTAAAGTGGCTCATTTTACAGTTTTTCAATTAATTTCCTTAGAAATAAGAAAAGAAGGGAGGTGGAGTGGGGACCAGTAGAAGTTCCAAATCTAGCAGAACGAAACAGTTGTGTTGTGTCCAGTATCAATATGCCAGGTCCTCGTGAGAATGTCCTTTTGGTGCAACTGCTTGTCTATTTCAGAAAGAGCTTTAGTTTTCTCCAGGAGCCGGCTTCTAAGGCTGAAGGTTTACTGGCTGAGAGAGAATAAGAAGGCAAGGAAGGCAACCCAATAAAAGACAGGGATTATTTTTTAAAAGGCTCTGGCCAACTGGTAACTGAACTTGGAACATGATTTTTCATATATCTTAGACTTACCTGTAGGTTATCTGATTCCCCTCCATGGATGTTTTGACCCTCTTCTAATTTCATCCTGTGTTGCATTAAGCTTTGCTACCTTGCTAACTTCTTCCATTTCCTCTTTAAGCTATTGACCAAACCTGGATCTGTGGAATCTGTAATGGACTGGCCTTGGGGGAGGGGAATCCACTGATATTTATTCAATTTCTCCTAGTGCCACTGAATCCACTGTGAGTGAGATTTCCTCTAACCCTTTGGGAGGGCAGATGTCAAGTCTTACCATGTAAAATAATAAATGTGTTTCAGATAACACATCCTTATGCCTTTTTCCCTAGAATAATTGGAACCTTCATACAAATAGAATTAGTCTCCTTGTAATTTGTTTAATCACCTCTGTTATGAACGACTTGTAAACATGTCCAGGCCGCCTAATCTTTCTGATTCTTCGTTTGTAAAATGAGGGTGTTGAACTCCACAATCTCCAAGGTCTTTTCCAACTCCGAAATTCTATGACCCGATACTTCTATTGTTTAGACAAAAAATAGGTCTGCTCTGAAGTGTTCTGTGTTAGGCAGCAGTCCAAATGGACTTTTTAAGAATTCACATAAGAAAAAATAACATTCTCACACAGCACTCTATAGGGTGAAGAGAGGCCCATTCACTATTTGTTTGCTCTCTGTGGGAAAGCTATTCTTTTTTTTCCTCTTTGAACAATATAAGGAAGCAACTTATCTTTTACAATTTTTGGATTCAGTTCATGGAGGGTGTCCGTATTGTCTAGTGTCCCCAAAGAGGACATGGGAGTCAGAGAGCCCATGATTTGTTCCCAGCTTTTCTGCTCCTTATGTGACCTTTGGAAACCATGGAACAACTCTTCAGACTCAGCTTATCTGCCTGAGAAATTGGGCTCCTTCATCTTCACCAGAGAGAAAACCTATTCTTAAAGTTTTTGGAAAAGGACTACAGCAGCCTAAAGGGTTAAAATGATCATCTTTAGTCTTTCAGAGCATTTATGGATTCCAATCTCAGATGTTTCTTTACTGCCCAGCACCAGAAGCTTTTGCACAGAGAATATAGGATGGAGCATCCCTGAAACTGTGAGAATTCAACCAAAATGGGTGGCCTGAACTGGAGGTGACTCTAAGTATACCCAAGAACAAGTTTGCTATGTAAAGTATTAATGTATAAATTTGTAAGATAAGGGAAAGCAGAATTTATCTGGGAAGTGGGGGGCAGGGGGATGGCAGGGGAAGGCCAAGCCTGAAGAGTTCGTTAGACTCATCCACTTCTACATAAACAGTTATCATCTTCATTAAAATGAATCTCAGCTATTAGATTAGGCTGAGCAAATTCTTCTATGTTACTGAAGATATTTTCAGCAAGAACAGAAAAAAAAGAGCCTTCCTATATGATACAGTCACTTTTTCTGGTAAAAGTACTTAGTAAAGTATAAACTAGTATGACAAACTTAAAATGATTTTACTGGTTTCTCCAAATTATAATGAACCAGTGAAGTTTTACTAGTGTCAGAAACTGGAAACAGCCAGGTGTTCCTAAAATCTCATGTACTGAGTGGAAAAATAATATTGCCTGTAGTTTCACAGTGACACTGCTTGGTTCAGAAGTTTTCAGGTTGTCAGTTTCAAATCATCCCTAAAACTTTGCTCCACAAAGTACCAGGTCAGGAGAATAATTAAGGTTTGAGTAGGAATCACTGAATTATGATTTATGATCTAACTATAACATCGAATCAACTCCTATGAATAAGAGTCCAGTTTGGTTGACATCACTTCAGGAAACATGAAATGAGCACTCAGATTTTCCAAGCAAATGTGAGATGCTCAAGCAACCTTCCCAATACAGACAGAAATAGCCATTTTGGATATGTGCTCCTTTGGCTTTTGTGTAAGGGAATCAAGTCATCATTCAGACATATTTAAATGCATCACTTGAGCTGCCTTTTTGCGAGGGGAAGAAGTGTCAGAGTCGCTCCATGATTCATCATATTAAACTTCATTTGGTGGAAACATTACAAGGGAATAGGTTCTTAGTCTCCTAGGAGGTGCCTTGCTCTACATTACTTCCCAATAAGCTCGGCTCACCACTGCCCCTTTATTTTTCTATAGCCTGTACCCTTAGCACAGTGTGTGGCTCCATTTGGACCAGAGGCCCACATCCTGTGAAAAATTCAGATGGCTATAGAAGTAATCAAAAATACCAATAAAGTGTCACCGGTCCTCACTGGTGATGTGGGATGGCGGGTGAGTGAGATATAAAAATGAATCATGAGGCGAGACATGATTGCTGCTCAGGCAACCATTTCCGAGTGTGAGTGCACCCAGGTTGCATAAATGGTTTGGAACATTCTCCGTGAGGCCAAAAGGCTTGCGGATAACGGCATCAACTCATCAGGCTCCGAGGTCCTCAGGGACCCTGGAGGCAGAAGAGTTGTTGCCCAAGTGGTTGAGCCGAAACCATTTCTATCCAGGCCATGTTGGGTAAGTGGCATATGCTGACAGGAACTGCTTGGAGTAAAGTTGGTTTTAAAAAATAAGCACCACAGCCCTATACATTTAATACAGGAAGCTGTCTGAGGTGTAAAGAATGGTTAAGTAAATGAGTGGGATACCATTAATCTTGGTTTGTTTCAGCACTACATCTTCAGCAGATGAAGGGGGTGGGGGCGTGGATGGAGAAAAAGACTTGCTCCTAGCTCATAACCTGAGTGTTAAAACTGATGTCCTTCCCATTAGGGCCTGTAAACTCATTAGCACATGGCAATTTATCCTCTTTTATTTCTTCTCAATTATCCTATCATCCATTGTATCTGGGTCTGATTACCCTTTCTCAGAGTCAAACATTATCTTGTAAATCATTTGCTTTAAGTCCAAGCCTGCCATTGCACTGCCCAGGATTTGCTTAGGCAGGTAATAAATCAATTAGTATTAAACTTGTGGTGTCATCTATTTTCTTTCCTCGTGCTTGGAAAAAGGAACACCTGAAAACCTAGCTTAGGTTACATCACATTTCTGTGCATGCTTGTGAACAATGCAGAGACATTTGCTCTCATTCAACGGGGAGGAAAGACAAGGGAAAACAAAACAAGGATTCCAAATCCTCAGTGTGTGCCTGGAAGGCTGATGGCCTCACAGGTATGTGGCCCTCGTATTTCAGAGGTGACACTTTTAGTAATAATTGGGAACATCTATTATTCAAACGTGGACATCAGAGATTCTGTTTAAGGGGATAGTCTCATTTTTATGTCTGAAACACAATTATGGAGCCAAAGGAAAGACTGTGGTTCATTTTTTCTCATATTATGCTTTTATGTATCTCCTGTTTCTCTGCACACATACAAATTGGTCTGATATAACCAGACAAGAGGAGCTGAGTATTTTTAGGTCATTGTCCTTTTCTCCCGCTTATATTCCAAAGGACATCTTTCTTTATGTACTGTACTGATTTATTTCATCATTTTATCTTCATGCTCTGGATCTGGTTTTCAATCTTTTGGCTGAGATTCTGTACTGAGAGCCCCACAAAACCATTGTAGTTCAAAAGTAAGCCCTGTGAGTTTCTAAATTAAGGAAAAACATCCTCTTGGGGATTTGAATGACCAGTAGCCTCTCCGGAGTGATACCCCATGTATGGGCTATAAATTAGTGAAGATCCCTGCTCTTCTGGTCAGGGAAGAGGTGCCTGGGAGGGACCGTCAGACATGTGGCAGAGCCGCATCAGGGGAGCTGCTTCCAGCCGTGGAGAACAGCAGTAGAGGCGTGAACAGGGCTGGAGCACGATGTGATTGGAGGGACTGGAGAGTAATTAATAATGTTTGGTTCTGGGTCTGGCTGCTTGGACAGCAGACAGCCCAGCTTCCTGGATGTACTTTTGTCTCAGACATCCTGCTGGTGATCTGCCCCACATGAAGTCCTCCTGCCTGCTTCCTGTGTGTCTTCTGGTTTCAGTCCTTAGCTTTCCACACGGCAAAAGTACACCCACAGAGAATGTCCATGGACTCTTCTTTCTATGGGCTGAAGGAAGAATTCCAATTTAGTCTCCTACTGTGTTTATTACCAACATTGGTTATGTTTTCAGTCCATAGTGTTATGGTGGGCACAGGATCCAAGAGAACCATATAGCCATGAGGGTCCAACCTTATATAGTGGTTGATGAAAACTCAGAAATGTGTGAAGCCCTTCCCCCAGAGCAGAGAATTTGAATCGTGGAGTGGGGCTTGTTAAAACGCAGACTCCAATTCTGGAGGTCTGCTGTGGTGGACCTGAAATTTTGCATTTCTAACAAGCTCCCAAGTGGTGTGGATGCTGATAGTCCATGGCACTTTATATTTTCTTTTCCCGTGACAGGAGTAACTTTTCACCCTATTACACCCATTTACAAATGTATCCTCTGTGCCCTGCTAGGTACCAAGCTCCTTGAAAACAGGCCGTGACTGCCTTGGTGAATATATAATGACTAATTGCCTTGGTCTGGCAACTAGGAGGCCGGGGATCGAAACCCACTTCTTCAGCAAACGAGTTTTGTGACATTGATCTCTTCCCCTGAAATCCCCTGGACCTCTATTTTGTGCAATGAGGAAATTTGGACTCGATTTGGCGTATTGTTTAAAAGCAAGAGCAGGAGTGAGGTGAGAAATATGAATGAAGGAAAGAGTCATGTAGGGATTATGGAGGATCTGAGAATGGTTGTGATGTCTGAAGTGTGCTCCCTCCCCTGTCTGTCTCCTAGGGTGTGGATCTCATGTTGCCATGTTACAAATTTTCAAGAAGCTGGGAATCTGATTTTTATTCATGTAAAATCCTTTCACTGTTAAACATTGACAAGTAAAATCATTTTTTTTAAAGGAGAAGAAAAACCCTGGGAATGACATAAAACACTTCTGTAGGCCAAAGACTGCCCACAGGCCACCAGTTTGTAGCCCCTGGCCTGGACCAGACTCAAATGCTCTCTTCTAGTGAACACATAGAATTATGTTCACAAACATTAGTCAAGTGAAGCCAATGGGAGCAACATTCATGATGGACAAACCAAACCAGCTAAAATGGTGGAGTGGACGTGGCTGGTGTCTCAGCGCTTTGGGCTTTTCTGAGTTTCATACTCAAGATGGATGGAAGGGCTGTACACCAAGCACCATCAGGGTACGTGAGCTCTCCCGAGGGTATTTGCCTCACCCATGACTTGTTGTTGGCTTTGTTTGTGTGTTTACTGTTCTGGGAGTTGCCAGACATGGTTCTGGTTTTTGAGGTGATGGCATTCACCTGTGGGATGCTCAGGAACCATAAGAGTCCTTCTCATAGAGATACTCGTGGCTTTAGGAGAGTTCAGGGTCAGTGACAGCTCATGAGTCACAGAGAAGTAATTTTACCTTTAACTCCTTCTAAGATCCCGTTAATAGGAACCACTGGTTTAGTTGTCCAAGTTTTCCTAATGACCCAAGATCCATTACCAGCCCTGATTAGAGACCATCACACTTTTCCCTGGAAGTGGCTCATTATAAATGAGGAGATACATATTATGATACCAAGGATCTGAACATCCCTAAACTGAGGGCGGGGGAAGTGGTGCTGATCTTCATATAACTTTATTTGGTTGCAGAAGGGATTTCAAGGTCACAGGAAGAGTATTGTAAGAGCCGTCCGTCTCTTTGATAATTGTCGACAATACTAGTCATTATTTTCTGACTTGAGTTCTCTGGAACTAACCTTATAATGACACTTAGCCCATTTAAAATTCTTTTTTTCCCACTCCTCTTCAGTTGTGTAATTGTTCCATTCACATTATGGAGATGTGTCATGTCCTGAGTTTTGTATCCTGGAAAACATGCAGTAAGTCAGACTTGTTCAGACATGATGACACCACATAGACACGGCTGATTGTAAGAGGAGACAAATGATTTAGGCTTAGATGTGAGAGAAAAACCGGGGTTACTGGCAAGCATTAAATATTTATAAAGCAGCCAATCTGTGGTACTCATCGGGGAGTGTTTCTGCATGAGGCACGTCAGGCTTTATAATTAGTTATGGGACTTACTGTTATTTGAGTTTTTGCCATGCTATTTTCTGCCTATGAAGGACCATTATTTTAAATATGTAATAAGAAGAAAGAAATATTGTTTAGAAAAGTGGTAGCTTTTTCCTTTTCAAACTTTTGAATAATAATTTCTATTAACAGACTCAGTCTAGTAGTGACTTTGAATTTTTTTATCGTCACATTTTCAGGGGTCATGTTACAGTCAAATAAAGATTGGGAACTTCAGTGTAAGATAAAATAATTCCAAATTCAGGTATCTTTGTAGCATCTCTCTTAAAGCTTCTTTCTGCATTAGGGATAACAAAAGCAAAAATAAACACATGAACCAAACAGAACAAGGCTCCTGTTTTCTTCTGGCAAATCATTGTATTTTGGTTATCAACAGAAATGGCCTTGCCAATGCTTATGGCATTTGTAAACATAATTAAAAAAAGGCTTCCTTTTCTGAAAGAAAGTTGCTACATTATAACCATAAGTTGCTATAAACTCTTGAGGGAGAGAGGGAAAAAAAAACCAAACCCTCAAACCTTAATAAAAGTTCCCAGCAAAACCATTAGGGATTTCAATTATGAAGCTGTTCTCAAGACTCTTGTAAAGGTTATTTGTTGAAGAATTTCTCTCTTACAGTGTATGACAAATTACTCACTTGGCACCATAAATGATGCACAAGCCCTTTAATTAGAATATAGCACTCCATATCCTTAAGACCTTCTCACATTTCTTAGTTAATATTCTTCTTCATATGCCTTTCCAAGGAGATGTGGACTTGTTTGCAGAGTCAAAATGGATGATGGAGTGGGGTGGACAGGGACCTTGCACTGGGTTGGGAACATCCAGAAGCCACACAAAGAAAGGAAAGCTCTGACCCCAACAAGTTTTGATTGCAAAGGCGACTCTGATAACAGAGTTTTTTATTATCCTTTGCTTTTAGCCTTATTTACCATCAGGCTCTCTTGCCACAAGCATGCTTTTTAGTTCTGACAGCCCTGAATTATGGCCATTGTGGGATCCTATCTCATTAACTGAAATGGGAGAATAAAACATCAAACAATCATAAAAATAATTTGGCACTGTGAAACCACTTAGGAGCAGCTGTCAAACAGGTTGGAAGATAAACTTCTAAATAAAAAGAATAGAGAGAGCTGCAGTGTCCTGCCATATGCTTCCTCGGCATTATAGACTCCTTAATAATATGAAGTGCCTGTGTTTATGCAGAATAGTCCAGACGCTCCATATATGATATTGATTATGCCTTAACCCCAATTTAGTAAAGACCTACTCCTCCTTTTCCTAATCAGATATTGCAGAAGCAGTTTTCTGAAAGAAAAAAAAATGTCCCTAATGCCAAGTCATATTTTATCTGCGAAGGCTGTGGCGGGAGATAGGGCTTTGTCTTGCCTGTCACTGTGGCTTGGAGCCCAGTTTTAGGACAGCAAGGCCCCTCTGGGGCTCTTCTCCAGCAGTTTCCATCCAGCGATTCAAAAACATACATCTTTATCAAGCTGTTGTTGTCAGACAACATTAGATAATTAATAGGCCATTTGTCAGCCTGCACAAAACATGTTAAAATCCCAAACACAATCAGGATAAATATAGTTGCTTGCTCTCTGAAGGCTTTTTGTTCTGTCATGCAGCCATTGCAGGCAGATATTTGCTATTAAACAAGACTCATTATTAATCACATCTAATGTTAATTAATTAACCACCTCTGTGTATTGAGGGCTCTCGGTGACTTTCAATTGTTTTAAGAAGCTAATTGGTAACTTAGCAGTTTACACCTAAGTTACTATTTTTCATTCCATTCATGTCAGGATTTTACTCAGTGAAATATGTTTGTTTGCATTTGAGAAGTTTCCCATAAAAAGCTAACATTTAAGAGCCTGTGTATAACTATGTAAGAAATGATGAGGGCAATGAAATCCATAGAAAAGTATGTACCTACCTTTGTTTTTTCTTCGACTAACTTATTAAAAATAATATGATTTTTATATTGTTTTTCACACCTTATAGAAAAATGGAAATATTCAAATCGAATTTTCAGTAGATAATGAAAATAAGGATGATAACCAGGCTTAACAGGCAAATGAGGTATCTTGGTATTCATTCATTCATTCATTCATTCAACACACATATAATAAATGTGTATAGTCAGCCCTACATCCTGTGGGGAACCTGGCCCCTATGAAGCCAACACAGAACCAAATTTTAGTTGTTTCAAACTGTGAGCTTCTAGAAAGCAGGGACTTAACCTCTGTAATACACATCCCCTTCTGCCTAGCACTGTTTTCCCCTACGTGGTAGGTGCTCGATTTGTATTCCTTCAACTGAATCAACTAAATTCAAATTCAATGTAAATGTTTTCGAAATTCTGATCCACTCATGAAGATGAGTGATGTGATTAAAGAGAAATAATAATAACAGCAACACTGATCCATCATATGTGCATGTTGCACATTTCACTTTAACAAGGGCTTTTCCATACACTAATTTTTGAAGTTGTTGTACCATTGCTGTTCTACAAATGAGGAACTGGTCTGCGTTTCTGAAGCAGATGCACACTTTCCCTCTAGCACCTGGCCTTTGAGGGAGGCAGCTTGGCTCTGGCAGCCTGCCAGGCTGTGTGGTCGGACATGCGCGTGAGTTGTGGTGACATGGCTTACCAAAGCCTCTGATCAGATTCCTGTTGGAAGCTTTGATCCATTCAAAGATTTTATTGCTGATAACTCTTCTTTGGGAACATCCACCCTGAGGAATCACATGTATAAAGAAGCACTACTAGACACTTTAGTACTTTGAGAGGAGAAATGATTTGAAAATTTGGTCACATAAACAGGGAAGCAGATGTAAAGGAAAAAAGTAGATCTTCATCTCTGTGCTTCAGAATTTTCTGTTAATGATGGTGCTTTATGCCCCACCATAAAGGAAACTGTGTTTATTTTAAATATGCCTACGAGGCTTTTTTTTTTTTTGCATTAAAACATTTTCAATGTCTTCTATAACTTACTTGTGTGTATCTCACTACTGAAGTAGTCTGTGCCAACTATATTTAACACAGAAATAAAAATCACAATAATAATCAATGATACCACACAAAAAAGACATATGCATAAAGTGTAGCATACAAAATATAATTGTCTGTAACATTGTTCACCAAGTCCTAGAATATTTTCCTTCACTATCAGGAACCTTGTAGAAATAGGCATGAGAAAGAAAAGGGAAATTTGCCATAGTTGATGAAATAGATGGTGGAGTACCTGGAGGTATAGACAGTGTTAAACAAACAAATAAACATGTAACTAACAAATCAAAGACCCAACAGTCAATTCAAGGTTTTCTACCTGCTTTCCTTTCTCTCTATAACCACTGGAAGGCTTTTCACAGATGGTTAGTATTTTTATAGTGAGTATCCTTATTTATTTTTACAAGCAGAGTTCCTTATACGTGGAGCCCAGACATACATATTTTTAGTACCTTTTATGTTGAAAATAAGATGCTATACATTTGTGAATGCTACATTTTGCATTTTCATTTTTTAAAAAACCATCTCAACTCTAAGGTCCAAGTGAGAGAGACAGAAAGAAGGGAATCATTTTCTGTCCAAATGCATAGGGCATGAAAAGCACATGCACACATGCACTGAAAAACTTCAGAGCTTAAATTGTTTTATCCCTGTTGAAGTGCTGTTGTTGAATTATATGTAAGGTGGGGAAAAATGACCAGATTGAAAAATGTCCCTTTAGCTAACAAAGATCTAGACTGGAATTTAACTTAAACCAGTCTGATATTTCAGAGGCTTTTATTGCTGGAAATAATATTGAATGGAAAACAGTTGCGCTAGGTGGAAATATTTTATATCACAGGTTGCCATACTCTAGATTACAATTCTGTGACTTTTGCATTCAGTTCCCATTATGAGCTTGTGAAAGATCCTTTTCTTCTCACACAGATTCATGGCTTAATTTGTGATCATACCTCCTGACACAGAGCTTTTGTGAAAGTCCCAGCTTTCACTCCTTTAACGTAAACTCAGTAGTACGTGTGTGTAAGGAAGTGGGGAGATTGGCCACGTTGATCAAAGCCATTATCAGGATCAGTGTGTTTTCCATGCTCTCTCTGAAGTAAAAAATGAAGGGACCTTCAGAAGAACACAGCGTGACTTCAGCTGTCTTCTCTGGCCCCCTTTTTTGTCATCATTTTTTTTTTTTTTTTTCTGTTTTGTCCTGAAGATGTGAGCTGCCATTGTCTAGAGGGGGGAGGAAAAGGTTTTTCCTAGGGATGTTAATTTCAAGGCTGAGTAGTTTCCAGTCACCAGGCCTTGCTGGAAGTATCCTTCAAGATTTTCCTGGAGGCAGCTGGGGCCCATTTGTCTCACCTGCAAGGAACATGGTCTTAGGAAAATGGCAAGAACTTCTGGAAGGTTTTTTAATTAACATCTTTGTGTTTTGGCTTTAGACTGCTTATTTGTTAAATCTTGTGGTGATTTTCTTCCCGGTGGTATGTGTTTAAAGCATTAAATTGTGAACTTCCCATACAGTCTTCAAAGGTTTTTGCTCAAGTGGTCAAATAGGTTTATGTTAGTGTTTTGAGCATGACACATAATTTAGAAATAATATTTGTTTTGGCATAGCTTAATAACCATAAAATCAAGATTCAAACCAGAAAAAAAATTTAAGACCGTAATGCTATGTTAGAGGGAAATACTCTTTATTCCCTAGACACAGCAAGAAGCTGCTCTTGTCCAAATTATGAGTTGTGCAACCCTGCTTCAGTCATAAAAGAAAGCAAAATTGTTGAAATGTTATTGAAACATAACTTTTCTCCCTAGAGTAAGTTCTTTGTTGTAGGGAGAATAAAGAAAAATAAAGCAGCCATGATCTTTCTGTGGTATTCTTATAGAGGAATAAGAAAATTGGAGAGAAGAGGCTACTTAAGTTCATACCTGCTTTTCAAACTCCTTGGCCTCCAGTTTATCAGACACCATTAAGGAAAATAAGGATTTTGGTCAATCACAGCTGGTGGCATGGTTTTATTTCCTTTTTCCTGGTAGTATCTCATCCTATATTTATTTACATACTGCCTCAGATACACATGCATGTTATTGGATAATGAGATATTCAACATGGCTTAAAATCCCCCCTCCCCTCCAAAATTATTAAGCTATTTCAAAACAAGAAATAATGCTGAGCGAAAAATTTGTATTAGCTTGATTGATTATCTTATTTTAATCCATATTAAAGCTTTAAGTCTCTAGGCGTGGCTCTTTACTCCTAACACCTCATAAATTATAGCTATAATGAAGCAGTCATTTATCCTGAGCTGGTGATAAATGGCTTGCCCTAGGAGGAACTAAAGAATAGGCAAGTAGATCATTTTCATATTTGGTGAAAACAATATTAAGTACCCAGACCTCAGTGATTGCCCTAATAAATGAATAATCTGAGGTGAGGGGCTTGGCAGTCAGTGTAAAAAATAACGTGAGCTTTCTTTGTCATTTGTCAGGCTTTGCTATGACAGCATGCATTATGGGTAAATGAGCAATCAGCAAGAACTATGTTATGGCTGGGATGTTTTTGAGAAATTTATCATATGCATTGCTTGGTACCTGAAGACCTTAAGGCTTAATGGCTATAGTGCATGACTGCAAGGGAGCACAGTTCCTATTTACCCTGGTATGCTTCATTTGTGCTCCATCTCTCATCTTAAAGAAAGAAAAGACCTTTCCCAAATGAGCTTCCTTTGGCTTTGTTTTTAAAACTTGAAAGGCTTTGTGGATGATGTTCTGTTTCTCTGTTGACAGGCATTATTCCTGGTAGATTGGCTTAAGGAGATTTTGGAGATCTGAACTCAAATAAAACTTCAGGGTCAGAAATTTATCAGTGTACGGGGATGTCAGAAGTCTGGATTCCAGTGTACCTGGAGCCAAATGTATTATGGAAAGTGGCATTACCTCCTGATAACACTATTAAATACTTAATGGTATTTAGGAGTTAAGTGAGTTTTCTACCCTCCCCCAGCCCACCAAACAGTGGATCTGTTTGGTCTATTACTGAATTGGAAATAACCAAGAGTAGTTGAGATGTGAATGCCTTATTGGAATTATGCAATGTGTTATGACAATATCTAACTCACTATGGTTTGCTGCCATAGGTAGTAAAAAATGGAACCAGTATCAGAACTTCTCTTCCTAGGCCAGAGATCCCTCATCCACAACCTTGTCTCATTCCTGTGAATCCTATTCTGAAATATATGATCAAGGAGAATGTGGCTTTACCACTGACCTTTGCTGCCATAATATCCAGAATTTACACATGATTTTGAAGTTAGGTACACATCAAATTCCAACTCTGGTGTTACCCCTAGTTCACTAATTCCTCTGACATCATTTCCCTCCTGTGTAAAATGGTGAAAAATACTATCGTGAAGGGTTGTTGTGTGGAGTAAATGAGGTAATGTAGAGATGATGCTTAGTATGTGATAAATGACCTATAAATATTCAGTTAGTTCCAAGTCATCTTAACCCTGATCAGGCACCTGAGCGTTTTCAATATTCAAAATGTAGATGGAGTTTTAAAAGATACTGTATCAAGGCCAGTTGCTCACTATATTTGAGCAAGATGCTAGTGAGACAAATTCAATTAAGTAAAAACATTTGTTGAGTATCTACTGTGAGTCAGGTTCCAGTGATGACCTAAATATCACCTCCCCATTGGTTAGCAAGACCATTGTAATAACCTCTGGTTCCTCTCCTCTCCTAGCTCTCATCCAAGAACTTTCCAGTTATCTTTCCAAAATACAGATCTGATCATGTCATGACTCCTAGTTGCCAAACCATATAGCATCACAGAAAAGGGTTTCCATATTATGCCTCAGACCTACTGTTTTAGCTTCACATCTTGCATCCTTCTTTAATGCTTATACTCCATCTATATGCAACTATTCACCGGTCCTTTAATATGTAAGTCACATGCATGCTTTTCTCTGCCTAGAATGTACTTTTTCTCACTCAGATGTCTGGACATGGCAAAATCTTCACGGAAGAGGTATTATTTAAAATTTTAGCTCTGGTGTGTAGCCTTCCCCAGCTTTCCAGGTTGAGGTGGTCTCTTCCTCTTAGTTTTTCCCTGAGTACTTTGTGAGCACCTACTCATCGTTTTGTACAGTAACCATCTGTTTGTGTGGTCTGTTTCCAAGTGTGAGTTCCCCGAGGACAGGAACAATGTCTGTTTCACTGTTTTACTTCCAGGAATTAACATGGTGCCAGGGATGTAGTAGATGCCCTATAAATGTAGTTACAGAATCAGTGAGAAAGATGTTCTGGTTTTCTTTGACTACCTCAAACTGGACTACCACACATTCCGTGTTGTAATCGTTTTTTAGCATTTAAATTAAAAAATTGATTAACTAATTAACTAATAGGGTTTCTTTTTTTCATCAAAGTATAGTTGATTTCCAATACTGTGTAGTTCTTCTTTGCTGTGATTTTAACCTATTCCCTTCTTTAATCAAATAAAACTCATGAAATGCCTGATTTTACTGGCCGTCTTCTAGAAACTGAATGAGAGGGTGAGTTTTACAGGAAGGCAGCGTGGGGGAGGGTGGAGGTGGACCAGGAGAACTTTCAAGCGTGGGTGGCAGAGGGCGACGAGAAGACTTAATTCTTCCCCGCCGAGAATTGGTAGACATGTCTGTGTAGGGCTCTAGACTGTCACAGGTCAAGGAACTGGGTGGTTGAAGGCAATTTCATCTGAATCTTAGAGCATGAGGAGGCTTCCAATGAAATTCTAGGTTCTAGGTGAAATGAGGGAGTTGGATCCAATCTTTTAAAGTATGGTGGCCCTTTTTCATAACATGAAAAATTTATAGACCTTTGAGTGTTTATCGATTGACAAAATCATGCTGAGAAACATCTGGGGAATTTAAGAATACGTTTAATTAATTTTGTATTAGTGGACCGCAACAGCATGGACAGAGCACACTTTGTCATGTGCCATCCCGATGGGCATGTGGACAGTAGTGTGTAGTACCTGTGAGCGTGCACTTTTGAGTCAGCCAGACTTGGGTTCAAATCCTTGTTCTGACACCAGATGTATGATCATGGGTAACTCTCTCAGCCTTAATTTCCTCATCTGCAAAACAGAGATGGTGATGTTGACCTCACAGTGTATGGTAGTGTAGGGTTTAAGATAATGAACACAAAGGTAAAGCACAGCACCCAGAACCAATGCCCACTTAGTAAATTATCAAGAATGGGGAGGGTAGTTTAGCAAGTGTTGTGCTATGAACTCAGAGCAAGGTGGCTGATAGGGAAGATCTGCATTATTTGTGGAGCGTGTGTGTCTTTCAGGAAGTTTGGGGGGGGGGTGTATTGGAGTCCGTGAGGGGAAAGATGAGCTGTGATGTGAAGCCTCTGGTAAAGGTTTATGGGGTCTCTTCCTTGATGTGGGAACTGAGAGTCCCCACAGGATTTGAGAGTGAGGGTGACATGATCAAAATGATGCTTCCAGAAGTGTTAAAAGGATGTGAAAGTAGACTGGGTAAGAGAGTCTAGGGCAAGGGAGAAGTTAAATGTGTTTCTAAAGTCATAATCTATCAGCACAGGAAAGTGTCCTGAGGTGCAGACATGGGAATCCTGTAAGAGGGTGAGTTTGGGAATGAAAACTTGAAGATTATAAGACATTTCTCTACTTTTTTTTCTTTATTCACTTCTTCCAGTATTATATTTGTGTACATGTATTAGCTCTTCAACTTTATTTATTGTACATGTTTTTGGAGGGACATGGGGACATAGTTAGATTCATAAAACAATCTACAAGTTAAACTTGTAAAATCTATCCTCACAAAACGTATGATCAGTCATTTATGGAGAGTAAAACAGATCTGGGTGTGAATTCTGCCTTGGTCACTTACTGGCCGTGTGCATTTATACACTGCATGGTATTTAGTTTTGCTGAGGATTCAATGAGACAATTATAAAGAATACATCATTAGTTAGAGTACAGATTATCTGCTGTAACATCAAATGCAGTGGTATAGCTAAAAAGATCATTTCCCTACCAGGGATCAGTCTTTTTTTTCTGATTACCTTCTTAGTTTTATTTTTATTTATATTTTCTGTTTCATACCTGTATGCCCCCTTTACCCATTTCTCCCACCCCTCACTCCTCCAACATCTGGAAACCACCAATCTGTTCTCTGTACCTATGAGCTTGTTTCGTTGTTGGGTTTTTGTTTTGTTTTGTTTTGTTTCAAGATTCCACACGTAAGAGAGATCTCTGTATTTGTGAATGGAAAGGGCTCACTGACTACAAGAGAAGGGAAAATCTGAGCTAAATATATAGTACTGAGAATCCTCTTCTGTCTTCAGAGACAACTGAGTTTTGCTGAGCAGCTAGATTCTCTCACTCCACCTGCAGGGAAGAATCGCTGGTGGAGAAGCCCGGATGGAGGCCTGCTGAGTCTCTGGGTAAGCAGGGCAAGCAGCAGACCCAGCCTTGTAGGTGGGGAAACAGTGGTCAGGGGAAAAGTTCATTGTCTTCCCGAAGAGTACAGACAGGAGATAAGCCCAGTCAAACAGGAGAATGAAGAAGATGAAAGTTATTTGGTTGGATGGGATGGAGGCTATTGGCAAAGGCTATTGGAATCATGGGAACGGAAGTCAGGTTTAGCCTTAACTATTTGAGGGCACACAAAGGAAGTGGGTTTTTTTGTTTGTTTGTTTACTTCCCCGGGTCTTAACAGTGTGCTGAGCAGCTAAGGTGGGCAAAGATATTACAATATAAACATGAGTACTTGAGGTAAATCTATTGCTTAGATTACAGTATTAATTTTGAAGGGAGATTGGGGCTGCACTTCTTCTCCTTTCCCTTTCTGCCAGACAAAGTCGTGCAGTGCCTTGCACAGAATAGGTCGTCCCTTGTTGGACCACAGAGGAGTGTAAGAAAGGGCCTAATGTGGGCAGCATGAATGGAGCCTTCAATGCTGGCCGTTTCAAAGAGAGTCAAGGTGCTTGCTCACAGGGAAGAGACTCAGATGGAATTTCCTTCCATTTGCAATTTACTCCTTTCTATGTGACACCAAGAAACTTACAAGCAGATGGGGAGGAGAGAAATCCCAGCTCTGGTACATACTTTCAAATATTGTGACTAGAAAATTAATCTTTACAAACTTACTGTGAATAGCTGTTTTTAACACTGTGGGGGAATGTGTCCTCTTTCAAGAGGTTCACTCATTTAAATTCAGCAGGTAGTTCCTGACTACCTATTGAATACAAGGCACTGGACTAGGTCCTGTGGGAGTGTTGTAAAGAATACAGACCTGCATTCAAATAGCTGCAATATGAAGAAATATACTAGGGCCATAAAGACACGAGGCCATTTGACCAATTTTATGCTCAGGGTCAAAAACTGCAAATGGAAAAAACTGGAGACCTCAATGATGATGGGTTTTCCAGGGTTGTGGAACCCCTTAGGTCCAGGAATGGAAGAGAGACCACCACAATTGGCTTTGTATCTTCTTCTGTAGTAATCTCAGTTTTAGGAAACTCTTGTTATTTATTTGTTTTGACTGATTTTCTTTCTTCTTTCACTAAATGTTAGTGGTCAATGTCTCTATAATCTCCTAAATATATGATTTCTTGTAGGTGGGGGAACAGTGGTCAGGGGAAAGGTTTATTGTCTTCCCAAAGAGTATAGACAGGAGATAAGCCCAGTCAAACAGGAGAATGAAGAAGATGAAAGTTTTTGGGTTGGATGGGATGGAGGCTGCTGGCAAAGTCAGAGCAAGGTTTTTAGTGGAATGATGGGAATGGAAGTCATATAAATATATGACATGAAACATCTGAAACTTCCTTTGCTGGCATGGAAGAAATTAAATTAGCACTCCCACCTAACTGGGATGGTGACATGCCCACGCACTACGGATTTTTATACCTTGTTAGTAGCTGCTTCTTATATCCTTTGTGCTTACTAGAAAACAAAAGTGGAAGATTAAAACTCTCAGATTCATACTTTAATGGCATATGGAAGTTACTCTTAAGTATAACATTACTCTTAAGTATAACTTCAATGGCATATGGAAATGACTCTTAAGTGTAACTGAGATGAAAAATCTTAAAAACAACTTTTATTCTTGATATTTCCATCTACCAAAAATCTTATGTATATTTGATATAAATTCAGACAAATCCATTGGAACAATTTAAATAAAAGTATTTCTATGTGGAAATTATACCATGATGTTATCTGCATTAAAAGATCTCAAATTTACTAAAGATACACAAAATGAACCCTGGTCTGTCTCCCATAGGCTTTTCTATTTTTTGATAGAGATAGAATTCTTGGGTTTGGTGAAATGGACATATTCTTACTAATGTGTGTCAGTGAGTGTGATAACAAGTTTGAATTGGTACAAAGTTTTTAAAATGAGGGTGAATGAAAATATTTTACTATAAACACTGGAAGTATTGCTCGGTAATAGATTTCATTATCACTGTATAATTTTTATTTGTTACAAAATGTTTTGTCAAACACCATAGAAATGTGAACATATTAGCCACACTCCTTCTGAGGGAAGGTTCTGTCCAGGGCATGGATGCCTTGGACTTCTCCTAGAGAGCTGTGGATCCTATCTGTCTGCCCGCAGTGCCAGGCTAAACTGTGATGCCAACTGGTGTGGAAAATGGCTGCTTCACTTCCCAGGCCACACAGGGCAGGCCCCAGTATGATCAGATGCATTGTCATCTGTATTCCTCTTGTCAGTGTGCACTCTCTGCCCTTCCAAGTTATTTGAACTATTTGGGAAATTACCTGTGTACAGAAGGCATAGTCAGCTCCACAAATAGAGGGCTCATCTGGCCTCTGTGCCTCTAATGGGATGACATTTTCTCAATGATCCTGGCATTTAATCCTGCAGAGACCACCCAGCATGACTTTCTCTACAAATCTAGAGGCGATTACTTGACCCTTAGGTCTGGGGTGAGCAACTGGCAGAAAGAAGGAGCCAGACAGGTTTAATTTCTCCTCTCCCTCTCTCAACACCACCAGTCTGAAGTGGGAACCAGAAGTGGTTTTTCCTTCAGGAGTTTTAGACCGCATAGAGTCCATCCCTAAAAAGATGAGCAACGGTAAGAAGTCCCCTTAAAAATGTGAGAATTGTGCCTTGCCATAAAATAATCCAAATCTCGTCATTCACTCAATAGTAAACTATATGGAATATCATCTTCCTCCACCACCCGTCACCTCACTCTGTCTCAGCACCTTAAATGTCAGCAGGCTTCAATCTTCTGTCAATCCTTTGCTCATTCGGTTTCCCCTGCCGAGAATGCTTTTGCTGCCTCCACTCGACTGATCATTCTCACCTTTCAAGGCTTTCTCCATGAAACCTTCTTGCCCTCACCTGGACTCCTTACTCCCTCTGTGGTGATTCTCCCATCACAGCACATAGCATTTCTGCAAGAAGACTTCCCCCACAGGATTGTGAGCTATGGACGGTCAATGATCACTTTCTTAATTAGTCATCCTTTATCATGTAATACTTGATACATGGAAAAGAATGTATGTAACATAATACAGACACACCTTTGAGATATTGTGGGTTTGGTTCCTGACCACCACAATAAAGCCAGTATTGAAATAAAGTGAGTCACACTAAATTTTTTGTTTCCTGTGCATCATGTTCACACTATAGTCTATTAAGTGTGCAATGCATTAAGTCTAAAAGAAAATACATACTTTAATTTAAAAAATGCTTTCTTGCTAAAATATGCTAACCATCACCTGAGCCTTCAGTGAGTTGTAATAGTAACGTCAAAGATCTCTGATCACAGATCACCATAACAAATATAATAATAATGAAAAAATCTGAAACACTGAATTACCAAAATGTGACACAGAGACACAAAGTGAACAAATGCTCTTGGAAAAATGATGCCAATAGACTTGCTCGATGCAGGGTTGCCACAAATCTTCAATTTGTAAAAAATGCAGTATCTGCAAAGAGCAATAAGGTGAAGCACAATAAAACAAGGTATGCCTGTATATGTAACATATGTACAAGTAATAGAATATAAAAATAAAATGAATACCCGTGAACTTAGACCACCTAACTTAAGAAGTGAAACATGACTGTATTATCGTATCTCCCTATGTGCATCTTCCTTATCCCAATTCCCCTGCCTCACTCTGGAAGTAACTGTTCCTCTGAATCTTACCTTTATCATTTCCCTACTTAAAAATGTGGGTTTTGCCTATGTATATATTATCAATATATTGTTTGGCTTTGCTTTTTTTTGAGTTAAGAAAATAATCTGGATCTTGCTTTTCTTTATGCAATATTTTGTTTCGAAGTTCATCCATGTTGCTCATTTTCATGCTGTATACTATTTTCTGATAAGACTGTACTACAACTTATTTATTCATTCCCTTGCAATGGACCTTTGGGTTTGCAGTTTGGAGATATAAGCAGTGCTGAAGTGAACAGTCTCAAACATGTCTTCCAATATGTGTATACAAGAACTTCTCTAAAGTATGTGTTTAGGAGTGGAATTGCTGTGTCAAAGGGGATAGCACAAGGTAGGACAAGATTGTTTTTTAAGGTCCTTGTGCCAGTTTACACACACAGCAGCAGCAAAGGGCAAGACTTCCTGCATTCTTTATGTATTCAGACCACTTGCTATTATCCTACTTGTCAACCTCAGAGGTGTAAAATACTATCTTATTATCACCTTACTTTGTATTTTCCTGATAACTAAAGGGATTGAGTTTCTTTTCATATATTTGTGGACCTTTTATGTTTCCTACTTAGTGAAATCCTGTTTATGTCTATGACTATGGCCTATCTTTCCATTGGGTTTTTGTTTAGTCTTAATTGTTTTAGAAGTTGTTTTTATATTCTGGATACTAATCTTTGGTTAATTACATGTTTTTCAAATATCTTCCCCTAGTTTGTAGCTTTTCTTTTTTCCCCCCTTCCTTTATGCTATCTCTAAATGAACAGAAGGTCTTCCTTTTAATGTTGTCAGTTTTTATCAGCCTTTGCTTTTATGGCTAGTAATTTTTATGTCTTGTTTGACAGTGTTTTTTTTTTTGTTTTTTTTTTTTTTTTTTTTTTTTTTTTTTTTTTTGCTGTACGCGGGCCTCTCATTGTTGTGGCCTCTCCCGTTGTGGAGCACAGGCTCCGGACGCGCAGGCTCAGCGGCCATGGCTCACGGGCCCAGCCTCTCTGCGGCACATGGGACCTTCCCGGTCCGGGGCACGAACCCATGTCCCCTGCATCGGCAGGCGGACTCTCAACCACTGGGTCACCAGGGAAGCCCCTGACAGTGTTTTTAATTTATGCTTTAATCTCTGCCCCCAGCACCCAACTTAGATTCAAGATCACAATAAATTTTTGTTGGGGAAGAAATGAATTATTAAGTAATATGGACAGAGGAGTAATAAAAATTTTATTTTGTTTGCCAAGCACACATGGTTTTTAATTACTAGATCAAACTCTGCATATTGGAGCAGGAAAAGGAGAAGACTATGAAGTATCTCTTCTTCATATGCTGGCTGTGGCCAGCACTACAGATGGCTAGTGCCCAATCCACATCCCCTCAACATCTCTATGCAGGCTAACCATGACTTCCAAATGGTTTGCCTGAGTAGGCTGGGTCTGAGCATGGGCAGGTCAGAAGTTCAAGGAATTACATCCCCTGGGATCAGCTCTCAACAAATGACTGATGGGAATTGGTGGACAAAACCCCCAGGTTCCTCACATCAGCCATGCTGATCTACACAGTTTTCCTCAGTTCTCAGTGGTAATTCACATGATAACAAACCCTTTTTTTACTTCTGGCTTCTCTCTCTTCCTACTTCTCTCCCTGTGTTCCCTGAGACCATCTCTGCTATAAACTACTTGCTCCTGAATCTCTGTTGCAATTGAAAATGTTTGAATGTCAATTTTTGACTCAGGAACTTGAATATTGAATGTATTCAAGATAAATGTATCTTTTTTAAAACTATTCTTACTCTTATTCTATATTTGGAAAGCTATTACAGGGTGAAGTGCAGAGTGAGAAGGTATATAGTTTAGGAATTAAGTGTGTGGGCTCTGGAGCTACACTATCTGGGTTGAATCATGGCTTTTTCATCACATATTAATTTACCTAACATCTCTGCTCAGTTTCCTTCGTATAAAATAGGGATAATAGTAATATTTAACTCATGGGCTATTATGAGGACTAAATAGGTTAACATAAGCAAAGTGCTGAAACTAGTGTTTGGCTTATGGTAAATGCTCAATAAATAGTAGAAATTAGTTGTGTCCTGGACCTCTCTGGAGCGACTGGATGAGTACCACATCTCTTTAGTACATTTAAGAGATGAAATGGTTATGAGTGTCTTGTCACTTTATATATGACGTTGCAGTTAGGCTCTGCTGAAATCTTAGGAAGTCTAACCATTCAACAGTAATTTTTCAATTGTTTTTAGAAAAAAGTTCCAATCTCCTGAGTGTTGAACTCTACTCTGAGATTATAATGGATCTCCTTTTAGTGCCTGGGGAGAAGGAAAAATGCCAAATGAAAACAGATTTCTCTGTAAATCTATACTTTTCATTTTTCTTTAACTCAAGAATACCTTTACTCTTATTTGCTGGGGATTGCAGGGGGAGAAGAGGGAATTAAATAAAGAAGGTTTTTGTCCCCAGGAATAACATTCCAGAAAGCTTGATTCTGTTAAATAGATAGAGTTGTAATTTGAATCTGTGTGGTTACCAAAGAAGGTGCTTCCATGAACATTTTGTTCACTAATTTTTGATATTCTATCAGTGGATCTGACATGAGTTTCCTAAACTTTTCTCTTTTTATGACTAATAATTGAAAAGAAGTTAGTATTTGGATGTCACCTATAGCCTTTAATAGTATGACTTCCTGTGTAGAAAGTAGGCTTTATCAGAGACCAAATTTCAAAGATTGATTCTGTGTTAACCTAGATATTTTCTTTGCATTTGACACAGCTTAGTTTAATGGTAAGAGAACTGGATTTGAAGCCAGAAGACCTGGCATTCTCTGCCCCTTAGTTAGATTTGTGACACTGGGGAAAGTTTTACTTTAATATTTTAAGTTTTGGTTTCCTCATCTGGGAGAAGGGGGAAAATAATGAAATCTAGTTCATAGGGTTCTATAAATGGTAAAGTAGAATACAAAAACGGATTGGTTCTTAAGGAGGTTTTATTTTTCTCATGGAACTTTTAAATTATTCTAAAAAATGTTTCTTTTACAGCAAATTAATTTTACATAATTTTTTCCTTTATCTTCTCTATGGTTCCAGAAAGATAATTATGCTTAAAAATGTTCTTTCTGATAAATAAGAAAATAATCTTATGTAGTTCAAGCTCAAGCTTTTCAGTTGAACTGATGATTTGGGCTCTTTAGTCAAAATATAAAATAAAAGTTTATTGAGAATGAATAAATAAAAATAAAATTTCTGAAAATTCTTGATATTCCTTATCCACAATAATATTTGTTTTTCAATGTTATTTATTTATCTATTTCAGTCAGCCAACACATAGTGATTGAGCCCCAATTATGTGTTAGTTACTGTACTAGGCACTGAAAATTGAAAGAAAATTTTTATGTGTGGCCATTTGGTATCAATATTAAAAAGAGAAAACTGTAGTTTCAGCAATACTTTTTGCTAATCTAAATCACATCAAAGAAACTGACATGTAGAAAAGCCATTTAGCTAGAATTTCCTATTTTTTTAATCATAGAGGCAGAACCAGTTACAAAGTATGAGCACAATGAAATATTTTTACCTCAGCTATGTAAACAAAGACATGCATAAAAATAAGGAGATATGGATCTTCTCACCATATTCAGAAATAGCCAGTTGTAGTCTGTTCCTTACATCAACATATTGCAAAAGCTAATTGAAATTCCAGCAAGTGCCTATGTTATTAACAGTGGAGTTGATGCCATTATAATCTTGTAAACATCCAGACGAATATAGCCACATATATTGAAGAATGATTAAGTGTTGTATCCTACTGTAGTACTTAATAACGTTACTGTTTTGGTCCATTATTGGAACATTGTATCTGCTTGAATTAATGTTTATAATGGTGCTTTACTGCTTGCTTTTATCCTGATTTACGTGGTTAGCAGACTGAATAACATTTTCGTTGAATTTTTTCAAGGAAGGTAGTTTAGCAGAAGTACAAGTTCTTCTGAATACACTTGAAATAGAGATATTAAAAATACAAAAGACAATGGCTTTGGCTCTCTGTCTATAACAAGAAACATATATTTTAAAAGGAAACATGGGTTCACAAGAAGATAAATAGACACATAATCCAGAGGCCGGTGGCTGGCAGAATTTCTTAGTTTGATGTGACTCTCTCTTTGACAGTTCTCCTAAGGTAGGTTATTTTGGAGAAAACATATGTTTCCATTTTCTCTCCCTCTGCTTCCCTTTGAGTCCCCAGGCTCCACTAGGGTCACAGAAACATTAAGGCTTTTGTCACTGTGATTAATAGCTCTTAAGATCATCTTTAATTCACTCACTAATGACTGAGGGTCTTTCTGCTCTCCAAGTAATCGGGTGATGTATGAGCCGATAGCACACCTTGTGCCAGAGGTGAAAATCATTCAGGCAATGCAAATATTGTCACGGGAACAAATGTTTTCCCTGTTAATAAAAATTAATGAATTCTACCCAGGAGCTAGTTAAAGAAGCTGTGGCACAGGAGATCCAAGCACAAATAACTTCTTACTGCTAAGAATCACTTACGTCTCCTTTCTAGATATAGAAAAAGACAATGATTGCTGCATCTTTCTGCATTTCCATAAATGATGAAACAGCGGCAAACTAATATAATTATAGAAATGCATTATGTTGTTTTTAAATTAATTTTTCAGGTTCTTGAGTCTATTTGGAATTGTGAACGTTGGCATCTTATTTGTTTTAACCTTGGTTAAACTATAGGCTTCTAGCACTGGACTAGCCTAATGAATACATTCCTCTCCTCATGGCCTAGTTAAAACCAAGAATTATAGTGGTCAGGGTTTATAACTATAAAATGATGTAATGAAGTTTAAATTTGAAAAACTCCTTGTAACACATCATAAAAGATTGATGAAACAGACTGGAGATTAATAAATTGTTTGAATAGTTTTGAGAGCAAAAACAAGAAAAACACATTTCTTAACTCAATCGTTATATTAATTGAATTCTTTAAAAATCAAAACATCTCCTCTCTTAAAAATTTGCCTCACATCATTGAAGCTTTTCCCATAATATGTCTACCTGTACCCTCAGTTCATTCTGTAAGACAACAGAGTGCAATATTGTGAGAAGGTGTGCCCACTCTATGTATTGAAACTTGCTGTAGAGCAAAATCTGTTCTGCAAAAAGCAAAATTTTTTGTTTCATTTTGACAGTCCACGATTCTTTCTTCTAATGACCAAAATCCTTTGTCTCAATGGAATAAATATTTCTGAAATAGCTCCCAGTCCTTCCTCTATCATTTACATCTTAGAACAGGAAAACGGTAAACTTTTAAAAGACATTATTTTACCTCTCTACAGTGCTTATCTACAAAGAAACATATTACTGAGGGGGGGGGAAAAGCTCGACTTGTTACTATTATTTCTGGTAGGCACCCAAGGAGAGAAGCTAATTTGTTCTTCATCAATGCCAAGGACAAATTAAAGAAAAACTAACTGAATTACGCATTTATACTTGCCTGCTTGTAAAGTGTGCTTATTTTCCTAAGGATTTTGCAAATATCCAAATTTTGACTGTATATTTTGTACATTATCTCAGAATCTATTTGTGTACTTTTTAAATGAAATGAATTTTAAAATATTATAGGACACATGATAGTCATTGTTTAAATACACTGAATTTTAAAAATATTAAAGGAAACAAAATTATTAATTAGTTTGAAGCTGAAGAATAGGTATAATTGAAGAGGCTACTCCTGCTACTCCCCTTTATTAAGAATAAACCCATTTTTTCCCCCAAATGAACTCAGATAATAGCACTACTATGTTCAACTTGGAAGCAGGATTTTTCTCTAGATTGGTGCTTCTTCACATGTGGTCCTTGGATCAGCATTCAGATCCATTAGGGGGTCCTACCCACAGTCACAGTAAACCTCTGGGGACGGGTCTGGGTATTTGTATTTTTAATAGGTGCCCTAGATGACTCTTACACCAAGGTTAAGAACTACTGCTCTCAGTGTTATTGGGAGAAATTTCTTCATGACAACGTCGGTTGTAATTATAGAGACTTTTTTTTTTCATGCACATAAAATGAGTTTTCCACAACTGGGTTGCACTGTTTCTATAAACTTTTATATCTTGCCCTTGATTCCAAAAGAAAAATGTTGAGTTTACACAGCTTCAGTACATACCTGGTGGATAAAGCGTTTGGGCAAGTGCAGACAACAAGGAAATCAAATATGAGCTTTTTTTTTTTTTTTTTTTTTTTTTGCCCAGAGAAGTTCTAATCACATAGTAAACAGTTAGAATTTACACGGGTCTTTATTTAATTAAGCCTGAGAACCACTATTTAGTTGCAGCTGGAGCAGACTCTTGGCACAGAATAGAACAATCTAGTGTAGCCTTTAACCTTTCCCCTTTTAATTGTGCTTATAAGAATGTGTGTGTTTCTTTAAGAAGGTACTGCATATCTTTAAGCACTGTTTGTAGTCTTTGATATAAGGGTCACCTCACTGAGCACACATTTTAAAATCCAATAGTAAAGAGAACAGATGAAATAGAGGCATAGCTTAACTGGACTTTTTATAATCTATAAGTTTGAAGTAATTTATCCATACAATGAATTTTCATATTTTAAAGTTTTTCTGGTAGTTTTTAATGAAGAATGTGTGTGTGTGTGTGTGTGTGTGCGTGTGTGTATGTGACTTTGACACCTGCTTTGCCGTTTCATAGATCGTTATTCATTCCCACACTTCCTTGTTGTTGAATATACTTAAGTAACTTTTTGAGATCAGCTAAGACTAAATAAAACAATGAAAACAAAAGAATGGCAGTGGTACTTTCACCATTATTCATGCCAAAGTGGCAGAATTAAATAGGATCCATTACCAGGTCTCAAACTCTTGGCCCCCTGGACTACATGTGAGTTGCTGATATATACAGGCCAGGTTAACCCATTGTGTAAAACAAACAAACAAACAAACAAAATGGGGAACCTCACACAGAAATCCAAACTTCTTACTTCTCTTGAAGTATCAGACTATCTGGCCACACCAGGCCAGTTCTTCATGGCATCAGTCAACCATCGCTGAATGGCAACTGCCTCCTGTGGATGATGCATGGCTTCTCTAGTCCCCCTATCTTTACCATCCTCTATTGCTTGACACCTCATTTACCTTTTATGCTTCACTCTTGTAGGGATTTACATATGTAGACACTAATCCAGGAGGATGAACTGAGATCCTAAATAAAATAATCTGAAAATCTCAAAACCATGCATATTTGGCTTTAGGATTTATGGCAGACCAGGCTACTTAATTGTATTCACCTTGGCAAATGTTGAAATTAGTCTGTGAGACCTTGAGTCCAATTGGGTGAGTAAATCAGGAAATCTGACTGGGAGCTACAAATTACAGAAGTCAACTTGAGCTCAATGTTTAAAATATGGACTTTTCCCCCTTCACATTTGTTGGAAGAGACCTTTATTTCTTCTGAATAGATCTTAGAATCCTAGAATTCTGGAAGATACTGGTCTTGATAATGTACTACTAGCAAAGGTAAGCCAGTGGGCAGTGTCAACTTTAGAAAATAATTATCAAGACATCTATACAAGGTATTGTAGCTTCTTAGTAACCACAGGAAGTTCCCAGCATCCCTGCCACAAGCCTGAGTTTTCAAGGCTGACAGATCCTTGCTACTCCCTTCCTACCCCGCCCACTTGAAGCAAGGTCATAAGTTCAGATTCCCCTACCAGATAACAACTTTGGGTTTGTCTAACTCCGCTATTAGTCTTTGGGCATGGTCCATCCCTGTGTCTTTCAGATGACAAATCTTATCTTTTTATTAGCAAACAGGATGACTTAGATATGGCTTTATAGGACATTTGCTGCAGAATAATTTAATATGACTCATTTCCCCTTATATGTAAAGACAGTGTCTGAAGCAGACAAGGGGAAAACCAAACCCCCAAATGTTGTTGTAAACTTGCACCTGAAAATGTGTAAAATTCTACTGGAGCCAAAGGATTTATTTAGAGTGACTTAGCATTCTTTGCTTGGATGTCTAAATAGGCCTTGTGATACCATTTTTGGCCTCGCTCTGAACCTAGTATAATAAAGAAGGAAATGAAAGCAAAGGTAAACTGAAAGTATTGTTTTACTCTAAATGCTTTCAGTAAAGGGTCTCGTTATCTAATGATTGGTACTGGATGGCCGGTATAAATCGTACAGTCTGTTCTTTGCACTCATGACTAAAGGAGGCAAAGGCAAAGGCAAAGGAAATCAATTGGAACTAGCAGGTAACAAATGACCGGTCTTAGGCAAACATAGCAGGTGGGGAAAATAGACTTGTGGACAAAGATTACTAGGAAACAGTGAGTGAAGACTTTTTCTTCTCTTTCAAAATCCAGTGCAATTACACGAAGTGACTAATTGCACAATTATGAAAGATGGGGCTGTTTTATCTGTTACCACTATGGGCTGAGAGCCTGGGTTTTTTAGTTTAGTTTAGTTTTTTAAGGGTCTACTCAAAATATTTGGGCCTTGAAAAAAATTACTGCCTTCAAAATATGAATGAAAGTGGTAAAATGAAAATTACTAAACATTTATCAATGTAGTATTATGTTGGCCAGCCAACTACAATTCAACTCATCTAGGGTTGTGTTTGAGTTATATTGAATATGGGATGTGGGTACATTTTAATTTTGATATAATGTAAGATGCAGCTTCCAAAATTAAGTAGCCAGGACAGGCAAAAGTCTTAAAATGGCCCTGATGACTACATTTTATAGCTATATAACATTTTCTGCCAGAGGCCATCCAGAATATTGGAAATGAGGATTTATTGAAAAACGAATTACTTTTAGCTGGTTCTATGAATGGCATGGACTTATTGTTCAAATTCAGATCTTGCTGGGACAGGCATCAATGGACTTTCCACTTCTGACTTCTCTAAACTCAAGCCATTCTTATTTATTTTTCACCTTTTTTCCTTTTTTTTTTTTTTAAGTTAAGTGTCCCTTTGAAGTCTCCAAAGTACAAGTCAAACTGTATCTCTGAACTTTGAGGTGCAAGAGAGACAGTGGGACTCTTTGCAACATACAGATGACCTAATTGTGCATTTGTATCATTCCTCTCACCTTGTGTTCAAGGAATTTTCATGCACATTATTTTATTTGATCTTCACAACAATCCATTGATATATAGCAGTTTTGGTATCACTGACCCCATCTGACCAATAACGACAGGGAGACTGAGAGGTGTAGTGACACAGTGTAGATTACACAACTATTGAGTGTGGAAAGCCCTGGAACCCAAATCTTCTCATGTCAAATCCATTCAACCTGTTCATTAAAACATTCATCCAGCTGCTAGACATGTATAAATTAGGATATTTCTGGAGCTGCATTTTCAAGATGTTTTCTCCCCATAAATTTTTCATATGACCTGATAGAATATTTGTTTAATATGTACTATGTGCTGGATACTGTGATAGGCTCTGGGCTTGTGATGGAGAATAAGATAGATACATTCTGTTCCCCTGACAATTTAACTTGAGGTTGCATCCACTGCTTAGACTAAATCTGAATCAATGTTACTATTATTTTTACTACAAAATTATTTTAATTATGAAAATGAAATCTCCACATCACTCCTAAGGCAGATACACACACACACACACACACACACACACACACACACACACACACACAGTGTCTTGACAGGAGGCTTGATTTACTTGTCCAGCAGGTTTGAGAGCTTATAGCTGGAATATCACAAAAAGCTTATACATAGCATATCTGATCAAGTATTTTGACTTCACATTCTGACTGTTATTAACTACCCAAGTCATTTACAGTAGAGGGGGTTTCAGAGACATAGAACTGTGTACTTACAAAGGACTTTAGAGATGACTCCAGTCTCTCGTTTTACAGATTGTGATACCTTTCAGATGTCTTTATTTATAAGTTTATTTATTTTATTTATCTTTATTTTTGGCTACTTTGGGTCTTCGTTGCTGTGCTCGAGCCTTCTCTAGCTGCAGTGAGCGGGGCTACTCTTCGTTGTGGTGCGTGGGCTTCTCATCGCACTGCACTCTACCTGTTGTTCCCATGACTCTTTATTTGGGCTACATACTTTAGTTTTTGGCTTTGTTTTGTAGTTATCCACTTATCTGGCTCTTCTAGACTATGGGCTTCTTTAAGGAAGGATCTCTCTTCATTTTCCTTGTATCGCCTTTTTAACTTTATCCCCTCCCAGTACCTGGCCCAGAACTTTCCAGGTGGTGGCAGAGTGAAAACTTAGACCCAGGGCTTCTGTCTTTGATTCCAATGTCTTTTCACCACAAAAATCTCTCATTGTTTTGGTTTGTTGGTCTAAAATGGTAGATAAAATCCTTAAGAGCTTTGTTTTTAAGAAATAGTTGGAGATAAAATATATTTTGGAAGTACAAAAAAGTACAATATAGCTACTGCTACTTCATTGGCATACTTTTCAACAAATTTCCAAGATTCGTGTATTAATTTGCTAAGGCTGCCATAATAAAATACAACAGATTATGTGGCTTAAACAAAATAAATTAATTTTCTCACAGTTCTGAAGGCTGGAAGTTCAAGATCAATGTGCTGGCAGGTTTGTTTTCTCCTGAAGACTCTTTCCTGGGCTTGCAGATAGCAGGTTGCCTTCTTGCTGTGTCCTTGTGTGGTCTTTCTACAGTGCACATATACTGTCTGTATCCTAATCTCCTCCTCTTATAAGGACATATTGGATTAGGGCCCACTTTAGTGACCTCATTTTTTAATTACCCCTTTAAAGACTCTATTCTCCAAATATAGCCACATTCTGAGGTACTGGAGGTTAGGACTTCAACATATGTATTTGTGGGGCACACAATTCAGCCCATAACAATTTGATTCACCTCTTCATTGATTTTTTTTGTCTTTTGTTCCCACGTCAGTTAGCATTCAAACACATGTTTTGCCCTGAAAAGGAGTTTTAAAAAATGATGGTAAAAAAATAGTAATAATCCCCAAACTTCTGTCTGTGATATGATGCTATTTATTTTAATAAATATCCTCTCCCTGGCCATCCCATTATCTGTTCAAGATGTGCTGTAAATAACTTAGGGTGTGGTATACTCACACGTGAATTGAGGTGTCAGTTAGCTTAACCATGTCAAGTTCACTACAACTCTTTGGTCAACACAAGGTTGTGTTTCTTTTTTTAAAATTGAAGTATAGTTGATTTACAATATTATATTAGTTTCAGGTGTACAGCACAGTGATTCAATATTTTTATAGATTATACTCTATTTAAAGTTATTACAAAATATTGGCTATATTTCCTTGTGCTATACAATATACCCTTGTTGCTTACCTATTTTATACATAGTAGTTTGTATCTCTTAATCCCATACCCATATCTTGCCCCTCCCTGCTTCCTTCTCCTTGCTGGTAATCATAAGGTTGCTTTCCTTTTAATATCCAAATTGGTGATTCCTCTCTACCATTGTTTATAGTTAATAAAGACAGTGAATTTCTTTTGAATAGCTGAAGGTTTCCTTTTCTTTTGGACTGAGAACAAAAATGTGAAAATATGTATGTATAGTATACATGACACCTCTTTCTTTGACATCCTAAGCTACCCAGACTGAACTAAACGAAGTGAAAATCTTTTACCCCAACAATCTACAAGGCTATTATACTGCCTTAAGAACTAAAAAGAATAGCATCTGATAAAGAAAACAGAGACTCGCATAACTCTGTGACTTCAAATGATAGTATACATTTCAACATAATGATTTTGATGCAAAAAGAGAAACAGAAAAGCTATAAAATTATACACGTGTTAGCATGTCTGTAACATCTGAGGAAAAGTGAGTAAATGAAGAAAATCAAGAAGTTTTTGAAAAAAAGACTCAAAAAAGGATTCACACCTTGAGAAGCTCTCTTGTGTATGCATGCCTGTTTCTGAAGAAATGTAGCCCAGTGGAAGGAATGTAGGCTCTGGGTATAGAGCTCCCTGGTTCTTAATATCCTCATTTATAAATTAGGGGTTGATTAGTTTCTACATAACAAGGGTTGTCACGAAGATTTAATTTACATATATGTATATAGCATCTGGCATACAGTAGGCATTCTTTATTTTTTAAATTTTTAAATTATTTATTTATTTATTTTTTAACATCTTTATTGGAGTATAATTGCTTTACAATGGTGTGTTAGTTTCTGCTTTATAACAAAGTGAATCAGTTATACATATACATATGTTCCCATATCTCTTCCCTCTTGCATCTCCCTCCCTCCCACCCTCCCTATCCCACCCCTCTGTCTGGTCACAAAGCACCGAGCTGATCTCCCTGCGCTATGCGACTGCCTCCAACTAGCTATCTATTTTACATTTGGTAGTGTATATATGTCCATGCCACTGTCTCACTTTGTCACAGCTTACCCTTCCCCCTCCCCATATACTCAAGTCTATTCTCTAGTAGGTCTGTGTCTTTATTCCCGTCTTGCCCCTACGTTCTTCATGACCTTTTTTTTTTTTTTTTTAGATTCCATGTATATGTGTTGGCATACGGTATTTGTTTTTCTCTATCTGACTTACTTCACTCTGTATGACAGACTCTAGGTCCATCCACCTCACTATAAATAACTCAATTTTGTTTCTTTTTATGGCTGAGTAATATTCCATTGTATGCATGTGCCACATCTTCTTTATCCATTCATCTGTCAATGGACACTTAGGTTGCTTCCATGTCCTGGCTATTGTAAATAGAGCTGCAATGAACATTGTGGTACATGACTCTTTTTGAATTATGGTTTTCTCAGGGTATATGCCCAGTAGTGGGATTGCTGGGTGGTATGGGAGTTCTATTTGTAGTTTTTTAAGGAACCTCCATACAGTTTTCCATAGTGGCTGTATCAATTTACATTTCCACCAATGGTGCAAGAGGGTTCCCTTTTCTCCACACCCTCTCCAGCATTTACTTTTTGTAGATTTTTTTGATGATGGCCATTCTGATCGGTGTGAGATGATATCTCATTGTAGTTTTGATTTGCATTTCTCTAATGATTAATGATGTTGAGCATTCGTTCATGTGTTTGTTGGCAATCTGTATATCTTCTTTGGAGAAATGTCTATTTAGGTCTTATGCCCATTTTTGGATTGTGTTGTTTGTTTTTTTGATATGGAGCTGCATGAGCTGCTTGTAAATTTTGGAGATTAATCCTTTGTCAGTTGCTTCATTTGCAAATATTTTCCCCCATTGTGAGGGTGGTCTTTTCATCTTGTTTATGGTTTCCTTTGCTGTGCAAAAGCTTTTAAGTTTCATTAGGTCCCATTTGTTTATTTTTGTTTTTATTTCCATTTCTCTAGGAGGTGGGTCAAAAAGGATCTTGCTGTGATTTATGTCATAGAGCATTGTGCCTATGTTTTTCTCTAAGAGTTATAAAGTGTCTGGCCTTACATTTAGGTCTTTACTCCATTTTGAGCTTATTTTTGTGTATGGTGTTAGGGAGTGTTCTAATTTCATACTTTTACATGTAGCTGTCCAGTTTTCCCAACACCACTTATTGAAAAGGCTGTCTTTTCTCCACTGTATATTCTTGACTCCTTTATCAAAGATAAGGTGACCATATGTGCGTGGGTTTATCTCTGGGCTTTCTATCCTGTTCTATTGATCTATCTTTCTGTTTTTGTGCCAGTACCATACTGTCTTGACTACTGTAGCTTTGTAGTATAGTCTGAAGTCAGGGAGCTGATTCCCCCAGCTCCATTTTTCGTTCTCAAGATTGTTTTGGCTATTCGGGGTCTTTTGTGTTTCCATACAAATTGTGAAACTTTTTGTTCTAGTTCTGTGAAAAATGCCAGTGGTAGTTTGATAGGGATTGCATTGAATCTGTAGATTGCTTTGGGTAGTAGAGTCATTTTCACAATGTTGATTCTTCCAATTCAAGAACATGGTATATCTCTCCATCTATTTGTATCATCTTTAATTTCTCTCATCAGTGTCTTATAATTTTCTGCATACAGGTCTTCTGTACCCTTAGGTAGGTTTATTCCTAGATATTTTACTTTTTGTTGCAATGGTAAATGGGAGTGTTTTCTTAATTTCACTTTCAGATTTTCCATCATTAGTGTATAGGAATGCTAGAGGTTTCTGTGCATTAATTTTGTATCCTGCTACTTTACCAAATTCATTGATTAGCTCTAGTAGTTTTCTGGTAGCATCTTTAGGATTCTCTATGTATAGTATCATTTCATCTGCAAACAGTGACAGCTTTACTTCTTCTTTTCCAATTTGGATTCCTTTTATTTCTTTTTCTTCTCTGAGTGCTGTGGCTAAAACTTCCAAAACTATGTTGAATAATAGTGGTGAGAGTGAACAACCTTGTCTTGTTCCTGATCTTAGTGGAAACGGTTTCAGTTTTTCACCATTGAGGATGATGTTGGCTGTGGGTTTGTCATATATGGCCTTTATTATGTTGAGGAATGTTCCCTCTATGCCTACTGTCTGCAGGGTTTTTATCATAAATGGGTGTTGAATTTTGTTGAAAGCTTTCTCTGCATCGATTGAGATGATCATATGATTTTTCTCCTTCAATTTGTTAATGTGGTATATCACGTATATATGTATCATGCATATATATTCAATATATCATGCATATATTGAAGAATCCTTGCATTCCTGGGATAAACCCCACTTGATCATCGTGTATGATCCTTTTAATGTGCAGTTGGATTCTGTTTGCTAGTATTTTGTTGAGGATTTTTGCATCTATATTCATCAGTGATATTGGCCTGTAGTTTTCTTTCTTTGTGACAACTGTGTCTGGTTTTGGTATCGGGGTGATGGTGGCCTCGTACAGTGAGTTTGGGAGTGTTCCTCCCTCTGCTGTATTTTGGAAGTTTGAGAAGGATAGGTGTTAGCTCTTCTCTATATGTTTGATAGAATTTGCCTGTGAAGCCATCTGGTCCTGGGCTTTTGTTTGTTGGAAGATTTTTAATCACAGTTTCAATTTCAGTGCTTGTGACTAGTTTGTTCACATTTTCTATTTCATCCTGGTTCAGTCTCGGAAGGTTGTTCATTTCTAAGAATTTGTCCTTTTCTTCCAGGTTGCTCATTTTATTGGCATAGAGTTGCTTGTAGTAATCTCTCATGATCCTTTGTATTTCTGCAGTGTCAGTTGTTACTTCTCCTTTTTCATTTCTAATTCTATTGATTTGAGTCTTCTCCCTTTTTTTCTTGATGAGTCTGGCTAATGGTTTAGGAATTTTGTTTATCTTCTCAAAGCACCAGCTTCTAGTTTTATTGATCTTTGTTATCGTTTCCTTCATTTCTTTTTTATTTATTTCTGATCTGATCTTTATGATTTCTTTGCTTCTGCTAACTTTGGGGGGTTTTTTGTTCTTATTTCTCTAATTGCTTTGGGTGTAAGGTTAGGTTGTTTATTTGAGATGTTTCTTGTTTCTTAAGGTATTGCTATAAACTTCCCTCTTAGAACTGCTTTTGCTGCATTGCATAGGTTTTGGCTCCTCCTGTTTTCATTGTCATTTGTTTCTAGGTATTTTGTGATTTCCTCTTTGATTTCTTCAGTGATCTCTTGGTTATTAAGTAGTCTATTGTTTAGCCTCCATGTGTTAATATTTTTTGCAGGCTTTCCCCTGTAATTGATATCTAGTCTCATAGTGTTGTGGTCGGAAAAGATACTTGATACGATTTCAATTTTCTTAAATTTACCAAGGTTGATTTGTGACCCAAGATATGATCTGTCCTGGAGAATATTCTATGAGCACTTGAGAAGAATGTGTATTCTGTTGTTTTTGGATGGAATGTCCTATAAATATCAATTAAGTCCATTCTGTTTATTGTATCATTGAAAGCTTGTGTTTTCTTATTTACTTTCATCTTGGATGATCTGTCCATTGATGAAAGTGGGGTGTTAAAGTCCCCTACTCTGATTGTGTTACTGTCAATTTCCCCTTTTATGGATGTTAGTATTTGCCTTATGTATTGAGGTGCTCCTATGTTGGGTCCATAATTATTTACAATTGTTATATCTTCTTCTTGGATTGATCCCTGGATCATTATGTAGTGTCCTTCTTTGTCTCTTCTAATAGTCTTTATTTTAAAGTCTATTTTGTCTGATATGAGAATTATTACTCCAGCTTTCTTTTGATTTCCATTTGCATGGAATATCTTTTTCCATCCCCTCACTTTCAGTCTCTATGTATTCCTAGGTCTGAAGTGGGTCTCTTGTAGACAGCATATATACAGGTCTTGTTTTTGTATCCATTCAGCCAGTCTATGTCTTTTGGCTGGAGCACTTAATCCATTTACATTTAAGGTAATTATCAATATGTATGCTCCTATTACCATTTCCTTAATTGTTTTGGGTTTGTTATTGTAGGTCTTTTCCTTCTCTTGTGTTTCCTGCCTAGTGAAGGTCCTTTAGCACTTGTTGTAAACCTGGTTTGGTGGTGCTGAATTCTCTTAGCTTTTGCTTGTCTGTAAAGGTTTTAATTTCTCCATCAAATCTGAATGAGATCCTTGCTGTCTAGAGTAATCTTGGTTGTAGGTTTTTCTCCTTCATCACTTTAAATATGTCCTGCCACTCCCTTCTGGCTTGCAGAGTTTCTGCTGAAAGATCAGCTGTTAACCTTATGGGGATTCCCTTGTGTGTTATTTGTTGTTTTTCCCTCGCTGCTTTTAATATTTTTTCTTTGTATTTAATTTTTGATAGTTTGATTAATATGTGTCTTGGCGTGTTTCTCCTTGGATTTGTCCTGTATGGGACTCTCTGTGCTTCCTGGACTTGATTAACTATTTCCTTTCCCATATTAGGGAAGTTTTCAACTATAATCTCTTCAAATATTTTCTCAGTCCCTTTCTTTTTCTCTTCTTCTTCTCGAACCCCTATAATTCAAATGTTGGTGCGTTTAATGTTGTTCCAGAAGTCTCTGAGACTGTTCTCAGTTCTTTTCATTCTTTATTCTGCTCTGCAGTAGTTATTTCCACTATTTTATCTTCCAGGTCACTTATCCATTCTTCTGCCTCAGTTATTCTGCTATTGATCCCTTCTAGAGGATTTTAAATTTCATTTACTGTGTTGTTCATTGTTGCTTGTTTCATCTTTAGTTCTTCTAGGTCCTTGGTAAATGTTTCTTGTATTTTCTCTATTCTATTTCCAAGATTTTGGATCATCTTTACTATCATTATTCTGAGTTCTTTTTCAGGTAGACTGCCTATTTCCTCTTCCTTTGTTAGATCTGGTGGGTTTTTATCTTGCTCCTTCATCTGCTGTGTGTTTTTCTGTCTTCTCATTTTGCTTCACTTACTGTGTTTGGGGTCTCCTTTTCGCAGGCTGCAGGTTCTTAGTTCCCATTGTTTTTGGTGTCTGTCCCCAGTGACTAAGGTTGGTTCAGTGGGTTGTGTAGGCTTCCTGGTGGAGGGGACTAGTGCCTGTGTTCTGGTGGATGAGGCTGGATCTTGTATTTCAGGTGGGCAGGTCCACGTCTGGTGGTGTGTTTTGGGGTCTGTGGCCTTATTATGATTTTAGGCAGCCTCTCTGCTAATGGATGGGGTTGTGTTCCTGTCTTGCTAGTTGTTCGGCATAGGGTGTCCAGCACTGTAGCTTGCTGGTCATTGAGTGAAGCTGGGTCTTGGCGTTGAGATGGAGATCTCTGGGAGATTTTCGCCGTTTGATATTATGTGGAGCTGGGAGGTCTCTTGTGGACCAGTGTCCTGAACTTGGCTCTCCCACCTCAGAGGCAAAGCCCTGATACCTGGCTGGAGTATCAAGAGCGTTTCATCCACATGGCTCTGAATAAAAGGGAGAAAAAATAGACGGAAGGAAGGAAGGAAGGAAATAAATAAATAAATAAATAAAATAAAATAAAATAAAGTTATTAAAATACAAAATAATTATTAAGAAAAATATTTTTAAAGTGAAAACAAACAAACAGACAAATTGGACAGGCAGAACCCTAGGACAAATGGTAAAAGCAAAGCTATACAGACAAAATCACACACAGAAGCATACACATACACACTCACAAAAAGAGAAAAAGGGGAAAAAAAAAAATATATATATATATATCTTTGCTCCCAAATTCCACCTCCTCAATTTGGGATGATTCGATGTCTATTCAGGTATTCCACAGATGCAGGGTACATCAAGTTGATTGTGGAGATTTAATCTGCTGCTCCAGATTGTCCTGGGAGAAATTTCCCTTTCTCTTCTTTGTCTCCCGGGGTTCAGCTTTGGATTTGGCCCCGCCTCTGCCTGTAGGTCTCCTGAGGGCATCTGTTCTTCGCTCAGACAGGATGGGGTTAAAGGAGCCGCTGATTCGGGGGCTCTGGCTCACTCAGGCCGGGGGGGCGGGAGGGGTAAGGAGTGCGGGGCGAGCCTGTGGCGGCAGAGGCCGGCGTGACGTTGCACCAGCCTGAGGCGTGCCGTGCGTTCTCCCGGGGAAGTTGTCCCTGGATCCCGGGACCCTGGCAGTGGCAGGCTGCACAGGCTCCGGGAGGGGAGGTGTGGACAGTGACCTGTGCTCACACATAGGCTTCTTGGTGGCTGCAGGAGCAGCCTTAGCGTCTCATGCCCGTCTCTGGGGTCTGCGCTGACTGTCGCGGCTCGCGCCCGTCTGTGGAGCTTCTTTAAGCGGCGCTCTGAATTCCCTCTCCTCGCGCACCAGGAAACAAAGAGGCAAGAAAAAGTCTCTTGCCTCTTCGGCAGCTTCAGACTTTTCCCGGACTCCCTCCCGGCTAGCCGTGGTGCACTAACCCCCTGCAGGCTGTGTTCACGCCGCCAACCCCAGTCCTCACCCTACGCTCCGACTGAAACCCGAATCTCAGCTCCCAGCCCACACTCGTCCCGTCGGCTGAGCAGACAAGCCTCTCGGGCTGGTGAGTGCGGGTCGGCACCGATCCTCTGTGCGGGAATCTCTCCGCTTTGCCCTCCGCACCCCTGTTGCTGTGCTCTCCTCCGCAGCTCCGAAGCTCCCTGCTCCGTCACCTGCAGTCTCCGCCCGCGAAGGGGCTTCCTAGCGTGTGGAAACCTTTCCTCCTTCACAGCTCCCTCCCACTGGTGCAGGTTCCGTCCCTATTCTTTTGTCTCTGTTTTTTCTTTTCTCTTTTGCCCTACCCAGGTACGTGGGGAGTTTCTTGCCTTTTGGGAGGTCTGAGGCCTTCTGCCAGCGTTCAGTAGGTGTTCTGTAGGCGTTGTTCCGCGTGTAGATGTATTTCTGATGTATTTGTGGAGAGGAAGGTGATCTCCGCGTCTTACTCTTCCGCCATCTTGAAGCTCCTCAGTCCAGTTTTTGTCCCTAGGCATTCTTTAAATGTCAGTCTCTTCCTCCCACCGTCTCCACTTGCCTTATGTTACTAACGTGATGGTTGCATGAGATCAACATTTTATGGTTTCACATTTGGAAAAGGGAATCTCAAGCCTGTATTGCACAATTTTCTCTGTTCCCCATACAGCTCAATTAATCTCATATTAATTACTCTTCTAGCCCTTTTACTTCAGTAATTGCTAAACTTGTGACTGCCATAAACTGACTCTCATACGTTTCATGCTATTAGTGCAGAAAACTATCCATTTACTTCAAATCAGATGGATTTTAAAAGGTGAGAAACACTTTTCAGCATGGGTGAACTGAGAAGGAAGGAAGGCGACCATTAATTTAACACCCTGTTTGGAAGATTTAGGCATCTGCTGTGAACACAGTGATGTCATTAATCTCCCAGTGAAGTGCCTGAGCATCAGAGGTTCCTTCTCCCTGTCTAGGTGTCCGCCATCTTGAATTTGTTCTGTGTTTGAGTTTGGGCCGTGCCTCAATACTTTAAATGACTTTCACATAGAACTATGTCCCCAAGGTCTTCCCAAGGAGTAGGAACTTACTTGGCAGAACCATTAGAAAAATGCTGATGGCTTCTTTCTTATAAGATTATTAAAGTCTGTTAGCTGACATTTTCACATGGGCTTTTAAAAAAATCTGTGTTACAACGGATGGAACAGACTCAATCAAAATGATATTTTTGTGTTAGCGGAGGGAGGTATTTTGCGGGAGTTTACTAGGTAATGGTTGCCATTTTATTAACTTTTCAAATGGAAATGTATTTCTGCAATATTTATTGTAGAATATTTTTAAATACAAAAAATAGCAGAGAAAAACTTCACGCATAAGCTTATCTTCAGAGAAACACTTTCAACATCTTTTCATATTTTTTCCTTTGTATAAATCTTATGTGCCCAATAGGGCATCACTTCATGCTATCTGTTTTGAAAACCTGCTTTATTTTGTCACTCAGTATGTTACAAACATTTTCTCATGTTGTATGATACTATTCTTCAACATATGGCTGCTTTGAATTCCACTGTGTTTATTTTCCCAAAACTTCTATTGTTGGACATTTGATTGTGAAGATTTTTCATTATTATTAGTAATGCTGTAACATTCACATATATTTCCGTAGAGCGGTTAAGAGTGTGGGCTTTTGAATATGTGCCACTGATTACTGTTTGACCAACGGACCTTTTTGAAACTTCCATGTCCTCAGCCAATGTGGATATAGTGACAGTACATGGCTCTTAGGGTTGTGCTTCTACACTGGATATAAAGTCTTAGGACAATGCCTACTTCATAATAAATGCTCAACAATTGTTATGTATGATTGTTCTCTATCAGATACATTTTCACACACTGTCTTATTTCTAGAAATGGAATCTCAGGATCAAAAGTCGTAATAATTTTTTATATATTATTTTAAAGATTTATTTATTATTTATTAATTTAATTAATTTATTTAATTATTTTTGGCTGTGTCAGGTCATAGTTGTGGCATGCAGGATCTTCACTGAGGCATGCAGGATTTTTCGTTGCGGCACACGAGCTCTTCATTGTGGCACTCGGGCTTCTCTCTAGTTGTGGCATACGGGTTTTCTCTTCTCTAGTTGTGGCACGCAGGCTTCAGGGTGTGTGGGCTCTGTGGTTTGCGGCACACAAGCTCTACCTGAGGCACGTGAGCTCAGTAGTTGTGGCATGCAGGCTTAGTTGCTCTGTGGCATGTGGGATCTTAGTTCCCTGACCAGGGATCGAATCTGCATCCCCTACATTGCAAGGTGGATTCTTTACCGCTGGGCCACCAGGGAAGTCCCAGTTTTTTATATTTTGATTCAAATGAACAACTATGGGCCAGATGTGGACAGAATTTGAGAGAATACCTATAAGCTAAATACAGGTTATGTGCACAGGCAACTCGAGTTTGTGACTCATAGTTCTGTTTTCTACTGGAAAAAGCATGGAAATGCACATTTCTTTTAATTGATGAGTTATTCTGGTGCCATTGAAGTCATCTCTGTAGGACATTAAAAATGGAAAGTGCTGCAAGGTCTTCTGACATGAGTGAATTACATTTTTATTCTATAAGCTTGTAAATTTTCATTGATTCCAACTGGTTATCTGGGGTGTATGCAAGTAGGGAGTTTCTGCAAATGAACATTAAATTTTAACTTTCCTCCTTTTCTTCTGGTTAGTTTGAGACATCTGGGTCTGGCTTTTCTTATTGTAGCTAAGCTGAATATATGGTATTTGGTGTTTCTGTAGTATATAACAGAGCCTTTCCTTCAACTGAATCTGAAACTCTTCCAACGTCAGACGGAGAAAAAAAACCTAACCCTGAAAGAAATCACTTGTTTGACTGTAATAATCTACTGAAACTGGTTAAAGCATTAAACAAAAAAATAAATGAATCAGATAGTTAGAACTAGTATGTCAGGAAAATAGACAGAACATAAAATGCCTCTGGAATCTGTAGGATATTTTCTGCTACAAGGGGGTTTCTGAGTCATGGTTCATTTACAATGTCTGTTTCCTCACTCAGGGAAGGGTTTCTAACAGATTCAAGGAGACGCTAAGCTTTGCAAATGTCTTGCTCAAATAAAGGCAGCTCTGTGAGGGATAGATTTTTTCTGTTTATGGAGAAAACTTGCCAGTCATGTTTCACATTGTGTACCCTTCAGAAGAACAACCGTCTTCTTTCACATCATGGTGAAGATGGAGGTTTGTACAATCGTGACTTCGAGGTCTCTGATCAGAGAGGTCATGAGCCGTGACTTTTTTAGACTAACTGGAGATTGACCACTTGTTCCGGAAGTTGTGGTAGACTTAGAGAAATGTACCACTGGTCAGATCAGAAAGACTTTGAAAGTCATGCCGAACTTTTACTACCATAAAATCTGACGGAGGGCTTAGCTGTGCCACTGAAAGGATGCTATTTTCAGCTTTTAAACCAGAGCATCATGGTCTTCGCATGGTAGGAATTTGACAAAACCTCAGTAGCCTTGAAGATGCTTGTCTTAGTTTTCAAGGTCAGACTAAGAAACTGAGCTCTTGAGCCAGTCCTACTGGAGGTGGTCTCCCAGAACAGCGAGTTTTTCTTTATTTCAATTGGAATAACTACAGGACTGTTGAGAAGATGATGAAATGTCATGGGCTTAATGGAAGCTTTAAGCATTTGACTATAAATTCTGGCAGAGAGAGAAAAGTACATTTTTTGGCTTGTTTGCATCTTAGACTAAATCTCTGGGGCCATTGGAAACCATGTAAGTATCATCTGACTGTTAGGGCACATCTGTCATCTACATATATCCCAACCTGGTTTTGGTTTGGGGTTATATATTACCTCTCTGATAATTAATGGTGATTTAATTATGAAACATAATGAGGAATCTGTGTCAGAAAAGAAGTATTCAAAACCTATGAGGCACTTTGAATGGGACTTAGGAGAACTGACTCTTTGTTTTTGTTTATATGATACTGGTGAGTTGGAACAAGTCGGGAGCCTCTTCTGGGCCTCAGCTTTCTCAGCTGAAACACAGTGGAGTTATAGTTGGTGATTCCCTTATGTCCCTTATATTGCTAATGTGTCTCATTAGGAGCCATGTTAAAAAATTCTCATTAATGTCAAAGATCTTTAAAAAGAATTCCCATCAAAGATAAGTCTGTATGATTAGTTTTAGCAAGCTTTTCTGTAGTATCCTCTTTGTATTAGTCAAGTTTGGGCTGCTATAACAAAACGCCATAGACTAGGGGACTTAAACAACAGACATTTATCACAGTTCTAGGTACTGTGAGGGCAGAGATCAGGGTGCCAGCACGATCAGGTCCTGGTGAGGGCTCTCTTTCTGGCTTGCAGATGATTGTCTTGTTTCTGTATCCTCATGGGATGGAGATAGAGGGGGTGAGGTGGGGGAGCGCTCTCGTGTCTCTTCCCCTTCTTATAAGAGCACTAATCCCATCATGAGGGCATCACCTTCACGATCTCATCTAAACCCAATTACTCCCCAAAGGCCCCATCTCTAACTACTGTCACACTGGGCTTCAACATATGAATTCTGGGGGGATACAGCAGTCCATAACACTCATCTTCCAAAACAGGGTGAGGTATCCAATTCACTACTTCTAAATATTTGCAAAGGATCCTGTATAGTTTCCCCCTTGTAGACAATCAGAAAATTTGAAGTTAAGTATGGTTATGAGCTCTAAGGAAACAAAATTTTTTAATGGAAAGGAACTTTAGGCAAACTCTTTCTTCCCTGTAAACCTAAAGAGGTTAATTGTCTTATGGAAGGTGCCTTTCTTTTTTCTTTTTCCTCTTAGTGCCTCTATATATGAAGTCTTCATTTAAGAAACTTCTGCCTCTTAGGAATCAGTGACATTGTAATGATTCATAACGTCCAGTAAGCCTTGCTTACTCAAAGTGTGGTTCATGAACCAGCAGTATTAAAATCCCCCAGCAGCTTGTTAGAAATTCAGAGTCTTAGGCCCCACCCAGATCTACTGAGTCAGAACTTGCATTTTAACAAGACCTCAGGTGGTTTCTCTGCACATTACAGTTTGAGAAGCATTTTCAGAGCATGTAGATCATAGACTCATGACCCAATTTAGTAATTCCTTCTGCTTACCAGAGCACTCTGGAAAATAATGATGATAATAATTATAATTTATTATGTACTTTCTCTGTACTATGCCAAACCTCTTATTTTCAAGCTCCACAACAAAACTAGTGGTATTTTATTTTACATATAAAAATATAGAGATTCAGAGAGGTAAAGTAATGTGTCCAAGGTTGCATGCTTGTGAATGACAGAACTTGGTTTTAAAATGAGGATTTTTCTTACTATAAAGTCCATATATTTTTCACTAGGCCATATGGTTTGGGCTTTATTTAATACACATTGATGTATTAGAGGGCCTGGGTAGGTGAATCTCTGCTAAAAGTCAAATTTAATTTTTAAGGCTGATGGTTTGGGGGAGGTTTTAGTGTCTTAGGTCTTAAGCATGAAAATAATTGTCTTTTTTGACTCCATTCGATGGAATCAAATTTCTCAGACATGTTAGGCAAAGGCTTTTGGGTTCTAGGTCAAGGAAAAGAAATAAACAAATACAAAGTTTCATACCTGTGAACAGAAAATTTATTCTTTCTCTGTGATTTATTTTACTTTGGGAATAATATTGTGTTTCTGGTATAAACTCAGCTGCATTATTTGTATTTTTTTCCATATTTGATATTCAGCTTGGACTTTGGTTACATTAGACATCATTCAGGAATGTAAATGATCATGGTGTCCATTTTCTGTTATCAAAACACATCATTTTTCTCTTCATTATCACACTAATTCCTGGTAAGTTCTAATGTCACACACAGCAACTTGGGCAACAAATCAAATAACAAAAGGATATAACTCTGACCTTTGAACATTTTTATTGGGAATACTTATTGGTACAAACAAGCCTTCCACTGGTAACTATTTTAAAAAATGGGAACTGATATAAAGAGCCTATAATTCTTATTTGTTTGCACAACATAGAATATTATATTATGAGGCATAAATTCTCTTCCTTTTAAGGTTGCCTAGATCCTTTACAAAAATTAATTGCCTAGTTCTTTACAGCATGCTTATTCTTTTCAAGAAGCCTAGATTCTTGCTTGGATTATTGTAAGTAATCTGTATTAGAGAAAACAGAATTTTAATCATATCCACCTATTTATTGCTCAGGTCCCTCTCTAATCCTCTGGAGACGTTGTTAACTTAGAAACACCTGAGAACTTCTGAGTCTGAGCAGTGACACCTTCCAACCTTAATACAGAGAAGAGTTATTTTTTTGTTTTTTTTAAAATTTAGTTTCTGCTTTATAACAAATTTAATCAGTTATACATATGCATATGTTCCCATATCCCCTCCCTCTTCTGTCTCCCTCCCACCCTCCCTATCCCACCCCTCCAGGCGGTCACAAAGCACTGAGCTGATCTCCCTGTGCTCTGCGGCTGCTTCCCACTAGCTATCTACCTTAAGTTTGGTAGTGTATATATGTCCATACCTCTCTTTCGCTTTGTCACAGCTTACCCTTCCCCCTCCCCATATCCTCAAGTCCATTCTCTAGTAGGTCTGTGTCTTTATTCCTGTCTTACCCCTATGTTCTTTGACATTTTTTTCTTAAATTCCATATATATGTGTCAGCATACAGTATTTGACTTTCTCTTTCTGACTTACTTCACTCTGTATGACAGACTCTAGGTCCATCCACCTCATTACAAATAGCTCAATTTCGTTTCTTTTTATGGCTGCGTAATATTCCCTTGTATATATGTGCCACATCTTCTTTACTCATTCATCCGATGATGGACACTTAGGTTGTTTCCATCTCCGGGCTATTGTAAATAGGGCTGCTGTGAACATTTTGGTACATGACTCTTTTTGAATTATGGTTTTCTCAGGGTATATGCCCTCTAGTGGGATTGCTGGGTCATATGGTAGTTCTATTTTTAGTTTTTTAAGGAACCTCCATACTGTTCTCCATAGTGGCTGTACCAATTCACATTCCCACCAGCAGTGCAAGAGTGTTCCCTTTTTTCCACACCCTCTCCAGCATTTATTGTTTCTAGATTTTTTGATGATGGCCATTCTGACTGGTGTGAGATGATATCTCATTGTAGTTTTGATTTGCATTTCTCTAATGAGTAAAGATGTTGAGCATCCTTTCATGTGTTTGTTGGCAGCCTGTATATCTTCTGTGGAGAAATGTCTATTTAGGTCTTCTGCCCATTTTTGGATTGGGTTGTTTGTTTTTTTGTTATTGAGCTGCATGAGCTGCTTATAAATTTTGGAGATTAATCCTTTGTCAGTTGCTTCATTTGCAAACATTTTCTCCCATTCTAAGGGTTTTCTTTTGGTCTTATTTATGGTTTCCTTTGCTGTGCAAAAGCTTTTAAGTTTCATTAGGTCCCATGTGTTTATTTTTGTCTTTATTTCCATTTCTCTAGGAGGTGGGTCAAAAAGGATCTTGCTGTGATTTATGTCATAGAGTGTTCTACCTATGTTTTCCTCTAAGAGTTTGATAGTTTCTGGCCTTACATTTAGGTCTTTAATCCATTTTGAGCTTATATTTGTGTATGGTGTTAGGGAGTGATCTAATCTCATACTTTTACATGTCCCTGTCCGGTTTTCCCAGCACCACTTATTGAAGAGACTGTCCTTTCTCCACTGTACATTCCTGCCTCCTTTATCAAAGATAAGGTGACCATATGTGCGTGGGTTTATCTATGGGCTTTCTATCCTGTTCCATTGATCTATCTTTCTGTTTTTGTGCCAGTACCATACTGTCTTGATTACTGTAGCTTTGTAGTATAGTCTGAATCAGGGAGCCTGATTCCTCCAGCTCCATTTTTCGTTCTCAAGTTTGCTCTGGCTATTCAGGGTCTTCTGTGTTTCCATACAAATTGTGAAATTTTTTGTTCTAGTTCTGTGAAAAATGCCAGTGGTAGTTTGATAGGGATTGCATTGAATCTGTAGATTGCTTTGGGTAGTAGAGTCATTTTCACAATGTTGATTCTTCCAATCCAAGAACATGGTATATCTCTCCATCTATTTGTATCATCTTTAATTTCTCTCATCAGTGTCTTATAATTTTCTGCATACAGGTCTTTTGTCTCCTTAGGTAGGTTTATTCGTAGATATTTTATTCTTTTTGTTGCAGTTGTAAATGGGAGTGTTTCCTTGATTTCACTTTCAGATTTTTCATCATTAGTATATAGGAATGCCAGAGATTTCTGTGCATTAATTTTGTATCCTGCTACTTTACCAAATTCATTGATTAGCTCTAGTAGTTTTCTGGTAGCATCTTTAGGATTCTCTGTGTATAGTATCATGTCATCTGCAAACAGTGACAGCTTTACTTCTTCTTTTCCGATTTGGATTCCTTTTATTTCCTTTTCTTCTCTGATTGCTGTGGCTAAAACTTCCAAAACTGTGTTGAATAAGAGTGGTGAGAGTGGGCAACCTTGTCTTGTTCCTGATCTTAGTGGAAATGGTTTCAGTTTTTCACCAGTGAGGACGATGTTGGCTGTGAGTTTGTCATATATGGCCTTTATTATGTTGAGGAAAGTTCCCTCTATGCCTACTTTCTGGAGGGTTTTTATCATAAATGGGTGTTGAATTTTGTGGAAAGCTTTCTCTGCATCTATTGAGATTATCATATGGTTTTTCTCCTTCAATTTATTAATATGGTGTATCACGTTGATTGATTTGTGTATATTGAAGAATACTTGCATTCCTGGAATAAACCCCACTTGATCATGGTGTATGATCCTTTTAATGTGCTGTTGGATTCTGTTTGCTAGTATTTTGTTGAGGATTTTTGCACCTATGTTAATCAGTGCAGAGAAGAGTTTTAAGATTTGTAAGCAAAAAGAAGAAAGAAGTGAAGTGATTTTTTTAAAAGAAAGATGTGCTGTAATTGTTTGGTTTCCCAACCAGAAGAAAGGAACGTTCTCATTGATTGGCCTAGGCTATAAAAACATGGCAGTGCAAGCAGGAAGCAGGAAGTAAGGATGGGAACAAAGGAAAGCATGCAGAAATATAGGATTTAAGCAATCGTGGCACCACGTAGAACATACTAGAAAGATGGCAAGAATTAGACCTATTGACAATGGACCACTGAGCAGCTGGCAGAGGACATTGGCAATAGATGTAGGGGAAGAAAGCAGAAATGCCATCTAAAATAGCACAGCATTCTGAAAATACTCTCTGTAAGACAAACAACTCTGTATTTCTTAATGGTATCCCGAAGCAGCTATAACCTCCCATGGAGGTTATACTTGTGCTCACAAAAATGAGTAGAGAAAAAGATAATGCATTTTAAGAAGATTGTTCATAGTAATTGATCAAAATTTAAAAGCCTTCAGAACCTAAGAATTTAGCCCTGAAGAATCTAGAAACCTTACCCTGTTTCCTCGTTGTGACAGATTATAGACCTCTTCTTGTTAGACCATGTATCACCTCTCAGTGTGTTCTCTGAACCTCATTCCAGCAGGATTGGAGTTTGTAATGACTGCAGTGACTTCATAGGAGGTGTAAGTTACAAGAAAAATACTGTACACTGCCATCATTGCCAAATTTGCCGACTATATTATTCTGTGGAACGTCAAGATCCTTTATGCGAGATGAAAACATACCCTGCATAAAATCGTGTTCATTTAAGAAATAGTCTTTATTTTAGTTATCTTCAAAATTCTTCTGTACATACCTATTTTATTTCAAAGTGCATGTTCTTTTCCAAGAAAAGAATCTTCATGTAACTTTTTAGTGACCATCTTATGTTAAGATGTCATGTTCTTAGGAATTATGGGCTTGGTTTGTACACTTGCAAATTCTTCATTTTTGAGAGAAATTGGAACTGAAAATGGAATCATGTGGCAAGCCTATTCCTTGAAAAAGATTCATAGTTGAGCCAAAGGAGTGTGGCTCTCTTCCCCATTTTCACTACCTGTAATTGCTTCCTTGGAGGAAACTGCCTTTCCCCAGTCCTGCGGGCCAGTGTCCTGTGAAGAAATGTGTTTGCTAGTCGCTTAATTGCTCAGACAGGAGGAAGCCCCTGCCACAGTTTCTTCTCCTTCTTCATTTTCAACATTTTCCTTGTAATTCAAATTTCAGATTTGTGGATTCTTAGAATTGAAAGAGGAATATCCAGCTCATTTACCGTGAGAGGTTAAAGACGTGGCCATTGTTGGTTAGCTGCAGGGGCTGGAGCTAGAACCCAGGTCGCATGCTTCCCAGGCCAGAGCTTGTTCTAGGATATCATTCTTACTATGCCTGGGACAGCTGCTGAACTTGCCCAAGTGTAGCTGATGGATGGAGAGAACCATAAACTTGGGAGATGGAAAGTCTGGATTTGATGCCTGATTTGGCACTATCCTTTTAGGCTTCGGTTGTTGAGAGGAGGATTAAATTTGATGACTGTATGTGTTACTGCCGGTTCTTGGTTTTGTTTCCTTAAGTATAGGTTGTGACTAAAAGAGATGGGGCCAATTCCTACATGCTTAAGGAGGAAAGAGGTGTGACTACGAGGATGTTTCTGTTCCTGAATTTAATGGGTGAGGTGCACAGTGGCCTCTCTGTGGTTGAATGAACTCTTCTTGGATTCTATGCTGACATTTTGAATTACTCACATTTACGAGGTGGTTCTTTAGGTTTAAAACGGAATCCTCGCATCTGCCTTCAGGTATTGGTAACTTCAAACGCCCTGAAAATATGCACCATCTATTCACTTGTGCCTTTCCCCTACCCTCATAATGCTGTAATTCTTTACTGAGAAAATAGCCTATAATGGTTAGCTTCTGCCTTCTGCATACAAGTGGCAGGATTAAAAGCAAATAGTAGAATTGGGAAGTGTTCACACACAAATGAAATGCTTTTGACAGTTATCTGAACACCTGTTTAAGAAAGCCTATTTTCTTTTTCTTGCTGATGAATTGCCACAGGATTTCTCAAATTATTCTGCCATTGTCTCTTTTCACCTGCTTAGCAAGTACAAATGTTGATGGCCTTTAGTGGCATCTCTACCTGGCTAGATGAACACAAGTCCCTGTTAGCCTTCCAGCCCCATGGGGTCTCTGGCTTCCTAGAACCCACCACCTTTGTCATATTTCCTGCTGAGCTCAGGAACAACTTTCCCCAGAGTTGTCACTAATTTTTCTGCAGCTGCTCTTGTTCCTATTACTTCCTTGTAGCTCTACGTTCTTTTGAAGATAAACTGGTTTTATTTCTCTTCTAAAACAACTTGGATAAAACATAGATGTTTTAGAGTCACTGGTGTTTTCTTGACCAGAAATAAAACATAAAAATAAGTGCTCCATAGTAGACAGTATTTCTGGAGCTGCAATTCAATGGCCACTGAACTGAACAGTTGAACCTTTCTGAAGAAAAAAGTCTCTGACCCAAACTGAGAGGTTGTTCCAGTCCTTTGAAAAGCCCATGGTCAGTCTGCAGTCAAATGAAGATTAGTGACATTCTTATATATTTTGGTTACATCACATTGTTGAGATCATAATGTTCCTAAAGTTCTTCCCACCTGACTCAAACTTTTCCTCTTTGCGTTTCTTTTAAAGTCAAACATTATCATAGTTAATACTTAAAAAGGGATTTTTACTGGGAATCAATGAGACATTTGGCATTTGCCTTCATTTTCTTTGGAAGATGTTTATTTTTCCTGTCAGCTGTAGGGGAAGAAACCTGCTGTGAAAACTGATAGACCCCAGCTGTCAGGAGCATTTGTCTGGTATTATTTTGATGGCCTACCCATGGCATTGCCAATGGAGTGTCACAGAAGCTAAGTAAGAAACGTGGGGAGCATCGTCTTATTTTTCGTGGAAAACGGCATGGTTTTTCCAAGAGTAAGATCATTGTAACAAACATAACCCAAAGAAATTCTTTGACATAAGTATTTATGTAAGGTATGGATGACACATCTGGCCTTGCAACTTTTGGTTATTTTAGTACTTTAGCAGAAGGCATTGTCCTTTTGTTAGAGGTACCATCGCAGTGACAATATGTAATGTGGAACCCTGTCACAGTGGAGATGTCAGGAAATCAGGAGGGAAATTCACAGTGCAATGCTGTCTTTGGGTTTTAACCTGAACACTGAATGAATCTGCCAGTAAGTGATGTTCTTTACAGAAGGCTTTTTCTATAGGATGAACTGCCTAACAAGGAGAATTGCAAGCAAGTCATTTTTATAAACATTCCTGTTTGTGGTTAGTTTGGGATCTGGATTGTTTGGAGAGGAGAGGAATATCTTTCCTTTTGGTTTTATGACCATCTTTTTCTTAATGCTTAGAAAGAAAAGAGCTTTGCCAAACTTTTTTTTTTTCTGGCATTAGTGTCTTCTGGAAAATGGAAATGGCCCAGTTTCTCTTACTAGTCTTCAGATATTTATATATAGGTTAATAGTTTCATCCTGAAACAATAAAGCACCTTCCCACATCTTTTTAAAGGATAGAAATGAAAATTTACCAGGTCACTATCAATGGAAAGTAGAACTTCTCTGGTGACATATGCATGCACAGACACATATATGTATGTGCATATATTCACATAGAGACAGACAAGATTGCTAAAATGGGTAGAGGAGAACAGGCAGGAGCTATGCTTACAGTTAATTTCTATCACTGATTTGATCTAAAGGAAAGACTAAGCACTTTATGTTTTTGTTGGTGGCAGGTAAGTCCTTTTAATTTTTGCTAATAGGGACAACTCTGCAGAAGATAAAATACTGAAAATGTTTTGCATTGTCAATTATTTTGTCCTGAAATAACTATTCTGTGAGTTCATGGAAAACATTTTAAAGAGCCCTAAGATAATCCAGGTATAATCAAAGGGGAGAGGAGGCTGTATTTTGAGAGGGTGCTGTGCATGGGACTGGTTCAATCTAATCTGTGATGAGATATTCATTCATTCCTAAGCACAATCCCACGACTCACTTAACTTCCTAAACATGGAAGAGAAGTGTCAAATGATGTTTCTTATTTGTCTGGCACTTTTATTCTCTCCTGTGACAACAAATATTGCTCATGCTGTATATTATAGAAACCATGGGGGCTCCATCTCTAGGGGGGAAAGTTGAGACATTGTCATGGGCCTCCCTTATTGCCCTTCCTTATATGTAGGCATCAGTGTACAAAGGATACAATAAACGAGAACAGGTCTCATACACTGCCAAAGGCCATGTCAATGAGATTCCAAAACAAAAGTTGGCCTTTATTCTATCACACTGTCACATCCAAGAAGGGGTCTCTGATGGACGACGAACGTTTGATATTTTAAAAACTACCAGACAAAAGCCCAGTCTTTTCTCCACAAAGTTCTCCAAAAGTATTAGGAAACAAATGAATGCAAATATAATTCAAGTTAAAGTACTATTTTAGCATAGTTGTTTTGTCACATCTCTTTTTCTGATGGCCATTCTTTGGGTAATTTTTGTGCTAAGCCATTTTGGATGTCGTCTGACATGTTGATGGCAGAGTGGTGTGTCCTATGTGCATGGAAAATAAACGTGGAAAATGACTTATTGTTGCTGTCTGAAAGCTCTTCAGTTTCTGAATTCTAAGGCAAATTAGGCCTCAGATTTCATTTTTGTAGCTGTAGTATCAGTGACTGACAAAACCTAGAATGTCTGAATTTGCCTATATCCACACATATCAGAAAAGAGAATTTTCTTTTCACAAGAACAAGGTTAAGCAGTTGTTTAGAAAACCTCACAATATTTCTTCTTCTCTGACTTTAGGTTACTTTCCTCCAAGTGGCTTTAAAATTATTATCATCAGCCAGCTGCAATGGGATGAATGTTCTTCTATCTCATGAACCCAAAGAGAAATTCTTAGCTAATTCAAATGGTATTTGCCATGGTCAGTGAAGAAAATTGCCCGTTTAAGTGCTGCTAACATCAGGAGGGTGCAGTTAGGAGGATTAAAAACAAGTAGTTGAAAGGCCATTCTTGCAATGCATCTGTTTGGAAAGCAAACATATTTAAAATGAGATAAGTGAAAAATAAAATATTGCATCACACAGAGCTATTCAGTTTAAAGCAGGTGGGATCTTGAATTATAGGCAACACGAGTGGAAGGTATTACAAAATATACCCACCTGTGGTTTGGAGCTAGAAAGGTTGGGGCTGAGTTTTTAAAACAATTACGACAAAAAACCATGCAAAGCACACTGTGAAAATCCTGCGGAGTTACTATGTGATTTTAAGCAGAGAACACAAGTGATTCTTCTTTGGAAAAATGGAAAACACAAGCAAAATAAAAGAATCATTTCTGAATTCCTGAAGGGATGTAGATTTGGGAATTGAGACGATTTCTTGTTGGTTTTGTCAAGTTGATACCTGAGATAAGGTGAACCAGCAACAGACAATTCACAGTTATTGAGAAAAAGCTGAAAGGAACGTGAGTCCCTCTTCTCAGACTCGGCCCTACTGGTTGGTGAGATACTGTTTCTCCAACTTTACAAATGAGTTGACTGTGACCCAGAGAGATTGGGTGATTCTTCCACTACCACACAGCTAACGTATGGTAGAAAGGAAATTCAGACCTGGGTTATCTGCCCCGTCTTATGCACGTCTGAAACTAAGCTATTCTGTTTTGTCCTGTGAGATTATTATTTAATATATGAGGACGTCACCACATTTCTTAGATGCTTGCAGGGGTCAAAGCACCACGTTACAAGGAGACTGCGATTGCCAACCCTGTCTTTGTTGAACATGACCGTTTACCCGCTTTAGGTATCACAGAAGGCATTTTATCGATTTCTTTTAATTGTTATAAAATCCCCTTAAAAAGTGTTATTCTTCTGTTTTATAGATGAATACAGCCCCGAGACCCAACCTGGTTAAAGTATTTGCCTGAGGTCGGTGTTAGCACACAGCCAACCAGGATTAAAAGCTCACCCTCTTTATGTCTGTAGCTCCTGCTACATTGATTATCTCTGAAATCTTCATGGGAAGGGAGAGTAAAGAATAGAGCTGTGGTTGATAATTTAAAATTGTCTCTGATCCGACTAGAGAAAGACCCTTAGAACACTCCTAAGAAAAAGAAAAACATCAGGAGCCTCAGTTTTGGGAATCCTGGGTCACTTCTTAGTTTGGACTCTGCAGCCTTGCTCTGTTGGTTTACTTGTTAGGGGCTTTTCTTTATTGCATATTAATTCCTTGTCTCTGTGGTACGAGAAATTTAAGGAGCAGGAAAGGGCTGTCTGACTCACTGGGACTGGGCTGCTATTTAGTCTGGCTGTTTCCTACCTCGCACGTCGATTGATTATCCTGCCTATCGTGTGTTGACATATTTTGCTTGCTGTACTGATTATACATTGGGAGTGCTAATTCTTTTATTGGGTTAGAGTTCAAAGGTGCTCATCTGTCAGCAAAAAGTCTCTCATTTCATGGTGTGCGCGGCCTCCTCTTATATCTGTCATTTTTATACTGTTCTCAGAGGTTTTCCTCTGATTTCTGGTCCTAGTTCAATAACAAAAATCTTGAAGGAGTTTCCTTTGTAGTGGGCCATTTTGTACGGTTTTTGGAGACAGATTCTGCTCTTTGAAGATATGCAAAATATTGGCATTTTGCAGACTCTGACTGAAGCAATGGAAATCACACTATATCCTGCTCTTTGATTTTAACAACTCTGTTGGTACAGATCTCCAAATCTTGGACTTTTCTCAAACATGGTAAACTTCTGAGACCAATAAATGAAGAGATCCAAACTTGGGTTTTGCAGGTCAATATCACAGTATTCTGGCTAACCATCAGGAAATAGATTCCCATGAAGAAGCGTTGAGGATTGGAGATTCAATTACTTAGAATAATGTAAAAGCTCACCTAATGTCCAAATGTCTTTTTCATCACATCTGTAGAAATTAAAATATAGGTATGTAAATGTTTGCATATATATTCATAATTCTGAACTGGAATCATAAGTAGAAATATCCTCCAAAGTCATCATTTTGGTTACCTATGATGAGGTAATTCTGCAATTAGTTTGAGGTATTTGAGATATAAGTAGCTTGCCCTTCTTGACAAGGTTGCCAATATGTCAAGAATACATTTTGTTGTAGCTTATATTTCAATTTCTATTTTGTTTACATGTTGCACTTAGAAGTTGATCAGAATAATAAAAACAAGTGTTATAGTAATAATAGATTATAAAAATGATCTTTGTGAATTGGTAGGATAATCAGTGATGACTAGCTTATGTTTTAAATGCTTATGATGTTTGAACAAGTTAGCCTTCAATTTTCATATAAAACATGGATAAACCCTGATCTAGAGAAGTAGCTGGAGTTGCCTTTTAAGCAACTGGGCTGTGTGTCCAGAGGTGAGTAAAGCAAAGCCATAGCAGTCCCTTGTTGGAAAAGAAAGGGGCATGGGTGTAACTGTCACAATTTAAAGACTTTATTTGTCTTTGATAATTTGGATACTGTAAATGATAGGAGGTGATGGAACTATTAGAATAAAATGGAAATAGAATGGTATGGGAACATTATGCCTGGATCCAAGAAGAGTGGGTTTACTGGAGGACCATGGGTTAGACACATCCACTCTCTGTCTTAGTTTTTTTATCAGTCCAATGAGGTTGTTACCTATTTATACCTATTTATAGGTTTTTTGGGGGGAGATTAAATGAGATAATGGTATAAAATGCATAACATTGTGTCAGTCTGGCACATAATAGGTATTCAGTAAAAACGAAAACTGTATTGCTTTTCATCTTCTCATTGACCTTCTCCAAGCCAACTTCATAATATCAGCTTCATAATATCAGCTTCATAATACCTTCATCAGCCTTCAATGGCATTTCTTGAATTTATATGCACATGGTGCTATGCTGATTATGGCACAAAGCAAGCTATATAGATGTGGCTCTTTCTAGGAATTTACTTCCACGATCACACAGAGATTGATGGATTCATGACTATGAGCTGGAAGGGACCCTGGGGGCTCTCTGCATTCAGTAATTTTACAGACCAGGAAATAGATTCCCAGAGAGATGAAAAGACTTGCTCAGAATTTCCCAGTTAATTAATGGCAGTGCCAGGAACACGATCTGGGTTTCTAGAAGCCTAGTCTATTGCTTTTATTTATCCACCCTTTTTGTTTAGGAAATAAAGGTTATGGTTGTATATTCTGAGTTGTTTGTCTGGAAGAACTATTTCAAAATATTATAGTCTTTAAAGATGCGCAGCTAATCAGAAGAAAAACCCAAACAGTTAAGTGTATGTATGAAGTGAGTAAACATGATTGTAAAGTATGGGCAGTGGTACCAAACTATGGCTCAGGAAGTCTTTCCAAGCTAACACAATCTTCACCATTTTCTACATACCTCTAAATTCAATTGACATTTTTTTATTCTTATGCGAAGAACTCAAAACAAAACTTCAACCCATTATCCCTACCCTTGTCTAATCAGAGTCATTTTCTTAAGCTCCTCTGATGTAGAAGTTTTAGAGCTACCTCTGAGAAGTATGACTAACTTTTTCTAACTTATTTATTGCAGGTTTTGAGAGATTTTAAGAATTCAAGAGGTAGGATATTTGGGGGTTGGAGGAGAGTTAGATACCCAAGCATTGAAAATTGGATCATAGTAAGCATTAAAGAGGACCAAAAGGTTATATTCTTTGCTGCAAGTACACCAGCTATATTTCTAAATATGACTGATCTGTGGAGTTTTATAGACATTTATGGTACTATTCATTCTGTCTATATTGACCTGGAACATTCCAAGAGGCCAATGACAGTCACTGAACCCTTGTTCTGCAAGACTCAGAGTTTCTTCCCACTGCACAAGCTGTAACCTTACAGGGCAAAAAATGACCAAGTCAAAAACCCCCAACATAATTAAATTTAGTAGTACTGTATTTTTCTGTTTTGTAGCCTTCATTATTACAACATATACAATTCAGTTCTGCGTGTAGAGATCTAGTCATGATATTATTAATCTGTTATGAACAAATTCTATCATTGTGCCTTTACCTTACAGAATGATATCTCTTGGAGACCTTTGTGATTTAAGAAAGATCTAAAGAGTTACAGAGACAGCCATAGAGAGAGACGAGAGAGAGAGAGAGAGAGAGAGAGAAGACTAGACAACAAAGAAGAAAGCCTTCTGACCATACTGTCTAGCAGAGCAAGAGAACGTTAGAAAAGCTGTGACCTGAAAGCCTTCGTAAACTGTTATCTTCCCCTGGGAGAAGCTGGAGTGGCCATTCCACTGAGCTATAACTCTGGGTGTTCATTAAAAATTCATTCAAGGCTAAATCATATCACTGAACAATGAGTGTGGAGGCCCAGATCTGTGTGTCAGAGACAGGAGGCCGTATCAGGGCCAGGTTCTTTATGTAGTGGGGTCTGTGTCAGGCAGACAAGGGGAATGGGAGGTTTCCTTGGAGGCTTTTGTAAAGCTCTGTGCTTCTTCTGGGGGCTCGATTAGAATAATCAGCAGCCTTGGGAAATTCACACGGTTTTGGTGGGGCTGTGATCCATCATCATCCATCATACTTATGCGCTGGGTGACTAAGGAGCCAAATACCCGGCTGGCGGGGTGGCCAGAGCCCCGCGCTCTGCGTGGAGCTCTCCGGTCTGGGGCAGGGCTCCAGGAAGCCGGGCAGTGGGAGGGGAGCAGGAGGCTGCCAGGGAGCTAGCCCTCCCGTCAGCCTGCACTTGGGGGCATCCCTCCTCCAGCAGCCCCCAAAGGCGGCGGGCTAGGAACAGGAAGTAACTGTACAGCACTTTGGAAGATTTGCGGATTGTTTGCTTTGGATTTCCTCAGCTTAATTTGTGTTTGGAGTTTATTTCTAATTTATTTTGAGTTTGTGTTTGTTTGCAGGCTTTAACAATTTTGACAAAACTCTCTGGAGTGTTTGTTGTTTGACCTTCCTTCTGTGTGCATTTGCATGGTGGGAAGGATTGGGTTTTGTCATGTCAAAGAAAGAAAGACTGTGGGGGGTGTGTATGTGTGTGTGTTTTAGGGGGAGACAACCAATAAAACCCTCACTATATATCCCTTGTATCCTTTTTTTTTCTTTCAAACACTCTCTAACATAGGAAGAAATGTGGTTTTTGATTATTTTTAAAAAACGTTTCAAAACTCCAGAATCAGGAGAATTCTATATAGTTCTATAGAAAAGCATTTATTACAATATGATCTCAGGGACAGTCTGCTAGAGAGTCCTATGTAAGATTGGGGTGCTCAGTAAAGACTAATTTGGCCTCTCAGTTCCCAAGCAAAGCACTTTGGCAGCCAAGAATGTGAATTTTACCCATTTTCCATTTTCTCAAGAAACTAGGGAGAGAGTCAAATCTAGGTATATGTACACATTATTACCAATTATATCCAATATAACCATAAATCCCAACTTTATGTCTATCAGTTAAAATTAAAATTTGCCTTCTTCTCTTTCAGGGGGTTAACTCTCAAAAGCAAAAAAAAAAAAAAAAAAAAGGAAAAATCTCTTTTTTAAAACCTGTGTGTTAATCACTCAGGATTATGTAAATTAATATAGAATCCCTGCTATCTTGTTTTTATTTTACTTTGTATTATTTTATTCACTTTTGATGGCCATCAAATCGTAAACACATGCCTCCCTAAAAGAGGTTTATTTCCATTCTCTTTTGGATGGTGCAAATAAGTCCATAAAACAAATAGATGTCTTCTAGTTCATTCTTCCTTCTTTTATACTTATTAAAATAAAAATCCAAAGCAGAATGTCTAGAAGTATATTGCAGTTTGACAGGATTTGCTTTGTGTGTCTAAGAGAAAATATGACTAGTAAAAAAGGAAGTAGACAGATATACGTATGTGCACGTGACGCTATTTTATTGGTATCTGTTGCACCCATTGCAATGAGACTCCTGGGATGTTGGACCTAAATTAAAATAATCGTAAATAATGTCAAACAATAATAAATAAAACCCAACTCTTAGCCTCTCCCTCTTTTCCCTTTGCTCTTTTCTTTTACCAAGAAAATACACAAGTAAATAATACCAAACAGATCAGCCACTTCTGGGGAAGGAGGCACCTGGGCTGAGGGACATGTGAACTGAGGACCCTCTCCACCATATGCTTGGAGTTTTGGAGTTCTGGGCAGAGGGTGAGAAGGGAAGGGCAATGGATGGAGAATGTAGATTTGCAAGATTTTTTGTGTATTCACTTACCGCGTTTTTAAGTTTATCTTAATAAATTAGATTTATTGACATTAAACTTTTTTTTCTCGAAGTCCTCAAATTTGGGTGCAAAATTACATCTAAGTCAAATTTGCCTAATAAATTTCTGTCAAAACCATTGAGATAAGGAGTTGTTTTGGAGCTTTTCGCATGGAATTCCATCTCAAGCAACATTGAGCAAGGAAGGGGTTGTATATCTGGCAAGCACCTTGTGAAGCCAAGTACCTGAGCTAGGATTACCAGGATATACTGAATAACTTAAAGTGTAGGAACTTAAGAGTGATCCACATTAAAAGTATAGTTACTAATTTGAAGGAATGAGGCTTGGTATGGTATCCACATTCCTTAAGAGTCTGCTGGACCTAGTGAAGATAACTTTGGATGCCTTACCTGGCATTTTCTCTATTTGTACCTGCAAGAATGACATTTTTTTCCTCCTGTCCCTGTGCTGACCTTTGAAATCTTCCATCAAGGGAAAAGCCCCTTGGTTCTACTGTGACTTCACTCTCTAGGTACCCAGAGTTCTCTTATTGTCTCCTGACCTCCCAAGGCTCCCACTCCAGTGTTTGGCATCCCAGCCTCTGTCTTCTCATCTTCCATATGTGTGCCATCGCTCAGAGTGGCAGACTCTACTGACCACTGGTAAACTAACTCATGATGTAGTGTATTGGGTCATCAGGGTTATTTTATGCCCTTCTTCCCCACTCCTTCACCAGATTCTCTCAATTTTACTTCCCAAATCTCTCTCTCTCTCTCTCTCTCTCTCTCTCTCTCTCTCTTAGTCTTCATCCTCCACTATCACTGTCATTTTAAAAAAGCCTTCATGGTCTTTCTCATGGATTATTGAAATAGCTCCTGACTGGTTCAGCTGCCTTCTACGTCATCCCTCTTAAATGTCTCTTGTTCTTTGAGTCAGAGCGATCATCCTAAAATGCAGCTCTGATCTTTCCATTCTCCCCCCTGAGACTCTCCACTAGCACCATATTCATAATAGGAGAAAGGTCAGATCTCTAGAACATGGCATAGAGGTCTTCGACTCTTTGGCTGCTCATTGCTTTTTCCTTCACTTCTCTATCTACCTCCTTTCCCACTGTAAATCAGGTGATTCTGAGAAACCCTTAGTCTCATGCCCATACTAAGCTGGGCACACTTTAAACTATGCTCCTTCTTCTTCCTGGAATGGTCTTTCTTCTCTTGCCTTTTCTCTGGGAAGCTCCTTTGAAACTATCTTTATTCTTTGACACCCTTCTTAGGTGTCACCATCCCTGGGCAGCCTTTCCAAACCTTTCTCACCCTCGGAATGAATTCCTTTCTCTTCTGCACCTTGTACATAGTTTGTTGATCATGGGTACTATATTTTATTTGCACAGCTTCCTTCTCTCCTGGACTGTGGCTCTTTGAGGCCAGGAATGAGGTCAGTCATTTGGGCTTCTAGAGTGCAAACTCAGTGTCTGTGTGGCCCATGGGAGATTTTTAAATGCATCTTGAAAGAAACAAACTATCAATCGTCAGGAGGACTCTCCTTAACCCAAAGGACTGATGCTTCATTGCAGGGAGGGTCTCAGGTATGAGAGCAGGTTGGGTCAGGAATATATTTTTTGGGTGGGGGACATAGCTTAAGACAGGACTTGGTCTGCCACATCCACGGGAGCTGGGTGGGGAGATCACGTGCGCATCACGTGTTGTCTGGCGTTTGGCAGAGTGGAGACAGCAGCGCTGATGGTGCCCAGATCCCCACACTTAACAGCAGATCCCATAGGTTATTAAAGCTGAGAGCCTAGCTAGGAAGATTAGCTGGAGGAAGTGCTTTAGCCACGGAAAGTCGCTTGATTAGTGCCTCAGACATTGCATGGCACCATGGTGTTAGGTTTCCATCCGAACCATTACTCGGATATTTGAGATCGGGAGCTTCGGTTCTAGCCTGACATTGCATTTGATTTCTCAAATCTGCGCATCAGAAATGGGCCTTGCTCACTTCTCTCAGACTGCATTTCCCAGCAGTGAGTTTTGTATCCTTGGTTTTTGGACATTTGAAAGGGATGCTGAGAATTAACCCATATGGTGTTTGTTTAGGTGGGGAATCCTAAATAGCTTCTTGTACAGGGAGAACACAGTAGCAAATATATCTTTACAATAATGTGTTTTAAATCAAAAGGGCTCCATATTTTCCCCTGTGTTTGAATGTGACATTCTTGATCATTCCAGACCCACCTGTCTGAGAACACAGGAATCAAAAACAGGAGTCACTCTCAAATTTCACCTCTATTTAATCCATCACAGGAACATACTGGCTTTTCACTGTATATATAGAAAAAACCACATTAGGACATTTAAACAAAGTGACACAGATCATCAGCAGATCAACCGGGAATGACGGCTCAATCAAACAAATGTATGTTGAGAATTTCCACAGGGCAGCTCTCACAGCAGCCAAGCCAAATTTGTTTAGTATACATGAGTTAGCTGCTTAGGAGCATTCGCTATGCTGCATGCCAGATGATGACTTTTCTAGGTAAACATCCATTTAGCAGCATATACCCATCCATGAAAGTGTTGGCGTGATTTTGATCTATTCTCCTGGACTCCTGAAATTATGACTTCATTCCACTGGCAGCCAAGTACCAAACCCACACATGCACCATTTAGGATTAAAAAAAAGGGATGGGCAAGCTATACACTTATTTCGAAATGTAATATAACCATCCAAAAGGTAGGAGAAACTCCATAAAATTGACAGTCCATTTCACTTTTCTGACAAGCAATAAAGTAAGCATCATTAAAATGGATGTCAAATTACAGGGCAGGGAAGCAGCAGGGAAAATACTTACCTTGTTCTTGGTATTTGAAATAGAATGTGGCATATTTATCCTACCTCAGTCTAAACTTGGAGACATTCCTTTTTGTGGTAGGGGCTTGGGAGCTTATTTATTAAATTGGAATTTCAGAATCAGATTCCATGAGTAAGAACACTTGGATTCTTCAGAAAAGGACATTTTAAAATTTGTCTCATTAATTCTTGTATTTGAGCAATTATTTATTTTTTTAAAGGTGTCATTTGAAGAATAGAGGACTCTATTGAGCATAGTCTTTCAGCTCGAAACAAAAGAGCCAAGTGTTTATTAAAAAAACACAGAAACAAAACCCAAAACTTTCTGGTAGGATTTTCAGACTCTGTGCTTACTCTCACTGGCTGTTGTGAAATCCAGTTTGTGTTGTGTAAAGTTCAGCTCAGTGCTCTAGTTTATTAACCAAAAGCCTCTCTTTCTGATTCTTTTCAACTGGGGAATTCTCAATTTGCGGGGGGATATTTTCAAACAGAAAGCTTGAGAATTCCCTTTTTGGATCAAGGGGTAATTGTATGAAATTTATTGGAAAAGATCATTGTTTCCAAACTTTAACCTCCTCTGCAAGAGCACTTGGCAATTATCACCTACTTGAGCAAGTATTCTGAATGCTTAATGTTTAGAAATCCTCTAAAAAATACCTCTTTTCCAGTGGTGGCAATGACTTTTGTGGATAATAGCTTCCTTTAAAATCTGCTTAAGATGCAGAGCTGGGTGAGCTACAAAGTACAGCTTCTAAAAATAAAAGTCCTCATAACTAGCATTTTCTAAAGTTCGTTCAATTTGAATTTGAGCATCTACTATATTCACAGCACTGGAGGAGGGTATAAAGATAATTGAGACATAGCCCTTGCCCTCAAGTAGCTGAAAATCAAAATGGGGAAATAGACATGAAAACAACAAACTATAATAGCACCAGGGTAAATGACAGAAGAATACATTCTGAGGTACATTTTATATTCTCTGGGATACAAAAAGGAAGGCACTCACTCTGCTTGGGGAGGTGGTGGACATGTAGACTGGAAACCCTTAGCAGATGAGATGACATGTAAACTGGATCTGAAAGAGTTTCAATGTATAAATCTTGAGTGTTGCGTCCTCTGTGAGGCCCTCCCTATCTAAAGTAGTCACCCACCACGTTTCTAACTGCTTAATTTTCTCCTCAGCACCTAAGACTCTCTCATATTGTCCAGCTATGCGTTGGTCCCTTTCTCCCTCTACCCACCAGGCTGTAAGGTTCTTGCGATCAGGGGCATTGCTGGTTTTGCTCACTGCTCCTTCCCTCGCTCTCAGAACAGGGGTAGGCTTCACTAGGGAGCAGTGTGATGGAGAATGAGGAAAGGACATTCGAGAACAGAAGGCTGTCAAGGAAAACAGCACAGAGAAACCAAACTCTACACTCATGAACATGAAATAGATTATGTGGCTAGATTGTAAGATGCATTAAAGGCATAAGATGGGCAAATTGGTTATGACCAATCATGAAAGAATTTTCTGAGGTCTCCAGAAAGCTGTGACCAATTTTTGAGAAGAAAATTGATGAGCTCTAACCCTCCGAAGTCTTTCTAAAATGAGTGTCAATCTTGACCCAGGATAAAACTTTCTTGGGAGAATGATGCACCTTTAGCACCATATAGGCATCCAGGAAAGCAATTGTCTTATATGTTCTTCAATCCCTTTATCCAGGTCTTAAGATGGGATGTAGGGAATTTTTATATTTTTATTATTATTAATGTGCCCCCAAATGTGGATAAATTGGAGGCCATCATTAAATCTATAAAGAAAACATTGATGTAAGTGCACACAGAGCTTTAGTGAATTGAGTTCAGGACAGAATAATCTTAGAGCAAGTGGGGATTTGTTATAAACAGAATATTTTGTTTAAATATAAATAAAAAATAAGAACGATAACCTGCCATGTTCCCACACATACATTTTACATAGTTCCAAGAATGCTGTTTATCAAAGTAGCTCCCAGGTATTGGGATGAACCAGAAGCTTTCAAAGTGTTGATTGATCACTCTTTGCTAGCAGTTCACCAGGCTTACACAGCCACTCCAAAATCAACAGCCTGGAAGAAAATTATACAAGGTTTGGAACAAAGGCTGGAATGTTAGGTTAGCAACTGCCTTACATTGCAGTCAATATGTCAATTAATATTCATAAATGTCTAGAGGCATGATCTAGTAAGAGTACAGAATAAGCTGCATATGACAATTTAATTTTCTACCCCAAAGGAACCCTGGCTACTCCTCACTTTCGCATAATAGAACTTTGAGAGAACTCTGGGTGGGTTTGCCCGTCTTCCTACTACTGAACTTCTTAAAAGTCTTGGGAATGTTATCAGGGTATTGTGAGGTATTTACATCCCAAGTGTACCTGTTTCCATCTTCATCCATCAGCTGAGACTTAAGAGGTGTTTTTGGATGTTCACCAATTACACCACAGTAATGAAAGGACAGCAAGAAAGTTCTTCATGTTCTTTTATTGTATTCTTTTATCTTTCAAGGCACATGTTCTTTTTGAAGTGTTGAAATGGGATATTTGTGGGAGGAATTGAACTGCCCTACCCAAGAGATAGGAGAAGAGATAAATTAATCCCATGACTTTTTCTTCTGTGCATTTTGGGCTAAAATCATGGGAAAAGTTTATCATTTCCCATTATCAAATATTGCTTATTGCTCATTGGCCAATAATGCCTCCTCTAACCATACTCAGTCCAGTCTGTTTCCTGCATCATCACACAGCTCTTGGCAGGAGAACTCATCTTTTTGTACCATGTCAATGACCACATTGATCTTTCTTCACATTTGGTTTCAACAAGTGTTTATTGAGAGATTATTGTTAGGGGAGTGGTAGAGAATGAATCATTCATGAACCATTTCATTACCTTTTGTTATCTGAATGCAGGTAGATCTGAAAGACACTGACCTTTAAGAACTGTCACTTAAGACCTAGAGACGAGAGAATCTTTCCTAATAATAATGATACTGACTTTTGGCATTCACAGTTTCCTCTAAAGTATACAAAAGATGCTCAAATGAATTATTTCTTCTGATTTTTACTGTAATTTTGTGTCACAAAAACCAGTGTTGTCTAATAGAAATATAAATGAGAACCGTATATTAATTAAAAAATATCTGGTAGCTCCATTAAAACAGGTAAAAAGAAACAGGGAGACTTAATCTTACTAGTATATCTTACTTAACCCACTGTATCCCAAATTGTATCATTTCTGTATGTAATCAATATACAAAAACTATCAACTAGATATTTTACAATTTTTGTACCAAGTTTTAAAAACCTGGTGTATAATTTTAACTTACAGCTCCTATTGATTTGGAGTAGCCACATTTCAAATGCTCAGTTGCCACATGTGTTTAGTGGCTACCATATTGAACAAATGTCAGATATGGATAAATAAACTGAGGTTCAACTAGATTGAGAGACTTTCCCAGGGCCACATAACTAGTTAGGTGGACTTGAATCCCATGTGGTCTTCTGGTTTAAACAGGAATTGGCTTGGGGCCGTGGTTTACAGTTTATCTGAATTTACTTGTGATATTGTGGGTTGAGGCTATATACTAGGAAGCTGGAGATGTTATGAAGAATGATTCTATCATATGAATAAGGCCTCTTTATTGCTAGATCTAGAAATGCCATAAAGTTTGTACTTTAAAAAATAAGCTCCAAGTGAAATTTGTATGCACAGTCTGGTTTGGGATAGCTGCTCTTGTCTCTGAACTCCTTGAAGGCTCATTTCTGTATTTTTCTATTCCTATATTTATTCATTCTTTTAAGTATTTATTGACCATTTACCATAGTGCCATAGTGTCTGGTCCTGCAGACGCATCAGTGAACAAAGCAGACAGGGTCCCTACCCTCGTGAAGCTTACATTCTACAACCTACAAAATACAGCTGGTTCATAGCAGGTGTTGCAATAAGTGCTGGAGAATCCAATTTAGTTGGCAATATTTGATATTGGTTTACCAATCTTCCTTCCAGGAGGACTCAGTAAAAATCTTGAGGAAAGGATAAATATATGGTTTACCCATATAGGGATTTTTTGTTTGTCTAGTTTTACTCTTCTTCTAACAAATGTATTTGAAGAGGCTGCAATGTGAGGCCACAGTACAAACTCTGAATTGATTCCATTTGGTTAAATTCATCTATTAGGATTTTGAGCATTTGGAGTGTGTGTGTGTGTGTGTGTGTGTGTATGTGTGTATACAGAAGCGTGTGTAGATTCAGCATGCACTTTCCCTTCCTTCAGTGGGACACTTTTACTGTATCCTTAAACAGACTGCAGGCACAATTTGTGCGATGCCTTTTGTACATATCTGTTAGACTTTCTCAACTTAGAGAAAGAAAAAGATACCACTCACTACTTCTAGCACAACTGGTTTGCTTTGTCTGACATTTTTGAGTCATCAACTACACATTAAATTATTATCATGACCTAGAAACTTTGGCGGGGGGATTTCTACAATAAATTAGGCACCATGCTCCCTGCTCTCATCACCTTATAGTCCAGAAGAATTTTGGTGGAGGTGTGCTTTCATAAACTTTCCTACTTGGGCTTACTTGAATTTGGGGTGGGCAAATTGCCTGATCCTTTTTTGACTCACCACATATTTACACAAGTTTTTTGTTTGTTTGTTTTTTGTATGTGTTTTGACTTGATGTAAATAATGCTGTTTTGGAAAGAATTTATAATGCACCACCCCTTTTATACCTAGAAGAAAGAAAGTCTGCTCAGCTGGTTTTTCTTTAGCCAAGTATTTTCATTTGACCCTTTTAAGCTGGCTAAACTTTGAAGGAAAATGCAGATATACCCTACTGTTCGAAATGGTGTAGAGATTTAGGAGGGTTAATTTAAAAATTCATAAATCCTTTGCACTGTTCAAATTAATGACCTGTAACCTTTTTTTTGCCAGGTGACTTCTTTTGACTTAACTATGTCCAAATAAATGTGTTTATTTAGGAAAGCTCAATGCTACCAAAAACTGACATGCTAAGCATCTCCTATGGCTCATAATATGTATGAGAGATGTGGACCACCCTCTGTTTTCTCATTATGACAAATAATGGAAAGTGGAAATCACTCTAATCCTTTCTTCTGTGTCTGCTGTACCTCTGTGAATATGATAAACTCAATCCAATTAAAAGTCATTACCTCTCCAAGGCTCAGCCGCAGTCTATAGCCTTTTGTTTCACAGTTCTCTCAATAATCTGTCTTTATCACAGGTAGAATTTTTAGCCATCTTCCACTTCAGTTTTCTCTTAAAAAAGAGGAAATCACTTTTAGTGTTTATTATTGTAGTTCTTGTTTTCTATACCATTCACTTGACTCTATTCATTGCAGCTTTGTATTCTACAAGTTAATTCTTCCTGGGCATTTGTCTTATCTCCCTGACTAGATTATAAGTTCTTTGAAATCAGCAATTTCACTTTATTCTTTTTTTGGTGACCCCCCCAACGTGGTGCTTTTCATATAAAAGTCTTGTTGACTAAATAATTAACGGTCTGTGGCATGTGTTGGATCATAGTTGCTAAGATTTAATAGTGGTGATGAGTATTAAAAAGTTGAGTGAAGTAGACAGAGTAATACAACAGGGAGAGCAACAAAAACAACAAAAATAAAAACAGCACGAGGCTTGTTAAGTTATTGCACAATTATTTTGTATGCTTTAGGAATCTCTCCTGCCCCCAGAGGATTTTCTTAACATTATATACTTTTGATAGAATTATAATATTTCCAATTTTTCCTTTCAAGCAGTCATAGTTTATATACGTTTACATGGACTGATGAACAATATATTTGAATCAACAAGCATCTTACATGTTTAGATGAGTACACTGATAATTTTCTAGCTTCTTTAGCTCTGAGATTCTACAATGCTATGAAAAATGGATATTGCAATCAGTTATTTCATCAGTCAAGCAACATGATGCCAAAAGATTTTAACTTAACTATATTTAACAGCTCAACTATTAACTTAGCTATACTCAACAGCTATAACCTATTTAAAAAGCAGTTTGTTAAAGAAGATTTATTGGAATGAATCCATAAAATGATCAGCAAAAGCATAAAACAAAATCACTGAGATTTTGCTTATTCTGGAGAATAATACCTGGATCGAAGTAAGAGTCATTTTAGATAATGTTGATATAAGTAGGCAACACAATATTTTATGTATATACTATGAAATATGAAGTTACAAATATTTGTAACAGGTTTTGGGTATTCCTCTTTCGCAAAGCACCTTGATGAGTAGATTCTTTTTTGAGATATTTTTCCACCACATAAATACAGCTCTCAAGTTTATTTTGCTACTTCTGCTTTTAGTTAAGTTTCTTTGACCATGATAGGCATATGTAGATATTATTTGGGAAAGGACCATCATCTATTGAATAGTGTGGGACACCAGAAAATAATAGTGCTGCCGTTTTCTCTGACAACTGTTGCTTTAAATTGAAGACTCCAGGGTGATCTGGCCGGTCTTCCCTCTGAATACAGCACTGTTCTGAGGTCAAGCAGAGCTAACTCTGGTCTGTTTAGCACAACTTTCAATTCAAACTGGAAGGTAAATGCTGTGGTTTGGGCCATTTATAGGCTGGTGGGAGTTTCACTGGCATCCCAGCAGTCCCACCTGGTTCATAGGAGATCTTTTAGTCTTTTTGCAGTGAAGTAGACCACGCAGAAATACATTTTTACTAGTTACATGACAGGGAAACCATCCACTTCTCCATGTAGTTTTCTTCTTGGCTTATTTTGTAATAGAAATGTGGGCAATGCTGTTTTAGAACCTGTTCGTTTCATCATTTTGAGTTATTTAGAAGCCGTGAGAGTAAATCATCCCTTTTTTTTTAAGTTGATGCAATTAAAAAAATTTTTTTTAATTTTTATTTACTTATTTATTTTTTGGCTGCATTGGGTCTCAGTTGCAGCACACGGAATCTTCATTGAGGCATGCGGGATTTTTTGTTGTGGTGTGCGGGCTTCTCTCTAGTTGTGACGTGTGGATTTTCTCTCTCTAGTTGTGGCGCCCGGGCTCCAGGGCACGTGGGCTCTGTACTTTGCAGCACACGGGCTCTCTGGCTGAGGCGCACGAGCTCAGTAGTTGTGGCGCGTGGGCTTAGTTGCCCCGCGGCATGTGGGATCTTAGTTCCCCAACCAGGGATCAAACCCACGTCCCCTGCATTGGAAGGTGGATTCTTTACCACTGTACCACTGGGGAAGTCCCAGTCATCCCTTATTTGAGCCTTATGTTACTGTGAAGAACGTGGTGATTCTAAGAAATAAATGTGAACGACAACTGCATTTCCACCAATAATTGAAAGAAGAGATTTATTCTTGTTTTTTTCCATTTCTTATTGAGGTAAAATTGACATATAACATTATATTAGTTTCAGGTGTACTAATTTGATATTTGTATATATTGCAAAGTAATTGCTACAGTAAGTCTAGTTAACATTGTCACCATACATAATTACAAATTCTTTTTGTAATGACAACTTGTAAGATCTACTTTCTTAGCAACTTTCAAATATGCAATACAGTATTATTTACTATAGTCACCATGCTGTACATTATGTCACCATGACTTATTTATTTTTTAACTGGAAGTTTGCACCTTTTGACCCCCTTTACCCATTTCACCTAATTCTGTAGATTGGCTTGCCCAATTGCAGTTACTTATATTCAACTCTTAACAGCCATCACTCTTCCTAACCTAATTTTAGATCTTATTTTATTGCATAGTCATATACCTGTTACCATCTCTGTCTTAACTACTCAACTCTAAGTTTCTTGAGGGCAGAAGTTTGATTTTATTCAACTCTATACCTAGCCATAGCAACTTGCACAGTTCCAGGCACAGAATGGTACCAAATCAATGTTTTGGGGTGGATAAATGACTAAGTCTGAGAAGTAGCATCTTGGGCAAAGAGTATCACCCCAAACCTTCAATCATCTAATTCCTCTCCTAATGCTAGGAAAGAATTGAAATCTGGGCACTTTTGTAGTCTATCTACCCACAAAATTTCAATTGGAATGTGTGATTGAAGCAGTCACATAAAACTGGTGAAGTCTGGGACATCTGTTTAATACTTAACTTTCATAGTATGGAGCCCACCAAAGATTTTGACAGTCAAATGTATATTTATTCCACAGGAGACGTTATCAACCAGTGCAAAAGTTTACTGGCACTAGCTGGTGATATAATGGGTAGTTTAAATCCTGCTAACTTCAAATAATTTTTCAACAGTGTTTATGATTGTGGTAGAATTTAGTGAGGCAAAAGTACAGATAACATAAATATTTCAACAAAAGCCAATTGTACTGGAGCCATGAGTAAATTAGACCCAGTTTGTAAATAAATTTAGTTTTTTGCCAGCAAACATTTATAATCCTCTCTTGCTGCAAACGATAGTAATTTATATAGAAGAGGTCCTGAATGCCTTTCTTTAAAAGTCAGTTCTCATTAGGAGGCAGTGCCTGGTGCCCATCAAGTGTCTTAGACTGTGTGACTCAATTAGACTTGAAGGATACTGTACAGACCACCTAATGCTACTAGTTATTGTACATGTTGATAATGACAATTTCCAGAGACCGTACATAGTTTGGTAGTCTATGAAGTTGTAATATTATATCATTCCCTTAAATACCTAGCTTGTGTTACCACTTAGCAATGTTGAAATTACCCCTTCTCAAATCATAAGTGCTATTTAGTGTATGTATACACATATACATGCTACATCTGTTCATATTTTTCCTGAAAACATTTTTTATCAAGGTGTATAATGTTTTCTCAAATTATAAAAAACCCTTTCTTTATGTTTTTCAGTGACACTCCATGCATCCCCATGGTTTTGAATGATTTTACGTTTAATATGATGTAGCGTTGGGAAACTCCATTTGGGGGCCTTTAGAGTTTGCAATAGGGGCAGAAAATTGCACTCCTTGGAACCATCTAAACTTATTTTACACTGAAGATACTGTATTTGCAATGGGGCGAGAGTCCAAGCTGAAATCAGCTCAATCAAGGAATTTCCCCACAGAATCACTTTAAGATCATAAGTTGTTGTCCTTGTTACCAAGCCTTGTGAGAACAAGGACCATTGTTCATTTTCAAATAAAACCTAATTTTGAGACTAACACAATTTCATTCTTTTGGGCACTCTCTGCTCCTTATCAAACTCAGAGTGTGGTTAGGTTAGCGTTCTATGGCTTGTTCACATTCCTTTTTATCGGCAAGCCATTGCTACAACTCCCTCTTCTGCCAGACATGCATAATTATTTTCTTTTCTTTATGTAGGACGCCTGGCTATAAGAAAGCTCTTCTGTTTTGTAGCAACAGGGAAGAGTCTGCATCAAGTTAGCTGTGACAATGAACTTGAACTTATATTTACACTGTTTATTCAGTTCTCCTGCACACCTATCTTTGTTTATTATATGGTAGAAAGTGGAGGGCAATCTCATTTACTTTTTGATCTTCATCTTTGAGGGTTGTTTTGAATATTTTTACCTAGTTTATGTTAGAATTCAGTCTCCTTGTTACAAAATACACTCCCTGCTCCTTCCTTGAACTTGTAGCTCCTGAGTTTTGGTCTCTCCTTTGGAGGCAGGAAGGATCTCTGCCAAAAGCCACCAAGCCACACTTAGGTAATTATAATAAACAAGTTGGGGCTCTCATTTCACATGCAGAGCTGGATGAAGCAGCTCTGTGGTCAAAGGGATCCCAGTTGCTCCTCTGTTAGCAATGGCACATTAATGCACCCTCATGCTCTCCTCCCCAGCTTTAAACCCCCCCTTTTTTTTTTAAAGGAAGCAAATCAGGTCACTCTTTAGCATGTGAAGGGCTGCAGCTTTCTTCTGAAACCACCATCAACAACATAAACAAATTAGAGGTAGTAAACCACACATTCTGCCCACACATAAACCACAGTCCTCACCAGAGGGCAGTCTACTTAATGTGAGAATAACAGCCCAGTTTTATAAGCCTCTACTGGGAATAAATTCGTTTCACTGGTTAGAACAAAGTTGGGCAGCCCGAGTACAGTCTCTCCTAGGTTACATGTTGGGAGATACCAAACCAATTCTCAAAGTGTCTTTCCAGGAAATATATTTTATAAGCTTCTGGTACACCAAACTTTGACCATCCTTTGGTTTTCATTATGTAGAACTGAGATTGCTTGAGTGGAATGGACCTGGGGCTGAACTTGTCCAATGTGCTTATTTTATGGATAAGGAAACAGGGACCCCCAAAAGCTATGAGTCTCAAGCTCTGACTCTCAGGGTTACTCTGGGCAGTGGAGACTTCTTGCGGGATCCGGACCTCCACGTCAGGGCTTGTGCCACTCCTGCTTTTCCTGAGTGCAAACGGCATAGTTTACAAATCCCCCAACTTGACCCATATGGGAGTTATAAAATATTCCCTATACCTTCCTGATGCTGATATGCTTCCTTTCCTGACAATGGTTAGTCCTCAACTAATGTGTCCAACCCTAAACTAATGTGTTCCGTCATCAGTAAATTCCTGCCTGTGATAGTCTTTTCTTAAATACCTGTTTAAACAGTAATTTAGATAAGAGTGTCCCATTTGTGTGCAACAGGAAATGCCTGCCTTCTTTTAGATACGCTGGCAAATAATTACTGTAGATATGGCTTGAATACTGAAAGGCTGTACTCTGGTCATTTCAGACTGCCTGAGAGTAACCACCCAGTCTGCTGCGACATAATTTCAGGGCATTTCTATTTTACTCTAAATGAATCTGAAGGAAAATCACTTTGGGGATATAAAAAGCTTATGAGAAAAGCCATCAGGTCAAAGGTTGCCAAAAGTCTCTTAAAAATTTGTCTTGCTAAAAGAGAGTGGAGGCACATAGTTATAATGTAAAAGAAACAGTATGTGATATGTGATAAGTCTGTTCTTACCTGGTCATTCCAGTGGGTATTGGTGATCGGGTCTCCCTTAACAACAGAATAAGCCAAACATTAACCAGGTCATGTTTTTCCTTGGAGTAGTGCTCACAGAGCTTTAATGTCTTTATTTTAGCTGTTTTAGATTCTGTAAGTAGATACCAAAGGGCTTTACTGGTACCTCAACTATGAGTTTTCTGGCAATTTCTTTCCATAACCAGTTTTAAAAAGCTTAATTCCATCTCTGATGAGGAACTTTTGGAAGTGGCCAAACCCATTTCGTAAGAGTTTAGAAGCTACCAGTTTAATTCACAAACCATGCTTCTTTAGTGAAATGTCTGTGAAATTCCTAGGAGTGTGGAGAAACTCGTAACCAAATTTAAAACCCCAGGACAAGCAAGGGGTATGCCACAATCCCAAGAGAAAGATAAATGTTTGTTCACTGATTTGGTCATTTACTTTCAACTCTTGTGGTATTTTTTGCCATCTTCCTCACTTGCCTCCCAACACTCTTTCATAATTTTAGGGTCTTTTTGACAGCCCATAAACAGGATATTTTTAGGAAACCCTGGGGGGAAAAGTTCCATAAGGAAGAAATGGAATTCTCTGGTACAAGGAAGTAGCAAATACTAGAGGTGCAAGGAAGCTTAGAAGATCACTGAAAAAGTACCATGTGCCAAACCACGTTGATACGTTATTTCACAAAAATAATGGCCTCCTGAGACATGGATTCTACAAATGCAATCCACTGTCAGCAGATTCCATGAGGTCTACTTTCTTTTCACCCCTCTCTGCTGGAGGCAGCTCATTCTGAAGACCATGTCCATCAGCAGCTTCCGTTCTATTAGATGCCTCTATTTCCTCAGCCTGTGCCTCTGGACCCTTTCTACGGTGCTTCAAAGCTAGTTTAAGTCAGTTTTCTGGAAATTCGTTTTTCTTACTTTTACTAGTTTCCTTTCGTTGGGATCTTAAATTTCATTATCTGGGGCCATTCTCACACACTATTCTGCTGGCCAGTTCAGAGCCTCCTTCTTTGCTCTGTTTGTGCATCCGGCATGACTTGGGCTCCACCCTTTCCCCAAGCCCAGCGCGCGTTTATTGGTTGCGTTGCTGGTGCAGAAGAGCTGGCTCCTCTGCTTTCTCGGCAACAGGCCTCGGTCAACGCTCTGGAATTGTCCTAACAAGGGAAGAAGAGCATGTCCGGTTTGAATTTTGGAAGGAAATTGATGCCTTCCCCCTCCCTCCCCGCCCCGCCCCGCCCTGCCCTACCGTTAGCAGGCACCAACTCTTGGATTCGTGTTCATGCGCTCACGTCCTACCAGGAGTTCCCCGGTGGGGCCTGAGGTTTGGCAGCGCCTGCTCTGCTCGTGGAGCTGGGCACGCATCCGCAGCTCTCAGCCACGTGTAATCCTTCCTGTCTGCTCTCAAGTTGGGCACAAAGTACTGGCGCTCGGGCCCACCCTCTTCTTTAGTAGCAATTAACCTTTACTACAGAGCTTCCTTTGAAGTTTGCTCATGTTTTTATTACAAAACTGCAATGAGGAACATAATGGGGGGAAATGTCTAAATTTCTGAGTTACCTAATCTGTTCAATTCCCTTGCTGGTCTCCTCCTGGCAGTTGTTTCATGTAGTTTTGATCTCAACCAGTCTGCCTGAGATTTCAAACCATGTTTCTGTCTCAGCCTATTTTTAAGATTAGTGAGCACACAAGCACACTACAAATGCACATGGATGTGTCTATTATATGCGTATGTGTGTACAGCTGAGTATATAGAACAGATTTCTTGTTTAATGTCTAAGGAAATTTGTCTTAGAGTCAAACTACATATATATTCTTTTAATGTTAATATTAGACTCTATTTAGTTGCTAAATATTTTCTATCATGTGAAGAAGAGTAGAGAGGAAAATTATTTATGTTAGTATCACTAATGATAATGCTGAGTGATAAGTATTATATGACAGGTACGGAATGCTATTAATGGTGAAACTCAGGATTTTGAATGGCATCTGCCCAGAAGATTTGCAGTTAAACTAGGCAGAGGGGCCAAGCTAAACAAATGGTGAGTTATGTAAAACCCACAAAAAGAGAAGGCATTTTAGGCCAGCCTTGCAAATAAGAACCAAAGAATTATGAGTGAAATGGCATTTTTTTCCTAGCCTGCCGTTCACAGGAGCTCAAATAAATGAAATCATTTTTCTCTGCTTTTCACTCAGCAGTAAATCATTGGTAATCCAAGGTTGGTAGAAAAGCTACTATGAAGCTCAAAGAAAATACAAGAGAATCTTTTTTTTTCCTCTTAGGATGGGTAAGGACTTTCTAACAAAAATGTAAAAATCACAAAGAAAAAATAGACTTCATTCCATACAAGTTAAAAATTTTGTACAACAAAAACCCCATTTAAAAAAACAAATGATAAATGATCTACTGGGGATAGTAGCAAAAACTATATCAAAGGGCTCATTTCTTTATGATTAATAAGACAGACCAATAAAAGCCCAATTAAAGCTGCATAGAAACTATGAATAACTTGCAAAAGGAGAAATAGGAATGACAAAAATATTTAGTCTTAGTAATCATTGAGAAGTGAATTAAAGCAACAATAGATATACAGTCTTTTCCATTGTATTAATAAAATTTAAAAACAAGACATAATAATAAATGCCAGTATGGTGGCTAGAAGTAGAAATTGGTATATACCTCTGATAAGCAATCTGTCAATACTCACTAAGCTTTCTTAAAGGAATATAACCTAGGGAAATTAAAATAGCTGAAAATAAATATTTATATGAAAGAACATTCATTTCAGTGGTATTTATGGTATCAGAAATAGAAGCAACATAAATAAATACTATGCAAATAGTTCACTTATTATGGATTTATATTATGGAATATTATGCAGCGATTAAATATAGTTTAATATTTTTAAAACCATAAGAAAGTGTTCATATATCAAGTGAAAAGGTGAAAAAATAAACTATTCACATGGTAGGGCCACAATTTTGAAAAAACAAACTTTAAAACATATCTTTAAAGAAAAAAAGCAAGTTGCCTAAGAGTTAAAGGAAGGACTGGATTTAAACACTTGGGTTCTAGTCTCAGCTGACTTTGTATATACCGATTAGCATCCTTGAGTATCAGGTTACACATTTGCAAAATGGAAGGTTATTCTTCTCACCATAGTTTTCTCATTGGATTGTGAGAAAGCATAGATACATCTGTAGAAGTTATTATTATCAGTATTATTTCTGCAGTTTCCTCTTTGCAGATTCTGATACGTTTTCAAAATGCATCTCTTCAAGTGGAAACCTTATGGTAGTTATTCAGAGTCATAGAAATAAATATAGTCTAATACAAGTGTGGCCGCTTTCTTGGTTTCCAGGGATATCAGAACACCTAAAAGTTGAATTGAAGAGTTTGATTTCCAAGAGCATTTCCCAAGTCATTTGCCTCAAATTGAACAATAAGCTTGTCCTTCTGTCCTCATTCAGTTAATGATACACCTAAAGGATGCAAGAAGCAAATTTCAGTAGCAGGTGGTTCAGATCCAAGAAGTTACAAGGGTTATTTATCTTTATGGGAGCACTGATGTATATAGCACTTCTTACCTGCTACTTACCTGTTGTAAATGTGCCCAATCTGTCAATATGATATCTGAGCAATGCTTTAATTAACTGTAGTTACAGCTCAGGGAAAGGATCTACCAATTTTTACTCAATAACAGAGATTTAATGGAGATATGATAATTGAGATAGTTTGTCATTTAGATGAAATGTTTTAGCAGCTTTTTGGATAGTTCTTGAGTAATGTACATGAAGACAGTAGTTTACTTTGGTTTATGCAAGTATTCAATGCAGTATGATAAACTGCATTTGCTGTTGAAAATTTCATAATGCTAGATTACGTTGAAATATTGTTGCATGTTTTGATACGTAAAACTCAGCAGTTTTATATTTCCATTTTTTGTTACCACAGCCCTTTTTATATTTAATTCAGATGATACTAGATTAACAGTGGCTTGAAAACAAATTGCCTGAGCTTGCATATACATTTAACGCCTGCATGTGGATGAATAGGACCGTAAGTCTTTCTCCTGGATTTGCTTGACCTATATAAGTTGTTCGTTAGGTTTAATTGGATTTTTTTGCTATTGTAAGCAGAATTGCATTCAGGTTTTAAATTCAAATTCTTCTGTGCAGCAGCCTGGGCACACGTGTATTTTGTCACCACAGGAATTAAAATCCAGACTCACTAGTTTAGAAATTATGCATTGGGAAAGTTTGTGGGTAACTCAAAGGCATGGGGTCAGCTATGTCAGGGGGAGGGCCCAGATGGCTTTGTCTCTATCCTTTTTTAAGATTTGAGATCACTCTGATGGAACTGACAGTATGACTAATTTAACCCTTTGAGGCAATAGGGGAGATTTTACTGACCTTTAATGGATAATTACTGGAGGAAATAGTTCTATTCATTTGGAAGCATTTTTGCTTCCTGCTGCTTAAATGGATAAGTCTATAGATTACACAATGTCTTCCAATTTTTAGCACTTCTCAAAAAAAACCAAAATCTTCACAATGAGTGATAAATCCCTTTAAGAATCTGTAAAGTAACTCTGCATTTGCAGTAGTTAAATGTTACAACTCTAGAGAGATTTTTTTTATATGTTTTTAGCTGTATCAAGAGTGCTAGTGAACTTTTGGCTCTTAGGTTGAAATGAAAAATCTCCCTGAAGAATAAAATTAGATAGACTTTATTTATCAAAGGTGTTTGGACCCTGAAGTATACTTCTCTGATAGTATTTCTTTGGGGCATTATTGAAATAGTTTCTTTTGATGTTGGGCTTGGAGAAAAGTTTGTAATCTATAGTGTTCCATTTCTATGGGGTTAAAGATGCTTTTCAGGATCAAAATAATTTCCTATATTTGGTAGAAAAATATTTGTTTGGTTTAGTAGTTCAATAAAATTATATGTTAGGTTGATTATCTATGTAACAAGTATTTTTTGAGTACCTTTATGAGGATCACTTGGAGAATTCCTAAGAAGTGTGAGTTTTGAGTTTTCCCTTTAAGGGTCTATTTCCTAGTTTGGAATAAAAGAATTATTCATATTAAACTCTAGGTAGCAATAGGCAGAATTATTTGATCATCAGATTGAGGGAGGAAATTATGTCAGAATTCAAAGAAGGGGGATACTTATGCTAAATGGGATGTCAAGGAGATAAGTTGGGAGTTGACATAGAGAATGACTAGAAGTTGGATGGGCAAAGGGGCTGAGATAGGGTAGCCTGGCAGGAAGAACCACTGAGCTCAGAATTCAGGGATAAGCTTATTCTGGCCTGGGGGCTCCTACTGAGGAGTGTTGAGATTAAGAGAGAAAGAAGATTGCTTTCAAAATGAAAGAGATTCTATTCCAAGCCTAAGAACTCTAGGTTTTACTTGTGGACATTAGGAATTATTAGAGGCTATTGCACAGGAAAGTTGATATGCCAGGAAAATAAATTAAGCAGCATTGTACAGGCTCAGTGTTGAGGGATACTGGAAAGAGGTTGGCAGTCTGAAGATCCAGTTAGAGGACTGTTAGAAAATTCAGGAATGAAAACATGGATTGAAAGAATGGGATGAAGGTACAAATCTTGCAAGAAGAATGGACAGCATTTAATGACTGAATAGACTGAGGATGAAGGAGAGAAAATATCTGTTATTTTAGAACCTTGAACATGGATAATTGGGGGAAATATTATTTTTAATGGAAATGGGGAAGTGGGCACGAGACTCGATTTGAGACGATGATAGTGTGCAAGATTTTGTATGTGCTGAACTTGAATGATAATGAGCTTGTTATGTTGAGATCAAATGTCTCATAGGAATAAGTTTGGGTCCTGATTTGGTTCTGTGCTTGGTTTAAATGGCATTATCTCATTGTTTGAATCAAGAACCAAGCACCTCATTAGAAAGATACTTTTGCATGCACAATCACTTTGCACTTCACAAAACTTTAAGAGAAGTCAGTACCTGATGGACAATTGTTAATAGGTTTTATAGTTAATTAATTTCCATAGAGAATCAGAGAAGGAATTAGGGATAGAACTCAGGTTTTCTGCCCTCTAGCTCAATAAACTACCTTGGAAGATTTTAATAATTCATAGAACTGTAAGGTTGGTAGGATCTTAAGGGTCATCTAGTTCATCAACCTAAAGCTACAGTTTCTCCATATCATCATTAATTCATGGCTATCTAGGCTATATTAGAGCCCCTGTGCTGGGGAACTTAAGGTAATCCATTTACCTTTGGATGGGTCTGATTGAAATCTGTCTTCTTGTAATTTTAACCCATTTTTCTTGGTTCCCTCCCTTGAAGGTCTACAAATCGAACAAATTAGGTATGGCTCTCAGTCCATAATCCTAGTGGAAACATGTTTATTTGCTTTAAGATAACTGAAATCTCCTTCAACTGGTGGAAAATTCAAGCTCAGTCATGATTCTTTATGCTTCCTCCCACCCCCATGTTGCATAAAGATCTTAAGGCTGATATGGTGTGATCATTTACTACAGGTGTGGTGCTGTGCTGCTCTGGGGGTACCTTAGAACTCCAGTGTTGAGTGTCCAGACTGCTAGTTACTCTACCCTGCTCTTCCCTTGAAGATGGTCTTGCCACTTCCCCCAGGGCACTGCTCCATGCAGAAGACCTCTGATCTGTACCACTTCGCTGTCTGGAGGAAATTCACTGTCTTTTTGGTGCACCCCAAGACACTGTCTTCTCTTTTTTTCCTCTGGAAAACTCACCTAATTTCTTCAATAATTTTAGCTTTTACAAATGTCCAGAGGAATCACTAGCATCAAGTAACTTTAACTCTCTGTGCTGTGTAAGTTACTGAGGCAAGGAAATACCAAGGGCTTGACGATGTGTTTGAAATGAGAAAGGAAAAATAAAGAACAAACATAAATTAATATTCCAATAAATAATCCTGCCATATAAATTTAAGCCTTGTTGCACATGGAAGCCTTTGGAATCTTTCATGACTCTCCTACAATTTAGTCCAAGATATCATTGCATGATATAACTTTCCAAGACATTGCATAACGCTGTTAGCTCCCAATTTGGGATGGTTTGCGGGATTGTAGGTACACATATGTTTACTTCTTATGTCTACTTTGTTCATAATAATATTTAAATTGCTGATTGTTTCCCAACTGGATAATAGGTTGAGCTGGTCCATGAGAGAACTGGCAGTTAAATATTAGCTCATTTGATTTATGGATTCAACACAGATAAACCAAAGAGGCAATAATCCCTCCCCCCTCCTTCATCTGTGAATAACAGATTTTAATGCAGGCATATTTTAACACTGGTCTTTCCTATTTTGTCTTTAAAAAGCAACAACTTTATAAGGTGAAGATTGAGATGTGGAATTCTGTCTCTTCTATATTAGTAGGAATTTATGAACTTTTTATTTATTCACAGGTAATGAGTGTGTGTATGGCAGCTACCCTGAAATTCCTTTGGAAGAAATACCAGATGCAGATGGAGTAGCCAGCACTCTCTCCCTTAATATTCAAGAGCCATGCTCTCCAGCTACATCCAGTGAAGCATTCACTCCGAAGGAGGGCTCTCCTTACAAAGCCCCCATCTACATCCCTGATGATATCCCCATTCCTGCTGAGTTTGAACTTCGAGAGTCAAATATGCCTGGAGCAGGCCTTGGAATATGGACCAAAAGGAAAATTGAAGCAGGTGAAAAGTTTGGGCCTTATGTAGGAGAACAGAGGTCAAACCTGAAAGACCCCAGTTATGGATGGGAGGTAAGAATATATTTTGAGTTAACACATTTATATATATTAAGATGTGTAAAGAAGAGATTACTTTTTAAAATGTCCATAAAATAAGCAAATTCCATTTGTTGCAAAATGTGTTCAGATAGATTTTTAAGGATGAACCTCCCTTACAATTTCACTGCTTGATAGAAACAAAGTATTGCTTAAAGATATGGCATGATAGAAAGGAACTCAACTGGTTCCTTGAATGATCAAAGGATAGAAACTTGAAAACATACTAAAGGATAGAAATATAGTTTTTAAATTAGTATTTGGAAACACTGAATGTGGCCATCCCTACAGTATGTGGCATAAGCAAACAAAAGTCGTCATATGACATGTTCATTGTATTTTATCTTTTCTTTTTTGGGAAGGGGGCTTGGAAGGTTGGAGGAAACATTTGTCTTCTCCATTTTGTGGCTTTAAGTTAATTTGGTTTTACTTTCATTCTATGTGTTTATTTTGCTCTGTGTTCTAATATATTTTACCCCTCTTATGATAACACTGCTTTGATTCTACATGCTTCCAGAATGTGTGTACTGTACTGAATCCTGTGATGATTATATTCAAATTGATTTAATGAGTAATTCATGTATAAAAATGGCAGCAAAAAACAATATGAAAATCAGTTGCTAGTTTCAGTCATTCTTTTTATAGAACCCATCTGTAAATATGTAAGAGTGGGAAGTTATGGTCTGATTACAAAATCTAAATAAATTTTGTTTCATTAAGGACAGGTAACTATGTCATTCTTTTGAGTTTATAATTTTTGTACAAATTCAGTATATATATATATATATTTCCCATTTATTTTTATACCTTAAAAACTTTTGTGGTTAAATCACAGCATCATAGTTCCTGGAATATCTGACCTATATCTGAAAAACTTGTAGGAACTTTCTACATGGGCAAGAAGGTGTTTTTTGGAGATGTGATTGACCTTTGGTTTCACAGTATTTCAGTTAGACGGAAATTGGATAGATTTATTTTGGTATGTTCTCTTAATATTTATGATCATTAATATAATATCTGGTTAGCTTTTTAAATAGAAATAAATACGCAGTGCCTTCAGGACTTAATTTCAATTTTTTGTCCCTTTGCTTTATATGTGTCCCCTTATGAAATCTGCTCAAAATGCCATAATAAAAACAATTCTTGTTCAAATTCTGAAATGCTAAAAGTTAAGATCTGGATTTCACATAATTACAAATGAGAAATCCTTCCTTAGTTTTGTTCTTAGCCACAGCTTTGGTAAAGTTGTAGTTTAGCTACATTGCCTCTAGACATGTACATTGATAAGAGATTGTTAACAAATCACTGTAGCATTAACTGATATGTGAGTTGAATACGTTTTAAACCAAATGCGTACAAACTTTACGTCATTATTGTTCACCTTAAAATAATGGCTATAAACATTCTACTAATAAGTAACTCATTAAACTTTTATTACAAAATCTCTAGAGTTAAACAACAAGTGCAGTACTGTTCGAGATTATCCAGAAGGCTTGGAATAAACCAAGACTTAATAATGAAATCATTTTGCAATTCCAGGGTTGGTAAATGCAAGTCTGTGCCTTTTTAAACAGTATACCTGTGGATTTGGGGATGAACCTGGGGATAGTTCTATACTTAGTGGAAATTTAAAAATAATTAATTTTTTTCTCCTTGGAGTAAAATGTCTTTAATATATACATGGGCAAATGCTTACCTTGAGGAATGTAAAGTAATTCTTTTCATTATGTCAAAACTGAGTTGTTTTATTGCTTGGAATTCAAGATAACTTTACAAATAGTTCATGACTCTTTGGCTAAAGATCACTCATTTCCTCTCTGTCCTTCAAGAATTCAGTTGATGGTCAATTCGGTGGTTTTCTTCACCATTTTAATGTTCTCTCGCTTCTGAGAGTGTAGACTATCTGCTCTAGATGTATTGTGAACAAAACCAGAGAAAGAGCTTTTTCTGGTGTGTGATTTTGGCAAACTTGTTATCCACGGAGGAACAGTTGAGTTCTTGACTTTAGTATTTTGTTTTTTAAAAAAATCTTACCATGGTTAATACCTAATCCAATCATGATCAACAAAGGCACTTGCACAAAGGCATCTGACCTACTCGCGTGTGCTCTTTTAAATTGTTCTCATGTCATATTTGCTCTCAACTGTAGCTGATTTCCCTCCTGTTTGGTTGGACAAATAGTTGTGATTAACTAGTGTGGCTTCTTTTCTGATACTCCTTCATTTTAAAAAATGATGAATTGAAGGAGAAAATAACCTCTTAGGCCAAAGAAAATAAACATGAACAGAGGAAACCCAGATTCAGCAGTTACTGAGTACCTACTATGCATCAGATTCTGTACTAAATATTTCCTTGAGGGAAACCCAGCCTATCATAACTGAACAAGTCATTCCTATCTCTAGTACTATGCTTGCTCTTTTCTCCCTACAAAGTTCCCCTCCTTGTGAATTTCCTGTTTAGTAAATTGCATTACCATCTGTTCAGTTGCTCAAGCCAAAAAAATGGATCATCTTTGACTGTACTCTCTCCCACACCAACCATGTGTGATTTATAGTTCCTATATTCTCTCAAGCCTCCATTCTTTACACATACTGGTCTCCCTACCTGGGAATCTCCTTTTCCTTCGCATCTTTAGCAAGTTTCTATTCATTCCTCAAGTTCTCTTCTTCCATGACATCATCCCTGACTTTTCTAGTCACAATTTAGTACTGCTTACATTTTGTCTCACCATAGCATCAGGTAAATCCATACTAAAAAACTTAAAGCATTGTGCAGCACCCAGACTGTTTGCCTAGTTTCCCTAATAGAGCAACATTTCCGTGAGAGCTGGCATAGTTATATCCACTAAGTGCAATTTCTTGATTGTGTCCTATCTGTGCTGCCTGTGGTGTTGTCTAATGCTAAGTATATTACCTGAAATAATCATACTGGATTAGTCGGCTCAGGCTGCTATAACAATATGCTACAGACTGGGGGACTTAAACAACAGGAAATTTATTTTCTCACAATTCTGGAGGCTAGAGTGTGAAATAAAAGTTTCAGCTTTTATTTTTATTTTTAAGGTTTTTTATTTTTAAGATTCTTTTCCTGGTTTGCAGATGTTGCCTTCTTGCTATGTCTTCACATGGCTATTCCTAGGTGCATGCACATGCACACACGTCTACAGAGAGAGAGAGAGAGAAAGAGAGAGAGAGGGAGAGAGAGAGGGAGAGAGAGAGAGAGGGAAGGTGGTAGTGGTGAGCACACTCTGGCGTCCTTTCTTATAAGAACACTAATCCTATTGGATCAGAACCCCACCCTTATGACCTCATTGAACCTTAATTACCTCCTAAAGGCCCTATCTCCAAATTTAGTCACACTGGGGTCTAGGGTTCCAATATAAGGATTTGGGGGTGGCTTAAATATGCAGTCTATAACACAGACATTTAAAAATAATTGTTCGATAACAGAATGAGTGAAAGAATAAAAGAATAAATGAAAGAAAGGATGAATGGATATAGGGTTATGTTACTCTGAAAGAGATGACAAGTGAGGACTTAGGTAGGCCCATGAAAAAGCTAGAATCTGGATTTTAGACATGTAGAATGAAGTCTTAACTCTGTCACTACTGTGTGATTCTAGGGAAACTACTCCAAATCAATTGATTCTTGCATTTTTATTTGACTAATGGGCTAATAATAACTGCCACACATCATTAGCTGTTATGTAATTAAAATTAAGTAAAGAGATATGGTAGTTTCTTCAAAGAAAGTTTTTAAAAGGGAAAGCTCAAAGAAAGTATTGCAGTTAGGGCCCACCTTTCTGAACCCCATTTAAATAATTTTTTAAGTTAACTATATTTCCCCAAAGGGGCACTTCTGGGGAATCATTTAAGTTTGTATTTTTGAGAAATAGTATATTTTTGAAAAAATGTTTTATAGACCAAAATATACAGTTAGGTAAACTTAAGCCATAAACATAAAAAACATCATTTGTGTGATTTCTCCAAACCAGTATTGACTTAATAAAGAAAAACTTTAAAAATATTATTAGAGTTTGGTAGTGATTTCCACCTTGCAAAGCATATGACTTGTCTCTAACAAAGAGATTTTCAAAGACTAGGGAGTGCTTGATTGTCTCTAGGACCTAAAAGTAATTAGTGATAGATCACTTTTTCTTAGAGTTACTGATTAGTGAAGAATAATTTTAAAAAATTCTCTTGGTTCAAGTTAAGGTTTTCTTGTATGTTTCCTTCTAAGATGACCATTATGTGATAACATAGGAATTGCTTGGCAGAACAGAAGGGAGCAGGCTTCTGGAGGGAGACTTCCGAGGCTCAAATCCTCTTTAGGGTTCTGTGTACTAGTTGAATGATTTGGGAAAAGTTACTAAATTCGTTGTCCCTCAGTTTATTTGCATGTTACATGGTGATAATAATTGTACGTACCCAATTAGAATTGTTGTGAGGATAAACTGTGACATTGTGTGTTAAAAGCCTACCAAAGAGCCTTCCATCTGGTAGAAGTGCTTAATAAAGGTGAAAAGCAACAAAATCTTGACTAAAACACAGATCTAGCCCAGGGTCATTAGATAGGGCAAAAGCCAATTATATTTTATTTACTGATTTTTCTATAAATTATTGCTCTTTCTCCCACTTGTTTTCTAGAAGTTCAGTTACCTCCAGGATGATCTAATTATGTGACTCTGAGTTTATTGAAAAGGAGGCATTAATTGCTTCCTAATTAAGAATTAAAACAAGGATTCAGGAGAGATTCATAAATTTCTTTTTAAGCCAAAGAGTAACTTGGGTGGCACATTTTTTAATAGTCTGAAAATGGGTCATTGGAAAAAGAGAGTGAAGTTTTGTTTCTTTGGAATATTGCCATTTAGCACATTTTCTTTGCCTATATTTGTTGTCATTGGCCATCATAAAACTCTGCGAGTAGATGTAAGTCAGTGCACCTGTTAGGTGCCAAATCTTCTGTTCTATCTGTCTCACCCAGAATTGGTCCAGATTACTTTGATCAGTTAAAATACCAGGTATGAATTTGGCTTTTCTTTTTTTCCCTTCAAGCATACACATATTCAGACTTAGAAAAATAATGACATGAGTGGACAGTAAATTTCTCTTATGTTGGGTTAAATAGATGGGAAGGAATAGTGGAAAGAGATTTTACAGGAGTCAGACATTCATTAAATAATTTTGATGCAGTGCTTTGACAAGACATTATATTCTAGCAATGTAGTCCTGAAATGTGATATTACAATGAATGCCTCCCTATATCATTTTAAAAGAAATAGTTCTCACATTTGTAAGTTTGATTTTGAGTCCTGTGGTAATGCCTTACCCATTGAAACATGCAATCTATGTGTTAACTGAAACATGAGCATACATTAAAACAACAACAACAACAACAACAACATCAAAATGTCCAGATACCTAACAATTGAGTTCAGAGTCAGGAGGTTGACAATCAAATAATGCATGTTTGGTAACAAAGAAAAATGCGGTAATTTTAGAAATATGTACCAGGTATATTTGAATGGCAATATTTCTCACTTATTTCTCTCTAGGTCTCCTTGGGCCCAAAATGAATTTTCTCTGGTTTGGCATTGATTTCAGAGAAAATGTTTATTCATTAATGAGAAGGTACATTCACATGACAAGTTGTATATCCTTAAAGCTAGATAACTAAGAAGTGAAGATGTTTGTCTTAATAATTCTGAAATGAATTGATTCCAGTAGAATTATTATGCCACCAAATATCCAAAAGGGTGTCTTTAATAGGTAGTTAGGAAAGAAAAATGTAATCTAATAATAAATGTATAATACCATAAAACCTTGTATTACAAAGTATTTATTAAGTGTTTGCAATATTATTTAAAAGGTGGCAAATATAGTTTAGATATTAAATTTTACTATGTGAGGAATTAAGACTCCACACTTCCACTGCAGGGGTTGTGGGTTTGATCCCTGCCCAGGAAGCTGAGATCCCACATGCCTCGTGGCTAAAAAAACCCAAAACATAAAATAGAAACAATATTGTAACAAATTCAGTAAAGACTTTAAAAATGGTCCACATCCAAGGGAACTTACCTCAACATAATAAAGACCATATGTGGCAAACCCACAGCCAACAATGTTCTCAACGGTGAAAAGCTGAAACCATTTCCTCTAAGATCAGGAAAAAGACAAGGTTGTTCACTCTCACCACTATTATTCAACATAGTTTTGGAAGTTTTAGCCACAGCAATCAGAGAAGAAAAAGAAATAAAAGGAATCCAAATTGGAAAAGAAGATGTAAAGCTGTCACTGTTTGCAGATGAAATGATACTATACATAGAGAATCCTAAAGATGCTACCAGAAAACTACTAGAGCTAATCAATGAATTTGGTAAAGTAGCAGGCTACACAATTAATGCACAGAAATCTCTTGCATTCCTATACACTAATGATGAAAAATCTGAAAGAGAAATTAAGGAAACACTCCCATTTACCACTGCAACAAAATGAATAAAATACCTAGGAATAAACCTACCTAAGGAGACAAAAGACCTGTATGCAGAAAATTATAAGACACTGATGAAGGAAATTAAGATGATACAAATAGATGGAGAGATATACCATGTTCTTGGATTGGAAGAATCAACATTGTGAAAATGACAATACTACCCAAAGCAATCTACAGATTCAATGCAATCCCTATCAAACTACCACTGGCATTTTTCACAGAACTAGAACAAAAAATTTCACAATTTGTATGGAAACACAAAAAACCCCGAATAGCCAAAGCAGTCTTGAGAAAGAAAAATGGAGCTGGAGGAATCAGGCTCCCTGATTCAGACTATACTACAAAGCTACAGTAATCAAAGCAGTATGGTACTGACAGAAAAACAGAAATATAGATCAATGGAACAGGATAGAAAGTCCAGAGATAAACGCACACACATATGATCACCTTATTTTTGATAAAGGAAGCAAGAATATACAATGGAGAAAAGACAGCCTCTTCAATAAGTGGTGCTGGGAAAACTGGACAGCCACATGTAAAAGAATGAAATTAGAACCCTCCCTAACACCATACAGAAAAATTAACTCAAAATGGATTAAAGACCTACATGTAAGGCCAGACACTATCAAACTCTTAGAGAAAAACATAGGCACAACGCTCTATGACATAAATTACAGCAAGATCCTTTTTGACCCACCTCCTAGAGAAATGGAAATAAAAACAAAAATAAACAAATGGGACCTAATGAAACGTAAAAGCTTTTGCACAGCAAAGCAAACCATAAACAGGACGAAAAGACAACCCTCTGAATGGGAGAAAATATTTGCAAATGAAGCAACTGACAAAGGATTAATCTCCGTAATATACAGGCAGCTCATGCAGCTCAATATCAAAAAAGCAAACAACCCAATCCAAAAATGGGCAGAAGACCTAAATAGACATTTCTACAAAGAAGGTATACAGATTGCCAACAAATACATGAAAGGGTGCTCAACATCACTAATCACTAGAGAAAGGCAAACCAAAACTACAATGAGGTTTCACCTCACACCTGTCAGAATGGCCATCATCAAAATCTCTACAAATAATAAATGCTGGAGAGAGGGTATGGAGAAAAGGGAACCCTCTTGCACTGTTGGTGGGAATGTAAATTGACACAGTCATTATGGAGAACAGTTGGAGATTCCTTAAAAAACTAAAAATACAACTACCATATGACCCAGCAATCCCACTACTGGGCATATAACCTGAGAAAACCATAATTCAAAAAGAGTCATGTACCACAATGTTCATTGCAGCACTCTTTACAATAGCCAGGACATGGAAGCAACCTAAGTGTCCATCGACAGATGAATGGATAAAGAAAGATGTGGCACATATATACAATGGAATATTACTCAGCCATAAAAAGAAATGAAATTAAGTTATTTGTAGTGAGGTGGATGGACCTAGAGTCTGTCATACAGAGTGAAGTAAATCAGAAAGAGAAAAACAAATACCATATGCTAACACATATATGTGGAATATAAAAAAAATGGTTCTGAAAAACCTAGGGGCAGGACAGGAATGAAGACACAGCTGTAGAGAATGGACTTGAGGACATGGGGAGGGGGAAGGGTAAGGTGGGATGAAGTGAGAGAGTGGCATGGACATATATACACTACCACATGTAAAATAGATAGCTAGTGGAAAGCAGCCACATAGCACAGGGAGATCTGCTTGGTACTCTGTGACCACCTAGAGGGGTGGGAGGGAGAAGCAAGAGGGAGGAGATATGGGGATATATGTATATGTATAGCTGATTCACTTTGTTATAAAGCAGAAACTAACACACCATTGTAAAGCAATTATACTCCAATAAAGATGTTAAAAAAAATGGTCCATATCCTAAATAAATAAATAAATAAATAAATAAATAAATAAATAAATAATAATAGTGAGAAAATGCCAAGAGAAAAAGTGAGGCTTAGTTAATAGGACCCTGATCATGATTGTCATTGAGGCCCAAGAAGACATTATGGATTCTCTTAGAATATAATGAAATCAAGAAAAGAATGTGCAATTTATTTTATTCATCGTGTCCTTCCAGAATACATAGCGGAAACCATATCTCAGGTTGTTAAAAGAGAATAGCAGTTTACTCTCCTGAGGCACCATGAACTACCCCTAGTTTTTTTTTTTTTTTTTTTTTGCAGTACGCAGGCCTCTCACTGCTGCGGCCTCTCCCGTTGCGGAGCACAGGCTCCAGACACGCAGGCCCAGCGGCCATGGCCCACGGGCCCAGCCGCTCCACGGCACATGGGATCCTCCCAGACTGGGGCACGAACCCGTATCCCCTGCATCGGCAGGCGGACTCTCAACCACTGCGCCACCAGGGAGGCCCTACCCCTAGTTTTGACCTGGGCTCAAGAGGGATCTCTTTTTTGGTGTGTGTGAAAATGTCAGAATCCCATTACCCCCACCCACATATGCTCTGTCATCTTATACTTTCTTTCGTGAAAGGTATTGATGAAGTTCAGCATGTCTACTCATCGAATGGCTGATTTGACACCTCTAGTATTTCCAAAGTGTAGCTGAAGATGTATCCAAGTCTGATATCAAACATTTTTAGAAGTTCCCCAAATATCAAGAGTTTTTTGTTTTACTCTGCCTTCCTTGGTGATCAATTAGAAGTAACATGTGAGTCACTCATTTTTCAAAAGCACTGTGGGCGATTTTCTTCCAATTGTAAGTGTATCCCACAAAATGGGCCAAAATGAGTTTCTTCCATATTTATTCACCCACACATCTGCATGATTATTGCTTCCCTCTTTAGTTGCTATATCAGTAGTAAAACTCATGGGTTCAAAACATGAAATGTTCAGGAAAGATCCTCTTTTAAGAGATTTGACAATTGACTCTAGGATTTGGTCAATCCAGGGGCAGAGATTCTTTATAATGCTTTGTTATTCTAGAACACTTAAAAGTTGGGACCACTGCATCAGGATATTCTGTTCTCTAAGCTTTTTCCTTGAGGATAAGTTAGGAAGCAGTGGGAAGTAGTAAGGAGTAGCTGATTCAAATCTATCTTAGAAAGATAAAGAGTTGGTTCAGTTTCTTTGCTCTCTAGTTTGTCTAGTGTAGCAATATGGAGAGAATTTGTTCAAGTAATGTTAAGGAGGTAGTATGGAGAATTGGGGACACAGAGGATTTGTACATTGTTTCATTTGAGCAATAAATAAAAATTTTATTAATGTAGCATTTTTTACATCAATAGAATCATACAATAATTTTGATGTACTTCTTTTTTACATAATTCTGTCCAGAAATTTAAAAATTAATTAGTATTTCAGCTAATTACTGGAAATTTAGTAAAGAAATACTATCCTCATTTTTCCTTTGGTATATCTTTTGGCCTTTTATGATATAGCTGAAGCTAAAGTTAAGGCAAATATTGTAGGCTTTTTAAGAATATTTTCTACATGATAATTAGTAGGATTGTCAAGTTAAAAAATCACAAAGAGCAAGACGTGGCCTGCTATCATTATGACAAAGAATGATATAAAAGGACTTTGTGTGTGTTTTGAGCAAATAGATACCAACAGCTACCTGTTAGGTTGTCATTTCTTTCAAGTCAATATTTGATATAACAAGATTTTAGTATGGCAAAGATTTTTGACAGCACTTTTGTTATAAAGGAACTTTTGCTTGTACTGATGATAGAAGATGAACAAACATTACAGAGAAATAGCTCGTTTCGCTGAGCAGCTCCACACCATCGTCTGGAAAAATGTGACCAAAGGAGAAAGTCTCAGAGATATCTTCTCAGAGGAGCATTCATGGCCAAGAACAAGACACGCAGGTTCAAGAACAATTAAAAGTTTATTCTAGGATAGTTGGTCCTGCCATCTGCTCCCAATCTCTACTACTTCCAGATCCAAACCCTATCACACTATTAAACATTATCCCATCAGTCTTCAGACCAGACTTTTATTCCACCAGTTAAATGCTGCTCGAGACACCGAAAATAATTTGTATTTCTCCAACTAATCCTAGGAAGTCAGTTGTAGAATGTCATCTGATACAAAAACAGTGTCACCAGAACTCAAACTGTACAACCTTACACACACACACAAATACATGTGTTTTCTTAAGTTTTTAAAAATGTATCATTTTGGAATCTTCATTTTGGATTTGGATTTCAGATCTGAGGGTTTCGGATGTTTGGCCCCAAGGCTTTCTCTACGAAACCCATATAAAGTTGGGTGCCTTATGGTTCTGCCTTGGCAGTCACTGTTAAAAAAAGGCACTGTAACCCCATCCCTCCTCCCCCCAAAAACAACAAAAAGCAAAACAAATCTTTTTCAGAAACATCAAATGGGATTCCATTTATAAAGTCCTTTCTCCCTATATATCCCTGTAATTCACTCTCTTACTCTTTCAATGTCTCGCACATCCAGCAGGTGCTGCTCTCAAAGACTCTCCCCTCTTAAACACCATCCTCATAATCCAGGCCTCTCTCCCTGCCCCCTCTCTCATATATATATATATATATATATATATATATATATATATATATATATTTTTTTTTTTTAATCGTGTAGATGAACTTAATCAATATGAACTTCCTCCATTCTAGTATTACCTAGTAAAAGTTACCTGGCATCTGGATGTGGCTAATGAACAAGGACCCAGCCACTGATCCAAGAAAAACGACTCCTTCCTCCCTGTGGGCAGGATGGGAAGAGGGTAATGATTACAGATACCCCTACTCTGAAATTTCTCTTTTTTTTTTTTTCGGTATGCGGGCCTCTCACTGTTGTGGCCTCTCCCGTTGGAGCACAGGCTCCGGACGCGCAGGCTCAGCGGCCATGGCTCACGGGCCCAGCCACTCCGTGGCATGTGGGATCTTCCCGGACCAGGGCACGAACCCGCGTCCCCTGCATCGGCAGGCGGACCCTCAACCACTGCGCCACCAGGGAAGCCCTGAAATCTCTCTTATTCCTGCTGCACACACACCTAGAGTTTTCATCATTCATAGGCAATACACATATATTTTCTGTGGCTATGATTATACCTTCTATGACTTGCATTACCTGTGACTATTGGCCAGTCAGCTCACGTCTCAGATCCATGAGAGGTGGGCGCTTGTGCCTCCTTCCAATGGGCTGGCAGTGGTATTTTCCTCTGACACTGCAGCTGACCGCCCAGGCTTCCCAGGTGTGCATGGCATGGCACAGAAACCACAATTGCTTGACAGCCACAGGTGTGGATGATTTGTTTTTTCTTTTTTTCATTTGTTTAGATTCTTGTGGTAGGAATTCAGCAGGTGTGTGACGGCGGCATAGAATCTCCACCATGGCACAGAGGCCAGCTGCCCTGAAAAAAAGATGTTCTTGTTGGTCTCGCAACACTGCCAGCTTGAATCCCTGTTTTCCTGGAAACCTCACCCAAGGGCAAGACTCTGCCCAACCAGTGAGTTAAGATAAGTTCATCTCAATAGATGAGCAAGAAAAGCCTCCTTATATGAACCTAATCTACAAGTAGGACCAGGTTACCTGGCTCTGCCCTCCTGGATTTTTTTTCTTCTTTTTTCTTTCTAACTTGAGCTGGTATTCCAATTACAGAGATATAGGAAACCCTGGGCTTGGTTTCCAAAGAGATATAAACCATGCTAGGATGCTGTTGTTGACATATAAGTTTCTGCTCCTTTGATTGAGACTAAACATAGGAGCACAGATTGAGAGTGGTTCTGTGTGGAGTTTTCCACCTTCCTGCCATCTCCTCAGGAAGTTACTAATCCTGGGACCCAATCAGTTCAGTATAGGGCAAGGTAATCTTGGAGATTTTTCCAGACCATGTCTAGCCTTAGTGAAAGTGTGGGGGAGGCTGGCTACTGTAATACTGAGGGAACCAGATAGAGAAGGAGGTAACCAAGAGCCATTGCTGTCAGTCTGTCAGAGTGTGGAGCTGAGCCATCCAACCTTTCCCTCTCCTCACCCTCACTAACCTCTCAAACATTTGTCCTATGGCTTCTCTTGGCTAGGTCATGATATCCAAAGAAATAGATACATACACCGTAGGTTACTCAGTTTCCCTTTGTCACAGACCCTTCCCCAGTTTTTCTCTTAGAATCAAGCTTGGAGTTTATTTGATGTTGTTTTTACTTGTGTACACATAGTATAGGTGAGGGTTTCAGGGGCAGGGGAAGCTACACAGTGATTTGCCTTCTGCGCCCTATATACCTCTCTGAATATAGACTTTGGTCATCTCTTCCCTTTAGGTAGCACAAGTGCAACACAATGGAGTGATGACACATGTCAGATGAGCATCTATCTCGAAGGGCAGCAGATGGATCTGTAAATCGACTTGGGGAAAAGGGGTGTCGTGTGTGAGTGTTAGATAGTCAGTAGATGAGGCTTTCATCCTGCATCTTGACCTTTGACAATGCAGATATTTATGTTAACATATATTTGATGTATCTGCAGTCACTGAAGAGAACTGGTTGTCATAATCCAGAGAAGTAAACATTAAACATCATATGAAACATTCAAATCAGTTTTGCAGCTGTTATCCTTTTGGAATGGCATTTCATATGTTCGTCTATAGCTATTGCTAATATTTTAATCTCTTAAAGAGATAATTATTTAATCTCTTGAGAATCTAGTTCTTGTGTAATAACAATTAAGTGAGATTAAAACCCTTACACTGAACTCCAGGATTGAGAGTGTTCAGTCCTATGTCCAGTATTTGATTAGAACTTACTTTATATCCAAGTCAATGCCCCCTTAGAGATGAGGAGGGATTAAAAATATCTCTATTGGGCTTCCCTGGTGGCGCAGTGGTTGAGAGTCTGCCTGCCGATGCAGGGGACACGGGTTCGTGCCCCGGTCCGGGAAGATCCCACATGCCGCAGAGCGGCTGGGCCCGTGAGCCATGGCCGCTGAGCCTGAGCGTCCAGAGCCTGTGTTCCGCAACGGGAGAAGCCACAACAGTGAGAGGCCCACGTACCACAAAAAAAAAAAAAAAAAAAAAAAAAATCTCTATTGCCCAATGGATGATACTCAAAAGAAAAAAAAATTATCATTGTGCTTAATAAGAGAACTGACAAGCAATCATAATTCTTTCTGTTAAGTAAATATGTTAGAAAAATTTATTATGAAATGACACATTATGCAAGCCAGGAATCAAACATGACATCCTTGCATTAAATACGGTAGACGCCATTAAGGAAAACAGTCAATATGTCACCAAGCCACGGCCTGTAAAAATTAAATTGATTTGGTAAATGTAAGTAAGATAGATCTGTTTGCTTTCATCATCAATTTTGAGTGGGTGAACAGGTGATGTCACCAACCTGGGAGCGATAAAGATGCAGGCCCATCTGGAAAGGCAAGTGATGAATGGGCAACTGCTTTTGGATAGTGACAGTGCTGTGGTACTTTGTCACTTGGGATGCAGTACTTAATAACTTTTCAATACCATCATAATAAATTTCACTGCCTTATTAATATAGAAATGGTGAGTTATTACCATGATGGTGAGTGTAAATAACTGGAGATGCAGCCGTCAAAAGCTGATTGTTTGGACATGTTTCTTTAAGCAACACAGTTGACTCATGATAATCAACCTACGTCTATACCAGTAGAGTTTATTGCACTTGTCAAAGGAAAAAGTAGTATTATTCAAAATTATATGAAGTCGTAATAAACAAGTTTAATATATTATCAGACTTTTCCTGTAAGTTTCCAAACACAAGGCAGTAAATCATTTTTAATAATGTCCTTTCATGTAAAATGTTCTTATACAGTAATAATGTCCTTTTTTAACTAATAACAAAACAGTTGACTTCTTTGTATGTGCTTTAAAGGGTATTTTTTTTTTGTACTTTTCAATCATTTTCCTTTGCAAATAAAGAGCAAAAGCAGGAACCTTAGAACGCTTCATTAACAAGCTCGAAAGTTGCTGAGTACAGGTCATGTCACACGTTTCCATTTTAATCGAACAGATGTACTTAAGAGTAAACCACAACAAATGAAGCACAGACAAAATTATAAACATGTGTCACTAAGAAGTAGGCAGGAAAGAGCCTCTGATGAGCATCTGTGTGTATTTTATGAAGCCAAGGACCGCCACTTCATAAGTTTGTCACTGATGTCTCCAGTTTAATGAGGAGAAACAAAATATGTAGATAGGTGTAAGTTGAAGATGAATTACTAGATCAATCACTTAGCACCATTCAGAGTGTCTGCCATTGTGTGGTGGGAAAATAATTAGATCTGGGATGCTGTTCTTATTTATATACCAGGTGTTCAATCTGGGATGGAATATAGGAAACTTCCTCTTTCATGTCACTGTGGTCTTTATATTGTTTCTCGGACAGGCTGACTTTTAATTCTGACACTGTCTTTTGGACTGCAGTCTGCCAGCCTCTTAAATGAAATGCCTCTCCACCATTTCTATGACTGCTGAAAAGAGAGCCAGCAGTCTATTAACAGGCAATAAAGTTCAGGAAGCCCAGGACTCATTTCTTGGGTCAGAGGTGAAAATTGCATACGAAATGAAACAAAGGTGGGCCTTGATCGCTCAAGAAGCAGCACCAGAAAGAACACACGTGCTGTTCACCAGAAGTCTCCCACTTAAAGGGAAAGGAATAATCGTAATAATGTTGGCCGATGGAGTTAAGTACTCGGTTGAGAGAAATTGTATCAATCTGACAAATATAGCCTTCACAGGAGATAAAGTCTCTAATGACCTTAAATGCATATATTTATCATTTAATTCAACGAGCCAATTCCCTTGGGCTTTTGACCAACGACATTTCCCCTAAAGTTTAGAAATTTTTTACTAGCCCAGAGAATAATGGCCATTTGTCAGAAGGTTCCAAAGCTCAACTCAGTTGGAAGCAAAGAACAGGAGAGGAGGGGGAAAAAGGCTAATCGAGCCTTTCCACCTCAGAGAATATTCATACCAAGTTTTATTGATGCAGGGGCTGCAGTATTTTGTGGCTGAACAGTAGGTGGCAGACATTGTAGTGAATAAATGGGGAAATTTTAATCTAAGCAATTTTCATCTGATTTCATTAACTTCCAGATATGTCACCTGTAAGTACAGCACATTACTTTGCAAAAAAATAGGAACACTAACTAGTTACGAAATATGCTAGTTGAATGTGGAAAAATCAAAAGGATTCTGCAGAAATAGAAGCAAAAGTTCTAATGTTTCATCAGGTAAAGTGTGTGTGAAACAGGAAAGCCCGAGGAATAAAGGGACCCTTGTGTATGGTGGGCTTTTCCTCACTGTTATTCTTGGTCTCAACTTGATGAAGTGTATTAGTGATATGCATGAAGCACTGCGACTCCTGTATCTCCCTTTGTGAGAGTGTCCTTGCCTTTGTTCGTACTGTCAGTCAGTTGTTCTTTCTTTTGGGCAGCCACGTTGGTAACCGCAGGATCTACTTGCAAATAGATTTCTGTAAAACCATATTATTCTTCAGCCCTGACTCTTTCTCCCCGCCCCCCTTCCCTCAACAATCTGGCCATTCTTGCGGCGTGGCTCCCTGGCTTGCTTCTTTGTCGTCCATCTAGTGGTTTATGTTTCCGCCTTGTGGGATAGTGGAAGGAGCACTGGCCTAGGTGCCAGGAACCTTGAGTTCGTGCCTCATCTCAGACTTGGGACCTTGGAAAAGTCACCTGAGTTTCTCCTCTGAGGTCTGACTGAAGTCTAGTCTAGCTCTGACTTTGAGTTTTTGAATGCTGTCTTGTACACCCGTTCCTTACTTCTTTTTATCCTCGTGGACGTGCTCTATATTGTCATGCTTTTAGAGGTTTTACTTCTATTGGGGCCTATGCACCCTGGGAAGGATACAAATTAAGTTAAATTAAGTAGAAAACTAGTATAATTGAACTAGTATTGAACTAGTATAATTGTGTTTTGTAAACCTGAAATCAAAGCACATTTGATATGCGTGTCTCTTTTTGGAATTTATATTTTAGTAAGGAAGGCAGCTTAAGACCAAAGCCTTGTTTTGAAAGGAAAGTAAGTTGGTTAGAGAGAAGATTCTATTCCTAGCCATCTTTGAAAAGATACAGGTATAAATTTCACTCTGTCCCTGGGGCATGACTTAGTCCAACCTCAACTGTATACTAAGGCAACGTTAAAAAATACCATTTGATCCTCCCAAGTATAACACAGGTGTCATGGGCTTGTCTCTGAAAAGAAAAAAAAGAGGCAGTGTAACACAGGGACTGCTGAGGGCACTGAGTCTAAAGACAAATGAACTTGGTTCAAATTCTCCACCACTTACTAGCTTTGTGACCTTGAACAAGTACTAAACCACTTTTTGTCTCAGTTTCCTCATCTGTAAAACGGTAGTAGCAATAGGATCTGCCTGGCAGGATATTTGTGAAGATTACATTGCAGAGTAGTGTAAAGGCTTGGAGTATGCTGCAGCAGGCTTACATGCTGTAGCAAGCACTTCAAAGCAAACTGATTTTAACAGTCATCATCACCATCGTCATTCCGAAGTTGGGGATGCTCCTTGTATCCTTTCTTTTGTGAGAGAAGGACGGGGGAATTCAGTCTTTGGAGTTGGAGCTCCTGAGGTTGACAGAGCCATCCCATCACAGAAAGGTGTCTCCTTTCTGAGTAGCGTGGGCAAGTGACCTTCCTAGACCCGACATACTCGGAACATTGATGGAGGTTTGAGAGGTTCTTTCACTAAAGACTTGAGTGAGCGTTTCTAAACAGTGCAGAGGAGGAGGTTTGACTATCTGTCTGATGAACTTATGCTCTCGTAGCATGGTAGGGTGGGGTTGAGAGCGGTAAGAGCTCACCTTTTAAGCCTCCCTCAACCATAACTCTCTCGATGTATTCTTCCTTTTTTTTTTTTTTTTTTTTTTTTTACGGTACGCGGATCTCTCACTGCTGTGGCCTTTCCCATTGCGGAGCACAGGCTCCGGACGCGCAGGCTCAGTGGCCATGGCTCACGGGCCCAGCCACTCTGCGGCATGTGGGATCTTCCCGGACCGGGGCACGAACCCGTGTCCCCTGCATCGGCAGGCGGACTCCCAACAACTGCACCACCAGGGAAGCCCGTATTCTTCCTTTGAAGGGCCCTCTCTCCTCTTTACTCTTCCTCATCTTCCTTGGCCCTCGACACTAACCTGTCTTGCCAACTCCGCCCCCTCAGGTTTCAGCTTGATAGTAATGGGGCAGATTTTCTCTTGCAGGAAGTTTGACCTCGTCTATGGATTTGGGGGGATGTAGGTGTGCGTTTATTCCTGTTCATGCTCTTCTTCAATGAGGACTGTGGTGGTGTCCTTTTTGAATAACCTAAGAGCAAACACACCTCATGACAGCAAGTATCTTGCTAAGGTTGCAATGTCTAATCTTAAGTGAGAAAAGCATACTCTGCCTCTTCACAAAACTTTGACCTTGTCTCATGGAAATAACAACCCTGGCCATCTTGTGAATTTGCTTTTTTCCTGGGCCCTACTCCATCAATGGAATTCCCTGTTAAGTGAGAATGGCTCTGAATCACTGAGAATAATGTCATAACTAAATATATTGTGATTAAGTGTATGGAAGTATTTCTGATGAGTGGAAATACATATCCTAATCTTTTTGTATATTGTCATTTATTTATTCTTAAATTTTACCTGGTGGGTCAGTGGGATCTTGAGACTTTCTGGGCAGAACTTTGGAGATCAGACTCTGCAGAAGACCCAGTATAACTTCTCACTTGTAAAATTTCACTGTTAACAATTACCTCTGAGCATTCTGAATGCAGGAAGCATCAGAAGCTTGGGAGTTTTTTCTCATAAAGAAATAACCAAAATATGTGCTACTGGATTCTGAGGGTAGGCTCTTCGACTCATAGGCTATTAGATGGGGGTACCTGAATTATTTCGTTGAGGATTTATGGCTGAAAAAAACAATAGCCCGAAGTGCCTGACAATGGGTAGAAGCTTCCCGAAGGAAGGCTTGTAGGGTGGATCAGTGGTAGGGGCCTCTGCTTCCCTGGGGCACAGCTATCTTCTCCCTTCAGTTCTCCTGACTATTATAACCTAATGTTAATGTCTTTTAACTTCCACAGCATGGACTAAATTGTCACCAAACTACCATATACTAATGATTCTTTACTTACACAAACTCTGCTATATCCTAAGATCTCTCTTCGTGTGGAGGGCTCCATTGAGAACAATCTGGATTTAGTAATGTGCTTAATTAAAAGGTTTAGTAAGAAGTTAGGACTTGGTTTTCTTTTTCTAACTTGGGAAAGGCAGTAATCTTGAGAAAACCAAATGTGAATATGATTTTAACAAGAGAATTTCCACTTTCCTTGTACCTTCCAAAGCATGGAAATTCTCCTTTGAAGATGTTAATTCTATAAGAGTACTGTCAGCAATATAAAGGTTGAAGAATAGTTGGGTTTGCCTATAGACGAGCCAGGCTAAAAAATATGGAAAGTAGTACTCAATGAATTCATGAATTGATATGATTTGAATTACAGAGCTCCATATGGACCCATGAACATTGATTTGTCCAGAACATTATGAAAGGTATTATAGTGAGGAGGTATATAATGTCACTTGGTGAACTTGACTCAAAAAGTGTTCATTTGAAGTTTGATTCTTTGCTCAACCACCATAACTGATTGATAGAGACATGGATCTCCAATTGGCTTTAGTTTCTGCTCTGCGAATCTTCCATGAACCTCACTGAGAGTCTAAGATGCAGTTGTAAAGTATGACTGAAGAGTTTGAGTTTCTATGTATAGTCCAGCTAAGCACCTTAGAGCACTGATCCCCAACAGCATTCGTCCAAGAAGTGTTGAGAAGGGATAAAAAGTCATTTTACCTTATGTTTCTGTGGGATAGGATGAAAGGTGCTGTAACCAGGTAAGGTAATGCTTAAAATATTAGGACTTTTAAGTCAAGAAAGTCAGAATTATGATGTGATGTGATATGGACATAGATAAACATGACCTTCTTTAATTGAATTCTGGTAGACTAGATTTAGTGTGGATGGGATGGAACTGGAGGATTAGTTAATTCTACAAGAGCAAAAAAGATTAAAAAGAAGCACTACTTGCCACAATAGGATGTTAGAATTCATTACCCAACATGGAAGAGATTGAATATATAGCATAAATCAGGTGGTATTTCCATCTCAGCTGCCCCTCTCCGAGGCTCTGTCAGCTGTGAATTTATCCGTCGTCATTTGAAAACCATTTTTGTTTTCAGCCTCTTTATAACTTTTATAAGTTTACCCCAGTCTCATGGAAAACTTTATCTGTGTTTACTCTCTCACACATTAAATAGTTTCTATTCATTTTAGTCTAGAACTCAAATACTTCCTCCCTATGAGACCCCTGAGCTCAGGAGTTTAGGAAGGGGAGAAAGACTGCCTTTGGACAGTTATCTTTTTGACTTCTTGGCCCAGGGCTCGAAATCCTTCCGCTGTCTTGGTCTTCTGTTCAGTATAAAGAAAAGATGATTTTCTGTGGCTCTAGACAAAGCATACCCATCTTGAAATAATAATACAGTGTATAAAACAGGGTCGCTCATAGGCAGATTACAAAAAAGGTCAGAAGAAAATTATGTAGTAATGAAAACTGGTCCATCTAACTTTTTAAAAATGAGTGACCCTGTATTTTCAGAAAGAATGAAAACATCTATGACCATCTTTGGTCATTGAGATGTGTCAGAAACCTTTCCCTTTATTCTGAAGTGCTGTTGTGTTAGCGTCAAAATGTAAAAATAATAAACAGCTGACATTTTAGGTACAGACTAAACATCAAGCAAATGACATTACATTGAAGCTCTTGAGAGAGTGACAAGACGACAAGATGCCAAAGGAAGTGAGAAATGGTCACAAAATCTTCTGTTTACAGCAGAGGAATTGTCAGTGTGAGAGTTGTTTACCCTGTTCTTCCATTAGGGGGGTTTACTTCAATGGAAAATCGTTTTTCAGTTTGAATTTATATAAAGCATTATGAGGGGCAGAAGATAATACATGGTTCCAAAATTTATCCTGATTTTTGCTCATTACTAATTAGTTGATGTATTAACTCTGCAAGCATGCCCTGGGTGTCTACCTCATGTCCTCGCCCCAGCAGTGGAAGACGGCAGTGACTCAGGCCAGCTTTCTTACCCTTCCCCTCTTCCCTTTCCTTGTCTTTCTTCCTATTTCCCTTTTTATTTTCTCTTGTTTTCTTTTTGTTTATTTTTTATTTTCTTGCCCTTAGCCAAATGTCAATCCCACTCCCTTCACCTAATAGGTTTGGTTAAATTAATTGGTTATCCAACTAATATGTGTCACTTTTCATCAGAGCAAATATGCACAGGATTTGACCATCTGGGGGACAGTTAGTCATTTTGAGGATGCAGGTGGGAAACACACCTGTAGTTAGTCACTTACAGGGGCATTTGTCTATACTGAAATGATTTGCAGGTGTTAAACATGTGCTTATGAAAAAGGGAAATAGGTATTTGGGGTCCAGAAGAAAATTTGCCTCTTAATTTAATATTATTTTCTCTCTTCCCTGTCTCTTGGTTACTTAGAGAACAAATGCATATATTTTTAACTTAATGTCTTGAATGACTGCAAAAAGGAGATAGAAATGCAGCTTTGGCTGTTTTATGTGGTTCATAAAAACATTCTGGCTCCAAGGATCCATTTATATCTAGGCTTTACAGAAACAATGCTGTGAAGTTTTCTAGTTTTGATGGCACAACTACTCATTAAAATCTGTGATATGTAGCATTCCAATGAATTTTAGCCACATTTTTAAGGCTATTGTTAGGTAGCTGTTAGCTTTCCCAGTGTTCCTAATAAAGAACAAAATTATCTGAACTATTTGATAATTACTAGTGAGTATTGGTAAACTTTTTCATGAAAGCATATTAACCACACGTCATGTACCATGGCATAAAAAATAGAAACAGTGAGAAATTCAACAACCAGGATCCCAATGCTCTTTTGACATCAAATTTGGCAGATTTTGAAAATTCTGTGATCATGTCTTTCCTTCTGTGACACTACTCTTGTTCATTCTTCAAAAACATTTGCCTTAGCATGGGGAATTATAGATAATTTGATGCAACAGGTTTAAGTTACCATTTTCATAGTGAAAAGAATAGCTTAGCATGATCCCGATTTTCCTTGGTTTCCTCCCATTCTTGAAAGAAGCAGAGGTATTCACGTTTCTTTGTCTAACAGTTTTATAATGTCTTAAGAGATTAACAGTGAGCATGAATGAGGGCCTACGGATTAGACAACAAAAAGCCTGGGACGTCCACTACCTTACTTGCAAATTTTACATTTTCTAGCATTGCTAAGCGAGTATAGAAAACTAAGGAAAGATAATAAGTACCAGAGTCTCAAAAGTGTTTAGTGATTCAAAAAATTCAGATGACATGTCAGAACTGACAGACTCATGGAACCGTCTGTGGCAGGACCCACTTTTTTGTCTTATGTTAAGCTCTCATACTGAGTGAATGCAGATGTTATCACGGTACCCCAGACAGACAGTCAGTGAAATGTGACAAGCTGTCAGCAAAGTTACACTATGTTGATTTTGTTAAAATATCCACAAGCTTTATAGCTTCTCTTTATATAAAAAAAACCCTTACCTCATTTAGTCAAGAGAATGGAAGCTGTCGGGGAGATCACTTGTGCTTTCATCATCCTTACACTACCTTGGGTTTTTCCTCCAGGGAAATTTCACTTAGCAAATTAAGTACTAATGCACCCCAAATATCGAATCCCAAAGTATCTCAGAGTAATTTTTTCTCTTTCAACTGGTTCTGTAATTTTTGTTCAATTTACATTGCACCTCAACACTTTGGCAAAGGATGTTTCACCATCAGAAAGATTGAATTTTCTTCATTTAAATTAGGAGCCAAGATGAGAGGTTAAAAATCTGACGGACCACTTTAACCAAAAAGCCTTTCTTAACAGGAGTTTAGACGTAGAAAATGAAAATGTGAGTTTAACCAAAATCTAAGATCTTTGCTTCCACTCTTTTTATTTTTAAACACTGAAAATTAACACCGGCAAAAGAAAAATCTCCATTGAAAACAAACGTTCGAATCATTCAGGAAAAACAATTCTGTTTTTCATATATAGTTTAGACATTTAGATTTTATTTTTATAAGTTTGGAAAATAAACAGTAAAGAGGAATTCTAGAGCATTTTCAGTGCTGTAACATATATATATCTAAAGATAAGTCTTGCTTATTAAGTGATCATTTTGACATCAATTTCAGATTCAATTTAACTCAAGAATTTAGAAGTCAGAACAAGCAAAAGAATAATTAATTGAGCAAAATTAAATAAAGACCATACATTTGGAAACTGAAGTCTTAACTTTATTGCTTTTAGTGATATTAATGATATCTTTTAAACTAAGGAAGACATCAGTATTGACATTTGAGTTTAACACGGTGGAGTTTATTTGTAGCCTCTGGGTGCAATAATGGGTTGCCTTTTACCCCATGTGGAAGGGCATCTGTTGCATGTAATTTATTTGACTTCAAATTGCAAATTATTTGATAGAAGATTACTTTGCAATCCTAGTTTCCACAAATTAACCTCTGTTTATACGTTCACTTTTGGAAATTAAAGCTGAAAGGAAAACGCGAGCCACGCTTGTTTTGTTCAATTTACATTGTCACCGAGGACATTAACATACAATGAGAAACCATTCTGTGATTTTGAAAAATGAAAAGTCAAGGCATTTTGAAGGTAACATCTAGCTCAGTGTTTTTGTAAAACTCAGAACTAAATAATCAAATGAAATTATGCATATGGAGGAAATGATTTAGAATATGTTGTGCTGTTAATCGCACTCATGCTGAAGTTTTAAATTTCATCTGTCTACTCAGATCTATTGTGAGCCATTAAGTGGCTTCCTTTTTTCCCGACAAATTGAATGCTGCAACTGCAAGGAGCTCTTTTGTTCTTTTAATTCAGTCAGCATGGAAATGATTTTCTCATTTCAGGCCCTTTTCTGTCCTCTCTTCATTGTGTCAATAAAATAGAGTTGTGCAGAGCTGCTCTAATCAGCTTAGAGTGCTAATTCATTGCTCCGGGATGCTATCTGTGTTTGGCTACAGGTGGGCACTCTAAGGGGTCAGTCTCCAGGGGAGTGTAATTGTGTGTCTCCTGGGGCTTGTTTGCAGAATGACCTAAAGCTGAAGCCCCAGGTCGGGAAGGGGAGAAAAAGACCGAACAAACATATGCCCACGCAAACATATCAGCTGTATTTTCATGGCGACCATTCACTTGGCCTGACATTCTGAGATTCTAGCAACATTCCTGGCATTCTACCTCTTCTCAGTCTTCTAGGATTTAGCCATAAAACTTGAATTCTTTTAAATTTTGCACACATTTCCTAGGGGTACAGCTATATAGTATTTCCAAGATACAAGTTAAAGTCTAGGCTAGGATTTAACACGTGGATAGTATGATCACACTAAACTACAAAAAGAGAAACAGAAACTGCCAATTTTTGGAAAATATATTCTTTTGTGTCTTGTGAAGGTAGCTTAATCCAAAAATATGGAAATATTATGAATTAGTAAGTTAAGCTTTATGGGCAGTGAGGAATTTCTGGCAGCTTTGGAGGAGAAATAATGATCAGTTGTTTGGAATAAGGGGGGAAATTGCTAGGCATGAGGTTTCTGAGAGTTAATGTGTCCTTGGGCAGTCTGGGGGGATGGCAAATTTTTCTGGGATTATTGTCAGTGAGTGTCAAAAACGTGTGAATATGATCTTATTTACTAGGTTTGATATTTTTGGTATTAGGATTAAAAATGCCATAACATCTTCTTTTAATTTTTTCTTAACACTATTTTGATTATTTAAAAAAAACCTCTCAGTACATTGGGATTAATTCCATTCTCAATGGAAAATCTTCAGGACTTCATTACTCAGGTCATTATATAATAACCTTAAGTAGGTTTACAAAGTAGAAAGGAAAGAAACGATAAAAGATTTCGGCTATGTGAAATCTACCAGTTAGCTGTAGAAGAACTGAACAAATATTCTCTCGTTTCCTTAAAAAACTTAATTCTTGTCCCATATATTAGAAAAAAGTATATCCTCCTTATTAATAGAAGAATTAGGGTCAAATGCTGTATCATTTGAATATTTTGAGAAAAAATTTTATAGTCATATTATAATAAATTCTAACTAGCTTTACTAATATGTCCAGTTACAGAATTTATATTGTTATAAATGAAGTTTTGTGTCAGGACAGTAATTGGTTTGTAGAAATACAAGTCTTTAAGATACATATACAAGAAGGAAATAAGGTTATCTTTCACGTGTTCAGAAGACATTATTAGGTTTTAATTCTTTAATTCTTTCCTTCTCCAACTAATATTTCAGCTATATAACCTAGCTGGTTTGAATGATTTTGTAATACTGCTGCTTCCTGGATAAGATTCTGAATTTCACTTAGTTATTTACATTTATTTATTTAGGATTAATTTAGAGTAGCATCAGGAGATGAAGCTGAAAACGAAATATATGGCAACTTATAAAACTGATCTTTCTTTTTTTCCATTTAGAAATGTTTTTATGTAGAGCTCCACGATAGTCAGAATTCAAATTCTTTAGTCTTCACTAGAGTAAATTTTCCACTTAAACGATTAACTATTAATGATTTTTCTGATATAAGCAATTATATTTTCAGGCAAAAATAGTTTGTTATTTTCTGAAATTGATGAGGTAGTTTATTAACTTAATTTTGTCTTTTAAAAGTGCTTTTGTTCTTACTTTCTGTTTTATTTTCCTAGAAATTTTTTTTCAGATAACTGAATTTGAGGTCATTTTAGCAATGGCTATCTCTTATAAATAGCCAAATCCTTTGTATATGCTATAGCCTTATGTAGTATGAATCATTCAATGAGGAAGAAAATGAGAAATGTTTCAACAACTTGTTTTGGTAATTTTTATCTTTATAAGAATAAATTTTGACTTCTTGGAAAAATTTAAAATCAACTTCCCTTTTGCCAGGAGAGTCTAAATCATGTTAGCACAGTTTTCGTCCAGATAGCAAAGCTCTAACCCTCATTCAGTTCAAATGCCCACCAAAGAAAGCAGAAAGCAATGAGACATATGCTTGAAAGGGACTTTTTTTTTTTCCTTAAAGAAATTGCATTCTCTCCTCAAGTCAGCTATTTCACTAATTCTCTTCTGCACTGAGTAGATTTGTATAAGATATATGTTGATGAAATGATTTGTGCTGATGCCCTGTGGCAGAGTATACTGTAGGGTTCAAATTCCTATTGGATAAAATGAAGCTGGCTTGTCTTTGCTATTTATGCTATTTATTTCGATAGTCAGTTCCAAGGTTTATAATGATGTTGATGATCTTTTCATTCCTTGAATGAGTAGGACTTGAAATTAGACATTAAAAGTTTCAGTTGAGTAGTGGAATAACATTGTTGGATTGGTTTTTCTTCTACCACCAATTTTTAAGGCCACAGGATGTTTTGGGGAAAAAATACAAGGAATATTTTCATGTATATGCTTTGAGTTAAGTAGAAAACTCTACAGTGAAATTATCACTGTCAGAGTCAAGGAGATAATTTCATAGTAAAGTTAGCTGATTACCTAAATAGTTGCTTTAATATGTGACCCCTATTTTGTTGCAGACATCTAGCCCACATGTATCATTCCTGGTGTAAAAAATTCTTTGTATAATTTTGCCAAAAATACCCAGCTTCAAGGAATTATTAACTTAACCTTCTGAGATATATCTATCTCTTTAAATCCTGTCTGGTAATCTAGTAGAACTCAATTATTTGCCACCATACAGGACAATCTACTTGTTTTAAATATAAGTAATTATGACTATGTAAAATGAAATATAGAACAAATGTAAAATTTATCAGATTCGAATGATTCTCCTCTTCCCATTTTATTTTAAAAAATAAAATGAAAACAACACTTACTTTTGCTTAGTTCTGTGGTTGGAAAAGTATATTCTTTGGAAAACCTTGGCCTCCAGAAAACAGTTTCTAGAATAAATGCTTAGCATTCCTTAATAAGAGATCATCAATGCAATTTTCTGTGATTCAGAGATGAATGGGATCTGTCTGTTATCAATTCCTCAATCAGGGAAAAAAGGAAATTAAGTTCCTAATTAGGTGAATTTGGACTAAAGAGGTGGAGCATTGAAGGGATGAGGAAAATTGAGAGGTAGTTGATGCCATTTCAGACTAATGATAGGAGAGGAAATGAAGAAGGGGGCGGGCCGGAGTTGAGCCTGAAAGGTCAGTGACCTTATTAGGACAAGAGTAGCAGTAGATCTTCAAAAGCTTTTACCTGTGATAGTTGACAAGGTGTCAGGTTCTGGGGATGGACAAAGATGCAAATAGTTGAAAAAGAGGATGGTAAAAACAAGATTGCATATTTTTATAAGGAAAACATTTAATCTTGGAGAGAGAAAATGACATTTATCAGCTTTGTAACTATAATTTCTTGCTAATTTTTCTATGTGCTACGGATTATTCCTTTTATATGATAACTGGATTTACTTTAATGTAGGATAGATAATGCTTCTTTTAAGGGCTAGGTTTCACTGTTAATATAATAAGCATTTATTCTGTATCTGTACCTACTAGAAAGATACACAATTTTATAAATATAGTATGGCCCAGATTTATTGTTTTTAACACAAAAAGACCGCTACTTACCAAAATGTCGATCATACAGATGTGTGTACATTTTTATGTGGATGAAACTTGAGTTCTTCCTTAATAATCTAAATTATCTAGGTATTTACTGTTGTAAAAATTTGGTCTTTAGCCACAGTGCTTCAGAAGTTCTCAAATAAAGGGATTTTCAAGAGAAAGTGGAAACATCTATCTAAAGAAACAAAAGATAATTAATAATCATTTAGTTAACTGTGATCTTTCATTAATGTATTTATAATTTTTTACTAATGTTGTAGAGGGAAAAATTAGCAAAGAATTCAAGTGTTTGGGAATGTCAATCAGATTAGTTAGATGAGAAAATTAAGTTATGAGTTTGGGGCAATTTGACTATTTCAGTTATATATGTTGATGACTAGTACTGTAATCTTAAGAAACATGCTTTTTAACATTTAACGTTCTTTATCGAGTAGCATGGGTGCTTCCAGTGTGGCTTTGACCTGTATATTTTTATCCAGAGAACAAGTGATTGCTCCTTTATTATTACAAACACCCAATAAATGAAATATTTCAGATTCTTTCCATTTTAAACCTATATCTGTTGTAAACAGAGTCACAGGCCTCTTATTTACATTATTGTCCAATAGAAATATACCATGAGCCTTATATGTAATTTAAAATGTTCTCATAGTTCCATTTATAAAAAGTAAAAAAGAACCAGGTCTAATTCAGTTTAATAATATGGCTTATTCAACCAATAAATCTAAAATATTATCATTTCAAAACGTAAAATAGGGGCTTCCCTGGTGGCGCAGTGGTTGAGAGTCCACCTGCCGATGCAGGGGACACGGGTTCGTGCCCCGGTCCGGGAGGATACCACATGCCGCAGAGCGGCTGGGCCCATGAGCCATGGCCACTGAGCCTGCGCGTCCGGAGCCTGTGCTCCGCAATGGGAGGGGCCACAACAGTGAGAGGCCCACGTACCGCAAAAAAAAAAAAAAAAAAAAGTAAAATAATGTAAGAATTATTACTGAGATATTTTACCGTTTTGACACTAAAGTCTTTGAAATCTGGTGTGTATATTTACAACACACCTTAATTTGGACTAGCCACATTTCAGGTGCTTAGTAGTCATGTGTGGCTAGCAGCTACTCTATTCAACACAGTCTTAGAATTTCTTGAGGGCTCGATCTTTCACGATGAGTTTCAGGTCAATGTTAGTTATCACAGAGCGTGAGCCCTTAAAGCCACCGTGAAGGGCATCTGGCCCAGCCCACTCATCTTATAAATGAGGACACTGAGGGTCAGGAAGGGTCAGCTATTGCCCAAGGTCACCTAACTACTTTGGGGAGTAGGGCTTAGACCAGATTCCCAGTCTCCTCTTGAATTTTATTTTGAATTCTATGAAAATATGCTGCTTTTGCTGACTATTTATGCAAAGGCACCAAAATATGGTGAAGCATTAGAACAATTAAACAAAAAAGTCAACCAACCAACCAAACAAACAAACAAAACTGGCTGGCAGTAGTTAAGAAGATAGTCTTGAAATGTTGAATGTTGAAGGAGTACTACTCAGGTAAAGGATTATTTGTTAAGATTTCTTGCATGAACTGCATATCACTTTATTAGAATCTATCATATTTTTATAAATAAATATTCATATTGTAAGTAAATACATTAATTTTAGCCATTATAGATCATTTATTTTGATATTCTCTCAATCCTAAAATAGGAAATAAAGCCAGGTCTTTCTTTTCATTTTACAGTGTTACTAGCATTTTTGCTTTGTTGTGATTGAAGCCATGATAGGAAAATGACTGAGGCCCGGCTTCTTATTCATTGGCCCACGGACACAAAAGAGAGAACTTGATTGTTCAGATTTCTGCATTTTTCTTTCCTTAGACAATATCTGAAATTAAGCCCCACCTGACAGGGTCAATAAAATGCTACTGATTACAATTTATCTGGAAAGCATAAACGGGAAAGATACAGGTCTTCTTATACAGAATTGGCAGCTGACACTTATTGAACCTGAGCTAACATTTCCAAATGAAATGAGGTGGGGAGGTTTGAGTCATATGATAACAATGTTGTCATCCTGGGGAACAGTCTCGGTATGAATCAGCACAGTGTGAAAATTAAACATGCCAACACCAGGCGGATGTCAGGGAGCCTCTCCCTCAGTTACAGGCGTGCATATCTGCATCCATAGGAGGGCTCCCCGCTAAAGCGTGAAGTGGCCAGAAGTTCCCCAAGAAAGAGAAGGGCCGCTGTCACTGACTAGATGGGGTTTGTAATAGTATCGTCCTGTTTTCACTCTCCACAGTAGAAAATTTCTACTAGGCTAACAAGGCGGAGGGTAATGAGAAACATGCCAAGTTTTTTAAAAAAAGAGCAAGAGTGAGGAGTCTAACCTACGAACAGGAAACAAATGTGATCAATTACTCCAAGTGTGGCGCTCACAGATACCTTATCTTAGGGCTCCTTAAAATAAAAGCCTGATTGTTACCAAATGCGCCTAAGAAGTGAGGGAGAAAAACACATGCATGGGGGAGACCAGGAAGGGGGCCGGGGGGGAGGGGGAGGGGGGGAACATGACTTTATATTGATGTAAAAAATGCAGTTCTACTGTTTGTCAGTCTCCTGAAGTCTTTAGAGAAGTGGTTAACAGCCACTCACAGCCTTAACTGAGCAAGCAGTAAAACAGGTCAATGTTTGAAAAATAAAAATACTCTGAATATGACACAGAAGGGAGGGGAGGTAGACTTAAACAGCAGTATATAGCGGGTAATGGCTCAGTCCATTGTAAATGTTTGTTCTGTTCTACATAATTATTTGACTAAAATCTTTTAAAGAAGAAATGTTATTTTTGAAATGATTGCAAAGAAAAGGTCTTAGCCGTAAATATAGAGAAGGTATTAAAATTTGAATTGAAAAATTCATTTTTAATTTTTGGATGTCTGCAAGGGAGTCTACGTATAAAATGTTTACTTATTCTATGAAATAAATAATAGCAATTACATTCAGAGTTGGTTACATTCACCTTAAAAGGACTGCTTTGTTCTCTTAGTCCCCAAAGAAGAAGACAGAATCTAATGAAAAGATGTGAATCTATTCTACTCATCCTCAGATATAGAAGGAAAGATTATGGTTAAGGCTAGGAGTAAGAACCTCAGGACTGGTGGATCTTGGCTACGTATTCCTCAAATTTCCCATAAGTGCAGTAGAATTAACACTATCCCTTTCTTGGAGATCTTGGGTCAGTAGGTGTTACAGGATTACGTTATGAAGTGTGACCATAAAGTGGTGAGACTATTTTTCACACTCCACACCCATAAACAGCCTCTTTTTACTTCAGTGGATAAAACATCATAATTTTTCTAGGAACATTCACCTCATCTGGTCCTTATGCACATGTGTGTGCACATAGACAGACCTGCAGTATTCCCATCTTTCTTTGTTCTCATGTTACCTATCATGGCTTTCCCAGGGAACTCTGGCAAACCATATGAAGTAGAATTATTTCTGTTGGTAGAAATGTTTTTTTGAAGCTCAGTATCTTGCCAGGAAGATGCCCTGTAGATAAGCAAAGAGAAATAGTCGTCCATTTTTAGAGGACTTTGTTAGAATGGTCTTGCCATCCTGTCCTTCCCATATTTTTCCAATTAAATTCTAGCCTGTTGGAATCAAATGTCTTCATGTGATGGCAGACTGCTCCAGTAGGCTATTTTGCACATATTCTGTAGCATGCTTAGCAATTGGGCCTGTCAGTCAGTCAACACATATTTATTGGGCATTTATGTGGCGAACCAGACAAATCCATTCCCTGAGCTCTTGCTCATCTGTTTTCAGGGGCCTGTCATCCACACAGAATTTCTAATTGAAATTTTCTTTTCCAAAGTACACTCATCTACATTTGAATTACAAGAAGAAAGGTGGAACTGTAGGAAGAATAGAATCCTTTTACTATGGGCCACCTCATCCCATTTAAGGGTAGATAACTTACCTTGTGGATATCTTTCAATTAATTTGACCCCTTCCTTGCTTTTGTCTTTTATTTATAGTTAGTATGATTATGAAAGAAACACATGCACGCAGTAAAATTCAAGCAGTGTGTAAGTACGCCTTGTTTCTACTCAGTTTCAGCAATTTCTTGCATATCATTCTAAAAAGTTTACATGAAAACCTATGTCTATACACACACATACGTACATACACACACATGCATCGTATGTTTGTGGACAGAAATCTGTTTTTGTATGCAATGTGTACCTATACATTGATTTATCTGTTTTATTTTTGTAGTAATATTTTGGAGATCTTTATGTCTATGTAGCTATCTATATAAGTATATAGATATTTACTTAATTCTTTAAAATATTTATTTAATTAACTGAACACACCCGTCTCCCATCATCCCACCTCCTTCCCAGAGGCACAACCAATGCTTTTCTTGTCTATCTTTCTGGGTATATGGTAGCATATAGAAGCAAATGCATATTCTTTGTTTTTCTCTTCTACACAAGTGTATGCTATTATATGCTAAATACACCATTCTGCAGTTTGCCTTTTTCTCACTCTACTATTTATCTTGCAGATCCTCCCATATCAATATATAAAGAACCTGTTCATTCCTTTTTACTTGTTGTATAGTATTCTATTGAATGTGTGTACCATAATTTAGTATCATTATCATTTGCTATTTCAAACAATGCTAAATGAGTAACTGTACATGGAGCATTTGGGAGCTGTGGAAGAATATCTATAGAATAAATTTCTAGAAGTAAACAAGATGAGTCGAAGGGTATGTGCTTTTATAATTATTTCAGGTTTTGCAAATTTTCCAGAGCTGTACTAACCAACCTTCCCAACAACAGTGTATGAAAGTGCCTATTTGCCCACTCTTACATACCAACATAGTGTATAACCAAACAGTTTGACCTTTTCCAACCATAGGTAAAAGATGATATTTCAGTGTATTTTTAATGTACATTTCTCTTATTCTGAGAGTAAGGTTAAGCATTTTTTTCCATGTAGTTAAGGGCCATTTGCATTATTTTATTCCTTAAACTGTCATTTAAGTGAACATTTTTTTTTTTGTGCTTGTTAAGATAAAATGACTTTTTCATGGTCACATATCTAATGAGTGGCAGAGATAGGAGTAGGAGTCAGATCCTCTGGTTATTCATTTGATAATTTAATTAATTTAAGATATTTCCCACTATTGTACCCAGGATAATATTTCCTATTGAATCCTCCTAACCTCGGGTTATTGTGATGATCATATGGAATAAGTTAGGATGTGAAAGCGTTTGCAAAACTAGAGCTCTCCAAAACGCAAGATAATGGCTCATTTGATTTTACAAAGAAATTACAGCATTTATCACTCCTGAAAATATGCAGTCAATAATGAAAATAGAAGAGGAGTGGTCTGACCCGGCTGCAGGCTGAGAGAGGTAAGGCAATTAGTTTGTTATGAGGGCTTCTGGACAAGCAGAGTCCTGATTTTACTAGCCTCGTGCTGACATGTACGCCTGTTTTTTTTTTCCTCCCCTAAAGAATGGAAAACATTGTACCTTCACAGAGTGATGTCAGTCTTGCTTAGCTTAAAACTTCATCCCCCTCCACGTGAGCAATTTGCCTTGCTTTTTCAAATGGGGGGTAGAGGCAGATCATATTAGAAGCTAGATATTTAGGTTGACTGACATTTCTTCATCTGTGTGTTATGGTTTATTAGGGAAAAATTCAGCACTTGGGCAATTGGTTTTCATTGTTTTCCCCATGTTGGCTCTAGATAGACCTGGGGTAACATGTGTTTATATGTTTCCTTAGTTACTGTATCATGTGATGTTATTACCAAAATTCACTTCAAGGCATTTCCTTGTATTTATGTTTCATATTGGCTGGGCACACTGTTTATTAATTTTGCATGCATGTAGCTTAAAGACATTAGCCAGGTTGCAGTAATGGATGTCCTAACATCCATGTGCAAAAGTGGAATTCAGGAGATTAACTTGCATTTGACCTACTTCAGCTCTCCTGGTAATGAGGGGTGCAGGGGCACAGAATTAATCTCTCTCAATTTGTGGCTCTCAGGGGGGCTGCTAAGTTTAGAGTGCTTGAATTTTAAAAGTCTCCAGTTGTGCCGAGGAGTTTTTGTTACCCAGTAGAACTCTGTTCACTGGTTGTGATTGAAGTGCTGGTTTTGTCTATGGCAATATTTGTGTCAAATACGAGTGAGTGAATTGCAGAGTTTGGTTCAGAAAGTAAAATGGGAAAAACTTGGGTCAAACCTGTTGTGCTATGATGCTTTTTTTCTTCCTAACCTTTAAACTCTCAGTTGGGTCAAAAATGCAAAAGGCTTTCAAACTACTTTACAAATGCGTCAGAAGCTATCTTTTATCGTCTATTTGTTATTCAATACTAACGTACTGCTGCTGGGAAGGTATAAGTCAAGCTGATAAAAGTTGGATAGATTTGCTTTTAAAGGCTTTGAAATGACAGTGCAATTATTGCCATGATGCAGGTCCCTTACAAGTGGATTAATGCATTGAATGAACAATTTGACCATATCATTTATTTCTGTGGCGTTAACATTAACGGTTAAATGCATTTATTCCCTAACGGACTTATTAATACTGTGATAACGTCAGCAGTAGTCACAGGGGTAAACTCTAGACGAACCCCTCAATCTGATTTCAGTTCCAAATTCTCACCTCATTCCTGCCAAGTTTTATTGTGTAGCACATCAGCAGCACAGTCTGTGATATGAGTCCCCTCTCTTGCTCTTCTTCCATCCATCCTTTAATACAGGTGAAGGGGCCAAAAACTGATAGGAAGAAGGTCCACCAGAAATCAAAAACTGGGTGCCCCCAAATCTTCCTAATTGCTCCTCAAATTTCAGAAAGTGCCATTGGCCGTTCACGTATGCAATGGTTTCTGTCTTTGAGAGACCTCATTCTGGCTAAACTCATCGATTATGCCGAGTGGACCTGTGGAGTCAGTAGTTTCAAAGGATAGATAATGATCCTATAGCTTTAGGTCTCCTGGAAGAGTCCTTTGAGAGAACATCCTGATTAACCCTTTGTTTTACTGATGAGGAAAGTGGGCCCAGAGAGGCTCAAGGTCATTGGCTAGCTGGTGGCAAAACAAAGTCTAGAATTCAGGCTTCTTTACTCTCAGGGTTTTCCCTGGAACTCTTCACTGCAGAATATGTAAGATCACCCCATTTACACCTCCCAGTATTTGTCTAACTTGGGCACTTCATACTTTTTTGTCAGAAATATGAGAAACACTCAGTGGTTGATGTAGCTTTCTTCAAAATATAGAGAAGTTTTACGTTTAGCTCTGTGTTTATCTAGGAAACATTCTGAAAGATTTAATGCCTGGAAAAACATCTTGCTATATTACAACTTCTAGGACATTAAGTCTAAAGTGATAGTTTTACACAAAAACACACATATGTAATCAACATGCTATAGACACACACGTTCACACACACACACAGAGTATAGTATTCCAAATTATACAGCTTTAAAAGTAAATAGTTACAAGGCTACCAAAACATAAAATTTTGCTTTTATGCATTACAAAGATCAATCCTTTGATTTTTTTCATGCCAAGGGGGAAATACTAATATTTATAACATTTACCAAAATGTAATGAGACTTTATATTAGTTTCAAAGTTCCCAAGAAATTGCCAATTTTATGTCTTCAAGTTAGAAAAGTTAGGTTATTTTGAATTAGAAAAGCAACACTTTGAGCCTCTCATTCAGTAATTTTAAAGCAAAGGTTTTAGGCAGTAAATCTGAATGTTAATAATGTTTAATAATTTCAAGGATGATACTGCAAAGTGCTTGACTAATTTAAGTATGTTCAGACCAGAGTATTTTATCTCTTTAACATATGTCAAGTTGGTCCCTTAAAAAGATTTATTGAAATTAATATGTTCTAAAGAGTTGAGTGCCAAGCAGCATATATTTTTACATATAGAAAAGTAAATTTGAAATTGTGCAGTATGTAAAAGGTTTTGAAAACAGTTACAGAGATTTATTTAGGCACTGATTTAAATTTAAATGAACAGAAGTACTAAGATTTAATTTTCTGTTTGTTTAGCTATTAAAGAAGATATTTAACCAAAGGTTTTGTAGAATTCAGCTCTTAGACTTTTTTTTGTAATACCATTCCCTTTTAATTCTGGTGAACCAGGAAGAATTCACAGCTCCGAGGACAGAGCCAAGTGTACAGTTAACGTGCAGTGGCCTTCCTCCTTGGACCCTAAGATGCTGGAGCTGCTTGCTGTACTTTTCAAGCAGCTGCCAACATTGTCAGCACTGATCTGTCAGTAAGAATTTCTCCTGGCAAAACTCTGAAGCTACTTTCTGATGTCTTCAACAAGCTAATTGTTGTCTCCTGCCTCTGCGAGCCCTCTGAAGTCCCAACGAGTTAGTGTCTTCTCAAGAGATGAGAAAAGGGACTCACAAAATCAATTTATCAGGCTATTACGCATTGTCATCAGCCAAAACAAAAACCTGCTAAAGACAGGAGAAAAAGTAGAAGAAATGGGTCTCTGAGAAAAGGTTACAGAACATCCATCTTCTCTCCTCTTCTGATTGTTCCCTTTCTTTGCTCATTTTCATACCCGTTTCCCTCTGCTAAAAGACACTTTATGACAAGCATTGTTACCTCTTTAGAACGGAGGGGAACCTCTTCTTTAGGACACGATCTTTGAAAGTTGTGACTGACAGTGGGAAAGGGTCCAATTGCCACTGAGGACACCAGGCAATAAATCATCCTCCTCTGGCATCAGCTGGCTGGACGAATCCCCACTTCCTGAGTAACTACCAGGGCCTAGATGTGACAAAACATCTATTGTCAGCTCCTAGCGGCCACATTCCTACTTTCTATTGAGATTTTCAGTTTACTGAAGACTTTTAGCAGTGCAAAGCATATTGGGAAGGAATATTTAAATAACTACCATTAGAAAGGGAAATTTTCTAGCGTTAAAGAATTATCACAATATTCACTTAAGGACAACAATTATTGGAGGGGAACCCTCTGTTTTCATTTTATGTATCATGAAGCAGTTGCTTTATCACCATTAAAATATATATATTTCCATTTAAAAAATATATATGTTTAAACACATAGAGTAGTCCTAAAAATAACTTTATAAGAGCAATATGCAATTGACCTGGTGAAAATTCTATAAGTAATAGGAAAGATCGATTGCTTATAGTAATAATTTCATAATTTTATAGAGTTAGAGCATTTTTCAATAGGTGGTTACTTTGCTCAGCAGTGACTAGGCTTAGATGTGCTCTTACTATTAATATGTTTGCAAAATGTTGTAAGGAGCAGACTGATTTCCAGTGATTTTTTTACACAGATTAAAAACTATGGAAAATGTCAAATACAGCAGTTATTTTCTGTGTGATTAAAAATCATACAAAATAATCCAAAATTTAGTAGGAAAGAAAATTTTGCCATAACAGATGTTTAAATATTATCCATATTTCATTAGAAGCTTGGCTAACTGATGAATCATAAGATATGATAGGATAAATATGGAAATATGAGATTTTTAAATAGTCTCATAACTATTGAGTTTGCTTTTCAATTTATCTCAGAAAAACACATAAAGAATGTAGCTCTAGGGTATTCACCACATGCTGTTTTGCATGGTGAAAACCTTTCCCCTTGTTTTTTGAGAACTTATATTTTTAGCACAATTTTCTCAGAGAAAGAATGACTTAAAGTAGAGGAGATTCAAATAATGAATTGGTCAAATCCTAATAAAAGTGAAAATTCAGAAGAAACATCCTTTATTTACATAATGATAAAAAAGTGAAAATATGGTCTATCACTCTGATCTAGTTCATAAACATATTTGATAACTTCCTATGTCTATCTAATGTTCAGAATGATTCAAGTATTTGTTATTATATTGACAAAACATCTGGCTAATTGATGGATTTTTTGGTTTCACCTGCTTGTTTCATGTAGACACAGCTCGTATCTATTTCTCTCTGCGAAGATGTATTCTTGCCCAAGTTATCTGTCAGTCTCTTTTATGATCATGAAGAATACCTTGCACGAGAGGTGATGGATTTCCTTTTATCTCCTAAATCATCTCTAGCTGTCACATTCAAGTTGAAACACTTTCATTATTATAAAATACATACAGTGCAGATGATACGCTTCTTCACAACTTAGTAACAAAAGGCTGACACTATTTTTAAAACATTTTAATTGTGTAGAAAGCTGCATCTGTTTTTTTTTTTCCCCTTTCTCGTGTTGTAACAACCAATGATTAACTGCTATCTGTTAATATCTTTTGGTTGACAATGATAATACTGAAAGCATTCTGGCACTGAGAATTCATAGTCAAATGGTGACACCACCCAGACGAGATGATGGTGTACCCCGCTCCATGACAGTTCTATCTCAGTTCATCATCTTCACTAAAAAATAATCCTATCTAACTTGAAATCCACAGCAGCTATAAGTAGAAAATAAATCCAAACCACAGCTCAGACTTGTAACCTAACAGCTATCATAAATAATCAGAGCCTATTTGAAGGTGGAAGATGGGACATTAGAAGCTATTTACACCACTAGAGTGATGCCATCGATCAGTAGCGGCAACCCGTAGATAAGGCTCCTATGATGTCATGGTTATTTATGATGGGCATTGACAGTAAAGCTACTATGGAATTTTCTCCTCAGACAGCTTCATTCATTTTTGTTTGTGATGCATTTTGTTGTTAAAGAAGCAATCAATAGCAAAATCCTGGTGATAAAAGTATTACTTGTTAAATATGTGAAAAATGTTGCATGTATGTAGGGATGTGGGACAAAAGATGAAGAATTTTAAAATTCACTTGCGGTGTTTACGTTTCCCGGCTACAAATACACAGTAGATTCATGTCACTTGTCTTGGGCTTTAAAGTGTGGCCTGCTTGTTCTGACGCTTCCATCTTACTCTCTTGTTGCAAAGCATGGGTAAAATACTATGTGATCCCTCGTCCCACACCAAATATCTGACTTACACTGAAAAATGTAACATTTACTTAGAGAAATTGCTTGTGATAAAACATGCCCATTACTTTCTACAGGACCACTCTGTATGAGAGACATTGGAGATTTTAGTTTAATTTTTTAATGTAATTTTTACTCATCTTGTATTTTTTTCCCTTCTGCAGTTCATCTTCTGCTACTCAAAATATTCATTAGACCCGTGCTTCACATACCTTAATGTACATACAAATCACCTGGGGATCTTGTTAAAATGCAGTTTCTGATTCAGTAGGTCTGGGATGGGGCCTGAAGTCTAGGATTTCTAATAAGCTCCCAGTTGATGTGATGATACTGGTCCAGGAATCACACTTTCAGTGGCAAGAAATTAGGTAAGGTGGTTGTTTCCATCCCTTTCAGGCTCCCCTCCAGATTACTTGCCTCTATTTTACTTTATTTTTTTTAACATATTTATTGGAGTATAATTGCTTTACAATGGTGTGTTAGTTTCTGCTTTATAAGTGAATCAGCTATACGTATACATATATCCCCATATCTCCTCCCTCTTGCGTCTCCCTCCCACCCTCCCTATCCCACCCCTCTAGGTGATCACAGAGCACCAAGCTGATCTCCCTGTGCTATGCAGCTGCTTCCCACTAGCTATCTGTTTTGCATTTGGTAGTGTATATATGTCCATGCCACTCTCTCACTTCATCACAGCTTACCCTTCCCCCTCCCCGTGTCCTCAAGTCCATTCTCTAGTAGGTCTGCATCTTTATTCCCATCTTACCCCTAGGTTCTTCATGACATTTTTTTTTAGATGCCATATATATGTGTTAGCATATGGTATTTGTTTTTCTCTTTCTGACTTACTTCACTCTGTATGACAGACTCTAGGTCCATCCACTTCACTACAAATAACTCAATTTCGTTTCTTTTTATGGCTGAGTAATATTCCATTGTATATATGTGCCACATCTTATTTATCCATTCATCTGTCGATGGACGCTTAGGTTGCTTCCATGTCCTGGCTATTGTAAATAGAGCTACAATGAACATTGTGGTACATGACTATTTTTGAATTATGGTTTTCTCAGGTTATATGCCCAGTAGTGGGATTTCTGGGTCGTATGGTAGTTCTTTTTTTAGTTTTTAAGGAACCTCCATACTGTTCTCCATAGTTTGCCTCTATTTTAAATAGTTACTTCCCCCGTAGTATAGAGCAGTGGTTCTCAAACCTAAGCTGTATAGAGTCTCACTGAGAACTTGCTTAAACATAGATGGCTGTGCCCCACTTTGAAGGTTTCTGATTTAGTAGGTCTGGGATGGGTCCAAGAATTTGCATTGCTAAAAAGTTCCAAGTGACCACCTTTTGAAAACTTTTGCTGTGGACCCCTAATTTAGCACTGGATTCACATGACACTTGGAGCCCATATATAGTGCTGCCAAGGTGGTAGGCCATAACACAAATAATTAAATAGGGGAGAGAAATGAACATTTGTTGAATGCCTACTATGCTTTAGGTAGTTTATGAAGCTCACAACCTTCATTGTCTCATTTATTTCACCTAATCACCCTAATTTATTTGATATTGGAGCTACTCTATTCATATAATATAATATTTTCTGGGAATCATATTGAATGCAGGGCCTAAATTGTTGTGATTGCCATAAAAACAGAGCTCTCGTACCAATTTCTTCCTGTGTGATTCCAAACTTCTACTCTGAGAATGTGAAAATATAGCTCTCTCTCAACACCTGTTTTCCTGTTGCCCTCACCCTGATCTGCTACTACACTATGGACAATGATCAAAAAAGCATCATTCCCACCTTCTAGGTGTTTGCAATCTAGTGAGAGAGGCAGTGATTCTACAAAGGTAGTAGGTGGTGTAATGGCAGAAGGAAATTCTGTGTGTGGGAACACAGTCCCATAAAGAGGACTGACATCCATCTCACACTCTCCCTTTCCTCTCCTTTTCTTGAAACTCCCATCTTCCCAACAGACACACACACACACACACACACACACACACACACACACACACACCTAAACATAGACACACTTCCCAAATATCCATAATAATTCAGGAAAAAGTGCTATCTCTGAAAAAGGTTTTTTTGTTGTAAAATTACTCCACTTGTCTCATAGCCCAATTTACACTTCAATTCAGTAGTTCTCTATGACGTGCCTGCCATCCCAGGCACTTGGGGCCCAGTGGGTGTGGATCAAAACAGCCCAGCTCTCTGGAGTTGACAGTCTAGGGCGAGGAGACCTACAAGCCAACAGGCAGTTATGGCACCAGGTGATAATTATTACACGGCATGAGGAGGAGGGGCTGTGGGATGGAGCTTCTTTTCTTAGGCATCTGGGGAACTTCTTGGAGGAAATGAAATTTCAGCTGGTGCCTGAAGACTGAGTAGAAGTTGAAGTGGTTGGGGGTGGGGTGGTAGGAAGTGCAGTTGGAACAGCTTGTTGACGAGCCCTGGATGAGGAGAGAATATGAGACACATTGAAGATGCTCAGGTTGTTCAGTGTGGCCGAGCACTAACACCCTCTGATGCCACTGCTACCAAATAAACCCTCTGTTTTAAACCCAGGCATTTTGCAAATATACAGCTTCTGTGAATTCTCTTGCATTCTTAACAGAGGGAATGGGTTCCTGAAAACCTGTCTTCCTTTGGTAAACAGTATTGAAAATAGTCACAAAGGACAGATAGGCTGTCATGCAGGGTTGGCCACTGATATCATCTTTATTTTCCTGTAATGGCTGAATAGAGGTCCTATTAAGCATTAGTCACCATGTGAAAAATACACTTGGACACACGGCTACATCTTTTCACATCCATTCTTGTAGAAAGCTGGAGGTCAAGCAAGGGGCAGGGTCCTGTTTTAACAATGCTCTCTTATAAGGATTCTCTTCCAAGAGCACATCATGGGCACCTTCTGAGTACATAGTTTTGACTAGGACTTCAGAGTGGGGGCATTTAGAAGACAGGGATTTTGTCCACAGAGAGTGTGCATTCCTAGTTACAAGACAAGGCACACATAGATATAGCAACAAGAAATCATTCCAGGCAACCATGACCCCCTTAGGGATTTATATCAGCACCATCAATTTTTTTTTCTTGTGATAGTGACATTTTGAGCTAAAAAGATGGAGGTTAATATTAATATCAGTAAGTGTGTTCTTGAAACTAGCACAAGGATGCATGTGTGTGTGGAATAGATAAATAAATGGAAATCCCCTCCAAGCTTAAGCTTTTGAGCCATCGGTCTGAGAGGTCTCATTCTGGTGTGAATCACAAAGAGGCATTAGAAGTAGCAGTAGAGAAATGTCCTTCAATAGCAAGGAAATCGAAGTTATTTTTCTTACTAAATTTCCTTCTTGCTTAAAAAACAATTATATATTGTACCAGAGATTAAACATGAACAGTGGTGGAATTTTGTATCTCCCCCTATGTTACCCTTAGGCATATAATTTAATTTATAGGCTAAAATAATTCCTAATTAAACAATGGTTCTACATGTGTATTTTTCCCTATAGATTATAAATCTTGTACATGGAAGCAATCATATGTGAAGACAAAATCACCTCCCTTTTCACTAAAATTTACAAATAAGACTCAACTACTTTGTTCTCTTTGCGGTAGTCATTTTAGTCATTTTCAGAGTATTTTGCATTGAATTTCTCTAGGTAAAACTATCTAAAGTTACTTTTTTTTTTTAAATCAAATTTTACTCTGTTGTACTGTATGTCAAACCTTTTACAGGTTCCTAATTTCAAAATAATAGCGGTATCTCTTAAATAGAATGTTGCGTTCCTTTTTAGTCTTTTTTATTAAATTCGTTTATTCTAGAGGTCATGCTTAATCATTTTCAAGAGCATTGTCAAGCTTGCAACAATAAATATTGGAGTTAATTTAAATGAGTCAAAGTTCATTCTCATTTAGCAGCCATCTATTTAAGTAAATCACCTGCCCAGACATTCTCTTCTGTGAAGCAATAAAAGGAAATGGCTAGAAACCTATCACAAAACTTTTAGGGAAGAAATACAGTGTTTTAATGGAGAATCTTTTAAAAGCATAAGATAAATGGTCAGCAACTGATGCGTATTAAACACGTATTTTACTTTAACCACTGATAAGTGAGTTATATTGAGCTTCTCCAGACCTAACCTTACCCTCAGTATAAACCTACATCCTCAGTGTAATTTTTTACATTTTCATTGAATTGCCTTAAAATATTAGATATTTTCTCTCTAGGTTGTGAGGTAGTTCTTTGTGGTGAGCTTTTATTTGATGAGAGAGAAACGTTGTATTTATTAATATTTCTCACTTTTTATAGGAGGCTCTGCTTCTATGACTTTATATGGTCCCCCTGAAAGCTCCCTAGATTGTACTCAGGAAATGTTATTACAAGTCTTTCTGTCATATTTTTTGAAAAGATGGCTTCCTGTGACTTACACAGAACAGTATGTGATTTCATTGGAATTTTAACATCTCTGTGAAAAGGGTAAAGAGCGTTACAATTACTATTTTATATAAAATGATTATTAGAAACAGTAATGCCCAAGACAAATTCAGGAAAGCCATTTTGAATTCTAACAAGACTAACTGCGAAAAAATAGAAAATTCTCTGAAACTTATTTTGCATAAATTCTGCCAATGCCTTATTTCTCCAAATATTATTAAGTAATAAATAATATATAAGGACACCAAAATTAAATTTCTCCTGTTACAAAAGGATTGAAGTCATATGAAATCATAGTTTAATAGAAATAGATTATTTTTAAAAATAAATTCATTATACATACGTATATAATATACGATATTACCCTAGTGAATCAAATGCCAGCGTGAATTATCAGTAAAACTGATTATTAAACCCCTCTTCTTCAAGTCATTTCACATTACTTTGGATTAAAACAAAGAAACTTAAATAATGAAAATGGATCCTAATACATCATAACAAAAATTAAGGTACTTCAAAAATTTCCAGTTACATCAGCCGTGAGGTTCTGAAGTTATCTTCTTTTACTGGATGAATTCAAGTACTTCTACTGAACATTTACTCATAGAATATTCAAATGTCTCCTCTGCTTTCACTGGAACAGACTTTTCCCATTTTATAAAAATACCTTCCCCAAGCTTCAAGCCCATGCTGAGCTCACCTCCGTTTTTGGCATGCTGAAGGAGCAGTGAGGGCCAACAAGAGGGGACAAAGTTGTATTCTGTTTCAGAAAAAGGACTGAGGAAGATTACCATGAGGAAAAGTAGCAGGGGGAATACAGAAAATGCCATCTTTCCCAATTCAAAGTGAAGTTCAGTCTACACCTTCCCAAATGCTGGGCCCTTGGCAAATAATTCTGAGCTTCTTACTAGTACAATTTCTTTGGTGCCTGTTTTCTCTCGTTTGTTCTCATGGCTTGTCTGATATGTTTGAGAGGTCCTGTCCCATGGCCAATTTCAGCCTCCTTGTTCAATCCAGCGGTAGGCAGAATTCAATGTCAAAATAGATTTGGTTAGTTATGTAACTAAATTCCAAAGGTAGACCCCGATGATGGCTTCACCAGCCTTAGCTGAAGAGCTGCATATTCTTCATTAGTTGGCTCATTTTGTCCTCAAAATCCACCTTCAGAGGGTCACTGGTTCCAAGGGATACTTAATCATTATTTATTTTCCCGTCATTTCCTTCCATTGACACTCCACCCAGTTAATTAAACAAACAATTTTTGAAAGTCATAGATGAGTTGGAAATGTTTGATTCTCTTCCCAGTGTATTTGTACACAATCAGCATCCTTCCTGGCCTCAACCCTTTCTCTCTTGCAATGAATGGCTTCTTCCTTGTCATCAACCAGTGTTCTCCATCTGTGGTTCCTGGCTGCACATTGGAATCACCTGGGGAATTTAAAGAGCTTCTGATCCCCAAGGTCCACTCTGATCAATCAAATCAGAATCTTTGTGGGGGGGTGGTTTGGGGTCCAGGCATCAGTACTTTTTAAAGCTTCCTAGATGACTCCAACTTTGAGAACTACTTTTATAGATGAAATGACCAAATTGTGTCAATTGTTTTATCTTATTTTGCTTATTGGTTAATTTTAACCCAATTAGTTCATCAACAAAGACAGAATTCTTAATAGTATTACCTCTTCATGTATAATTTCCCTTTGAGCAGCAGAACTGATTCCAGAGCAATGATATATTGGTGTCTCAAGGAGGAAAATCCAAAAGAGAACTAAAAATAGTTATGCAAATTGACTGGGTAAATTAGGATTAAATAAAACCAATACACTACTTCTTTATGTATTTAATCCTATGAGAAAGCAGGAAAGAGACGGCAAAAATTTGCACATTCCTTTCTAGGAAGTTTTCTTTATTAAAGAAGGTGTTATTAAAAAAAGAAAACCACTCAGAAGTGAGGTTTAGAGAGTATAAAAGAGTAAATTAAATTGCTACTGACTGGGTTTGCTTTTAGGCTTTAAAAACAAAAAGAAAACAAGGAAGAAAGGAATGAATGAAGGAAGGAAGGAAGGAAGGAAGGGAGGGAGGGAAAAAACAAAGAAAAGAAAAGCCGTGGGAAACCACAGTCACTATGTAGAACTTCTTTTTCCCAAACAGTACAAATAAAAATGGTTTGTTTGTTTGTTTGTTTTATTTTGACTTTGTGTTTTTTTAACTGCAACAATTATTTCTAACATATATTATAATATCAAACAAGATAAATGAAATAAAATTTTGTTTCTATCTGTAGTATGGGAAAATAACATTCTTTAACTTTTATTTATTAAGTGAATTACTTTTCATTGTTTGGGGGTAGTGGGGCTGGTACTAGATCTCTTTATCTGGGGGAATCCAACCTTTAAAATAAGAAGAGATCAAGTTGGGGGAGGGATTTCAGCCAAGCATCTGATCAAATGAAAGTTCCCCTTTCTCCCTAAGGTCTATTGTGGGTAATTACTATGTCGCGGTCCCGTTATTTATCCTATACTTTATTTAATTCCTAAAATATAAGGGCTGCTTTACTTGTTGGCTTGGCATATCCCAGCTGTTTGCAGCTTTGACAGGTGCAGTCGATGTGGTTGATGGATTACCTCTTTGTGTCTCTTGTCCCTCCTTTCCCTCCCCATCCTGCCTAGCTTTCTTCAGGCTTTCTTCTTTTCTGCTTTGACCAAGGCTGATGAACAGTTGTTGTTAGATTTGTGCTTCATAAACATGTATAATTTGTGAACAGGCCCTTATGTTCTTCCAAATGTTTTCGGTGGTCAGGCATAAAGAAAGAGAATATTGTAAATTTAAATTTCATAAAATAGAATGCTATGCTTTGGTTAGAACATTAGATTTTTTCCAGAAAACTTTTTCTTTTGTTAAGAAAAGTTTTTCTTTTCCCTTAATGCCAATTTTTTTTTCTCCTCTCATTGTTTGAATTTCAATGGCATTTCTTACTAAATTTATCCTCTGTGATTGCATGCATAGGTTACCATAGATTTGGTTAATTTGCTTTGCCAGTGAAACGAACTCACCAGTAGGTACTGAATCTGAATTACTTAAGACGATTTAAATACAATATAGGTAACCAAAAATACAATTAATAAGCATTGTTTACTGTGTGTATGTGTCATTTCACAAATGTATGGGTATCTACTCAAAATTTTTTTAGCATTTTTGGATATGAATAAAAATTCACATAAAATGTTTCTTCTGATACAGATACACTAAATGTGTATGTGTATATATCAGAATGTAGTAAAGTAGATTGTGTTGTGCCCTGATATTGTATAAGCATATACCAAGACAATCTTATACTTGTTAGAGCCCTTCTTCTTGCCTGCTCATTAATCACTGAGCACTAATAACACATTTTTTGTCATGGTACAACAAAAATTCTGGCTCTGACTCTTGTTCTGGCTCATTTACATTGGGCTGCCTGTCAGTTCAAAGCTTCAGGGAATTAATATTGTGAGATTAAAAAGTGAAGTCCCTTAAACATCCCATCTTATAAACTTGTGGTTACTTTTTTCAGAGAGGAAAAAAAATTAAGTCTTTGAAGGGCAAGGGGCATAAAAGTTTCTTGACCAAGATTTCCTTTTTCCTTCTTCCTCTCCTTTCTCTGATTAATAGAAGCCTCAGACTCTTCACGACAATGTCATAGGTTCTACTAAAATGTTACTTTCTAAGGAGTTGCCCTTAGATATGTGATCTAAACTGTGATGAGCTGCCTGATTATTTTGGATGCCATTTCCCTGTAGTTCACCTTTAATATGCACTTTTCATCCATTTGAGAATAAGAGTCCATAGAAACACCTCAATCATCCATTGATTTTTTTTTAATAAAAAGAAACATTTCCCACAACCATCTGGTTTCTATGTAAATGCACGCAGTGACTCTGGAGCCATCCAAATCCCAGTACGCATCGCACTTCCTCACTGAGTCTTTTTTGGTGAATCAGAAGAAGAATCAAAAGCCTCTTTGAGGATTACAGAAAAGGAATTCCACATGTGTTAGTGTGTGCATGTATAGGCAATTTATTTTAGAGAAAAGCTTCACTAAAATCAAATGAATATAATCTAAACATGCTTTTAAAAGATTAAAATGAAAAAAGATGAATCTGGCAAGCCCTTTGAATTTTTTATAGTAGGGTCAATTTATGTGGTCCATCCTATGTATTTTGAGATCAGTCTTAAGTGGGACTTAAGATAAATGATGTTTTTAAGGTCTCTATCATCTTCCAGTGTGTTATGACACTTGTAAAACTATAAGAAACACTTTCAGTGAACTACCCCTGCCTTCTATTATCATTTACTCTAAGTTATTTTTGTAGATATATTCTGTCTTCAAGGTTTTATTACATAAATCCTTTTATCACATTTTCATGGGAATGATAGTTAATACTTTTATGGCTGTGTATATTTTACAAGTATTTTTACATACAATGTTAGATTCCATATTCAAAGCCACTCTCTTAGGTAGGTATGATGTCTGTTCCCAATTTTTAGATGAGGAAACCAAGGTTCAGAGAGGTCCAAAACCACACGGTTGGTTCATAGTTCAAGTTGGGAACTTGAAGTCACAAGTATGTTTAGATGGCCTTCCCTCTTTATTAGTCGTGCGGCCAATGACAATTTGCTTTCTCTTTGTGAGCCTTATTTGTCTCATTGCAAATGAGATTAATATCTTTATCTTGATGGTAAATGTAATGTGTGTGTGTGTGTATACACATATACATCATACATGTATGATTGTATAATTACAATATAATTACAATATAATATAATTATATTTTCTCCTGGAACATAATAAACATGAAAAATGATAAGAATGGTGGGGTAGTAATTATTTTCTTTAATAGTACTGTTAGAGGCAGAAGTAGTAATATTTGCGATGACATCATAACCAACATCATTATCTAAAATTTACCTACACTTCAGCTGTAAATATATGGGTACTTGAGTACTACCATTGGCTATATTACTTATATATGTAGGCATAGGTATATGTATTAATATAAATTTAGGATCTATGCATGTAAGTAAAAGGATGAGATGAAATTTTATTATCAAAGTTCAGTAAAATGTTATCTACAATGGAAGATATTACTTAAATGGAAATGTCACTTATTTTGGTATTAGGAAATTTCTTTTCTGTGGATTTCATTTATTTTAGTAGTTTGAAAAAAATCAAAATCAAGGATTTTTTTTTTTCTTGAGGCTTCATAGAAATAAGAAAGACAATTCATTTTTACTCAACCATTTCAGATGTCAATGTGTACCTTCATGGAATCAGTCATAGGTATCAATTATCATCAGTTTGTTAGGATCATTATTTACTTTAGTCTTTTATACAGAATTATGAAAATATTTAATGATTTTTTCTTCTAGGAGTTCTGCTGTGGAAGTGCTCACCGTTTTCTTTTTTTTTAACTTGGTCACAGGCTTGTACTAGGTGTGATTCTGTTGTTTTCAAGTACTAGTTAAGTGATCTTCAAGCAGATTTTTTCCTCTGCTTGCAATGCCTTTCACTGTTCTTTGTTCAGCTGATTTCTAATCATCCTTAAATATTCCACCTACCCATCCCCTCTTTTAGAAGACTTCTAAAATAGATTTAGATATTGCTTTTTCTGGCACGCATAAAGCTTTGTGAATACTTTCTATCCTGGCCTTGTCATACTGTCCGGTAAGTTTTTGCTTGTTCATCTGCATCTCTGATTCTTGTGGGTACATACATTTTCTTACTGAGCTTTACATTTTTCATTGTCTGGCATGTAGAAGGTATAGAAAATGATCATGGAGTGAGTTAGTAGTAATTGCACTTTAACAGTTTCCCCTGTATTCAAAATTTTACAGAATTCTAATTCAAAATTTTCAATTCAATTTTCTCTTTAAAATATTGCAGTAGAGCACCTCTTAGTCACCTATTTATTTACAAAAGAATATTAGGGCAAGGCAGGGCAGGCTACAAAATCCAGCTTCACTATGGACAAGAACTGTCTTGTTAGGCCAAATATAAACTGGAGAGAGAAAAGTTGGATGGCTTAATTAAATGGAATTCCAAGAGCTCCCCAGATTTAAGGTATCCTCTGAGTTCTCTAGAAAAGAATAAATAAATGGTGCACTCCTGCCCATAGTGAAACAGGTGTTTGTCCATACTTTCCACATGGTTTTGAAGGTAAAAATATTCCAGGTTATTTTGAGATATTACCTTGAGTTAATTGACACTGTATAAGTTTGGAATTGCATTTGAACATGTTAGAAGGGTTCCCCCATACCCCCTCCACACGCCTAGTATGAAGTCTGCAGGGTGGATAGAAAGTATTCAAACATAAGTACTGTCATATTTTACATATTGAAACCTGTGATTATTTATTCTGGAATAGCCTAAAGGAACAAATTGTTTATTCTGTTTTGTTTTTGTTTTTTTAAAAAATAAAATTGGAGGTAAAAGGCATCAGAGGCAAACCATAACAGATGCATGTGCAAAAGTTGATGTATATGCTGTGTTAAAACCTTGTTCATTGAAATTTTGTACACTGCATTGAGCTATGCATTGCTAATTGAGCATATCGTAATGAAATAGAACATACCATGTGTTGCAACATATCATTAATAAACCACTTATTAGTCATATTTGCTTACATTCAAAGTCTTTATGGCTACCCAATGGAGGTAGGTGGTCCTGGGCTGGTGCAGTGATCCCATGAAGTCATCAATGACTCAGGTTCTTTCAATCTTTCTGCCTTATCCTTGGTTGGTGACCATCCACAGAAGTTTTCTTAGAGTCACAATATGGTCACTAGAACTACAGCTATCACATCTAGGTTACATATAGGAACAAAAAAGTAGGACAGGGCAAACTGCTCACACAACCATTTTTGGAAGTTCCACACAACCATTTCTGCTTATATGCATTAACCAGATTTTAATTTCACATGGTCATCATAATCTCAGAAACATCATTTTTTAGTTGGGTACATTGCAGCTCTCCTTAAGGCAAGAGGGGTAAAAAGGATATTAGTTAGGAAACTAGAAGAGTATGTGAAAAGACATTGAGGAAGATTAAAATGAGTTCACTTGTAGAATGACTCATTCCTTCAGGTTGTGTTAAATTCAAGTCTCTACCAGAACCCTACCAGAGTTCTTCCTAAGAGGATGGATAAAACACTGAGAGAAACAGACAATTTTCTTAGCTCTCTGGTTATGAAACTGTAATGAATGTAAAGTATAAGTAGGCATAGAAGAAAGTAAGAAATGGAAGGATTTTCTTTGTATCCTGAAGTTCTCTAAGACAGAAAATCACTCAGTGAATGCTAGGATTGTAAGCGAGTGCATCCATTGGACTGCCAACTTCTTGAAAGTCATTACTGAGTCTTTCTTCTTTGTCACCATGTCTTCAGATTCCAGCAAAGAACTTGGCACTTGGCACACCACTGGTGCTTGTTGATATTTTGGAATGAGGGCAAGGATGGAAGCCTCGGTCTAAGGTGGTTCTGAATTTATCAGCTTAAGTGATTCTTTCATTAGGTAGTTCCCTCTCATGGTTATCTTCTGAAGGGCAGCATTCATTATTTGTAACCAGATCTGTATCTAAAGTCCATAGAATGCTCCACTGAAACTTCTATCAAATGTCGCAAACATGAAGTCATAGAAATATTTTGTTTTGTATCAATAGTATTGAGTTCATAGTCAATGTTTAATAATTGGGACATCTTACATAAAGAGTCTAGATTCTGGCTAGACTTGAAGCATTAAAAGATGCTGACCACACTGGGCACACACTGTGGCCAGGCAACAGTCAGACTCTCACTTTACCACAATTCCCATGAAGCCAGTGTCAGTCATTGCCTTAACCTGCCTGGCCCCTTAGGGCATCTGTGTTTTGGACCCTGCTTTAAGCCCCAGATGCTACCTATATATGTAGGTAGATGCTTTGTTTACTAGTTAGGGTTTAACTTTTACACCTAGTTTTTATTCCGTATGATTCTCCTTCTTTTCAAGTCTGGTTTGCTTCATGTAACAGACCAAAACAGCTTACAACATAGAAGTATTATAGTAAATTCTAATCTTACTCTAACTCAGCAACTGAATGCAACATATGGTATAATTTCTGGGCTGCCTGCCTGACTGACATAAGTACTTTTGGAATCATTAGAAAGTAATGTCTTTTTTTCCACAAAATCGTTTCTAATGAGGTGCATCTCTAATTTAAAAAAAAACTGTTTAGGTTTCTCAAATAAAATTCAAAGTTTCTGTGTTATACCCATGTGTATACTCAACAGTATGTTTCCATATTAATATCAAATAACATTTCCTCACCTGGGAATGGGTCGAGTCACCAGAAGGGAATTCTGTGTAAACCTTGAGAGGTTAGTTAAGGAACTAACAATATCCACCGGCAGCTTCAGTTTCAACAGTAAGGGATCTTATTCTAAAGTCAGACACTCAGATGTAAATGACCTCAAGTCCAGTATTTTATATTAACAGGGATAAATAGTGTACTCCATAAAATATTAAAAAAACTCGGGTGAGTTATGGCTCTGGGCAGGATGTACAACTGTCTTCTACCCAATGGGTGGAAAATAGGAGACTGACCCTGTTTTCTGCTACATTGAACTTGGAAGCCAGGCCTCCTCATCTCAGCATTTTCATTTAGCAAATATCTCCTTACAGAAGCCACATCTGCTTTTTCTACCACATTGAATTCCTGTTGCATTCAGCTCTCTAATAATTTTCATTCCAACATACTCTCATAGCCATTGGTTAAATGCCTATCAAATTTAAGTATATTTTAACAAACTAATAACTTCCTTTTCTCTAATAGAATGTTTTAAAACACTTATATGGTGCTGAATAATTTAGTTCAGTTATATGATGACAAGACTAAACAAACTTTCTCTAGAGTTCTGAATTTTTCATTTCGTTACTCTGCTCTGAGCAAGCAAATAGAGATGAGCTATGAAATCTTAGGACTTTGCCTTGAAACACAATCTAGTGGACTTATAAAATTTGAGATGTTGACAAAATGTGCAGTCAATAATCAAATAAATGCAGTTACTTCATTTTATGTCAACAGAGAAGGTGAAAAGTGCAACTTAACTGGCTTGGTAAGATTGGAAGGAGGGGCTGGGAAAGCACAAGAGACAACAAAGAGATAGTTGGTAAGATTTAGTGGCTTGCTTCAGCAGGGGTGGTGAGAAGGCAGTGTGACAAAGTTCAGTCGGGTCAAACAAAGTGCAGACACCTCCTCATAGACACTGAAAGGAGGGTTGTAGCGTGGACGTAAAATGTTCAAGCGTTGTAGTCTAGAGACAGTGAATATGATAGTTGATATGCTGTTCTGTCTAATCCTGCTGTTCCTTTTGATCCAGGAAGTAGAGAAATCACCTTATCTTTCATGTACCAGGATGATATAATTAAAATAGGACATGTTTTTGAAGTGAGGTATTTCAGGGCTTCAAAGACGGTGTAGAGTGTTAGAGGATCAGCACACGTCTACTTCTCAAAGGCAGTTATGAGGACACATTTATTTAGCAAAGATATCCTTTTGAAAGAAGGACTGCCTCAGTAATGACAAAGTGTGTCTGTAATGTCAATTGTATTATATGCATTGCCTAAGATATGTGCAGTTCACTCCCTGACCTAGATCTTGGCAAAAATACGGGTCAATGTTTGGATACTATTTTTTTCCTTCTATGAGAAGATATCATCCAACTGGCAAAATTCCCCCACAATTTTCATTAAGTTCCCAAATCAAGCTATATCAGCACATTACCATAAATGCAAACAACTAAATAATTTTTCTTTTGCAAGGTAGACCATTTGTTTCAGATGAGCTGATGTCTATGCTTTTGCATATGTGGCTCTTTGGCATGCTTTTTGTTTCTGACCCTATAGTTGACCTTGGAAGTGGCTTGCTTTAACCATGATGGATGTTCCCAAAGATTTATTTTTGTCATCTAAGAGTTGAATCTTAGGCTATTGGAGGCATAAAAACTGCTTATTGAAAGTAGGCTTGGCAAACCTTTGCTTTCAAATAGTCTTCCAGAAGCTCATCTAATTTTGCTAATTAGCAGGAGATAAAATATACCCACATTGTCCTTTACAATGACTTGAACCCACTGCCCTTCCTTGATGATAATAGTATTAAATACATGTGTACTTACTGCATTGCATATTAATTAGCATGAACTGAAAAGAGAAGATTTTGTTACACATCAATAACACTTCCATGAAATTAATGTTTGATTTCACATAAATACTTTAATACCCCTTTTGACTGGTAGAAATAAGAAAGGTAACATGATTTTAATTTGCTGATCTGCAAAAAAAATGTTTAAATAATCTCCAATTATTGAAGCCTGATTTTAATAAATAATTCAAGAACGGAGGAACCATCATTTCTGTGGGAAGCAAAAGGAGACCATTCAACTGGTAGTGACCTTGTCACTGAAAATTAAGCTCTCTCTCCGAATCTAAAAATCAAAGCTTAAAAGGCCACTCTCTCCATAATATTTCATTAACTTTTTGAAATGAAATACCTATTGATTAGATTTTCTTTCAGATAATAAATTCTACATGTCTACCCTGTCACTTCAATTACAGTATTTACTCGTACACAAGGAAAATGTTTTTACATCTGAAATTAATATACTTTTTCCAAAACAACACACTGTAAAGGTTCAGGTGGTATAATGTTTTCTTTCTCTGAACAGAATATTGCCCCACCTACTCGAGAGCATCTGTTCTTCCTCTTCCAATGTTTTGCCTGTGCTCTTTTCTGCTTCAAGTGCTCTTTCTCCCCTTCCCTCCATAGATCCTCTACAGAATCTTTTTCACCCTTCAAAGCCTAGTTCAAGTGTTATGTCTACTGTGACCTTCCTCATGCTTTGTCTCCAAAATGGAATGACCCCTCCTCCCCCAGGCTCCTGCAGCAGGGTTAGCAGATGCTGGTGCCATGGCCCCTTATTGTGGCATGTTGCCCCAGTACTTTGCTGGCGTCTAAGCCCCTTATGGCTCGTCGTCTTTCTATTTTCACCTCTAGTGCCTAGTCCGTGGCAGACCCATGGGACTGTTGAATTGAATTTAGTGGCACACATTTCGGAAGCTACAGTGTTTGTTTTGACCCTTTGGTTTCTATTTCTGCTTTGTAGAAATCAATGCAAGTTCAGGGGTCTTTATCTTTTAATAGTTTACATGAAGTGTCTCACATCTGGCAACTATCACCCCCAGACCCAATCATAAATAACATTCAAAGTAGTTATTTTACTTCCTTTATTAAAGGGAAGCTGAAAGGAGCAGCAGATTTTGTCGCCCAACTTCTAGAAAGGAAATACAGGCTGCTCGGACGTCAGAAGCTTGTATATATTAGCTGATACAGTGAGTTCAGTGTTCTTGAAGGATCAAAAACCAAGTTAGTATTGAACACAATTTTCCATCTTCTCCAATAGTGACTCAGTTCCGATTCAAGGTTTGTTGGTGTTAAGTGCTTTAAAGCAGAATGTCTTGGGGCTTTACCTGCCCAATGTATCCTAAATTATCCAGTAGTGCTAAATTTACCCTTTTAAAGAGGATGAATTGAATTATTAAATGCACATTAAAAAGTGATGGCGAGGGGCAGATTTTATTTTTGAGTCATATGTGATGGCCCTTATTCAGTATTTCTAAATCCCCTTGTGGAGAGCAGAGTTTAGAAACATCCACTTGGAATTTGGCTAGCAGAACAGTAACCCACTGGCCCAAAGACCATTCCACCCAGATTCCAGTGGTTGCTGGAAAGACAGTCCAAGGTTTTCTTCTACAAGTGAAACAAACTGGACCCTTAGTGGTGCTCCTGTTAAGTGACTGGCCTGCTGCCACACTGTCACCTTGGGGTGCTTCTGTTCACCTCCTGCCCCGGCTCAGTGAAAATTTTCACCCTTCATATAGGAACTCTCAAAACCGTACTAGGTTAGATTCCACACCCTGGTATTGGTCCTTCTGGATTAAGCGCTCTGCTGCCTGGAAATACAAGCAGTGTGTAGTGTGCAGGGCTGTCCCTGTAGGAGCCACAATGCGCTAGGCGACTTCGATCTGTACCAAGTGTGGATTGATTTTACTGGGACGACGGGGTTGGCAGGGAAGGGAGGGCAGTGGTGGAGAAGGGTTGTGGAAATACCCTTCGTAAAAAGTCCCCACAGTTGAATCCTTCAGTTGTTCAAACAAGTTTCTTCCTGAAAAGCTGCATTAATGGTGCCCATTGTCTTTACCCTCCTCCTGCACCGGTAGCAGGAGAGTTTTTTGGTTTTTTTTTTTTTTTTTTTTTTTTTTTTTTTGCGGTACGCGGGCCTCTCACTGTTGTGGCCTTTCCCGTTGCGGAGCACAGGCTGCGGACGCGCAGGCTCAGCGGCCATGGCTCACGGGCCCAGCCACTCCACAGCATGTGGGATCTTCCCGGACCGGGGCACGAACCCGTGTGCCCTGCATCGGCAGGCGGACTCTCAACCACTGCGCCACCAGGGAAGCCCAGCAGGAGAGTTTTGTTCTGAGTTTGTATCATGCTCAGCAATAAGAGAGAAGCAGAGTGAAGTGGAAGACATTGCACCAGGGAAGAAGAATCAGAAGATCTGCACTGAGTCCCTTTTCTTCTGCTCATTAGCTGTGACTTTGGCACTTTGCCTAAACCCTCAGAAGGTTAGTTTTCTCATTTGTCAAATAATAATTAAATCTACCTCCTACCCAGGGGGTTCCTTTAATGATGCTTAGAGAGATGTTGTTTATAAAATACTTTAAAAACTGAAAAGTAGTTTCTTTTGGCAAAACAAATATTACACGTCTACAGCAGAACATGTGCTTGAAATTCTGTAGCCAGTAACATGATTTTCATAAAGGAGAAACGTGTATCCCCTTTCTCACCTTCTGACTACTTCTGGGCTGGATTGCTGTGGACAGAGTATTTGTGTCCACACCGGAGCGTGCATGGTTTCCTTGTCTGTAAATTGGGAACAACAATACCCACCTCCCAGGGTTATTGTCAGGATGAAGCAAAACAATTTCAGTACGCACAGAACATGGTGGGAGTTCACTGAATGTTAGTTTCCACACTTTTTCCCCCGTCACTCCCAGGCCCCTACTCTAGTGAAATAAAATCCTCCTTGTATAACTCAGGAAGCCCCAGGAACACATTCCTGCAAGCCATGAAGGAAAGAAATACTTCCGTGTGTCCTTATGGGGAGAGCAGGGCTTTGGCTAGGCTGATGTCATAGCTGTGCTTCTGGCTGCTTTTTGGTCAAAAGACATTTCAGTGTGCTGAAAAATAGCCAAGGAGGGCTTTTTCCTGTGCATGGGAAAGAAGACATCTTTTGTCCATCCTCCAAGTCCTCCCTGCACAGATTACTGTCAAGACCAAGCACTTTATTTATAAAAATGCCAACATACTCATTATTTGGCGAATAACCATGCTGCTGTCAGTGAAGAAACAGCACATAGAGTACAAAAACAATCTCCATTTTTATCATGCCTGTCACAGCTGGGAGGCCATGGAACAAGGATGCATTGTTTGAAGGAAGGGCTGCAGAGGCAATGCTCAGGTCCTTCGGTGGCCTCCTGGGCAGTGGGACTGTGGTCATATTTGGTAAATAGTTACATGTTCTTTTACCGAAAGATATCAGTCTTGCCATAAATTAATTTCTGGGCTCAGTGTTGAGATCTTGACATATTGTTGCTTTTAGATAAGCTTTCCCTGGTCTGTCTGTCTGTCATTCCTCTAATTCACAGGTCCTTCAAATGTCTATGCATGTCCGTGATACAGAAACATAGATCCATTGGCTATGTGACAAAAGGCAATCCATCATTCACTGGTGAATTTCTAATGACTTCATATTTCATTGCTAAATAGAACTCCCAAATAAAGTCTCTAGAAGGGAAACACACACAATACTGGGGGAAGAAAGAGGAAAGAGGTGATGCCCCATTACTGAGCATTGGTTTCTGAAGTCCTCAAACCAGTTATTTCTGAGGTCAAGATGATCTTAGGGACAGTAGCCCTTCCTGTCTTGGTTGTGAATGCATATGTGTGAATGCATATGATGACTCTGCACGTCCTGAGACTGATAGATTGTACCCAGAGTATTATATGTTTTCCCTGAAGAATCATTTCTTTTTTCCTAAAACATTCTCCATCATTGTACGAGCTTATTGATAAGTGAATCTGGTATCATCTACCTGTAGTAGCCTTTCATTGGCGTTTGCCATTTCTAAGAATTTTTTTTTTTCTGGGATGGTGAAACATTCTTCTAGAAAGTATTAACCATATGATACTTCACTTCTCAAAGAGGGAACCTTAGTAAGTTGTTCAGTTGACTCCACCCTGGTCAGTTGTGGTCAGGCTTGGGAGAAAGTTTCAAGTAGTTTTTTATTGTTGTTGTTTTTGTTTTAATTAATTAATTAATTAATTAATTAATTTTTGGCTGAGCTGGGTCTTCATTGCTGCGTGTGGGCTTTCCCTAGTTGCGGCGAGCGGGGGCTGCTCTTTGCTGAGGTGCGCGGGCTTCTTATTGCAGTGGCTTCTTTTTCTTACCGATCATGGGCTCTAGGAGCATGGGCTTCAGTAATTGTGGCATGCGGGCTTAGTAGGTGTGACACATGGACTTAGTTGCTCCGCGGCATGTGGGATCTTCCCGGACCAGGGCTCGAACCTGTGTCCCCTGCATTGGCAGATGGATGCTTAACCACTGTGCCACCAGGGAAGTCCTTTCAAGTGTTTTTAATGAAGAAGCTCCTTTTACCTAGAGCTTGTTAAGAGATTTGTGTAGTGAGCTGCCAGGGGAACACATGGATGTGGGAAATAAAGCAGTGTACAAAAGACAAAGCCCTAGATCCTCCTTGTGAATATAAGATAAGTTTGGGTGTTAGCTTTGCACCTAATCTCTTGTCAGGTATTATCTTTATACCTCTACTGGCAAGTTTCATCACATCTTAGTTGAGAGTCAGAAGAAAAATATTTGGGTCCAGATAACATAGTGGGGTTAGGCATACTCTCAGCACCACCTACGAGGATGCACCAATAGACCCAGCTAATCCTCCTGTAAAATCAAAGCGGCATATCACTCCAGAAAGTCAAGTGTCTTCTTAGAGCTCAGAAATAAATGATTGTGCTGACAGGGGGTACCACATGTGGAGAGATAAAGATTTTTTTGTTAAGATCATGTAAACAAAGTTGAAGCTATTTGGAGAAACTGGCCCTCAAAAATCCTGGCTTGGGAAACAGCCTTGGAAATTGGAAAAAATCTTCAGTTACTGCTTGTTTTCTTCCAATAGAGATCCAATTACATTATTTTGGTATTGAATTAAGATAGCAACCGTTGGGAGTGTATTTCCTCTTTCCTTCCAGTTATATCTCTTCTGCTGTCCCCTCCTCTAGCCCCACCCTTCATGTTCTAATAGCACGCAGCTCCTTATTGCACCTGGCCACAAGTGGTCCCCAAGCCTTCCCTTGCCCACCTTCTATGAATCCACCTAGGGACCCATTCCAGCAACCTGAAGAATCACTGCCCTACTCACGAGGCTTTGCTTAGCTGTCTTCTCTTCTGTGACACATGTTCTGATTGGACCAGTTAAACCAGATTTCAGCTCTTCTTTTGTATTCTAACAGCTCTCTCTCTACCCTACTTCGTATTTCAAAGTTTACTCTTAATTTAGCTGTTTATTTTACTGCTTTAAGCTTTACTTCTTGAGCGTAGAACCCACAAACTGTATATCCTCCCCCCACCAGTAACTCAGGGATAAAGGGGCTCAGCAAACGTCCGCACATGTCAGCAGTGTCTGCAGATTTCCCATCAAATTACTTTTCAGGTTGTTTATAAAATTAGCATAAATATTTAAATATATATGTTTATATTTTATATTCTCTCTATTTATATATATGATTATGTAATCTTATAGTACCTATATAATTTACATTTATATTACATATATACATATATATTTCATATTACGTATATAATTTCTGATTTCAATTTCTCATTAAGTTACTTATCAGGTTGTTTATAAAATTTGTAAAAATATTTAAATATATATTTATATCCTCTATATAGAATATGTACATACATATATATTGCATAGAGAAATATGTAGCACAGAGAGGCCAAAATAATTTATCAGAAAAGACCCACATTTGTAAGGGTCTTAGTGATGGGATTTGACCATGGGTCTGTGTTTCAAAGCTGGCATGATTCCTAGTAGCCAGTACAGCCATGCCAAGGTAGGAAGGCAGTCAGTCTAATGCAATTCCACAGACATTTGCTGAGCCCCTATATCCCTGAACCACTGTGGGGAGTACAGTCCATGGGTTCTAATATATATATATATATATATATATATATGCATATATATGTGTGTGTGTATGGTAATAATATACATACACACATATATACATACATATATATACACACACATATATATACACACATACCTATAGAACATGGAAAGTATGTTCACTAAAGTGCAGCTATTTCCCTGTCACTCAGTCAGAATTTCTGAACCAGTTTTAGCCTACGTCTTCCTGTGATAACAAAACAAAAACAAATACTAAAGAAAACAACTTCCTTCAGTGTTCAAAATTTCAAAATAAATATGTGGCCAATTAAAAAAGAAAGAAAATACACTGAATAATATCAACTATGCTTTTCAAACTACAAGTCCCCCCAAGAGAAATTCTAGGACATTTTCTGAAAATTGAATGTCACAGGTTCTTCTCGTGGCCAATCCCATGCCTTTCCTCCGCTTCTCTTACACATGATAATCCAGGCACTAAACTGTAAATTCTCCGAGAACAGGGGTGCAGCTGGTGTTCGATCTGTGTCTGGCACATGGGAAAGGGTTAATTTTTTCCTTCTTTTACCCCTACCAACTATGCCTCTACTCAGCTCCTGCTCTCTCCTTCTCTCCTCCCTACTCAGGGATCTTGCTCCATCAGTCTTCCTTCCCTTTGTACATCTTCAACATCTCCCTTTATCTTTAGGGTCACCAGACTCTAGTTGACCTGGGACAGCTCCAGTTTACTCCTATTGTCCGAACATAATTATTAATAGCATCTACTCTCAGTCTCAAAAATGCCTGGTTTGGTTGATAAATTATCTGGTCCTCCTATTTATATCTGACCTTGACCTTCAGACATGCAAATGCTCAAACTCTCCCATTCTAAAGATATCAGACACGCACATTCCAAATCCAATGCCCAATCCCATATTTCTCTTTTTCCTTCACAGCCACACTTCTGGAAAGTATTGTTCAGATCCAATTTTCTCAATTTCCTTCCCTACCATAGTCCTCTAGACAATCATTCTTGTCTCCACCACTCTTCTGAAACGGCTCTGGTGGAGTGATTTACTACTTGCTAAATCCTTTGGACATGTGAAGGGTTCTGGTTAGGTGATTACAAGCTTCTTCTCCTGTCCTAATCAGATGTTATACTTTTAAATATTTCCTGAGTGTTATCTTGTTAACCAAGGTAGTTAATTTGTTGAGGTTCATTCTATCATCCATGTGCCCATTGACATGTTACCTCTTTTAATCCACACAACAGTCCTATGAGATAGATATCATTTCCCCACCTCTCACAAAAGGCAGGTGAATAACTTTCCTACTTTCTCACAGCTAGCAAATGATGCAGCTGAGATTCTAATTTCTAAAATGGATTCTGTTATTTTTCCATGACACTATTCTGTCTTCCTTCTTCTCAACCAAGTGCTAATATCTGTTTTCATATGACTAATTCAGTGTAACCACTCGACTGGTGAGCTGATATTTTAACAATATGCAGATTCTGAAAAATTAGATCCACCAAGGGTTAGGCATTGTCTTGTAGAATATACCTGGGAGTGGTGACAGTTACGGATATTTAAACCAGGGATAGGGGAAGCGGCTGTTGCTGCATAAGTGGTGAGTTTCTGGATTTTAGTAAAATAAACCAGGATTTTGTTTCTTGAAGTAATTATACTCTAGAGAGAGCAAAGAAAGATGGAGACAATTATGAATGACCTTGCATCTCTGAGCTGTTGAGCACTTCTGGATCAGTGGCTGATGTTTTCATAGCCTTTTCAAGTGAAACCTTTCACTGAAGTCTCAAGCCACAGACCACCAGTTGACAAAAAGAATTCTTTTTTCCAGGATATTAACCTTAATTTGAGTGTCATATAATGATTGTTATATTAACAAAAAAAATCTCCAAACACATTTTCTAATGCTGTTTAACCTTTCTGAAAACTTTAAGTTTTGAAATTTTTAGGATCACTCAGTTTTTTTTAGGGACTGTCTTTTGAGTGTTATCACTCCAGTGAGTGGTTTAAACTTTAAAGCAAGAATTGGTAGTATTTTTTATAAAGCAAATAAAGGTTTTCTAATAGCTTAAGTCAGTAATAGTGTTGATATCACTGAAACCCTCATCCCTGGGCCTTGTTGCTCTAAGGACCGTCGTAAGTGAACAGAACTATTTAATAAACCCTTTGTAGGTCCTGACACTGGGAAAAAGTTAACTCCATTTCTGTATCTCTGGAATCATGCTCTTTTGGATCTAATTTATTAAATATTGTGACTTCCAATGTCAGGACAGTTCTAAGATAGACAGATATAAGTGAGGAATGAGAGACAGGACTCTTTTTTTGAGGTGGGGGGCCTACTGAAACATGTAATAAAGAAGACTTGATTAAAATTATATTTCTTGTAAGTGGAAAACAGTTGACATACTGTACGTGAATGCATGTGAAACCTCCTGCCTCTGTGACATTTATGCCCTGTGTCTCATTCTCCAGATCTATAGGCATAAAGTAAAATCATCAAACTTTGTTGATGTGACTATGTCAGCCAGAAATGCATTTTGCTCATGGAATCAAAAGATTTTTAGTTCTTTGAGGCATCCCAAGAAACCTAAAAAATTTTGTATAGTGAGACTGTTTAGTATCTGGGTGCTTTTGGCAGGCAGTTTGTACATATTGTCTTCCTGTTTAGGGCCACTGCCTTTTTGCAAGATGTGAGGGGTGGGTTAGCTCTTCTGTGTTGTTTTTGAGCTGTATATTTACTTAGCAACTTCATTCTCAAAGTAGTTGTTGAAAGAACAGAAGTTTGTAAATTATACAACATTAAACAGTGGATGCCATCCATGGCTTTTAGCCCAGACCCTGTCAAATAGTTTTCTATTTCCTGGTCAGGCCTTAAAAATTACTGTGAATTACAGAGGCATTAGCATTTCTCAGTTTAAATGTACTGTTTCTTAATTAATTCCTAAAACTCTCTTTATGAAACACAAACTCTTGTTGAATATGTTGGGAAGATAATTATTGACCAAAGAACAAACGGCTTTAGTCTTAAACATTTAGGTTCCTGTTTGACCTTACCTGTGTTAGGCAGTTTATGATGTTATGGGGCTATGTCTAATGCTGACATATGTCTCTGTGAGGAATTACAAATTAATTTCAATCTTGTGCTCATTATCATCGATTGTTAATAGCTGCCTGGAGTACTGTGTTGTGAAGGATTCTGAGGCTCAATTCAGGCTCATTGAGAATGTGCAGGGATCAGACAACAATGATTGCTATTGATGCTGGAGAGACACAAGGTAGTGTATGGCTGTGAATTTGTTATTCCTGACATGTACACACCCAGAAAATTTTGTCCAGAGACCCTAAGATGCAAAGATACAAGGCTCTTAGCTTTTTGATAAGTTTTCCTCCAACCATAAGTAAGATGGCTGATATCTTGTCTTTCCCATCCTCTTTCAGACAGAGGCAGAACATCTCCAGAAAGCGTTTCTGTCTGTGTACTTTGGTTCCCAACTTGTGAGCACAACTGTATTTTAAAAGGAATAAACAGTATATATCCAAATGAAGTGTCAAAAGAGTAGAACAGGACAGTGTGAGTCTTGGATGAGTGTCTGGGTCCCATCTGCTTCACATTCAGGTCCTTTGGGTCAGGGAGCCCAGGGCTGTTCCTGGCGGCTCCTTATGTCTCCCTTCTCAGTTTTCCTTTGGACTTGGCCTGGGAAGGATGAGAGATGTGAGAAAACCTTGTCAGCTGGCTCAGAATCTACCCTAGTCTGCATATTCTGATGGCAAAAACAGCATGGCAAAGAGGAGATGAGACACGGTGGGTAAGAGCTTGGGCGGGTCTGGGTTTGAGGTTCAGTAATCCCACTCACTGTGTGTTTTGGTAAGTTACTCAGTGCTTCAGTTTCCCCTTTTGTAAAATGAGGATAATAGTAGTGAGGAATTGTAGGCATGACAACTGTAGAAAGCTCTGCACTGTGTTTTTTACATAGGACGTGCTCAGTAAATGGCCTGTTGTTACCATTAATAAATATTCATCAATATTTAGAGGATAAAGGACTACTATAAGTATTCCAGAATTTTACAGCTTCTTTCCAGAATTTCTGAACCCCTTCAGTGCTTTTTAAACAATGTCTTTAATATCCCTGCCTTATGATCTTCTCTGCCTTTTTATCCCTCTGTTTCTGCCACTGAAGTTTTTTTCTTTCTCCCCATTTCCTCTTCCCTATTTCCCACTCTGCCTCTGTTTCATTCCTTTCTTTTCCTTTTCCTTTCCTTTTCTTCCATCTCTCTCCCCCCAGCACCATTTTCTTCTTGGGCGTCTTTTATTGTTCTTTCTCCATCCTCTTCTTATTTCTTTTTCTCACACTTCCTATCGAAAGGTAGTTATGAGAATTATTAAAAGAATGAAAAATGAATGTAAAAAGAAATTGAAAAGCAGTAAATTTAACTTATGAAATAGTAATTTTAATTACATTGATTGTGTTATATTAGAGCAGAGCATGGATGGAGGCATAACCTATGAACTATGCATGTAATATAAACTCTCTTTTCTCTTAACACATTCTACCTTTAGAGATATATGATTATGGATAAACTCATGACTGACAGTTCATTCATTCATTCATCTATAAACAAATGTTAAGTATGTGCCAATTGCTGTGCAGGAATTTGTGGAGAAGGATACTTACTGTGCAATGTGGTCATTTTGTGCTTGGCCCACTTTCGGAGGTGATTAATAAAATAATTGTGGTGACCAGAGAAGAAAAGTGACCCTTTGGGGTTCACCAGGTGAAGAGGACAGGAAGGGGGAAGCTGGGGATATTCTAGTGTATGGCAGATCACAAGGAATAAAAAGAAGTAAGATGAGACTTGGTCATAAAGAACCTTATATTCTGAATTAGTTATGTTAGGTTAGGATGCAGTGGCAGATAGATCCCAAAAGACTGTGGCTTAGTAAAATGGAAGTTCATTTCTTGATCAGTGACTGTCCTTGTTGGCTGTTCTGGCTCAGTAGTGTTAACTGGTTTGTTCCATCATTTATGAATACCCTTTTGCATAAACCCTCAACTCCCTTACTTCACACCTGGCCAGTCCCCAACCCTAGTTAAATCCAATTCTCTGCCTACTCTACCTCTATACCATTCCTAAAAAAACTACTGTATAGTCCATTCAGGCTGCTATAACAAAATATCATAGACTGGGCAACTTATAAACAACAGAAATTTATTTCTCGCAGTTCTGGAGGCTGGAAAGTCAAAGGTCCAGGCACTGGCAGGTTTGGTGTCTGGTGAGGGCCTGCTTCCTGGTTCACAGATGTCTGTCTTTCTGCTGAGCCCTCACATGGAGGAAGGGTGGAGGAAGCCCTCTGGGGCCTCTTTTATAACGGCATTAAATCCATTCATGAGGGCTCCATGCTCATGACCTAATTGATAACTTCTCATAGGCCCTGCCTCCAAATACATTGCATTGGGGATTAGGTTTCAACATATGAATCTGGGGGGAAAACAAACATTCAGTCTACATCAACTATTTCACGCCTCCTTCTGTTCCCCTTAATCCCCCAACCTCTTCTCTTTTTCACTATCAGCTAATAACCATATTTGTTATTTCTTTTTTAAAAATTTTATTTTGCCACATTACATACAGTAAGATATATATTTTTTAATGCTTTTCTTTTTTAAAAAATTTATTTATTTTATCTGTTTATTTTTGGCTGCATTGGGTCTTCGTTGCTGTGCGCGGGCTTTCTCTAGTTGCGGTGAGCAGGGGCCACCTCTTTGTTGTGGTGCGCGGGCTTCTCATTGCAGTGGCTTCTTCTGTTGCAGAGCCCGGGCTCTAGGCGTGTGGGCTTCAGTAGTTGTAGCACGCGAGCTCAGTAGTTGTGGAGCATGGGCTTAGTTGCTCCGCGGAATGTGGGATCCTCCTGGACCAGGACTCAAACCCGCATCCCCTGCACTGGCAGGTGGATTCTTAACCACTGCACCACCAGGGAATGCCCATATCTGTTATTTCATTGAGAAACTAGAGTAGGATGAGGATGTTCACATGCCAACATCATTAAATTGAGGAAGCCTCCTACATCTGTCCCTCTCATTCTGCCTTCTCTTCTGTCACCCTTCTTCTGATGTCCTTCAGTCTAAGGTGAACTACTTCCCTTGTACAGAAGATCCATCCTCTTTCACCCACCTATAGACATACTCCAGCAATTCTTCCCTTTAACTGTAGCATCACCAGATTTTCTCTCCAGCTTGATCATTTCCATCAATGTATAAACACACTGTAAGTCTTCCATCTTTGGAAACAAACCTCTCGTGCCTCCACCTACACTCTAGTTATTGCATTATTTCTCTGCTCCTTCTTGGAGCATAACACTATAATCTACAGTTTCTCTTTCTCTCTCATTCTTATCTCATGTTACCAAAGAGATTCTTTTGTTAAGGCCATCAGTGACTCCCATATTGGTCACATTCTTAGGCCTCATTTTAGTCAATTTTAGTCATTTTAGACTTTGACTCAGTTAATCATTTCCTCCTTGTTGAAAAACTCTAGGCACTTGAATTCCTGCAAACTATTCAATCCTGCTTCTCTTCTTACTTCACCGGTTGATCCTAAATTTCTTTTGCTGGTTCCTTGTCCTCTTTCTACCCTTTAAATATTGGAGCACCCACAGGCTCAGTGCTTGGATCTCTTCTCATCTTCGTCCCATAGTCCTTCTCTCAGAAACTGATCTTCCATTCTCACAGCCTTAAATACCATCCCTACACAGATGACTCCCAAGTTTATATCTCTATCCTACACCTCTTTCTTTAGCTCCAGCTTTGGAGATCCAACTTCCAATGGACATCTTCACGTGAATGTCTAATAAACATCTCACTATTAACATGTTAAGAGCTGAACTCTTGGTTTTTTCCTCCCTCCCCAAATCTGCTGCTTCTGCACTCTTCCCCATTCTATCAGGTGTTCAGGTCAATAAAACCTGGAATCATCCTTGCCTCTTTTCATTCTCTTACACCTGCATCCAATTAATCACTAAATCACATCAGTTCATTTATTCAAAGTACATCTAGAATCCATTTGCTTCTCGCCACCTCTACCACCCTGGTCCAAATCATTACCATTTCTGGCCTGATGAAGGTAATAGCTACCTAATTGGTCTCCTTGCTTCCACCTCTGTGGTTTATAATCTGTTTTCCACATTGCAGCCAACGTGACTGATTAAAAACCTAAGTCAGTTCACTCCTCTGCTCAAAACTCTCCAATGGCTTCTCAATTCACTCAGAGCAAAATGCAGAGTCCCTGCTCTACTCACAAACCCCTGAAGGCTCCACATGGTGTGGTCCAAATCCTCTCTGACCTCATCTCTTTCCACCTCTTCCTCTGTCTAATCAGCCACAGTGGCTACATTGCTGCTCAAATCCAACCTCTAGGGCTTTGAGTTTATTTATCTTTTTAAAGTGAACAGTTTATCTTAAACTGTGGAATCAACTTTCCTTAAATCACAGGTTTTTGTTTTTGTTTTTCCTTTGTTTTTGGCCACCTGTAGAACTCATGAAGAAGTCACAAGCTTGCCTTTCAGTAAAATATTTCTTAGAGGATGTCGCTCTCCATATCTGTCTAGTTCCCACTTTCAATTTGGGGAAATATAATTTATGAAAAACAAAAGTACAAAAAAAAAGTAAAATGTAAAAGAAACACTTTTTCCTTTAAGGCTTTTGACTTGATCAAAAAGACCAGGAACCAGATGAAGCCGTTTCCTGTATTATGTAAACTGTGTCTCAAGAAGAAATATGTTTGTGCTGTACAGGAAAGCATGGCATTGTCTCCATGCCATTTGACATTTCTTGCACTATGGAGCAGTTGATATGTGCACTACATGCTAATCATTTGGGGAAGTGTTTTCAATTTTGCTTAGATAGGTATAGTATTCAAATTTTAAAAGTTACTCAAAATTAGGATATTTTCGGCTATTTGTTTACTTTGAGAGAAAGCTCCATTTAAAGAAAGTCTAACTGTGGTTGGACATTTTGAACTGTCCATGGTCGTTGTATAACCTTACAAAGCTTTTCTTTTATTGTATCACATGGCAAACTTTATTATTCATTTTCCTAACAAATATTTTCCTTTCCTAAGGCAAAGCTGGAAATCTGCTTGTACTAACTGACATAGCAAGGTGTACTTACTATCCAATGCACAAAGCTCTCTAATGTGCTAGGTATACCTCACTTCTATGATGCTGTGATTTCTTTATTTTAGAGTCATTGAGAAGAATAACTTTAGAACATGATGTGACTGCCATTGCTACAGCGTGTGACAAACAGTAGCATGGTTGGCAAGAAATGTAATATTTGTTTTTGCATAGCTTTCATGTTTGGATATTCCTATATTTTTTCAATCAACTATCTCCCTTTATAATTTAATTTATCATTCAGTTGGTAATTTTGTTGTGTCTGCTACATGCTGGGCCCTGGGATAGAGGCTATGGGTCATATAAAGAAGCATAGGCTCAGATCCTACCTTCAAGCAGCCTAACAAGCTTTGAGAAAAAGAATGTAGCTATGTCTGTGAGAAGAAGAGGAAGATTACCTTAAGATTAGAAAAGGAAACAAGTCATCTTGTATGTGTATGTGCACACATGCATGCATGACAAGTAACCAATGCTAAGGAGATTGTAGATCTGTCAGTCGTTAACTGGTTATGGTAAAGGCATTGAAACAAAGGCATAAGAACTCAGTAATTTTTAATACATGTTCCCAAACAACAACAGTGACAACAGACACACCCCCTAAAACAAAGTAAACAACAAAAATCCTTGTTAAGAAATTCTCTAGAAAGTCGCTAAATGACATTACAATGGCTTTCCAGAATTAATGGGATGTTCCAAAATGTCTGTGGTAATTTTAAGGATTAATCTGTTTGATGACACAATTTCTTGTACAACTATTAGGTTGAGTTACATGAAATTGCCATTCTATGAGCCATAAAGTCTTGAGTATCAGCAATCTCATATGCTCAACCTGATATAAGTGACTTGACAGTAGGGACTGGTGTGTTCCTTCATACAGGTCCTGCTTAGCACATGGCTCAGCATATGCTCAGCCAGTGTTTATGGAATGAATGTTGACTGCATGCTAATATATGACATGTGCAAAAAAATTATGAAAATTTCTCTAATAGAGATAAAAATGTCTTTAATCTCATAAAGATATGATGTCATTGAGAAATTAATTGCAAAATTGCCCAGCTGAATCTTGTGAGAGTTTTGGTTATTTTTAAGAGCTACAGAAAGTTACAGAGGACTAGAGGTATTATTAATTTTTTAATAAATGTTAAAAGGGAAAAAGGTTGAGGCCCCTGGCTGTCCTTTGATTAGAATGGTCTCTTGTCCTGACCCTGATATATACTGTTCTGGGGTGTTTGGTTTTGCCATAGGGTGATCATAATGTTTGCTTCTATAGTTCTTCATAGAATTACATAGTATGACAAGGTTGAAAATGTCATCAAGCTCACATCCTCAGATTGCAAGTGAGGAAGCTGAGACTCCAGGTGGTAAATGACTTGGCCTCAGTGGAAGTCATATGCTAGCACACTGGGAAGCAAGACTCAAGTACTGGATCTCAGCTTGGTGCTTTATCCTTTACATCATGATGCTCCAACAAAAATTCAAGGTGGCAACTCTAAATTGTGGTATCAGTGGTTACTTGTACCTAGGACAAGATTAGAGGCAGATATCGAAACAAGACCGATTCTAATATTTGTAATAAAAAGTCATTAGAATCTTAATAGCAAAGAGAAGACCTATTTCTTTTTCAGTCTGTATCTTACAGCTTTCTCTTTGCCTGTATGTGTAATTATCATTAATTTCCAGATGAAATTAATTCTTGGAAGATAGGGTTGGAAAAGAAATGTATGATGATATCAGTAGTTTATGCCTCATTATTAATATTATTTAATATATTTTGAATGTTTTATCAAATTCTCTGATATTTTGGGGAGGGTTAAAATATATACGCAAACATATTTTTATGTTGAATTACAAGATTACTTTAACATTTTTGTAATTTAAACTTGCATGTGTCATCCAAGCCATTTAGTACTTCATCCAAAGAATGTGCTGCCGCCTTGTTTAACGTACTGTTAGGCGGAATTCCTTTTATATTATTATTATTTTTTTTAGGTCTTGCATGTTTGTAGAGTACAGTTTCAGGGGAATTCCTTTGGTAGTCTTCATTGAGCGTCAGCAAAAAATATTATTCTTGGCTTCTGTCCTGATTAACCCAGACGTTTTAATGTGTGTTATGATGGGTTATTTGATGGATAGTCACCTGTACCCTGTGATCAACTAAAACTTGGCCACTTGAGTTAAACCTTAGTGGCTGAATGTCATAATTTCCCATCTTTTGTTTGATTAATATTTCCTTTTGAGATCTGAAAGGGAAATGTCTGGAGTGTCCTTCGATGTGCAGCCACACTCAGGATGAGAAGGAAGACGTGTCTTTTATGGTGAGAGAATTCTTGATCATAACAGGCTCATTCAGGACAAAGCATTAGACACCTCCCTTTTTAAAAAGGAAATAAGAGATAAACACTTCACTCGCCCTTAAGAGTGTTTTTTCCTAAAATTTTATTGACTTAATGTCTTTATTTAGATTTAAAAGGAATAACATGTGCAAAAGTATAAGAAAATTCGTAAGCAACAGATGACAAAGGACTTTATTTACAATGCATGAAATTATATGCAGTAACTTTAGATTTATAAATATGTTATTGTAAGATGCCATGTGAAAATATGTAATTCTTATTTGCCCTTTAGTTTTGAAGGGTGGCTAGAATATTTTTTATGCCTGGAGCAGCCTTTGTGTATAAAACCATGACAGTCTTCAACTCAAAGAATTTTTTTTCAAAGAACCCTACCTCCTCACTTTTTTGGAGAGGCGAAGGGTTCCCTTTATATCTCAATTTGTGTAATGTGGTTCACTGCATCTGTCAATTTAAATATTCAGGAAATGTCTAGTTAAAGTCTCAATATTTACAGACAGAAACTATTAATTCATTCACTTTATTTAATGTTCATCTCACCCCTAAGACTGAGCCTCTCTTCCAAGTGACTATGTTACCAGCTGCAGGGGGTAAAATAAATAGACCCAGCACTTGCTGTCCTGGAGGTTAACATCTAGGGAAAGGGGTAGTGGGACGTGAGTAAATGAACTGACATATTATTACAAATTGTGATCAGTTTGCTAAATAAGCAACAGAGGAGGACCTACCTTGCCCAGAGATGGCATTTGAGGAGAGTCTGGGAGAACATACTAGAAGAGAAGGAAGAGTGGTCTGGCTAAGGTGAATAGTGTGGGCAAATACCTGAGACGGGAAAGGATTTGGTGAATTCATGAAATTAAAGAAGGTCAGGGGAGTAGAGCATAGAGGGGGAGGAGGAGCTTGGAAGGAGATGAGAGTGAAGTAGGAGGGTCTGATCCAGCTGGGCTCAGTAGCCAGGGCATAATGTTTGCATCTTATTAAAACTGCAGTGGAGCATAAAAACCTAGGAGCAGTGTTAATCTGGGGGTGGGGGGAGGGGGGCGAGGAACTAGATGGTTGGGAAACAAGAATGACAGGGGGGCTTTATGCTATTTATATTTTTCTACTCTTCATTTATTTAGAAATGTTTGAATGTGTACCTATTAATAGTTAAACATGTAAAACATTCCAATGGGAAGCCTTTTACAGTTTTAAGTAAGGATGTATCTTAACATGATTCTGCTTTTAAAAGATTGTTTTGGCATCTGTGTGGAGAATAGATTGAATGAGGCAAGACTGAGAGTGAAAGATTATAGCATATTGTAGGGAAGTGATGATGTGGCTGGGAATAGAACGATGGCTGTGGATTGGAAGGGAGAAGAGGGAGCTGTGATCTATCTGTGAGGGAGAAAGAAAAAAGCTAAGCATTATGGACCAGATGTTAAGGGTAAAGGAAGGGGAGGGAAACTAAGGTATTGTTTCTCCAATGGAGCCACGTCCCATGATAGTGAATATTGGGAGAGAAACCAGTTTGGGGATAAATCAGAAATTTTGTTTTATACATGGTAGCTGGGTATGGCTGTGAATACTTAAAGAGATGCTGTCAAGTGGGCAGCTGGATATATGAGTCAGCACCTAAGGAAGAAGTCTGAATTGGAGATAGGAGTTTGGGAGTCTCAACTCACATATGATATTTAAAACTTCCACAGTATATGGGAGCTGCTAGAGGGTGAGGAGGAGAAAGTGGCAAAGGACTGAGCCCTTGGTCTTGCCCATGTTTGAGGTTGAAATAGAAGGAGGAATCCTTCAGGAAGATGGGGATGCATAACTGTAGCAGCAGGACGAAAAGCACGGTGGTGAGGTATCACAGAAATGAAGAGTGTTTCAAGAAGGGCAAGAATCCAGAAGACTCTAGTTCTCATCTGGATTCTGCCACTTCTTGTGTCTATTTTGGATATAATCTGATTTCTTGGAATTTTTCATTTTTCATCTGTGAGATTCATCTTGTCTGTCACACAGGCTTGAGATGGTCAATGTTGAGAGCATCAGCTGAATTAACATGTTTTAGATATTAATCTATATATATGGTACATACTAATCTATAAAAAAATCTATTAGACTTAGTAATATTCTACTACAATTATATGAAAGCACACAATAGCCTGAATTTCTTTATTATCTGGACAATGCTTCACTTAAAACGCTTGGTAACCTAATTCTGATTTAAATTTCTTTTATGCCACTAATGCACAAGTGTTTTAAGTAATATTGAATTAATATATTTACTTGAAAGGAATGGAGGGGTAGCAATTTAATTAGATATATTTATAAAAGAAAAACCTTTAACCAAAATGGAATATATTATTTGAAATCAAAATACATTATTTTATTTATCTTTGTGTTCAAGTAATATGTGTCTAGATAGAGAAACATCTCTAGCAACTGTGGTTGTTATAGGGTTAAAATGCTGAGTTGGAGTAAGTCATTGGGAAGGAAAAAAGAAAAAAAAAAAAACAACCTTTACACACTTTGTTAAAACAAGAACAAAGAGCCCATGGAAAGCACCAGGTGTGACATGGAAAAGATAAGGAACAAACTCTTCTGTGTACATATCACTCTAAGATTATTTAATGACTGGAAAGATGACCTCCACCGAAAGGTGTGGCATGAAAGTGAGCATGAAACAGAACACTAATCATATATTTCAGCAACTCTGATTTCCAGTGGGCTGGGCCTTGGCGCTGACAGTCAACGTGTCCATTGTAAGACAAGTTTATTTCTTGCATAAGTTTACCATTACCCTGGAAGCCCTGCTTACTGGCAAGGCCCCCTCAGCCGGCTGCCCTCCATGTTTTTTCTTTCTTTCTCCTCTTCGCCTCCCCTCCCAGGTAACTCAGTTATCTGGCCTCAGACTTCTGAAATTCTTTGGGCTTTCTTGTATTGTGATTTTTTTCCATCCCTCAAATTAGGTAATCATTTAGTAGTCCTTGCCTTGTAATTGAGATGCAAGTTATAATTCCCCTTGGCTCTCGAGATGACTTGTTGCACCCACCTTTTCCACCTCCTTATATCATGAGATTAAAGCACGAAGTGAGCTCAAGTAATGTAATAAAATCTGGAGTTAATTAACTGCACTGAAGATGATTATATTATGAATTAAGTAGCTCCTTCTTAGAACGCACGGTAACTACCACAATAAATAAACCTATAAAAATGCAGTTTTCAGGGAGTTTAATTTTCAAAAGAGCCTTCTCTAATTCTATTAATATTTATTGGGTCCTATAGGTATGGATTGTATCTAACCTCATTCATTCTGATTAGAAATGTCGTTCCTTTCCCAGTAATGTAAATTTACTGGTGACAAAATTAACAATCTTAAGGGCCCCCCGCCATAGGATCTCATTGTAATAATTATTTATTGAGCATCAATTATGTACCAGGAACCTTAGTACCGTGCCTGACACATAGGAGGGATTTGGTACAAGCTTCAGGAGAAAATTTGGCTGGGAAGAGAGAAAACGACTTATAAAAATGAACTCTAAGGTGACATTTTAAGAGCCCCAATAAAGTGCAAAGAGATATAGGAGCGGGAAAAGGGGACACCAGAATTTGTTTGTAATCTGCCGCATAACTAAGGACGTTCCTAATTATTTTAAATTTTACATTATGGTAGCAAATACTTTCAGGGTTATCTGAATTTTAGAGGATTGATTAGGGTAATAAGAAATATTCTATACAGTGTTGTTTCAGGTAGCCTGCCACTTCATCCTCTGTGTGGCTCAGTAACACTTACGCTAAAAATATAAGAAAAGTAGTTTTGGCTTCCCTGGTGGCACAGTGGTTGAGAGTCCGCCTGCTGATGCAGGGGATACGGGTTCGTGCCCCGGTCTGGGAGGATCCCACATGCCGCGGAGCGGCTGGGCCCGTGAGCCATGGCCGCTGAGCCTGCGCGTCCGGAGCCTGTGCTCCGCAACGGGAGAGGCCACAACAGTGAGAGGCCCGTGTACCGCCAAAAAAAAAAAAAAAAAAAGAAAAGTAGTTTTGACTTCTGAGTAGCCCAGCAGCTTTCACCACCATTAATTCACATTAGATCATTTATATTCAATTTATGTTTTCATACATTTCATTATTTGTCCGTTGGCTCCAACCAGAAGAATAAGTTTGAAGGAACAGGAGCTGAGGATACATAACTTTTTCAACATGTGTTGATTTGGTTGTCTTATTCTTATGGGAACAAAAGATAAAATAAGTCAACACTAAAATTAATCTTTTTCTATTAAAACCCCAACTGAACAGGTGATGCATAGAGATACATGGAAACAGCTTAACAGAGAAAGTTATTTTAAAAGATCAAGGCTGTCACTAAGTACACAACTGGATTGACCATTACAAATACTTGCTGAGCCAAATATTAGACTGATTATTTGATTCATTGGGAGTTGGAGGACTGGAAAATTCCTCCAAAACCTATCTCTCTTGCATGAAGGGTGATGAAATTACTTCCATTGAGCAAACATGAAAGTAGCTTCATTGCTTTGTAGTCACTTGGGCTTAACATTCATATTTTCTGAAAGCAGCTACATTTCTTACACCTCTTCCCAGGAATCCTAGTGAAGGAATCCTGCCTCTCTAGACAGGCAGCAGTGTCTGATCTCATGGTATAGACACGGAGATCCTTTTCTTCCTGGGAAGGGAGTGTTCATTTGGCATTTGGTCAGTATAGCAAAGAAGAGAGAGAAGAAAAAACCCCAAACCAAACCAAACCAATAAACAAAATCATTTAGTGGATTGAGGACAGTGAAATAAAACAGTGTGAGAGAGAAGCATAAAGCTTCCAATTCACTGGATTTTAGATACTGGAAACAGAACGTGAGTCTTTGATTATTGAGAAAAATAAGGGTTCAGACAGTTGAGATTGCAGACTCAGAGCCTGTGGGCTGCTTCTGGCAGGTAAAGTGTTCAGAAGAGAAAAAAGGAAATTGAGTTTGAACGTGTTAAGAGGGCCATATGTTTTTAGTTTCACACAGACCTCACCAGTCCCTATTATCTTACACTCGACTCTTCACCATTTTTATGCTACCTGCCCTGCATTGAGGTCCCAGAGTTTGCAACACTTGGTACGTGTCTCCCACCTCTAGTGTTTTATGGCTCTCTAGGCCAGGCACAGAGATAGCATGTACTAAATGTATGTTGAACAGCTGAGTGAACGGTAGTGGAGATAGAGACATATCCGTTTTAAGTTGGTTCAGCTACACATTCCATGAGTGAAACTTTCTGAAAATGCTATCAATGTGTGTCATTCTATGAAGACGAGTGAATGGCAAGGAACTTTCCTGTTCTGTGGGAAGGGGGAGTGTTAAATTTTTGATGACACTACAGATTATTGGCTTGGGATTTGTTGAGTATATGGAAAATCGTTTCTTTTTTCCAGTCTTTCGACTGGAAATCCTAAGACCTCTCTTACCAATACTTGTAATTATCCTGTTCTCCATGTGTTCTATTTAACCTTTTCCTCCCCACCATCCTCATCCTCATCAGGACAAGTTGTTCATCAAGCTGATTGGTGATATGAATTAATCAGACAGTGTTGTTTTTCATGTGACTTTTTAAGGTGATCATTGTCTTAAAAAGGAAGGATATGTATAAGAGGATTTGTGCCACTTCTATTCAAATAAGAAGTATTAAAGTTGGGAAAATAATCCGAAAGAACCCCCCACCTCATTGTGCTCAGGTTTTGGCTTTGTTTAAAATTAAAAACAAAACAAAACAAAACAAAAAGCTTTTAGACCAATTCAGTAGAATCTTGGTTGATTCTACAATATTACACTTTAAAATTTCATATTCTTTCACTGCTTTCCATTTGTTCAAAAATATGTTTATTTATTCTTCAATAAATATTTACCAAATACCAATAATATGCTAATCATATGAATTCACAAGATTTCTTTTTCCTGTTGTTTAACAAAAATGACAAAAGAAAACATTCACGCAAACAGGATAGGGCACATGAAACAAACTCCACCAGTTGCACACAGTAGCCACCAGGGTATTTCTGGTCCCTGTGCTTTGCCTTGAACGAGAAGGGCAGATGGTGTGTGAGGACGTGACCTTGGAGCACTGATTGTCTGCTATTATCTAACTTATGCTACCTTTCCAACAGGGCTTGGTGCATGGATTTCTTTCTTCCTTTTCTCTTGCCTGCTTTGAAGTCACAGATACAGATTCTGTGTGTTCAAGTTCAGCAAGTATTACTGGAGTGCCTAGTCCCTGCCCAGCCCTGAGCTTGTTTAAAAAGACAAAGTAGTGTAACTCTCCCATATTCCACATCCTAAAGAGAACATTTTACAGCCTTCCCTGACGTTTAGACAGGCATGTATACACTAAAAAACCCCTGTCTAACATCTCCTAGAATAACCACATTCTTCTAAACATCATCTGGATATTTAAACAAGCTGCACTGATGTTGGTTCCAAACCCCCTCTCCTTTGTGTTGCTTCCATCATATTGATTTATACTTGAAGGAAACTGACATAAAAGGATCCTGTGTTTGGGGTTTATAAATTTCATGGGATAGTTAGGCTATAAATGAAGGATTAGTTCGTAAGTTTCACCTTGGTACTATTCTGAATAATATAAATCCTGTACACATACTTTTTTTGATCAACAGTGGTGAAAACTGTCATCAAAATTAGCGTATCTTTTGAATAGCAGAAGCATCTTACCTCTTGGTAATTATGTTACATTGATTCTCCTAGAGTAATGGGGAAGAATTTAATTTTGTTTAAAATATGAATAATGTTCACACCTGCAAGCCATTATTCTGCCTTCTTAAATTTCAGGGTCTCATTCACATCATCTTACATTTCATTGCTTTGTTTGGGGATGGTGCTGAAAAAGTAAAATCATGAGACGTGCCACTATTGTTGATTCTAAGTGAAAAGCCATAGGCTATCAACACTGCTAGTGCTTATTTTCTGTATTATGATAGAAAAAATAAAAGACATATTTTCTCCCAGCTTTCCCTAGGGTGGATTGGGTGGCATCTTACTTCATGTGATACGAATCATACATTTTTCTTCTATGCAGAAATCTGTATTCCTGTAATCACTTTGTCAGCTTTAAGAGGGAAAGGAAAATGTTTTGATTGGAGAAAAAAAAATTCTGTTCAGGTTGGACATAATCTAGTCAGACACTCACCTTGTGCAGCTGTTTCAGTTTCAAAGAATAATCACGACATTGTAGAATGATGATGAGATGTGTTATTACCTAACAGAATCACAGTGATGTTTAATTAATTCCATATTAACCAACATGACAACATGTTAAACAGCAAGAGGTATGATCAAGGTTGGAATACTGAACCCACAGAACAGTTCAAGAAATGGAGTTTAGAGAGACTGCTTCAGGTTAATCCATTAACTAGTAGCAGCACGCGAAGCAGAAGTAAAATTCATGAGTTAGTTTGGGCCATGTATTGGGCGAGGCCTTGTCAAATCATAATATAACCCAACAAGGTGTTGGAGTGGCTATAAAAGCTAATAGAACCCCAGACTCCCGTATAGAAGTACAGTGACCAGATTTAATAGGGGTAATGGTTAGCTGTGTGTACTCTCCTCTAGTTAGATCCTATTTGGGTTATTGTCTTTATTCGGGGGGTAGTTTGTTTTAAAAGAGATATTCATGGACTGGAGAGCTTCTAAAGAAAGGGCCTAAGATAGCAAGAAGTGAGGCTATTTAGAGAAGAGAAGGCTTAGAAGGAACATGGCACTCACTTCAAATATTTAAAGGGCTGTCATGATGTAGGTAGCATGGTTAGACTTATTCATTATTGCACAAGCCGGTATAGAATTAATTAAAACTGTGAATCTAAAATTTTAAGGAGGCATAGAAAACTTTGACAGAACTATTTTTACTGAACTGAGCTAACTCAAAAAGTTGTGAGATAGCGTAACCATAGGTATTTAAGTAGATGCCGCAAGACCATTTGTTTTACAAATAATTTTTCTATTTTAATGTTTTATAAGAGAGGATATCACCTAAGAGCTCCTTGTTCTAAGATTCTAAGGCCTCTTCTAACTTAGCATGAGCATTTTGATGATTCGATATAAATTATAATTCCTTCTCTTATTATGAGAGCAGAAACACAATGTTTAGTGGCTTGCCTTTTCTTTAGAGTCAAATCTGTAGGTACGACAGTGGCCTGGACTTCTCTTGAACAAAGGTTGTGGCTCCTTGACAATAGGCTGAGGGCCAAGAGATAATGATCTTATGGGGACATAAATCTGAAACACTCCATGAAAATGTTGAAAAATATTGTCAGAGTGCATTCAGTTAAGGCTCCCATCTTAAGCAGAGCGCAAACAATGGATCCCTTAATCTTTGCAAGGCGTTTGTGAGAGACGCAGGGCTCTGTTGAGCATGCAGGGGGAGGGGGTGGAGTGGAAAGGAAGGTGAAATGAAGTGGAAGGAATCAAGAATCAACAGGTATGTAACATTCAAAATACACATCCGTATTCATATTGATAGCTTTCTCTAGCCCATATTTTAGGAAAAAATTATGTGATTTATTTTATTTTTGTGCATGATTTTTTTGGGGGAGGCGGATAGAGAGTGGGAGACGAAATATATTAGTATCAGGACTCAAGGTGCATTCCCCAGAAAAAAATGTGTAGCTACACTAATGAATACACAAATTGAATGAAAATATGGGAATCAAAATTCCCAGAGTGGCTAAACCGTATGCTGGTATTTTTGGAATGGGGCCATTGATTCAGCAAGTTTTGCAGAAAAAATAAGCCTCTGTGGATCATATTCTGATTCATAAGGACTTTGAGATGAGCTCTGGTCTGATTGGAGTGCACTTTATTTTGAAAGACCTTAAATGATTTGCCCAAGGTCATGCTGCTAGTAAATGGCACAGTGGTCACTCAGACCCAAATCCAGTGACCTAATCCTATTCTCCACACCTAATCCTCCATTTAATTTCATCTCAAGAACATTTTGATCCTGGTGGAATCAGACGAGGAAGAGAAAGCAACCACAGCTTTCTCTGGGTGGGGAGAGAAATCATGAGAAGCCCCAGTGTGGGTGTGTGCTGCATGGGGAGCCATGGCCCCATCTCTTTGCCTCAATTTGGGTGCAGGTTTATAGTCTCTCTTCACACTGGGAGAGCTGCTTTTTGAACCATTACCCATCTGTCTGCAATAAACGAGTCCCTTGAGTGCGATGTCTTGGGTCCTAATCTTTGAGTAATGATTATAGGTGGAAAGTGTCTTTGAGGCAATTCCTATTGAGAACTGAGAGTCCTAGAAAGGCTCTATTTATTAAAAATCAGCCAACAGCAATTTTCCCTTCAACTGTCTTCTTTGAGTCTTTGCTTCTTAAATATTCATGAAACCTGCAGTGATTTCAGATTAATCTCCACAAGATGAGTCATTCCCGGAATCTTACATCTATGGTGGTATTTGGATTCGTTTCTAAGTTTCCCCTGTAATAGTTTAAAATCCCTTTGCAAAGCTTGTATTGCTTTCATTTACTGCAAATGAACAATGTTGAGCCGGGCCCAGAGGACATTAAAACCCCATTATAGTTCACTTCCTGAAACCATGGATTTGGTTAGCCTACAGGTAAAATCACTTCCCCGTGTGTACAGGGAAGTGTAGTGTTTCCTTCTCAGCACAGCTGCAGTGTCTCTAATATAGTGCCTTTACCAAGTGTTTGTTGACCGAACAAATACATTCAGATGATTCCATGCCCCAAGCCTTCTTGTTTTGATTGAATTTGGTTCTTAGAAGAGAGATGGAATCTATGTGAAATATTCTGTACTACATATCTTTAAATCATTACAGTACGCTAGGATCAAAGTCAATCTTTGATTTTAGTTAAATACTAACGTAATTAAATACTAAAATAATAGTTAAGAGACATATAAAAAGAGAAACATTTTATATTCATTTTCATACTGGTAACATTTAAAGAGAAGTATTTTGATATCTATTTCCATCCCATTTATTCTGTAAAGTAGATGGCATATAAATACAGATCCAATGAGGTTAATCCACTCCTTAAATAAAAGATGTTTTTATAACACACAGATTTTTCCAAGAAGGAAATTGGTTCTTCTCCCACCCTCTAAATTGCTCTTTATGAAAAAGAAAAGTGTTTGTTCAGTTTTATTTCTCTCAATGCTGGATGACAGTATGGCTGTGGATGAGGTATAATCAGTTTTTATGAGTGATGTTCCCACAGAAGGAGTGGTTTAGAAGTGAACGAGTTACCCTATGGTATTCAAAGTTCTCACTTTGTCATATTGGACACTCATCTTACTCTGTTTCTGTTTGTGGTTTCAAATCATAATGAACTTACGTAGATTTGTTTCAGGTATTTGAGGTGATAATGAGCCTTTCAATTTTTTCCTTGAAACTCTCCTGAGGGTTTGTGCATTTGCCACGAGAAAGAATTCCAATGGCAACCCAGCAGCCTTGTAGCTCTCTGACTTTGTTTTTCTGAGGTATTCCTTCCTCTTAAGCTAGTCAGTGAAGCTTGCCATAAAAATTAACACAGATGTCAAAAGCTGATTTTTTTTTTAAAGTATGAGTATCAACAGCGTTTGAGTCATAAAAGAGACACCTCAAGTTGAACTTGGGGTAAGTTCTCACCCATCTTAGTGCTATTGCTTCCGTTTAAAAAAATCAGTTGCAACAAACCAAGGCAAAACAACTTTAGATATTCAATAGGAGTTTTAATTGCAAAGATTTCCTCTGACGTGAGTGTTAATGACTGTCACAGCAATAGCATAAAAAGACATTACTAGTTTAATGATTGATAGACTAAGAAAAACACAAGGTCTTTTGTCAGATAAATGACTACTGTTTGGTGTTCCTTTACCTTAGGAATATCAAAAGTGATCTCAGGATAGGTAATAATGGCCTAGGAGCAAGGCAGCAAGTCATTATGTAGCCTGTTATAAAATAACCAAAGCAGGAAGGCTAATTACTTGTTTTCTCACTTGGCAACTTTGACATTATTTCAAGTTTTTGGATTTGTTTGGATTCTCTGTTGAAACTTTGTATTTCTGAAGACTTTAAATAAACATATAAAATTTTATGCGATTGGCTTTGTATATCTACAGTCTATGTGTATCACCAAAGAAAATTTAAATATTGCCCCAAATGTTGGAAGAGCACAGCTGGTAGTGTTTGGTTTTATAGAGATGATGCTGTGACACAAATTTATGAGACAAAATGACAGCAGAAACATCCAACAATCACAAAGTAATGGTTATCAAAGAGTTTTCTTTTAAGCAATAGTTTAAACTATTTGACCAGTATTTGCTATGACATGTTCTTAGCATGCTGAAAGACTTAATGGTGACACACATAATGCTACACAATTCAAATCAACTTCTGCTCCGTGTACTGTTAAATATGAGAAACTTTGTAGGTTAGTTCTCATTTTTATCTCGAGAAAACACCCTAAATTTCAAAAAGTGCTATGTTGATTCTTGTTACTTCCTTGTCCTCACTCCTCTATTAATCTCATTTCATTACTTGTTTGTAAATCAAGTCATTTTTTATTCCTGTAGTTGCCTCCAGGAAAAGCTGGTAAATAATACTAGAATGAGTTTCAGGGAAACTAGGCATGGATTTCAATGGCAAACTCTGCCAATTTGCCTAATTGCTCTTTGCTCAGAATATCATGTGCCTACTGATGGTCTAGAAGAACTTGTAAGATGCAATCTTGCTGGCAAATCCACATCTGATACAAAGTAATCTTGGCATCCTAAGGAGCAAGTTTACTGCAGCTATTGAGGGGCCATGAGACTTCTTTCTTCTGTGTCCTCCAGGCTGCCACCAAAAATATTTCTTTGGCATTGTTACCCTCACTCCCGCTCACGCTGTTCTCCGCAGATCTGGGAGTGTTGTAGGATGTCCCTGGTCTGTCCTGTTGAGTCTCTCATGTCCTGACTGCCAACTTAACCTAAGATCATTGCTATGAGCAAGGGGACAATAACTTCCGGGTCATATAGCCAGAGGAGAAGGGCAAGGGGCATCACGTCATGCTGGGGAGGGGTCTCTGTGGGTCTGGACAGAGAAGCAACTGAGAATGGCAGGGCTCGGGTTTCATTTCCTTCTTCGCTCTCCAGGTGCTTCACTTACTGGAACTGATTCCTGAGGGCTAAAGGTATTGTACCTGAACAAAGTATTGTCAAATCAGGCCATGGCAAGGTTAGTGTGGTTAAACAAGACAAAACCAATATAATATATTACTATTATGTGAGAGCTGAAAGGCCTGAAAAGGAAGAAACCTTACTTTCTTCCTCCATTCCTCCATGAATGTGCTTGTTAGTCCTTGTTTTCTGTTCTCTTTGTTCAGTCATTTATAAAGGTCTGTGAGAAGGTGTCTTTGGTTTTTGCTTTGTTTTGTTTTGGTGGAGGTGGAGATTAGCCTAGAGGGAATGTCCCAGATAGAATTTATCCAGGAACTGAGTATTTATATTGACTCCAAGAATAAGAAGAAATGAGGCTTTTCCACAGCTTTTTGAAGATAAATAATACTGATGTTCACACATTAAAACAGAGAGAATTCTGTTAGTTTATTTACCTTACTGCAATGTTGGTTTTAAGGCACAATGAAAACATTTTCTATAAGTAGTATAAGATCCAGACAACAAAGTAATTCTTTTATGGTACCTTTTTTTTTTTTTTTGCAGTACATGGGCCTCTCACTGTTGTGGCCTCTCCCGTTGCGGAGCACAGGCTCCGGACGCGCAGGCTCAGTGGCCATGGCTCACGGGCCCAGCCGCTCCATGGCATGCGGGATCTTCCCGGACCGGGGCACGAACCCGTGTCTCCTGCATCGGCAGGCGGACTCTCAACCACTGCGCCACCAGGGAAGCCCCCTTTTATGGTGTCTTAACTTTCAAGTGCTATCACATTGCATTTTGAAAGTGATACTGTAGTTTTTAATGTATTTTTTCATAATTATACTTAATCCTCTGACACATTTCTGATAGCTCTTTATAATTTTAGGATAGTAGATTCAACTTAATCCTTCTGCTAAAAATTTAAGTATGTTGAAATTTGGGTATGCTGCCACCAGGTGGTGGCAAATCCTTTGAGTCATGTGTTATTGTAATTTATAAGTTTTTTAAAAAAAACTCTTTTAAATAAAAGCAGTAAAGATATTTCTTTAAACAATATCTTACTCAGAAGCTTTTCTATAAAATAGATAAAGTCAGCTAAGTTACTATGGTGAGAATGGGGTAAGAGTTTCAAAACCCAATGTCTGTGTCCACCTCTTTTATCTGATGATCTCAGAGGAACCACAGGAACACAATTTGAAACTTACCAATTTCAATTATAATGTGCACTTTTTTACCTGGCATTAAGAAATGAAGCATTTTTAGATTAAAAAGATAACTATTTCAACTGTTAAACTGTAATCTTCTAGAGCAAGAAGGAGAGTCTAGGAAAACACTTTTTAAAGTTGGGAGTGGAGAGGAAATATCCTTCCTTAGGAACCCATATATTAAGGTGAGAGGAAGAGACATGAGCAAGAGCACAAATGTAAGGCCAGACTACTGAGAGCCCTGTCCAAACAGACCAAGCTCTATTTGGGCAGAGTTAGGACATACAGGAGATTCTGGAAGAAGGAGAGGTCCAGGAGGGTGTGATTTTTCAGAGAGTCAATGATTGGTTGAACTTCTTCACATTTTTAGATTCATTATTGTCCAGTTAGTTAATTAGTCCCAGAGCTGGAGCCTGGGATCCCAAGTGGGAGGTCACCATCTTCCAGACTGTCAAGCCCTGGGCAGTCTTCTTTCTGTTTTTCTACTACCTTCTGTCCCAGGTCACTAGAGAAGACAGTCAGAGAGCAAACTACATGTCTACCTGCTTACCCACTCTGTGCAATGGGTCTCCCCAGGCTACTGCTTCTGCCTGTGTTGGGCCACGTGTTGGCTATCATTTTTGCTTTGTCAGGGACCACACATCAGCTCCCTCCTAAATGATCAGTATCTTAGTTAAAAGCGATGTTTTTACTTTGTATATCTTTGCCTGGGAAACACATGCCTGTAGAAATGGCAAACTCTCCCAGAAACTACTTGTTTCTAAAAGCATTGTTTTCTCTCAAAATATCTTTAAATACAGAACCTAATACAACCTTTGAACAGAGGAGTAGATAAGGCAAGTATAGTAATATAACTATCCTACTATACAGGAAACCGAGATTGTGGGACGGTTGAATGGGGAAAAAAAAGTCACCAACCAAACAAACGAAAACCCCAAGAAACAGTTAATGATAAACCAGTAAAACAACCAGGGTGTCTTACTAGGGTTGTTCTAAGTTACATAGTTGCTCTAAGAAATATATATTCAGAGAGAAAGAGAGAGAGAGAGAGAAAGAGACTGAGGAGAGATTGACTGGTAGTTCATAAGAGTGTCAATTCACTGATTCAGTGAATATAAACTGAGTACCTACTATGTTCCATGCAGTGTTGTGGAGTCTAGACAAAATCCATGCCCTCCTGGAGTGTTTTAATGGGAGAGAAGACAGTGAACACAAAAATGGGTCAGTATATAATGCTTGGTAAGGAAAACTGCTATAAAGAGAAATGAAGATGAGCAAGGGGACAGAGGGTAAAGGGGGAAGGGTAGCATGCAGAGGAATTGGTCCTTAAGAGAAGGAGCAAGAACAGTCCCTCTGAGAGGGGACATTTGAGCAGAGACCTGAACGCAATGACAGAGTGAGCCATGTGATAACTGTTGGAAAAGGCTTCCAGGCTAAGGGAAGAACAGCAAGGGCAAAAAGCCTTGGGAGGAGCAACTTGCTGTTCAAAGAACCAGTGACTAACCACTCTAGGCCAGAGAGAATGAATGAGGGAAAAGTGGTGAGGTAGGAGGTAGGGCCTCACAGGCCATGGTGAAGGGTGTGCATTGAGCGTGATGTGAGGACAGGGCAAGACCTTGACTACTGTGTGGAAACAGACTGTGGAGAAACACAGAAGCACAACAGTGAGTTAGGAGCCTTCTCTGGGATCCCAGGTGAGTGTTGATGGTGGCCTGGATTGGCAAGCACTGCTCATGCCAGGCAGCTCTTTCTCTCTGAATCTCTGCATGCTCTGTTGATGTATTCCAGCTAACTTCTCCTGGGACAGGTATGCACAAGACAAGTAGTAGCCATCTGTTTGATAGTCATGGAGGTTCCTGCTGTGGGTTATAACAGGGATCCCCAACCCCTGGGCCAAGGACCAATACTGGTCTGCGGCCTGTTAGGAGCCGGGCCGCACAGCAGGAGGTGAGTAGTGGGCGAGTGAGCGAGGCTTCATCTGCCCTCCCCATCGCTCCCCATGGCTTGCATTACCGCCTGAACCATTCTCCCACCCCCCACCCCCGCTCCCATCGTGGAAAAATTGTCTTGCAGGAAACCGGTCCCTAGTGCCCAGAAGGTTGGGGACTGCTGGGTTATAAAATGGCCTGCAACTGAGGTCTTGGCCAAGTCACTTCACCTCACTGAGTTTAGGTGGTCCACATAGCATCTTTCTCAGGTCTGACATGCTCTGAGTCCTAATTTTTATGATTGAACCTTAATGAGCTCCACCACCCATGATGACCACAAGGGTAATGGAAGTCATTAGAATGCCCCACATGCCTCTGAATTGAATATAATTTGATCCAGATCTTTTCCACTCCTTGGGAGCCTGCACACATTCTGTGATGCCCAAATTCAGATCTTCAATCTCCTATCAGACTGATTTGAGGAACTCTGATGACAAGAGTTGTCACTGGGTAGAGGAGGCCCCACCAGAAATCCCCTCCCCTACTGTCATACAGCCTGTGGCCCTTGTGAGCTTTTTCAGAGCCCTCCTTAATGTTCATTTGAATCTGACCCTGAGGGTCTGGGAGGCACACTGGGACTTGCTTGCATCTTGTAGGATTAGCACAGAGATCACAGTGAAATTCTGTCATCATCTTCTGCAAACAAAAAGTAAGGGGACATAAAAAAATTTTAGTCATGAGTTTCAGGAAGGGAGACTGCAGCAGTGTTTTGTTCTTCCACGCTAAATAGATGCTGCTTCATCTGCTATCAGTTCAATCTCTTTAAAATGTAAAGTTCTGAATCATTTCTAAGCATTTGTGGTCTAGTATCAGGGTCATGTTTCATCCCCATGCAGAAAAGTTAGGCAGTAAATTAAAAAATATAAAGCTGTTGACCTAAATATCAGCTCTTGAGTTTTGCCTGAAGTACACGGCTCCGTCTGGCATTAGTCACATGATCCAAATCTGATTCGGATCTCTGATCTTCAAAGTGACAGTCTAATTTGGACAGAGACTCTAATACCTGATGTGAAACATGCAGAATGGTCATCACCACCCAAAACAAAGCAAAACAAACTTTTCTTGGGTCTGCGTGTATGCACTGCTTAAAAAAGCCTTTCAGAAAAGTTTGTACATTTGAGGCTTGAAATGGAGCCCACTTTCAATAAATAGATGCTCCGATGAGGACTGTGGGCTCATTAACTTACCTTTTCGTTTTGGAGATCTTGTCTTAGGTTACAAGGGAACAGATTTCCCTGGTTTTAATGTGTTCCATACCAGACATTTGCCTACTTCTCCTAAATATAAACTGGTCTCCCCTGTCACTGACGCAGAGGAGTGAGCATTTCTAAAGCAGGCTGAGGTAGTCAAGGAGAAATTTGAGAATTTCCTGAGGAATTTAGAGGAAGGCATAAGCCAAATTTTATGGCAATTGTATTTACTATTTAAAATGAATAATCATTATAGTCTTTTATAGTATGTAATGTTATAATTAGTCATAATATATGACTAATTCTCCCAGGAACTCAGTTATTCCTTGATAGTGAGTTGGAGGTTGAGAGTTACAGAGAAAGCCCTGGGGAGTTGGGCTTATTCAAGTGGGGGAAACGAAGGATAAAGAGTGATTGATTGACTATTTGCAGATAATGGATTTTTCCCATAAAGAGGTGATGTTGGACTACTGTTCAGAGAAGTTTGAGTAATATGAAATGAGCTTCAACTGAAGGATGCAGGATTTAGGTAAAGTACACAGAAGGATTTCCTTTTAATAAGTGGAATTCAGCATAGATGGATTCCTAGACCACAGAGGTGGTGGTGGTAGTAGGAAGGTGGCTCGTAACTGTTGAAACCATGAGAAAACCACCCAAAGTAAATGAAAGTATGGAGTGTAAGCCATGATTTTGTTTGCTCTGCTACATTCTGCAAATTGAAAATTTTTCATCAGGACAGAGCTTAAAACCACCACCATACCCAAGTACAGTCCATGCCCCATTGAAAGAGACTCAAAATATAGAGTGAAAACTGATGTTGCTCAGCTAGAAACTTAAAAAAATGTTTTTTTTACCATTATCAAAGGATGGTTATAGTATTTATGAATCTAGAAATATTGCTTTATTTCACTTTCATGGCATAATCTATTTAAAATTAAAATATGTCATCAGCATCATTAAAGTTTGTTGTGTCACCCAACAGATTTCAAGAGCATATGTCTTCATTTCATCCACAGTATCTGAGACATATCACTTTCAAAATTTGCCTATGTGACTGTCACTAGGAGGTTCATCTCAGGTGCAAGTACCCAATTATATAAATTCAGAACTATTTATTTTTTAATGTGTCCTATGGGTGTGTATTCATGGACTCCACAAAGTAATTTTTTGCTGTATACTTTTAAAGGTTATTTTATAAATTTATTTATTTATTTATTTTTGGCTGCGTTGGGTCTTTCTTGCTGCGCGTGGGCTTTCTCTAGTTGAGGAGAGTGGGGGCTACTCTTCGTTGCAGTGCGCAGGCTTCTCATTGCAGTGGCTTCTTGTTGCAGAGCACGGGCCCTAGGCATGTGGGCTTCAGTAGTTGTGGCTCGCGAGCTCTAGAGCGCAGGCTCAGTAGTTGTGGCACAGAAGCTTAGTTGCTTTGCGGCATGTGGGATCTTCCCAGACCAGGGCTTGAACCTGTGTCCCCTGCATTGGCAGGCAGATTCTTAACCACTGTGCCACCAGGGAAGCCCTTAAAGGTTATTTTAAAATTATAGTGCAATCCATCAAACATTTGCAATTGTCAGATTATATCCAAAGGGAAAGCTAATAAATCTGGTTTAAATGTTGTTGCCTCTTCTTTTTTTTTTTTTTTTTTTTTTTTTTTGGTATGCGGGCCTCTCACTGTTGTGGCCTCTCCCGTTGCGGAGCACAGGCTCCGGATGCGCAGGCTCAGCGGTCATGGCTCACAGGCCCAGCCGCTCCGCGGCATGTGGGATCTTCCCAGATGGGGCACGAACCCGTGTCTCCTGCATCGGCAGGCGGACTCTCAACCACTGCGCCACCAGGGAAGCCCTGTTGTTGCCTCTTCTTAAAAATAATTTCGGTATGTGACATCTATAGCCATCCAAATCAACTTTGTTTTCAGTTTTTTTTTCCAGCTAATGAATTTTTCCCCCAAATTATCTTGAGCATGTTCCTTATAATATAAAGAGACTTTGTTAACATCTGAATATAGCATGTTTTCTCTTTTCTAAGGGAAAACTTGGGGGGAAAAGACCTTTCATCAGGTCATATTAAGGCATCTGTGCTCTCCCAACACTATTTTCTATGGTAGTATCAGGGTTGATATGCTTAAAATGAATGATGTTGGCTTGTTAAGATGTAGTCGAAGCACAGAACCTTTCATTAGAGGGCAAAGCTACAGCGATCCAAAATAGTTACAGCTCCCAGAGTCTTCACTAGAGGGGAATCATGTCCTAGAGCAGGGTTTCCAGCCCTGGACCAAGGGCCAGTAGCGGACTGTGGCCTGGTAGGAGCCGGGCCGCACAGCAGGAGGTGAGCAGCGGCGAGGAGGCGCGAAGCTTCATCCGCTGCACCGCATGGCTCCCCATAGCTCACATTACCTCCTGAACCATCCCCCGCCCGGTCCATGGAAAAGTTGTCTTCCATGAAACCCGTCCCTGGTGCCAAAAAGTTGGGGACCGCTGTTCTAGAGAATGGCTCACAAAGTTGCTTTTAAATTATGTGTCGATCTGATGATTCCAATAGATTTTAACCTCACTCAGAGGCAGGGTTTATTTTCAGGTTTCCAGATACGAGGCACAAAGAAATGACTACCTGAATAATAGTTGCTACCTAACATTGGATGAAAAGTAGGAATTCCTGTTTTCATTTACTAAGCTAAATCCTCCCCTGTCTCTATCCAAGTGATACAAAATTCATCGGGAATTAATTTTTTTTCCCTCTAAGTGGTGATCATTTGATTTTAGTCAAATTCCAACTGGCCAATGTAAATGCCTAGAGAGAGATAAGGGTTGCATAGCCTGTCAGGAGTAGCTCAAATGGCTGTTTGTTCAAAGTATGTGCTGAAGCAGAAACAACCCTTTTTGTTTTGAAAGTATGTTAATGTGATAATGAAATGCACAAAGCAAAGAGGTTCATCCATATAAATGGGTCATTTAAATAATGAGCAGGGAGGAAGGATGTGGGTTGGTGTCAGTACTGATTAATTAGGACATAAAAATAAATAACCATCCCCACATTGGCTGCCTCCCTTGAAACTTACTCTATTAGTGGGCAATAAAGTTAATGCAATTGACAATATAATTACAGGTTAGTTAACAGAACAATCCATGAAGAGGCTCTTGCTTCTTCTACAGCTTTAATTAGCTAGATAGCATCTCTGTTAATTTTCTCATCTCTATCTTGCTAATCTGATCCTCCTAGAGAAATTTAGTGTTTTCAATAAATGTCTCATATTATATTAGGTATTAGATACAGATAGATAATATTGTTCTAGGTATTCAATTCAAGCAACTTTTATTTAATGTCTTTTATGTGACATTCTCTGTGCATGCACATGGTAGTGAGTTTATACACTTCAGAAAAATGCAACAATGTTGACCAGTGACTTTCTTCTACTATTACCCTTTTCTCTGGAATCTTTGCACACTTCATAGGTATATTGTCAGATTTATTCCCTCACCAAAGAGGTGAACCTTGAGGCAACTTTATTCAGTCTATTTTACACAATCATAATTGAGGATAATGTAAGGTAGTTGAAAGTTAATAATCAACTCAGCTTCAAATACTCAAAGAACATATAACCTGAGGTCAGTTAGCATCACTAGAGGTCACTGAGACTACTGGAAGGGTACTTGGAACACATACGCAGACACACAGACACACAGACACACACAGACACACACACACACAGACACACACACTATACTACAGAAAACAACAAAACCTCACATAAAACCACTTGAGATGCCTCCCTATCCCCATAGTATACCAACAAAGGTGAATGTGATTTGGTTAATATCTTCTTGCTATTGTTAAATGATGAATCTGAGGCTGGTTTTTGCACAGGACGAGTCAGCTGTAAGTTGGTGGATATTTTCAAAGAACTAATTTCATTGTGATAGAGAGAACCCTTTCAATGTTATTTTCAAAAGCCTATTTCACCCCTCCAGTGTAGACATAACTTTCTTAATCAAAATCGAATTGTGTTTTTGAGAATAAACAAGAAAAATGCTCTTCATGTTGCAGCAATGATTGTCTTCAGATCCCTTCTCTAAGATTTATACTTTTATTTATTTATTTATTTTCCCCTGCATAATTCCCCAGGTTTTCAGTTCAAAGTAAAGATTTTCTTTACCAAAACTGGCCCCTTTCCTCCTTCCCTCTCCTTCTCCCTCCCCCTGCCCTCTCGCACAGTGTAAAACATGGATAAAGCAGAACATTCTGTTTTTTTCACAATGGTTCATTTGTATTCTCTGAACCCAAGGCTAAGGCAGGTTCTGGTGTCTAACTGTTTTATATCACCATTGAGGTAGCAGTGACATGCTGGCTGCTGATGAATAAATATATTTATCTGGCTTCTAAACCTGCATACACTGTTGAATAATGAGCAGATGTTAACAATTACTTTAAATGTCCTGGATATTTTGTAAAACTTTTATCAAACTTAGAGTGGTTTATTGATTTTGTCAGAACCATACCTTGGGCACAAAACATATTGTCATCTGGGATTCAACATGGGCAAAATGGATGTCCATTAACATTTTAAACTCAGACACTATGGTCTTGCTTCTGGAATCTTCTGAACAATAGGTCTCTCTAATACGTCCTTACTCTTCCTGCATAAAACAAAGTACATCCATTGGCAAATTTTCTATAGCCTCACCTTTTAGGATATGGCACAAAAAAATTAGGACTGAGAGGTAATGAATATGAAATTTGAACACCAGCTCCATGCATTTCACGTAAACATTACAACCCAGCTCGGTGAAAACGACCCGTGTTTGTTTTTAAAATAAATGAACAAAAATCTATATTCCCATTTCTCTGGAGTTATGTTTTGCTTTTTTGTTCCTTTTTGTAACATCTAGCCATTTGAGTGGAATGATACAGAAAGTCACTTTGGATTCAAATATAAAATAAGGCCATCCATCATGTTAACAATTTAATTACCTGAGTATATATTTTTCTAGCAAAAAACCCCATATTTGTTGTGTATCTTATTACTGAGCCATTGCCCGGGGACAACTTGGCTGTCGCCTTGTGGTAAGAAATGGCGAGATAGGGAGCAGATAAGCCGAGCTGTCCTCTGCTGCCCTGCCAGACCGGCTCGGAGCCTGTGTTTGCTTGAGGCCTCACCTGTTAGAGCCCCTGTAAGCTTTGCTGCGACGGTGAAATGGTGACTTGTAAAGGCAGCCACGCGTGACAGAGAGACTAAGGGGCGAATGAAATAGAAATGTGATATTTTCTATCTTCCGAGGGCCCAGGAAATAGGACCCCTGTTGCCGAGCTGGGGCTTGGCATTCGCTATCACACTGAGTGCAAGGGCAGTGGTCAGATTGACTGTTCAGGACTCGAGAAAGAGGCCAAGCACACAAGGCCCGAGGTTGCTCTGATCGTTTAAGCATCTGCCTTCCCAGAGATTGCAGATTAAGGAATAAGTTCATCGCTGAGGAAATGAGGAGATTAGACTGAGGGAGGCAAAGTGGAAAAGGACAGCTTCTGGGCCTTCTCAGGGCACCCCCCAGCTCTCACCAGGTGGTGGGCACGTCTGGGATGCCAGCCTGTTGTTGGCTCTTTTCTTAATCCCATGCCCTGTTACAAATATGTATAACAACATAAGCTGATAACTTGATAATATGGCAACAATCCTATCTGCTTAGGGGTTTGATGGGCATAAAGTGGCAAGGACATTTTTTTCCTGCTTTTACAGGTTTATGCAATGTGGTGTGGTTGGCAGTTAGATTTTGGTCTGCTCCCTTGCAGCAAGCATTGTCAACTGAGGAAGACAGAAAACAAAGACCAGACTTCAACCAACCATTTGTACATGCTGCCTGATTCCTGGCTGGATAATGTTACAAGAGAGGAAGGTGTTATTCTTATTAAAGCTCTGAATTGAGGATAATTCTTGCATTTCAGAGCAGAGGCCTGGTAAATGATAGAGACAGTAAGGCTTGGTGGAAAACTCTGGGTATGAATCTTCCAGGTAGCAGGGGGCAAGCTGCCTAGTAGAAAACCTTTGCTTCTGAACCTTGACCAGGTGGCCCTATTGGGTCTCTCTCTCTCTCTCTCTCTCTCTCTTAATTTTAGGACACATAATTCTAGAAATAGGCTCACTCCAGTTCTTGCCTGAAGAAGAAATGCCCATCATTTTATGGTTAAACAAATGCATGGAAGTTTCTTCCAAGCAGATTTCAGTGGAGATGATTCAGCCAATGATGACAAGGAGAGGGTCGTTTGTCTTATGAGTTCCTTGATAACTTTACAAATGCGTCTGATTTTCACAGCCAACGCATGTTTTCATAAATGGAAACAAATAAAACAGTAGGCAAGGGCTTTCTCAAAAGGCTTGCCAAGTACATTAAACACACAAAAGTACATTCACGGTGAAAGTTGGTTGAAAACAGCTGTTTTAAAGGATTTTGGGTGGATGCAGTTAACAGCATCATCATTATAAAGGCCTGAAGCGAACGTGTTACTGATTATATCACATTAAGAAGTTGGAATGTGTTCCCACAGCACATGCTGTTTGAAAATAACAAACAACTCCCAAACACTCAGCTAAGACTTTCTTAGGGGTTGTGCAGCCTATCTATAAAGATAAAATTCTCAGGAAAATGAAAGTACATCTTATCTTAACCAATCAGAATATTTTTATCAGTATCGTGTGAGTGGAGTTTTCCTTAATGTCTCTCACCTTTTCCCCAAACCTTCTCTGCCTTCGCCAGTCATACACTCTGTTGAAGTTGTGCAAGAAACCAGATATGAGGAAGTTTAGGGCTTCACTTGGCTATAGCATGCAAATCTAACTGGCCAGTTTGTTTGACTGTAAAACGTGATGCAGTTCTATGTCAGCCCCTCATGGAATGTGTTTGCCCTGGGAGGAGAAAGCGCCCTTCAGGGTGGGTGGGAAAGCTGTGGTGGGGTCTGTGGGATATGGAAAATTTAATAAGGACCATGGGATTACTGCTCCGAGAAGTAATATTCATGTGTTGAAAAGGCACTGTCAGAACGCCACGGAAGCAGGGCTGCCGCATGTCTGCAGCTCGGCTGTTATTGTTCGGCCTGTGTCTGCACTGCCCGTCCACCGTGGCACTGAAGGGGTTCCACAGCCACTTTTTATAATGGCCCTGAAGCCTCCCCAGGGCCCTTGGGGTTAGTTGGGAAGGAATTTAAGTCCCATACTTGGTAAGGAAAAAAAAAAGGGGTTTTTCACCTTTCCACACATCTGAAAGAAGGGTCAGATTTCTCCTAGTGATGAAAGAGTCACCGCTGGGGACTAACCTCCTTTCCCCCCACCGCGGGGGCCACTCTGGGGGTCGTGTTAGGAAGGGCAGCCTCTCCTCTCCTGCTTCCTGAGCAGGGAGGGGGAAGCACCCCGATGTCCAAGGAAGTAGGGGCGTCCTACAAGCACATGAAACAGACAATTGCAGCCATGCTAATATAAAAATATGATTATATAATAAGAAATTTCTGATTATTTCACTTGTGTGAAGCATGAGTCCCATCAATGGGACTTTAATAAGCTCTATAAACTTTGTGAGCCCCTGTGTGCTTATTTTTAGAAAGAGAAAAATAAGACCTACCGTACATAATTTTTGTGAGCAGCACATACGAAGCATATATACAGATATGTATATGTACGGATTTGTATATACATATACGTGTACAAGCACGTATACGTATAAATGTGCGTGTGTTTTGTGTGCACATATACTTTGTAAAAATGGATGTCAGCAGTTTTGCTACCAGAATCCCTTGGGGATTTGGGGACCATTTGAAATTTCAGATTGTGAGAGAGGTGTAATTGTTTGCTCACGAGGAGGAGAAGGGTTCCTGGGGAAATCCTCCCCCAACCAACTGGGAACTTTGGAGACCCTCAGGGTTAAGCTGAGGCAAAAATAGATTTTTTAAGCTAGAGCACATCCTTGCTCAGAGTGAGCAGTGATCCTAATCTAAACACTCAGGATTCCCAGGGCTGCTAGAATGTGACCTAGGGATTCCTGAAAGGCTATTACACACCAGATTGTAATATCTGCAAGCATGGGGGTATCACAATGCAGTTCCCTGCGTGGTAACTTCGGATTCTTTTTCCTTGATGGGACAGTCCTCAGAGGGCGGAAGGCTCTGTTCCAGCAGAGTCTTGATGGGGGCGTTCTGAACTCAACAGAGAAATCTGGTGGCAGAACCTGGCAAATGGTCTGTGCACCTGAAGGAACTGTTTCTGATGGGGACACACTTTACAAAGCGCCCTTTGTCCAGGCTGACGGTGAGTGGGGGGGGAAGCGGGTGGAAATGGTGATAAGTTTATTATACCAAAACTTTGATGTAACAGATAAATATATTATTGATAACACTGCAACCATGACTCTTAGGAAATGTTTGTGATAACATGACACAAATATTAGTATTACCAACTATCAGTAGAAGTCGTTCGACACAAAGAAAATACAGTTGATTTTGAATAAAGGGAATGGCTATAGGTGTCAGCTATGGGGCTGTGTAACTGTGTAACTATGTCTCTCGCCATTTCCCTTTTCAGTGAATTATGGGTAAGGTAAATAATTTTAAGGAATCTACATGGAAATGCATTTCAAAAACGATTTTTTTATATTAAAATTATTTTTTTGTGCATTAAAAAAGAGAAGAGGGTCTTTCCTAGTGACGCAGTGGTTAAGAATCCGCCTGCCAATGCAGGGGACACGGGGTTTGAGCCCTGGTCCGGGAAGATCCCACATGCCACGGAAAAACTAAGCCCACGCGCCATAACTACTGAGCCTGCACTCTAGAGCCCGCGAGCCACAGCTGCTGAGCCTGCACGCCTAGAGCCTGTGCAGCAGCAAGAGAAGCCACGGCAGTGAGACACCCGCGTGCCGCAGCTGGAGAAAGCCGGCGCGCAGCAACGAAGACACAACGCAGCCAAAAATAAATAAATTTATTTAAAAAAAGAGAGAAGGAACCCAGAAAATTGTACCCAGAAATTTTGGAGGTGAGATTTATGATTAGATATTTCAGCTTGCCAAATGGAAGTGAGCTGGAGATGAGTTCTTTTACATAGGAACTATATTCTGTTTTATTATTATTACTATTATTTTAATAATCAAGATAATTTATTATTTTTTTCCTGACAAGCAAGCTATTTTCTCTTATTGTACAAATAATTCTTTTATATAATACATATACTCATTGTCTCCCCTCACCCCTCATTCTTCCCTTTTCCCCTCAATTCTACAATCATTTACTGAACATCTACTGTGCCCTAGGTGCAATTTAAGTTACTAGACATGCAAAGAGAAAGTAGATTGAGTTTCTGATTCTGAGCAACTCATATAATTTCTTTTGTTCAAATTCTGGAGGTGATGGAAGTAATCATCTCTTCTGAAAAACATTGTCCCCATGGAAAAAATTCTCTCTTAGAAATTACTCTAAAAGAGGGATCTCCCAACTGGGTGTTCATATGCCAGGGGCTATAAAAGATGATCTCTTAAAAATCATCTTAATAAAAATATTAAGACCTGTTTTTACTTTACTGTCATATTTTAGATTTGGATTTATCAGTATTATATTACTATTTATGTATTAGTACATTAGCATAAGGAATAATATAAAAATAAATATATACACATATTGGGGATGCATGCTGAACAAATTTTATTCACAGGGAGTGTGATGATATACATTTGAGGACTACTTTCTAGGTTATATTCTTCATGAAGGCAGAGAGCCTCCCCATCTTTTTTGGTCCTTTACTGTGAGTGACAGTATCTGGCACATTTGGACACAATAAATATTCAGCAAAAGAATAAATAAATGAATGAGTAAACCAACAAATGGCTTATGCCCCTTTCCTTCAGAGTTGCTAAATAAAAGCTGCTTACTCTAATAAACCATTAACATGTGGCATATGTTTTTTAAAAGACTCATATGGAAATACTATCTTTTCCATATATTTGAGTCTAACTGTGGGTCTGTACAGCACCATATTAGAGGGAATAAAGACTTGTTCTCCCTCAAATCACACCTTATGGGCTACTGTGCATGCTGTTTACTTGCTTGGTCTTGAAAATAGCCTATCATGGAGCTAACACTTGAAGGAACTCAAAGTAGGTCATCTGGTTGACCATCACTTCTTTTCTACGCAGGACGATATGGACAAATAGGTTTGCACTCTAAACAATCTTTACATCCTCCCCCAGGAACCTATTTTAATGCTGGAATTTGGGTGTCCTTTTAAATATAATGATTATTTGACCAGGAAAAAATATGGTAAAGATAAGCTCCTTAGGCTTGCTGAATGAGCTTACCAGGGTCATCCTTTTTCCTCTTGTTTGTTTCAGTAGCGAGGAGGAGGTAGGTTTTGTGACTTCATGGAAAGCTTGGAAGTATAGCAATATAGTCCAAAGGAAGTAATATGCAAAAAATTCCAAAACAAACCAAACAACCCTGCTGGTTAACACTCTGATATGTTCTCTGCAAATGTGTCCCTTTTACCATTTTTACGTTTAGGGTTCAAAGAATTCTTTTTACAAACAAATAGAGCATATGATTTTGTTATGAGACAAGATGATCACAATGACAAAATGACCTTACATCTATCTGGTATGTGCTTCAGAGTTCATGAAGCATTTTTACACTGGTTATCACATCTAACTCTTACAGCCAATCACTACATGTTTCCCAATTTTATGGAGGAAAAAGTGGGAATTCCAAGAAGTAAGGCACAGAACCAGGCCCCCCTCCCCACTCTTTCTAAGCCCAGGGATATTTCCTTTACATCAGTACTTCTGACTGCAATGCGAATGTGTTTCCCTCAGGCCTTGTTAAAATGCAGATTCTGACTTGGCAGTTCTGGGGTGAGACTGAGATTCTGCATTTCTAACAGGTTTCCAGTTAATGCTGATGCTTTTATCCATAGTTCATACTTTGAGTAGCAAGATTATGCATGATAACTGGTTCCTATGTGATGTGGTTAAAGACAGGCTTGCTGAGGAGCTTGGTGTAGTGTGTTTAGGATAATGAGAGCAAAAATTTCAAAAATGGTTATCCCTGCTTTTCAGCTGGGCCATCACAACAATCCCAGACTTTGGTTAACATCTCTTCCCTTCCCCGCAGCTTCCTCCACTGCCTTCAGTTTTTTCTGTCTAAAACACAGTCTCATCATGCCATTCCCAGCTGTAAAGGCCCACACTGGTGCTCCATTTCCAGTAGGCTGAATTGCATCTTTTTTTTTTTTTTCTTTTTTTTTTTTGCGGTACGCGGCCCTCTCACTGTTGTGGCCTCTCCCGTTGCGGAGCATAGGCTCCAGACGCACAGGCTCAGCGGCCATGGCTCACGGGCCCAGCTGCTCCGCGGCATGTGGGATCTTCCCGGACCGGGATGTGAACCCGCGTCCCCTGCATCGGCAGGCAGACTCTCAACCACTGCGCCACCAGGGAAGCCCTGAATTGCATCTTTTGAACACTGCCTATGAGGGCCTTAACTCTGCCCCTTTACCCTTTCACCCTGCTACAGCCTACACCATGGCCACACCCCTCTCCATCCACATCTGCTTTATTCCATCCACCCCAAATACAACATGCTTGCTCTTTTCCTTTCACGGAATTTCATTTCTAAATCGGTTCTAGTTCTTCACACAATTATTTGTTTATAAACTTCTCTCATTGGGCTGAGAAAAGTTATAAACAACTATGTTTATAAACTTCTTACAAGGAATTTGTAGGGTATTAAATTGTGTGTTTGTGTGTATGTGTGTGTGTCTGATACTTGGCATTCTTTACATAAGGAACATACAATAAATACTCGTGGCATGGATACACTAGATGCCTGATACAACCACAGTCATGTTGGATTAATATGTGAGATTGGTGAATTGTTCTAAAACTTGAAAGAAAATGAATTGATTAGGTTCAGAGAGTTGTCTGGATTTTATAACAAATTGCTCAAGATAATCATTTTATGGTTAAGGAAATGCATGAAAATCACAGACATATCAGAGCAGTTTTTTTAGCTGGTCTTGACCAATGAATAGCATGTTTAGAGTAAGAGAGAAAGATGGCTCTAGCTTGAGATTGTGCCTCATCCCATGGAATGTTCCAGAGACTTTTCTCCCCCTTCCTGCCAACTTTATTTCACTCAGAAGAGTTATAGTTTGGGCGACTTATGACCAATAATGATAGCTGGCCCATTTGTCTTTCTCCCCTCTGCCTCTCTGTCTTGTAATTTCTATCTGTAGGATTACTGTTCATTTCAAAGAGATCTCTGTGGAAGAACTTTAAAGGGTGGTGCTTTTAAAAATCTTGACCCTTTCGTAACAACAATAAAACACTAGCCTTTGGTTTTGCAAGCAAAATAGCAGAGCATTTGTGTTTGGGGAAACAATAGAAATGTCAGTAATCAAAGGGGTAAGCTTGTTTTGTTAGAAGAGCAGTACTGGTTAAGAAAAGAAACAAAACAACTAGTCACCAGGCGACCTTATTGTTAATTAAAATGTAGATTAATATTGAATAGGATTTATAAGATGTACTTAAATAAGTAGATATTAACTAGATAGCATTATCTTTGATTTTGGTATCACGAAACAAAACTATATGTGCATACAGTTATATTTTCACACCCACAGACACATATACATGTACATATACAAGCATGTAAAATATCTTTCATTTCCTGGAATGAATTCTCAAGCATTTCTATTGCTGGGAATCCCAAAGGCTCCCTTTTTCTTCTTTTCCTCTCTTTTCTGCTCCCCCAAATTTCCCTTTTTGTGCTTCTACCACTATCACCCACATACCCACTCTTCTCTCCCCTCATATGTATCACATATTTCCCACTCAACAACTTTTTTTTTTTTTTGCGGTACGCAGGCCCCTCACTGTTGTGGCCTCTCCTGTTGCGGAGCACAGGCTCCGGACGCGCAGGCTCAGTGGCCACGGCTCACGGGCCCAGCCGCTTCGCGGCGTGTGGGATCTTCCCGGACCGGGGCACGAACCCGTGTCCCCTGCATTGGCAGGCAGACTCTCAACCACTGCGCCACCAGGGAAGCCCTCAACAACTATTTAACAGGCAACTTGCTCTGGTCTTCAGATGTGTAGTAGGAGGAGGGAAGGGAGAGTGGTATTGAAAAAATTTACCCTGTAAATTCCAATGTTTCAGCCAGGCAACAAGACCCTGATTCTAAATACAAGGCAAAGGCATGACTCAAACCACAAGAAAGATTGGGATTTGTGGTCAGGCCCTAGCCTGACTCTAGGTTGCTGAGGTCTTGGTATTATGGTGGTAGATGAGGTATAGGGAAGCAGAGCCCCTGACCAATTTGGAGGAAATGCTTAGAAATTCAAAGTAAAGACCAAGTTGGAAACACACTTGGGTGAACTAAACCAACCCTGAACGGATCACTCAATTTAATTTTATCTAAAGTTCTGTCAAATAGTGAGGGTAAAGACTGTTCAACTTTTTCATTGAGAACCAACTCAGGTAAGTACACCTGAGCCTCCCAGGACAGGGCATCAGTGACCCTCTACTGGGAGGAGTTGGGAGTGGCCAGTAGTGCAACATAATTCATGGTTGGAATGTCCGTGTTTTCAAAGTGCTGAGTGTTTTCTAAGTGTCTTGACATCTCTGGAAAGACTCGAGAGTGAGTGAGTCACTCGTCAGAGCCCTTACTGCTCCCTTTGGACCGTGCTGGCCGAGACTGCTCTAATGCAGCTCCCTTTGACCACCCGCCTTCCCCCTTTTCTTATTTTGTTGTCTATCATCCTAACATTTTAGTTATCAAAGAATTAGGGAATTAATATGAATAATCTCGCAGTTGTATGGATGAACCTAATGAAACTTTACATCCAACCTTTGGAAACAACCTCCATAGAGTAATGTTTCTGAGATTATACAAACGCTTTTATTTTCTATGTTGACTTTTATGTTACTACTTTCAAAATAAATTGGAAGCCCGCTAAGTATTTACTGCATTAATTTGGCACACTGTGGTTTAAAATTTACCTTCAAGCACTAGAAATAAATTGGTCCTCAGTTGTAGGAATTTAGGATTGGATCTGGATTTGCAGAACTGAACTTGTCTAAAATGTAGACTGACCAAATGACCAGAGATTTTGGCAAAGTCAAGAGTTACCTTGGAGTGAGCACAAAACTGTGATGGCAGCCTCGGGTATATCAGGAGGCTTAAGGCTAATAGAGCCCTTTAAAGAGAGAGCAAGAAATAATGGAGCATTTGCTTACATATTTGTACAGAGCCTGGTGGAAAATATAAATATAATGTACAAATGAGATCCCCATACATCATATTTGTAAAAATGTGCCATCGGTCATTCAACAACAAATGCTTCTTGAGAGTTTGCTTTGTTCCAGGAACTGTGGTTGTTGCTTTGTTTATAAGTGTAGCATCTACAACGCTTCTTCACTAAAAGAATCTTGAGTTTGTCCACTCAGAAATACTTTGAACAAGGAGAATAATGAAGATTTCTTCAGGGTGGGCTTCCCTGGTGGCGCAGTGGTTGAGAGTCCGCCTGCCAATGCAGGGGACACGGGTTCATGCCCCGGTCTGGGAAGATCCCACGTGCTGCGGAGTGGCTGGGCCCGTGAGCCATGGCCGCTGAGCCAGCGCATCTGGAGCCTGTGCTCCACAACGGGAGAGGCCACAGCAGAGAGGCCCGCATACCGCAAAAAAAAAAAAAAAAAAAAAAATATATATATATATATATATATATATATATATATATATATATATATATATATATTTCTTCAGGGTTAGGAAAGGAAACTCTGAGACTGCCATGATTAATGGAATGGATCTGAGTTTTGCTGGAGCAGATGGCATAGGAGCATCTCTTTGGGAGAAACCCTGGTTGGAAGTCAAGAAGAACGGATTGTGGTGTGAGTTCCCTTGTTACAGTCTTATTTAGTAGTTGGAGCAGAGTTCACGTCTGGAACCCCTCTGAGAATTAGCCATTGTGGAGAACAGAGAACCAAGAGGAAAGAAAAGTAATATATTTTGAAAGGCTTAACCTGAGCTCTTGCCTGTCTTCAAAGGAGGCTTCATTTGTAAAGGACATGCATGATCCTGAAGAAAGGACCCCCATTAGGCACTGAAGAATTAATGAAAGACTTTATGTCCAAAGCCTCTGGTACAGGGAGGTTAAGGGACTTGCTCTGTGCCCAGTTGGGAGACACGATGGAGCGGGACTAAAATTCACCTCTTGGATCCTTTGCTCAGTAGAGCACAATTCCTTTCTTTTACTATAAATTAAGATTTATCTGACAAGATCCTTCCACATGGGAAACAGAAGAATTAGAACCTGGCAGAGCAGGGTTCACGCTTACTCGATTTTGTTGGCTTCTTCTCTCTTATTCACTTCTTTGTTTTGCGGGAGGGGTTATGTTTGAATTCTCTGAGTGCTTATAGAGTCAAGGACAAAATGAACTATCCGTGAAAGCTACTAAGGGTGAGGACCAGAGAAACACCATTGAGGCAGATCAAACACACATTCCACATCCTCTCCTACTCTATTGTGTTTGAAAAATATCCTCATGATGTAAAAGAGCAGAGGAAGCCTCAGGCAGTGAAAGGAATCTTGAAACTCCTAGAAAATATGTGGTGTTTGTGTGTGTGTGTGTGTGTGTGTGTATGTGTATGTTTACCATAAATTGGCTCATACTGTATCTTTATGCAGTGTTTGTTTATCACTCTCTGGCTCTCTCTCTCCCATATATATATATATATATATATATATGTATATATATATACCCCTCCCATATATTGGTAATAGCAAAAATTTTATGTATAGTGCTCATTCTGTGTATGTACTTTCTAAGCACTTTAGATACTACAAACTATTTAATATTGACTTACCACATCTTTTAAATTATAATTAGTTTGTTTATTCCCTGATGGTTGGATATTTAGGGTGCTTCCAATTTTTTTGTTGTTGCAATGAAAAATGCTGCATCAAATCTCCTTATCTTATGCATGCCTTCCAGGATATGTGTGAGTAGTTGTGAAAGAATAAGAAAGATCTTGTGCACATCATTGCTGATAACAGTAGTTGCCTCTGAGGATGGAGAGAGGACATGAATGTAGCTGTGGGTAGAGGGGCTTTGGCTTTATATATAATGCTGTACAAGATTTTCCAAGGAAAATGCATTTCATACATTGCTTGTGCAATTAAAATTAATTTTTAGAAATTAATTCTTGGCTAGAAGTTCTTAGGCATATATCATAATGAATCTGATCTTTTTCTCTCACTTTTAAGATACCACCTGCCATAAAATCCTGGATGTGGAGCCATGGCAGACAAATGCAATGTGAAATGTTACAGTGCTTTGTAAGACGCTATATGCATACATTCAAGTGACTCTTATTCTAACATACCTGGATTTCAGTCAGTGAAAATAACAGAGAATCCACAAGAAGTAAATGCTCCAGGGAGTATTCCCTAGTTTTGAAAAAGATGTCATCTAGATTGAAATAAAAAGGAATTTGAGTTGTATTAGTAAAGAATCAATTCAATATGATAACATATAGTTTTGAAATTTTGTAATCACTGCAAGTTTATTTTATTACAACTGTACTAATTAGGATTAGGTATACTTTAAAGTATTTTCACTACAAACCAGTTCAATCTCAGCTCACACTGGATATGTAATTTCTGGAGCCTTAGATCTGTACAGCTGTTATAACCATGTGACCGTCCACACGTGCAAACATGTGGGCACACACATTATCAAATGGGAGCAGTAAAAAAGAAAAAAAGGAAAAGAGTGAAATCAAATAGTGTATTTTAAATTAGTATTTGTGTTTCATTGGAAAACTAAGATATTTACCAGGATATCAATGTTCCAACACAGAGAATGACCTTGGGACATTATCAAGCCCTCCTGCTCACAAGATACGGAATACTTTAAATATTCCAGGCATGAGATTTTCCAAAAACAGACCCAGTGACAATACCTGGATAACCATTTCAATCTTGAGCAGATTTCGATAATAAAGACTGCTTTGAACATTTCACCCCATGAAGAAAGAAAATGCCTACTTTCTCTATTCTGTTTAAGAATGACACTTTCTCTAGCAATCTGTTTTGAGGTCAGATCAAAGGGTGCCAGGTAGTTTTGACTTCTTGTTTTATTTAAAGTCCTTGCCTTAATGTCACTATTCTGGGCCATCCACACCATTTTGGCAGGTCCTAGGATGAACATTTCTCTGTACCAGGTCATGCTTTGGACACCCCAGAGGATACTGGCACATGCACATGCGCACACACACTCACACTCACACACACAAACTTACATCTGTACCTTTCCAGTATAAAAGAAGGACTTCATTGTGAACTCTCCCTGAAACTTGGCTACTTAGCCTAAGTATTGCCCTGCCTGTTTTCTACTTTTTTTTCCTAAAGATTGAGTCAAAGCAAGAATAAAAGTTTTTTATGGTTTCAATATGCTACTTCCTATTGTGCACTTTGTGGAGTCATGGCTTTTTATTTCAGCTTATACTGTATATCCATGCTCACTTTAAAGTCCATTATGAGCTCTGGAATTTGATCTGTCCAATAGAACTTTCTGCAGTGATGAAAATGTTCTATAATCTGTGCCGTCCAATATGGTAGCCACTAGTCCTATGTAGGTATTGAGCACTTGAATGTGTCTAGTGCAAATGAGAAACTAAAATTATTCTTTATTGAAGTATAGTTGACTTACAATATTGTGTTAGTAGTGAGTTTTAAATTGTATTTATTTTAATAATTTTCAGTATAAATAGTCACATATGGTAAGTGACTACCGTATTTGACAGTATAGCCATAGATCATTTTGTCACATTCATATAGATCTAGAGAAACTTCAACATTTATATTGTAGCCTTTTCATGTGAAAAAGCTACTCCTTTGGCTCTGTTTAACATTATTTAATTTGCCTCTAGCATTTGGATTCTAATCTTGTCCTCCAGGGTTTATCTTGCTCTAACCTTTTGATTTTTCTCTGCTCAATCCCCATACTACCTTCAGCTAGTAGCTGGTTTTTTGTTTTTTTTTTTTTTTTTTTTTTGCAGTATGCAGGCCTCTCACTGTTATGGCCTCTCCCGTTGCGGACGCGCAGGCTCAGCGGCCATGGCTCATGGGCCCAGCTGCTCTGCGGCATGTGGGATCTTCCCGGACTGGGGCAGGAACCCATGTCCCCTGCATCGGCAGGCGGACTCTGAACCACTGCGCCACCAGGGAGGCCCAAGTAGCTGTTTTTTTGAAAACTTACATTTGGAAAAGGATGTAATGCTATGAAATAGGAAAATATGTTTAGTTCATGAAGTATATAAGTTTACAGAATGGCTTTCTTAGATTTCTAGTTCTTATGATCAAATTTACTTGAATTTAAACAAATAATGTTTCTCGAACATTATCTTATCTTTCCTTTCTTGAAAATCAGACCGATTTTACAATGAGCACTAGTCCTCACTCATCATTAAGGAACTTTGGAGAGGTGTGACTCATTCCTTCCTGCCTGTCCAGATTTAGAATGGGCTGACTTTAGTAGCCTCCACACAGCCATGACTTAGCACATCAGGGACAAAGCACATCTTCCTCCCAAGGTTTCCAAGAACTAAACTGCCAGTAAGTAGGAACTTCCTGCTGCCCTTGCGGGGCTTAGGATGAGCAGTAATTATCCAGAAGTGGGTAGAATGTTGAAGCAGTAAACATGCAGATTGCATGCTGTCCCCACCCCGTACTTCACACATGCCGCCTGGGACAATAGTCCCATAGAGAAACCGCAGGCTTCCCAAGTACTACTCACAAGCTCCTTCTCTTTACTTAGAGACCAAGCAGGATGCACAGAAGACATAACCGATACCGCCTAGATAATTATTGACTAGTTTTAGTATTAATGATGGGGGCTGCATTCATTTTCTCTTCCTGGTTGTGTTTCATCGATGTAGTTTGCTTATTTCTATGTAGAAGCATGATGGTTTTCACTCCTTGCGATGAGAGCTTCAGTGACCCAGACAAAGGTAATTTGCTCGAGTGCCCCTACCTCATACAGGGCTTTCACATTTCGAAACGTTCCCTTTAAAGTTCATCTTTGTGGTTTTGAATGTGCAGGTGGCGGCAGATGGACAGAATCGTATAGCATATTTTGTATACCTTTGCTTTTTGACAGAGGCTGTGCATTGTGAAGATGCCTTATTTGTGACAAAGGGGTGCTATGGAGATGCGTCTTTATAAATATCTAAATGTTCACATAAAACAGCACGTGGGCAGCTGAAAAACAACTCACTCAACCTTGTTTGTGTGGAAGCAATTTTCCTCTTCTGTAGCTGTCTACCTCTTTTCCTATGCCTGTGTCTTGGGGAGATAGATGTTTCCAGCAGAAGTTAATGGGGTAAGATATCTCTCTTCATCCAGCCTGCTCCCTCCTGCCCCAGCTCGTGCTCTTCCCCATGCTCTCTGCCTCCCCTCCCCCCGGCCTTCAGCAGATGTGAGGGAGGTAGAGCTGACCTCCTGCACACGGTGCCCACACCATGACCCTTTGCTCTCTGTTGGAAAAGTGTGAGGCGTGGGGTGTGGGGAATTACATTGCCAGACAAAGAGGAGATGCTCAAAAGTGTATGTTGGGGCTTCCCTGGTGGCGTAGTGGTGGAGAGGCCGCCTGCCGATGCAGGGGGACATGGGTTCGTGCCCCAGTCTGGGAAGATCCCACATGCCGCGGAGCAGCTGGGCCCGTGAGCCATGGCCGCTGAGCCCGCACGTCCGGAGCCTGTGCTCCGCAACAGGAGAGGCTGCAACAGTGGGAGGCCCGCGTACCGCAAAAAAAAAAAAAAAAAAAAAGAGTGTATGTTGAAGTCAATGTGCAGCCACTGACTTTCAAAGGTCATGGAGGGCTAGCCAGGTGTGTAAATCATTTGTGTTCCCTTTGTTAGCGCTCTTACTGTGAAGCCGCCATCCACTTGCAGCTTGGGAGATGGTCTCCTTCGTGTCCAGATATAATTTAAAAATTATACCAGGACCTTATCAGAACGTATCTTAGGGATTATCTTGATACATAATATTTTATCCTCATTTACTGTTATGTTTCTTTAATCATAAAGTATGATATTTTCTTTCTCTATAACCAGGTTCCTTCAGTCCCTATTTCTCTCACCACAAAATACTTTGGGGCAGTGGAGAGAAAGCTAGACTGCGTTTCTGTCACTAACTAGTTGGGCGGTGCATTGAAAGGGCTGTGCTAGGTAATCACTATGGTTTCTTTACCTCCAAGGCTCTGCAGTTCTATTCCTTCCAGAGCCTAAGAGGCACCCCGATTCCCATCTCAGCCACTTCTTCTCCGTCCCTCATGAATCATGTGAGACCCCCAGCAGTCCCTGGGTCCTACTTTGGGAGCTAATGCACTTTCATAAGCCTCAGTAGGGACTCTCTTTGCATTTAGCAATGTGAATTCATACTGCCAAAGGGTTAATCTTCCTAGACTAAATGCAGATTGGGTAGAATAAGAGAAGATCAGTGGTTGTACCCGGCCATGAGTGGGGTGTTCAGTCATGCAGGTTTCTAGCCAGATTTTTAGAAATCTGCATCACAGAAGTCACCTGGGTGTCACACCCTGAGGAACTCTAGGTTAATGTGTGGTGAACAGAAATATCAAGTTTATGCCCATAGGGTAGTGTTCATTGGCATGAGCTTAAGCACAGAAAAATATGGCCTTGATAGTGTTAATTTTTTTATGGGCAGTTGCACCATGACTGGTCTTGGAATGTTATCAGCACTGTTGCAGAACTAAAAATGTTACCCTGAGACATTTTATTTTTTTTATTTTTATTTTTTTAATAACAAATTTAATCAGTTATACATATACATATGTTCCCATATCCCCTCCCTTTTGCGTCTCCCTCCCACCCTCCCTATCCCACCCCTCCAGGTGGTCACAAAGCACCGAGCTCATCTCCCTGTGCTATGCGGCTGCTTCCCACTAGCTATCTACCTTACGTTTGGTAGTGTATATATGTCCATGCCGCTCTTTCACTTTGTCACAGCTTACCCTTCTCCCTCCCCATATCCTCAAGTCCATTCTCTAGTAGGTCTGTGTCTTTATTCCTGTCTGACCCCTATGTTCTTCATGAGCCCTGAGACATTTTAAAAGGTCAATAAATATCTGGTTTTAAAACACAGACATTAAAAGCAGTATAAACTTGGAAAGTCTTTTTCGGTTGTTGTTGTTTTAACTTTGGAGTGTTAAAGCTGCCTTTTCCTTCCCTTTCTCAATAAGCAGTTGTTTGGCTTGGTAAGCTAAATGATTCTTTGATGATATGACATTGAGATGCTTCTACTTTGACAAAAAAATGTCTGGTGATGAGACCCTGTCCCCTTACCAGGCCACTTTGGCTTCACAGGCCGTGCTTAGAGCTGGGGCTGCACACTCTCTGTGTGCTGTGCCGAGGACAGTCCTTTGATGTAGAGGGAGTGGCTCTCAGGGAGAATGGACATCATTTCACACCGCGACCGCTTGAGTTCAGCACATGCTTAGAAAGCCAACTGCCATACCAGGGGCACCTGGGGATAGCTGTCCTCTGGGATTGACTCTCACTGGAGAAATGAGACTAGTCCCTACTACTGTCTACAGAGAGAGGGGTCTCAGGACAGGGAGGGTCGTACCTCACACGTAAATGTGGCCAAGGAAGCCTCAACTTCTTGTCCTCACTTTTAAAACATAAAAGCAGTATTATAAAAAAATTGAAAAATTGAAAACAACTTTACTCTCTTATGTTTGGATTGACTCTGCCTGATTAACTTTCTTACCGTTTCACCTTTTTCTTGCTTAATGTTTTATCCTAAACATGGGCTTATATTTTCCCATTAACTTTATAATTATTTTTGCAATTATGGGTGTTAGTCTATCTGTGTACAATAGTTTAGTTACTTTTCCCCCTATTATTAGTCTCTTGCATGATTTATAATTTTATACCATGAAATGTAACACTACAAGTAAACTAACAAATGTAACTTTTACCTGTCATTGGTATGTATTTAGGAAAATTTCCAACAATAGAATTATAAAGACAAAAAGTATAAACATCTTAATTGTTTTGTACATACTATATGTATTTTATGTATCTGTATCTATTTCTTTCCTTGCTTTTTTACAGGGTTCTAACAGTTTTCAAAGCCTCTATCATATGAGTGTACTTACTTGCACTGAATTTAATATTTAAAGTATATTTTAATATATAAAATTTAAAATTATAATTAGATATACAAATTGTATAAATTGTATATATATAGATATATATCTATGTATATCTATACAGATATAATATGGAATACTAAAATTTCTTTGTTATGAACTTCAATTATCTTGAAGATGAGTAATTTGTTCATGTACTTAGGATTTATTTTTCTCTTATTTGAATATCTATTCCTGTTCTCTCTCTATTCTAGTTTTTATAAATTTGAATTAACAAGTTAGCTAGATGCCAACCCTTTGGTATAATACATCTTTTAAAACTTTATCATTTATTATCTGGATTCCGATGCTAGACACTAGTACATTGTTCCTTTCTGACTGGGGGTCAGTGAGTTTGTAAATATTTTGTATTATCCATTTTTATTGTGTGTGCTTGAATGTACACAGTGAAATAATTCCTTTTTTTTGTTTGTTTGTTTTGTTTGTTTTTGTTTTTTTGCGATACGCGGGCCTCTCACTGCTGCGGCCTCTCCCGCCGCGGAGCACAGGCTCCGGACGCGCAGGCTCAGTGGCCATGGCTCACGGGCCCAGCCGCTCCGTGGCATGTGGGATCTTCCCGGACCGGGGCACGAACCCGTGTCCCCTGCATCGGCAGGCGGACTCTCAACCACTGCGCCACCAGGGGAGCCCTCCTTTTTAAATGACCGTTAGGAAAATGCCCACAACACCTATGCTTTGGGCCAAGTGAGTGTGAATAAAAATTAGATATATATTTTGAAAATTTAAATATATAAAAATTTATATATATGATAGATATATATAAATTATAGATATATACATATGAATATGAAGGCAAGACTTAGACAACACTATTTCTGAGTCCACTTAATGGCAAGCTGTGCCATAATGAAGCCTACTCTCTTTTTAAAGTCCAAGTAAAATGGAAGACACCAAAGGTTTTACGTACTAAAAAGAGCACTGAAGAACTAGCATAATTAGCTTTAGGTGTCAGAGAAGTCTTACACAAGTTGAGGAGCTACTCAAGGTGTACTTGAACACCAGAGGTAAATGATACCTTCATTTTCCTGGCATCAAGTGAGGCTGGGGTTAGAAACACTGTTACAGAGAGCATGACCAGCACTTTTACTAGGCAGGGTGCCGAAAGGTTAGGAAACCTGTTCTAATTTGGCAGGAGATTACCTGGAATCCACTTGTGTTTTCTGCCATGGTTAACCTGTAAAGCATGGTGATAGTTTTCATTTTTCAGTCACACCATGAGTGTGTTTTGAGTTCATCATAACTAAGCTTGATGCATTCGAAGTAGAGCATTTTGTCCGTGCCATATTCCAAATTTGTTAGCAAGGAGATTTTTTTAATAGGTGACTTCTATCACAACGAATCCATCAGCGGATATTTTTTCTTTTTCAAGCTAGATACAAAGATATAAGATAGAGAAATCAGAAATCTTTTTCAGAGAGTTAGAAACTTGGCCCTGGGATGACAACCCTCATTTAATCATTAACTTAACATGCTACCTAAGGTAGATACAATATTCAACAAACTCTCCACGCCTAAGCATATTAATCTCAGAAAATGAGGGCAGCCACATAATGGCAGCCTGACCGCCAAGGAGCAACATTAGAACATGCAAGTAAGCACATGGAAAATGGGCTTTGGTGTACTGAGAGTAACGCCACTCACAGTATTATGATATAGTAATTTTATATATCTACATTACAGTAATGTATATAGTAATAATGCAAAGTATTATTCCAAAACTGAATAAGAGGTGCTTATTCCCTTCAATCCTTAAAGAACTCCTTGACAATTCAGCACCTTGGTCTAACAATTCCAGACCTGACTTGCTGCTGTTTACTAATTAAATCCACTCAGTAATTAGAAAGAACTTGTGTGTCTCCCCTGTCCCCATCCCCCTCCCTGCCTGAACTTCTTAAACAAGCATCGGGTATGTGGTAAATGGTGCGTTTTAATAAATGTTTTGTAAAGGCCAATTATTCAGTCAATATTGAATCCTGTGATAGGAAATACAGCTGCGTAGCTACAGGGAAGATGTCTACATACTGTTGGCATCTGTTTGCTAGGTAATGTTCTTAAACGGCCTGGCCTTCCTCCAAACTTTGATTATTCATAAATCTGTTGAGTGTGGTAAATTGCACTATTAGCGTTTAATCTTTTATTGAAGCAAACTCAGGAGACTGAAATCTATTTGCTTTAGCAAGCTTGTTCACTGATAAATATATGATTTAAAATTTTCCTTTTGTGAATTCCTCAGTGCAAGAAAAACACAGCTGGGCACGGCACAAATCATATTTATCTTTTCATTAACTAAAGTACAAGAAGATAGTACCATTGGAGGCTTATAAGGAGGGATTGCTAAAGAACAGTCCTCCTCCTGTTTGCACACCCACTTGAGAAAAACTTTCCAAACAAGTATTTGAGATACTTGTGAGAAAAGCTGGTTGAATCGTCAAAAGAAGACCAAGGGAATGTATATAAGGTAGTTGGATTTCAGATAACATTTTTCCCCTGAGTGTTCAGATTGGTTAAATATTAGAGGAAGGGAGATAATGACACTGTTTGCCGCCATAAGCTTAGACATATACCTTTTTTCACAAGGTTGGTTTGAAAGGCATATCAAAGATTTTCCATCCCAGATGCTTTAGTTTCAATGTGGTAAAGGGCATTGTAGGTAGAGAAAGATTGCTTGGCTCTGCCAGACGGGGACATAGAAACTTTATATATAGACTTAATAATAGATATAATTTTTTGCTTCTTGTGAATAAAACAATAAACTAATTGGCTGTCATTGTGGGATTTTTAAATACACATATTTAAAATTTTTCAGCATTATTCCCTCTGCTAGCAGGAAGGTTATGAAAAATTCTGTGAGATTTTTGAGGGTGCTTATTTGCAATGTGCACTAAACCAGGCCATTAGGGGAAATCTTCCTGAATGGAATAAGTGACTTCTGGCTTACATGTGTTAACAATAAATTCTTCAGTTGGGAGAGTAAGATGAAATTACAGGAGTCTTCCCCAATTTTCCCTGCATCTCTGGATCACGAGGAATGACATTGTGTTTCTCTAGTACCTCCAACCCATGGCAAAATGACATATACACAGTAGGTGGCTAATAACTACAGATTGTGTACCTCTGCAGAACTGTTGGGCTCTGCAAAAATGGACTATGCTATAGATATGTTCTTCTGTCACCTTCCTACCACACCCCAGAAGCACTCAAGAAGAAGTAGGGGGACTGGAGAAGGGAGGCTCCTTTCCAGCCAAGGGCAGCAGAGCTCCAACCACCTTGAGCTCCACCCTGACCCAGGGCTACCCCCAAATAGGCTAATGCTCCATCGTAAGAGTGGATCAGCCTGGGCCGGGGTTAATCTCTTCCCTACTTCCCACCCTCTAAGGCTCCTAAGTCCCTTTCCTAAATAGAGCTAAAAGAAGGCAAAGGCAACTCCTTCTTGCCTCAGTTTACCTATCCTAGTCAGATTCTTCGAGAGGCCAAAATATTTTCTGTTAGTGATGGCATTTATTAAAACATTAGCTTACTTTAATTAAAACTTGTTTAAACTGTCATCTGCTGGTTTGTGGATTCTAGGGTTTGTAACTACTTGTCCTTCTTATTCCTCTTTTATTTTAAAATTCACCAACCCAATATTAAGTTTTTTCTTTTTCACATGGACATTTAAGGATGGTATTGGAAAAGTAAAGATGGGTAGTTAAAAATCACAACTAGTAAAATGAAAGGTGTTTTCTTAATATCATTCAGCCCAACTCAATATAAAGAGAAGAGAACTGAGGTCATGAGATGTAAAGAGAGTTTTTCAAAGGCCACATGGTTCATGGAAGGGCAAGGACTAGAAACCAGGCCTCAAGCCAATACTTTTTCAACTTCCTTGTTTTTATCTGTATGAGTAACAGAAACTCCAAAATAGTGGCTTAAAATTTAAAAGAAGTATGAAGGCTGGCGGCCAGTCATGGGTACGGCAGTTCTATGTTGTCATTAGGACTCCCGATCCTTCTAGCTTCTGCTGTACGGTTATTAGGTGTGACCTCCACCCGCACGTTCTCAAGATGGTTGCAAAGTGCCAGCCATCTTGTGCACATTCTAAGCAAGAAAAATGTTAAGAACAACAAAGAAGAATGGTGCATGCCAGTAAGTCAGTTCCCCTTGAAGGGCATTTCTGGAAGCCCCTACCCAGTGATAACTGTATATCTAATTGACCAGAACCAGTGCAGCTGCAAGGCAAGCTGGGAAATGTATTCCTTCCTTCCTTCCTTCCTTCCATCCTCCCTCCTTCTCTCCCTCCCTCCTCCTTTCTTGCCTGTCTCTCTCTCTCTCCCCTACCCTCTTTCATGCCTTAAATAATATTGGATCTGTTATTAGTAAGGTCAAAAAGAAGAATTGATATTGGGCAGGCAACTTTTTGTCTCTACACCCCTATGTTTCATATTAAGCAATTACTTTAGGGTTTAGAAGCATAATATTTTACAATATTTTTTCTTTAATGGTATTTCTTCAAATTGCCAGTATGAAAAGACCAAGTATAATATGGGATCAGGTATCGCTTTATGTGAATGAAACAATGGGAGGATAACTTAGGAACTATCATGTCTGAATTGTGTGTTGTCTTTCCCTGTTCAGTGAGACGTTGTTTCCATTGTTTCCATTGGCTTGAAAGTGAGACTGGCAATGAATACCACGCTGACCTCACTGAGGCATGCTTCGTAGATAACTAATGAAGACCATTTAAATATTTAGAAGTAAATAGCAAATAGTTTGCTTACTTCACCCTGCATATTTTATGCGTACATAATTTTCAAATGCCTGAAATTGCAACTCATATTAAGTAATTTAAGATCATGACTAACAATGACAGAATCTCTCAGGACTTACTGAGAGGAAGTAAACTCACTAATGCATAACTTTACCAGCAGATGCATTTGTGGGCAGCACCGAGGAGAATTTATTTGCCAATATCTTCATTGGTCATGAGATTTATGGTGCTGTCTGGCTATGAATTTGTCTCTAACTAAGGTTAGTTTCCTTTGTTAATTCCTTTTATTTATGTTGATTTTAATCTAAGATAATCATTTAGAGTGAGAAAGTGAAAACCCTCCTGAATGTCAGACTGGCAGCTGTGTTCCTCGTAACTAGCACACCCTATGTATAGTGTTTGTTCTTGGCAGGATACAGATTAGAGACTTCTGAAGACATCAAGGAGGTTTCGAGAAGCAATAATGCTGGGAGGCTGCCACACCCGGAAATCCATTAATGTCACTGTGTCCTCTTAGTGGAGAGTGGCTTTACAGCCTGGCGCTCCCGACTCCTTAGCCACTGACTACCTCAGTGCCATAGTGAAGAGGAAGAATTGGAATGTGATATGTCACCCGGTGTGCATGGGAAAATGTAGTCAATAACGGGGTAGAACCCAGCCTCTTCCATTAGACCTTTCGTTAAGTATTTGACTCCATATGCGTTCACTTACCACTTTGTTCTCCTTCTGGTGTTCTCTGATGTCACACACCCCTTCACTCCAATCTCTAACCCGAAAAGAACCGAACAGCAAGGCTTGTGAGCCTGAATCTTCCAATGATTATCTCTGTGTCAAATTCCAAACTCACCGTTTTGAAAATTGAACCTTTACAACTACAAGTTAGAGACATTAATATTAGTATCTATAAAACATCGGAGTGCTTCTTAAGTGTACTTTGCCAGATAATTGTTGCACAGTTTTGCTATCGAGCAAGAATATTGTGAATATATTGATTTTCAAATAACAGAGTGTCTTTGGAGCCCATCTCTGTCTGCACGCATGGCACGTCCGGCTGCCTGTCTGGATTCCATCATGCCAGCTGCCATATCTTATCAGTGCAGAGCCCTATGAAGAGGATCCTATATATTAGCCACAACATGACCTGTGTGACCAGGATCAGCCCCGCCAATTACCCCACTGATGGTGCAGTGATTTAGAAGGAACAGCTCAAGGATGCCATTATTTACCATATATCATAGCCCAGGATAATGTTGACAAAATCGTTCCCCAAAGATTGGGGTTTTATATATCAAGAATATTGGCAACTGAGCTTTCTCTTAACTTCTTTCTGTTTTGCTGCCGCTTAAGCAGATCCTAATTGGTAGACATCCTGACAGGTCTAGCTCCTGACTAATATAACTACTCAGAACAACAGTTAGTCCTGAGCACACAGTCCCCAGCCAGGCTCCTGGCAGGAGTCCATGGGAATAATATCCTTCCTTTGGCAGCTGCCTGAGCAACAGTCTGTGGAAAGGATGAGAGTGGGTCTCCGTTTAGCACTTTAGGTTGAAATACTCGTTCTTTACATAGAAAGCTTCAAAAACTTGTGAAAAATAAATAAATTAAGCCAATATAGTATGTGCTGATGTGGACATTGTATTTGAAGCAGAGATACATCTCATAGTGAAAGGGAATGAGATGCTACAGGAGAAATGGCCCCTAATTATCTGTGTGTCTTAGGTAAGTTACTTAACTTCTTTGGATCTGCTTCCTTATCTACTTAGCAAGCTTTTGGATTAGATGGCTTCTAAGACCCCTTCCCTTCTAACATTCTGTGGTTCCATTTGGAGTAGATAGTTTCAGAAATGCAATCATATTTGTACCTGACACTTCGCTGTTTTAAAATTAAGTGGTTTTTAAAAATTTATTGCACCATTATTTCCACAAAGTACTTGAGGCAGCTTACAAGAAAAATACAGGTACCAAAAAAAATCCCCCCAAAAACAAAAAAACAAAACCCAACACTATTATCATAAGATAAATACTGAAGAGTAAAAGAAGGGGGAAGGCAGCATATATAATAACCAATTCTGGAAAGAACTATAAGAAAGTACTGACTCTTTATCTCTGAGCTTCCCAGCAACCAAAGCAAAAATTTATGGAAGAGAAAATGGCACATGGTGGTGTTTATTTTCCCATGTTGCATGTTTGTTAGATTCAAAATTTCCCCAGGGATTTAGAAGTTAAGTATATCATGACATTGGGAAAAATCTACCTAGATTTCAGGTTTAAATTCTAGGGCTATCAATCGTGCACTTAGAATGCCTAACATTTGAATCTATCCTGCATGGAAGTGTTCATATTCCTTTCAATCTGTTAATTAATACCATAGTTTATTTTCCTATCTCTACATTTACTTTGACTAGCGTCCTGGGCCAGAGTTGTTTTTTTCCACATGGAATAAAAAATAGTTTTGGTTTGTTATCTTTCTATCAATGTAGTATGAAATTTAACATATTAAAAAGAAGCAAAAATAATTTTACTTAATAATAAATCTTTCATTAAGATTGTAGGATTTATACTCATGTTCCCCTATTTCCCCAATTCCTTTACGCTAAATCAGGGAAAGGGACATTATTAAACAAGCAACGGCTCCTTGTTTTTAGCTATTATAAGCAACCTTTTTTTTTTTTTGGCTGGTTAGGTTTTTTTTAATTTATTTTATTTATTTATTTTTTCTTTTCCATAGTAATTTATTTGTTCCCTTTAAAGTACATTTATTTTTTTTAACATCTTTATTGGAGTATAATTACTTTACAGTGGTGTGTTAGTTTCTGCTTTATAACAAAGTGAATCAGCTATATGTATACATATATCCCCATATCGCCCCCCTCTTGCGTCTTCCTCCCACCCTCCCTATCCCGCCCCTCTAGGTGGTCACAGAGCACCGAGCTGATCTCCCTGGTATGCAGCTGAGCTATTATAAGCAATCTTTTCTAATCTTTGATAGTCTAACTTCCATTTACTTTAAGAAAGCAAACATAATTTTCTTTAATATTTCAGCAGTGAAATTAATTGGAATCTAGAATTAACTTTCTCCTTTCTTTCAACCATCCTATTTATGAGTGAAAGAATGTTTAAAAGTAGACTGTGTGTGTATGTGTGTGTGTGTGTGTGTGTGTGTGTGTGTGTGTGAAGTGCTCTGTATATGATCTAAAGAGAGATTTACACACGGACCTCCTGCTCCTTCAATTTTCAGTGACAGGACTTAAATACCTTTTATCTTGAAGAAAAAGTAACAAATAGCTCATGTATACTCAGCTCATTGTTAAAGGGTGATTTATGAGTTTTCCTGTTTTGGATCAAGAGAAAAGACAGGAGAAAGTGTTTGGGAAAGAGGCAGCCAAACTGGGGAAAGGAGTGCCCATCCCCAGCCCTGCTCCAGCCACTGTAGAGGTAGTAGCAGCCTGGTACATCTTTGACATCACTCCTTGTCTCCTATGTAGGAGATGTGCCTCTTTGGGCAAAAGCAAAACAAGTTCATTCTTTCTGTCACTGTATTAGTCACAGTCATGAATGTCAGTTGCCTCAACAGACAATTCCCCCAATCTCATGGCTTAACACAGCAACAGTAGATCTCTCGCTCCATCAGTGTTCAGTGCTGGTTGGTGGAGGTTTCTCCAGAAATGAGCTTGAGGACTCAGGTTTCTTTGTGATGCTACCATTGCAACACAAGCTTGTTAATTACCTGGGGAGAGGAAGAGAGCAATGGAGAAGAATCACCGACTCTAAAGTGCCTGGACTCAAGTGACTCATCACCTTTGTTTACCTCCCTTTTGTCATATTCAGTCACATGGCTCTAGCCCAGTGCGAGAGAAGCTGGGAAACAAGGGGATTAAATAAGGAATTGATGTGATATGAGAATTGGAGACATCATTTCCTTGATATCTGAGAAACATGTTGTGTAACCTAAAGTTGATTTCCATAATGAGTCAGAAGTCTTCCTGGAGGAAGCATTTGAGCTGAGCTTTTTCATTTGAGTAGGAGTTTGGTCAAGAAGGGCACGTTAGGCACAAAGGCCTATTCTCCTGTTGTGATAGTCAAATACCAAAGTATGTGCCAGTATGCTGTGAAATAAAGGCATATTGTTGTCAATAATGTGACTTTGGTCAGCAGCAGTCTTCGGCCAGGAGTGGCAAAGACTTATTATTTTTAAAATTTAGGATGTTGCTATTAGAAGTTACAGTGGAAGCTCCTATAGAGCACCATGTCTTCTGATCTATCCACCAACTTTTCCAAGCACCTGGATCAGGGCCTGGCCCAATGTAGACATTCCATAATTATTTGATGAGCAAATAATGGAACTTGCAAAGGACTCAGCCCTATGTGTCTATTTCCTTTTTCCTGCAAAAAAAAAGAGAAGCTGACTGTGGCTGATCTACACAGAACTTTGAATGTCTTACATCAATAATTTGACACACTGCACAATTAGTCAATAAACATAGTACTCTCCATGCACGTAAAATCTGATATTGAATAAAAGCCAAAGAAATATAGTTTAGATCTTTTAGTCAAATAATTTTTTTGTCTTCTAGAGTATCACTTTGGCTCTTGTAACAATGTAAAATTACATTAATTTAACTTTTATTTAGGATCTACTATTTCAGACAGAGGCTGTTAATGTTTACACTGTTTATAAAGAAACAACTTGAGAGGAAAATTTATTATGCAAGTAGGATTCCAAAGAGAATGAACAAACTACTTAGGGAAAAAGTAGTCTATGATCATGGAATGTTTTTCATTGTTTCTTTCTCATATCCTTGGAATCATATCCTTGGAACCAACCGCTAATCTATACACTGAATTCTGACACACATTAAGGGCCATCTTTTCATTAATGATTTGTTGAACATCTGTCCTAAGTATGACTAAATAGTTTAAAATATTCAGTGACAGAATGCATTAACAAATGACAACCAAACCTGTTTCTCCGCCTGCAAGGAAATTTAAGAATAACTATTTATCCTGTCTTGTTTCTCTCAGAAACTCCTGTATTGACGAACAAATAGAAAAATCTAGATTTTGTTTCAACATATATTATCATCCTTGACAAGTGTAGAAACTGAAAAAGAGGGAAAAATAGAGCTCAGTGTATAGCTATTTTAGCAGACTTTGATCATGTTGGAATATGGGCAGTGAATAAAGACTGATAAACTCATAGAGTTCTTTGCCATGAAGGCTACTTTAGCGTGAAGCCAAAAAAATGAGAGGGGTAGGCTGACTTTTCGCAGATTTAACCAAGAACAATGACACCATTTGCAACCACAGTACAGAGCCAAAAAAAATCATTGCCAGCATGCCAATGTATACTCCCTAGAGAATAACTGGAAAATGAGAAACGCCTGTCAGAGATTAAGTTCTATTTCTAATGGAAGCACAGAGCAGACTGATGTCTTTTTAATGAAAATGAACATATCACAACAGATGAGTTTTATTTGTTAGTTTCAATGTGAGCTCTTTAGAACTCTGGTCACTGGATATATGCTTTTTAAAAGGCAAACTTCACAATGTGATAAGTTTAGCCAATTTTGGAACCAATGTAAATGAAACATTTAGTGGACCAAATGTCAGGGAATCCAGCATTATCAAAAAATAAAGGGACACAAAGCTATTAATACCAACTGATACAAGATTAGAGATTAATGACCATTTTCTCCATTTTATACATGCTTTCATCATAATAGATAACATGTAAATAGTTACTTGGTGTCAGTCACTATTCTAAGCACTTTATAAGCATTAACTCATTAAACTCTCCTAAGAACCCATTTTACAGGGGAGGACACTGAGGCACAAATAGATTAAATAACTTGATCAAGGTCACACAACTAGTGAGCTGTGAAGTTGAGATTTGAATCCACATAATCAGGCTCCCGAGCCGGGGCACTTACCTCAGTACACTCCTCTGCTTTTAGTGAATATATTCTTTGTTGAATGCTTTTGGTCAATATTCTCTGGACTCAAGTAGGCCTTACACTGAAAAATAGAAGACATTTTGAGGAAAAGAAGAAAAAGCATGATCACAACAGAACCAAAAAACCTAATCATAACATTAAATGACGTTCTCAGGACTGATCTTTAAGCCAGACATATTGGATAACATAAGTTTTCAGTCACTACCTTAAGATATGTGGGAAAAAAAGATTGAACCATGGAGAGTTGCAAAGTGGTAGCTATTAGGGCAGCCCAAATTGTTTCTCCAAGAGAAAGTAGCCAGCAGTTAAGGAAACAAAAACAAAAAAATGTGTAGGACATTTTGCCCTATTGTCTCGGCTTCTGTCTTGGCTCCCTTGACCTGGTAAATATGACACAACTCATTAGGACAGACCTTGATAGAGGAAGTGTCAGCCATAGTAGCTCAGTATTTCAAATTGAAGAATTTTATTCATTAATGATACAGTAGACAGTGACTGAGATTTGGGATTCCAAACCCCAGATACCACATTGTCAGTGTCCAGTGTGTGGCCTCAGTCTTATCTATAAAATAGGGGGCTTCCCTGGTGGCGCAGTGGTTGAGAGTCCGCCTGCCGATGCAGGGGACACGGGTTCATGCCCCGGTCCGGGAGGATCCCACATGCCGCGGAGCGGCTGGGCCCGTGAGCCATGACCGCGGAGCCTGCGCGTCCGGAGCCTGTGCTCCGCAACAGAAGAGGCCACAGCAGTGAGAGGCCCGCGTACCGCAAAAAAAAAAAAAAAAAAAAAAAATGGAATGCTAAAATGGTCACTTTATTCGTTTTTTTTGAAGTGTTAAATGAGATTTAAACATGTGGGTATGTTATGAAGGCACTTTTTAACTGAAAACAGATAATAGTTGATATTATTAATCTTAAATACCTCCATGTGACTTGATAGGTTTTAGAATTCTTTAGGGCAGTGGAGGTGCTTAAATTCTTTGTGTAAAATTTTCATTTTGTGACTTTGAATGACATAGGCATATTGATCACTCCCCATTCACAGAAAATTGGTACGGGTATACTCAGAGTTGCTAGACAAATTCCCTGAAGTAAGTATCATCTGAAAGGTGAGCTAGTACAACCTAACCAAAACAACAACAACAAAAGGAAGACAAAAAAAACCCCAAAAGCAATAACTACAGCAACAAACTCAGAAGCACAAAGGTCAGAGAAAGAAGCCAAGAAGGATTTGGTGAAGGGATTAGAGCAGGAGAGGTTAATCCTTGGTTTAATATGGCAATCAACTCAGCAGAATTCAGGAGAATAGCAATGGAGATACCAATGGATTTATCTTTTTTAAATGAGCAACTGGAAATAATCTATGGCTTAGGCAAGTTGCCTTACTTCCCTGGGCTTCAATTTCAAAGCTGTGAGAAAAAGGTGATTGTGAGTAAATAAACTCTAAAGTACCTCCTACTCCGGTTTTTACGATCTTTCTATGATTCTACCCCAATGTATTTGTCATGAGTTTCTAAAATCTACTTTTTCTTTTAATGCATTCATTACCTCTGTTTGCACATGGTAGTTGCCTCCTTGTGAAATAAGATATCAAGATAGGCATGTATCAAAATACAATATATATTTGACATCTCTAAAGAAAGTAGAAGCAATTATCCACATAATTCAGGCAGCTGTTCCACAGTTCACTGGTCTTACTTGATGGTGGAGAAAAAGCCAAAATATTATGTGATAGAAGGAAAAAAGGGAAGGGAGAAGAGAATAAACCAAGGTCTTTCTTTTGAGAAGTAATTATTTTCACCCTCCTTGGCTGAGTTGCCATGGTCCCCAAATCGGAAGAATTAGTATCGAAAAATTGCGCAAAAATTGGTCTACACGAAGTTTGGGGATTTTCTTCAATGAGGCCCTGACTAAAAACCTTAAGATTAAATAGCTGACTAGCCTCAGTCTAACACTGCATAGAATAAACTGTTACTCCAACACAAATACAGAGTGGTAACAGGAGATTGATCAACTTTGGTAGAAAATTTCAGCTTTGATGCCAGAAATTCAAAATTATCCTGGCAGAGGAGAAGGACACACTTAATGTTTTCTGGATGAAGCATGTAAATTACCTCATTCTTAAACATTCCCTGGAGGCCATTATTATTTTTTTATCCCATTCCCAAGTATTACTCACAAAGTGGTGGAAAGGGATGACCAATTTCTTAAAATGCTCTTGACAGTGTTTGGTGTTTATAATGTATATTGTAGCCTTAGCTGAAGGCCAGGTACATTTACACCAGGCTATTTATACTTCTCTAGCTTTGTTCTGTCCTTTCCTTTCCTTTCCTTTCCCTTTTTCCTTCCTACCTCCCTCCCTCCCTCTTTCTTTCTTTCTCTCTTTCTTTCATCATGGATATCGTTTTAATTCATTTTTTTAAAACCAGCTCTAACATCTTATGAGTCACTCGTCTTACATCCATTATCACTGTGCTGGCCGTCTCCCTGGAAGGCTGCCATGAAGCAGTCTCTGCCCAGCTCCAGCTCTTCCTGCCCTAGGACTTATTTCAGGAGAATCAGCATCTTGGCATCTTGGAAGTTAGATGGCTGTAAGCCTGCTCTGATGGGACTGGGACCCTTGGAAATTACACCTACGTTTCCACATCTGTAAGATCCTGGAAATGAGGGTATGAGAAGGTAAGAGCAGGGAGCCTCGACACTCTCTTCCATCTTTCCTGTCTGTGGTTCAGAGCTTACCTTTCTGAATTTCCTTCTGCTGATGCCTGAGCATATCTGCTGGATCCAGCTTAAAACATTTTGATATCAACATCCAACAACTCCCCGAGTGGAAACATGTCTCCTCTTAGACTAGTTCCATCTTCTGCCAACTTGAAATCTGTGCTATTGAATCCATTTATTTTCCTCTTACATTCTCTCAGTAAATGTCATGTCCTGCATAGCACTTGATTCCTTAATATCACTGTTAGAAATATTTGATCAAAGAGTGAAATCATATGTTGGTGCTGGAATGTGTATGCCACTGAATTACTTTTATTTCAGGATAACTTATATATAACCTGGAATTTTAAGTTCAGTAGAACAGGCAATGTATTTGTTTGGAGGGCAGGACCATTAAAGTCAACTATTTTTTTTCTTGTTTGAATTGGATAAGATTGTACTATGCCCTTTACGTCACAGTAGCACCCTAGTGGTTATCATATTGCATTAGTTACATGAGTTTTCAGGGAACATTATACAGTATATACTGCCTCCAGTAAATACACCAGTCATGCTTATGGTTACATAGTCAGCGCCAGGAAATTTAGGATGACATTCCCTGCAGGTTAGTAATTCTACCCATTATTTATATTGGTTTGATTTGAAACTAGATGAGGCTAAGTATTTTTGAAGAGTTTTCTGACAGAATTCTAGAAAAACTAGAGAATGAATATTTAAAATGCGTTAAATATCTTTGGGTTTTCTTTTTTTTTTGAAATCACCTAAATTTTGTCATAAAGTCAAATTATTGAGAAAGTCAGGAGAGGACTTACATGGAACATAAGGTACAAACACATCTCATCCGTAAATTGAAGCCACTCATAAATAAAAGTCTGACTTGGGTGTGCACTTACAGCCTGCTCCAGGGAAACAAAATTATCCCAATTCTTAAAAAATAGAGAAAAAAATTAGTAATGAGGCTGTGACAGAGGAGTTGAAGCAGATGTGGAAATTGTGGGACATCATCTTGGCAGTTGAAGTAAGCTTACCAGCTGGATGTCTTCTGAAAGTGGGAATTTATCACGTTTAAGCCACAATACAGAAGTCAGGGCTTGAAAATGGTTGTCATAACAACACAAGATTTTGATGCAAACACTAGAGAATTGTAATTAATTTGACCAATAAAGTCTGTGCCGCCATAGCAAATTAGGACTAGATTATTTTGAGCTTCTAAACTAACATCTTACTTCCAAGGAGATCAAACTAGTTCACATCTTCTAGCCTATTTACCTCAAGAAGAAATAGAAAAATAAAGAGGCTGATCATCGAGGCTTCCCCTGAGCTACACCATTTTGTTTTGTTTAATAATCTACAACTACCTACGTCCCCCGTGAGAGGGTCCCTGTACCTAGTGTCCAAAAGAGGCAATACAAGCACAGAGAAAAACCAGATTCTGCAAGTTTGTTTGTTTGTTTTGGCAGTTTAGGTATGGTATCTGACTAGGAAGGATTGCATGGGCTTCTAATGTATAAAAGGGATACTACTTAGTTCACAAGATTGGTGTGTTAAGTGAGATATTGTGTTGGTTTTGTATCCTGGGCACTTGGTGGATATCAGCTTTCCGCACTTGGTGGATATCAGCTTTCCTTTCTCTTCCACTTAAGCTGTTTGCTTCTCTGTCAATTATGAAAACCACTGCAAGCAACGTGAAGCATTAGTAGCTGTGTGACCATGGGCAAGTTATCTAAACATGAAGGAGTTGGATTATCAGGGAAGCCAAATAGGTTTCAACTCTCATGCATCCTTTGCTTTGGTAGATCTCTGATCCTTTGGACAGTTTCAGAAGCTGTGATCTGGCTCCATGGTCTGCTAACAGCAAAGCTAGCCACGCATTGTGAGGAGAGAAGGACACTCGTGGGTCCTGGTTTTGCCATTGCTGGGCTAGGTGAAGTTTAAGACTACACCTAGAGCTATCATTCTGCTCTCCTGTTTGCATCATTCATCAGCCTTCTCTGTCCACTTACAACTTTTTTCATTGCTCTAGAACATTCTAAGTTTTCTGGAATGTTTCCAAAAGTTTTTTTTTCTTTCCTCATTTTCCTTATGATACTCAATAGATATCTTTTTCCTTTTTCATACCTTATGTGAGGGTTTATCTGAAAGTAATATTATCATGTTTGTCAAGAACATGAAAATTTGGGAAAGTAACATTCAATGTGATTTCTTAATATTAAAAATAAAATGAAATGCACAAAAATCATTTTGTTTCTGAGTTAATGTGCTATTAACGTGGTGAAGTCACTATTAGAATGTAAACTTCAAGAGGGCAAAAACTTTGGTCATGAAGAGTGTCCAGAACAAAGTAGGTGTTTACCAGCATTTGGTGAATGAACAAATGAGTATCTGCTGAATTGGGTTAGGAGAGACTCTTGGAACATCTCTTGGCTTGAGAATCTCAGACAGTGACCTCACCACTCTAACAGCACACTGTCTCAGGAACAAAAAAGAAACCAAGTTGAATAATACTTTCCTGAGTTTTCGTGTTCTTGACAAACATGGTAATATTACTTTCAGACAAACTCTCATATAAGGTATGAGAAAGGAAAAAAGATATCTATTGAGATATCTATTGAGTGTCATAAGGAAAATGAGAAAAATGACTTTTGGGCTAGAGTAAAAGCTGAAAGTTTGTTCCTAGGTTTAGAGGCCGAGTCCTTTGATGATGGGTTCAGGGGATTGCCTTCCTGGAAAGGTATTTGGGATATGCTAGATGACTCATCACACCCATAGACCTCAGCCTTTCTTTTGCTTCCCAATGACAGCTTCTGGTTGATTTCAGATGTTCACTCCAAGATTTTCACTTTCTCCTCCCCGAAACTTAGTGCTATAACATAGTTGTAACTTAATGGCGATGGGAACTCAGAAGAGAGAATTTGAATTGATAAAAAAATGGCATCACACAATAGTTATGAGGAATAGCTTATATATATGATTTTGACAAGAAATTATTAAATATATTAGAGGAATTACAGTGTCATTATTCTTTGGATCATCACAATGTAACTCATCACTTATGCTATCGGATTCAATTCAACTTAATCTGATAAGAGTGTATTGGGTGCCTGCCATGAGCCTAGCTGTGTAAAATATGGCTGGGCTACAAAGTATAAAATGTGATGAGGGTAGGCTGTCTGATTGCTTCTTTGTTAGGGTTGCTTTTCTAAGTACGTTTATATTGAATTTATATGTTGGCATTAAGTTGTATTAAGCCATTCTAAAAATTATCACTGCTTTTTTTTCTGGGAAAAATGTTCTGCAAATATATAAATTCAAAAAATAATATGAAGTATACACTGATGTATTCCATAAGCAATAAAGTTTCTGAATAAATATATAATACATAAATCTATGTCCTTCTATCATGAAAATATATAACTTTAAGGTCCTGATAATTAATTTATTTCTTACTGGTATATATTCCAAACAATTTTTAGAAAATGAAATATAATAGCTAAAGAAAGAAAGAAACAGCAGTTGCTCATTTTACAAATGGATGATGAGAATTCCTTTTGTGAAATGCTGAAGAGATGTTTCTTGCCCCTCTCATTGATCAGCTTTGGTAAAGTTTGTTTTTTAAAATTCAGATTCTGTCAGTCATTGTCTAGGTTCAGACAGATTCACAAAGGAATATTTTTTAAAAAGTTGTGGGCACTTTTGTGAAGTTGAAGTTTCCAACCAAATTCAAGCCTTTTGGCATTGGATTAACATATTGTGTTCATGTTCACATTCATTTATACTTGGCAGATTGTGACTTCCTGTTTTGAGGGGGGGAAATGCTAAAAACCTTTAGTTTAAAAAATAGCTGAAAAACTTCTAGTTTTAAAAAAGACTCACAAGGCTTTTGAATGTCAAATGGCTCTTAGAGAAAAATATTTGATGAGTTAAGTGTAAAAAAATAAGAAACATATGGATTAAATTTCACTGAAAATGCACATGGGCTTAAAAATTAAGGGAGAAAGTACTTGGCAAAATGTGGTTTTGGTTTTGCCAAATCCAGAGTTTGAAAATAGATTAAGACATTGAACAAACCCAAACCATACCTGGCTTTAGCCATCTGCTAGCCTGCCATCTACAAAAGCCTTCTGACGAGGCCAGGCCTTTACAAAACTGTTGATGACACCTGAATTTGCCATGTGGTGTCGTTTAGTGCCTCTGTAGGCCAGCTACCTAGAAGGTGTAAATTCACAGCCTCAAACGTTGTTAACAGATTTGTTGTGACGATACTTCCAAGTGTAAACTGTTAATAAGGAAGGAATTAGTCTGAGACATGACTATTATTAATTCAGTGGATGTTATATTTAAATATACAAATTAAGTATTTATAAAACTATACATTATAGTTGTAAATGTTAAACTTGTTTTATATCAAATTTAAATATTTGAATGTTACTATATTTAAATATTTTACTATACTGTAGTACAGAGTTATTAATAGTAATATGCCCTTGGGCATATCCCATAAATCTCCACTTTCTGATCTACTGAAACACCTTTTCTGTTCTTTTCTGATGCCTAGCATTTAGAGCATTTATCATGGTAATCTCCACGTATGTCTTCTCTCCCCTCTCAAACTTAAAATTGATTTTGTGAAGAATTTTTGTCTGATTTGTATTCTTATGTGTCAAAGATACCTAGACTAATATATCTATCTAAATAAATAACTAGATGAAATTTATTGCATGTAAGGATAAATATCTTACAAAATATTTTGATATAATCTTAAAAATGAACTATTATACTATCCTGTCCAGAGCTATCTCTTCTAAGTTTCTTATAAGTTTATAAATAGTGTAATTTTATATTTGATTAAAACTGATTTACACCCACTTCTGAGCAAGAACAAGTTTATAATACATTCCAACATCAAAATCTCAATTAAATAAATGTATATCAAAGACTATACAACAGGTATGCTATACACGATATACATGGTTCGGATTGTCTTTTTTCCTCTGCTTCTTCAAAGATGGTGTAGCAATAAATTCATATGCTAAGTAATTAGAACTCCCCTGAAACACACACATGCTCCCACAGTCAACAAGGCTTTTAATAAATTAGTACCACTTCACTATGCAAGCAGTAGTATGATGTGCCTACATTTTAATTGCACACATATTCAAAAGTTCCACATCTCTCTGTAGTGCTGACCACATTTCATGCTGGAGACACTTGGCCAAGACTCGATTCATATGTCCTACAGGGTTACATATGATGTGGCTCCTCTCCCACTGGGTTACACAGGATATGAGCTGGATCCTGGCGGCTTCTGAAGCAAGAATGAGAGAAGCTCTTGTGAAGTGAATTTAAAGAGAGAGAAAAAACCTTTCTCTGGCATTGAAGTCACTGGAAGTTTGGCATGTCTAACTGGGAGTAGACCTTGGCTCACAGAACTGAGAGATAGCTAAACAAAGATTTGTTCGATTTGATAAACTCCCTGGCTGAGACTGCCTTGCCAACTTTCTTTCTAAAGCAACTTTTCACAGCTGAATTATAAAACCTTGAAAATCAAGGGTTTGTAATGGAAATGCTGACAGATGCAACTAATGTGAAGTTGTACCAACCAAGCATTGCTATCATATTTTATAACTGTCTGAGAAGCTTTTAGAAAGGAATGGTACATTTGCTTCATGGGATCCATTTCCTTTGCTAAAAACTACCAAATGGCCTCATGGTAGATTCCGTCACACTTAGAACTGTCTTGATACTGTTTTTTAATAAAGAGAAATGTTGAAACTACCAACTTCCTGCAAGGCTTGAAAGCAACTGTTGCCTCATCCTATATTCTGGTTTCAAATTGATAAAACTCAGACCCTGCCATTGGTGCCTCAGTATCCATTACTTATGTGTCCTTGGAAAACCGTTCAACTTTTTAGCAATTTTATGAAGAAAGATATTCATAGAGATGAACCTTCTTGTGACTTTTGACCAAATAGAAAAATTTACTGTAATATCAAATTGTCCATTGTGGGCCAGTAAGTGAAAGAAAATTTCAATGCAGTGTTACCATCATCTTAAAGGTGGTATAATTTTTATACAGATACGGAAGTACTAGGTTCCATTATACATCTTTTTGAATTCTTATTTCTTTTTTGTCGCTTCTTAAATTTTATCTAAGGCCAAATATATTTTTAAATTAATTAATTAATTAAATTATTTAGTCAATTATTTATTTAGTTTTGGCTGCCTTGGGTCTTTCTTGCTGCCCACAGGCTTTCCCTAGTTGTGGCGAGCGGGGGCTACTCTTTGTTATGGTGCGCGGGCTTCTCATTGTGGTGGCTTCTCTTGTTGCGGAGCCTGGGCTGTAGGCATGAGGGCTTCAGTAGTTGTGGCACATGGGCTCTAGAGCACAGGCTCAGTAGTTGTGGCACACGGGCTTAGTTGCTCTGCGGCATGTGGGATCTTCCCGGACCAGGACTCGAACCCGTGTCCCCTGCATTGGCAGGTGGATTCTTAACCACTGTGCCACCAGGGAAGTCCCAAGGCCAAATACTGACCATATTTTATGTATGCTCAAATTAGATTTCATAAACAATTATTGGTTAAAGACCACAGTCTTTGGGAAATAATTACTCACAGAAATAACAAGCTACAGTGTTACTTCTCCCTCTACAATAGCTGATGACACTTGGATTTCTGAGAAAATCAGAAGGTTTAAATATAGTTTAAGTTCTAGAAAAATCGGATGGATATCATTTACTCTAATATTCATGAAGGAGAAATGATTGCTCTGGAGGCAAAAGAAGGGCTGCTTGGTCAAACATTTACCTTTTGTTCTTTCATTTTTGCATAAAGGCCTTCACTTGGTTTGTGGGTTCCTCAGCAGAAAGGAGAAGTTACAGTTAACAAATTAATGAAAACCAAGTGATGCCTTTGAAGAATTCTTAAGTGAACCTTAACCAATGCCTTGGGCTACATGTTCAATGTGAACAAAAAAATTAAGGTGAACTGGCCACTGCTACTAAGAGTCAATTGACAGAATACATGGGTCATTAATTTTGTGTCCTTTGTTTTGTCAGTGTGTTTTCGTGAGGCCTGGTAAAGAAAGTAAAACCACTGAAGCTGAAAATTGTCTGCTCTGTAGCTCATTTCCCCTCCCAGCATGCACTGACCCAAGGGAGTGGGCTTCAGGTCACCCGCCCCCATTTCCCTTCAAAACATTCCTGGCTCCTGCAAGTTTGATAACAGATGCAGTAGGTTGGTGGAGTGGTTAATTCTTTGCAAGTTTGTGCTTAATCATATGCAGAGTGTAAGTACCAATAAAAATAAGATGTCCGCTCACACTGTTTTATTGTATTTTTAAAACAAATTTTGAAGGAGGCTCTGTAACCTCAGTTCCAGTCAATTATAGAAGGGGAGAGACTGAAACTTAAATTGCTTGGTTCACCTTCATTCCCTGTTGTGTCATTACACTGTGTGTAATCCCTGAGGGCCACCTTCTGGCTTTTTGCGCTATGAATGAGTGATAGAAAATGCCCATAATACGGGGGTGGTATCCTAGGACTCTGTCTGGCATTAAACTATGTTTAAAGTCACTGTACCCAAAATGTTATTACTTATCAACACTTCCATAATTCTATATCGATGCAATCCAGACTTTCACATTTTATTACCACATAACTTTATTTAAAAATAGATTCTTAAGGATCAAAGTTTTTAAAAGCTCGTTGCCATATCAGGCCAGATTTTCAAATCTCAGCAACACTTTTACAGTCCTTAAAGTAGAAAGGATACAGATTGGCTTGAATTAGAGTGAACATACCTCTGCCACGGGCAAGGAGCCAGGGAAGATTTGCAGATCTTAAGCAAGGAATATTTGTAGGGTTTTTTGATTGAATTGTGCGGAGTAGTCCAGAGATCATAGAACTGTGTGTTCTTCTGTCCTATTCTTTGGATATTTATGTCCGTGTGCTTTGCTTATCAGTGGCACTAGTAGGTGGCACTACATATCAGGTGTAGGGTTTTGAAACAGTCAGAAAAGGTTCTGTTATGGGAGTTTCTCTTCCATTTTTTATAAGCACTCATTTACTCATTTTTCATTTATTTGACTTAGTAATCGTTTTGGTGTTTGTTCATTCATTCATTCACTCATTCATTCAGCAATTATGCCAGGTACATGGGTAGATGTTAGGTAGACAAGGATAAATTAGATAGTCTCTAATTTAAGAAATCTCAGTTTTGTGGGCTTTCAGACATGTAAATAAATATGATACATTATAGAATATGTTGGGCGATAGAACCTTTGTGAGAGAGGGGGATCCTGGAACCCTACCCATGGATGAGTCAATGAGTGGGAAGATGAATGGAGTTGAATTAGTTTTCTAAGGTTACCATCACAAAATACCACAGACTGCAAGGCCTTTCTCCTCGGCTTATGGATGGCCACCTTCTCTCTGTGTACTCACATGACCTTTCCTCCGTGTGTGTGTATCTCTGGTCCCTCTTTGTGCATCCAAATTTTCTCTTCTCCTGAGGACACCAGTGAGATTGGTTTAGGGCCCACCTTAATGACTCATTTTAGCTTAACCACTTTTATAGACCCTATCTCCAAATACAGCCACATTCTGAGGTATTGGGTTGGGGTTAGGGCTTCAATATATGAATTTTTGGAGGATGTAATTCAGCCCATAATGGTACTGAAGGAAGAGAGGTCAAATAAATATGAGACAAAAGGGTATTCCCTGAACAATGCTTAGGAATGCATTCTTGAACATGTTTTACCATGCGTAGAAACAACTCTAAGATCAAGAATTCATGCAATGCAAACTGAGAGGTAGATTTAGCAGTTTTCTATTTTATTTGATAATTGCACATCTACTATATGCAAATCACTGAGCTAGGCTTTGCTGCAGGAGAACACAAGGAAGTAACCAAAGCAAATCATTTGGGGGTTGCCAATCTGTAGAATTTTAACATCTTCATCAGAGGGTCTCAATTCTAGCTACACATTATATTTACCCTCATAGATTTGGATTAATTGGTTTGGGGTAGTTTTCACAAATAATTTTAATATGATTCCAATGATGTTAAATGGTTTAAAATTTGTTAAAAATTCTGAAAGCAAACTTAATAAAAAAATAATAGCTAATATGTTATTTTTATGCTGTGCCAGATACTATCCTAAGCTCTTACACGTATTATCTTAATAATCTTCATAATGATTCTATGTTGTAGGTATCATTATAATAATTCTCATTTTAAAGACGAGGAAATTGAGCAGCTCAGTAGAGCAACTGGTGAAAATCACCTAGCTGGTATCATATTGATTCAAGCTTTGGTTTAATTTTATTCCATCACATTTTTAACAGAGCAATTTAGAGAAAAATATATTTTGTGTAGTCAGACTTGGTGTCCCAAAATTCAGTTTATATATATGCCACTAAGGTTTTTTTTTTTAATTTCTCAGGGTCAAAAGTACTATAACATATCCATCACATTTTAGTCCACATTTTGGGGGGTGTGAGCTAAGCACATAGTAAGCGTTTAATAAATGTGTATTGTCTAAACTGCTAATAAATTTTAGAAATTCTTTTAAGGATTTACAATGTCGCAATGTAACATTGTTACATTGTAACAATGAGTCTCGTACATTTCATTATATGCTGTTACATTGTTATAGTAAAGTCCTTTGTTAATCCTGGAGTACAAAAATTAGGTAGTTAGCTTTTCTTCCATACAAGGATCTTTTTAAATTCTAGACAATTGCCAGAGAAATGGGTGTATGTTTCCTAATATTATTCATAGGATCTGGGGCTAGTGCACTAGTAAACAAAGAACTGGCCCTATGTCTTTCATATGACGAGAGATCTTACTGCAAAGAACAACAGCAATAGGAAGCAGACACATAGGAGGAGAGGTAAACACTTGAAAAGTGTATATGCACTGTTTTAGTTAATAGATGGGATGATTTACTTACGTTTTATAGTATATGATAGCATTTAACATATTTCTAAGAGTGGTAGGCTTGTGTGCTGCATCCTAGTAAAGGGATGCTGTAACAGCTGTGGCTTGGGATGTACCTGTCCATGGAGCCTCTTGCCTTCCACATCAGGCATCATCTGCCAGATAAAGGGCTTGAGAATGTTGTGTAAACATAGTCTGAGCCTGAGACTGGCCAGCCTTTCTTTCGCACCATTTTGTATTTATGTAGCTTACAATGTGTTTTTCTAGGGGATGAAATAACTTGTTCAATGGCCTTCATTATTTATCAAAGCAAAAAACTGTTTTGTTCATCTGATAATGTTTTTAGAGAAAGAGTAGTTTTAATTTTTTTTTTTCATTTAGGCTCAAAACTTTCCCCTACAATATGGATTATTTTTGGAAAATGTTTTAATTGTATGGTTGCTTATTATCAATAAATCAGGCTCAGGGTCAGTATCTAAGAATGTTCCATTAACTCCAAAGAGAAACGTTCACTTTTATTTGGGGAAAAAGTCTTGGCAGACAAGTGGGGAACTACCAGATGGCGAAAGCTGTGCCTCATGGATTATAAGTTTTTCCCTCTCTTCTTATTGATGTCTTAAGCTGAACATGTTCCATCTGTCCACTCTCAATAATGAATAGCGACTTTTTTATTGTAAAGGTAACAAATTCCATATAGGATAAATTAATTCAAGCATATAATGAAATGTACAAGACTCAATGCTCTGTACTGTGTAGATTTTGAGGATTATGTGGGGAGGTGTGGAAATCCAATACAATTTCTAGAGCAAAGCATATTTCTACTTGGGGAAGGCATTTAAAAAATTCTCTTCCTAGACCTCAATTTTGTTCTCCTCTGAGGGATTAAAAATCTGAGTGATCGGTTGTAGGTATTGTTTGAATCTGACTTACCTTTTAAAGTATTAGTTTTATGAAAATGATCACTTAAAACTAACTAATTTCCTATCTCCCACAGTAAGTTATTTTCCTGTCACACGGTAAATAACCGAAGAGCTCTAAGTCACCTTCCGTATGTGTTGACTACTGTCTAAATCCAGCTTGTCATATATAATATGTAGATAAGTTTTAAAATTTCTTTATTCATAGCTTTGGTCTTTTTGAGGCTAACTCCTCTGGTTTGAATTTTTTCTTCTATCTTGTGGCAAGGATGGTGGTTTTTCTATATCTAAACACCAGTATTCTGTTGCTTTTTACATATTTCATTATTGATGCTATTATTATTGATAACACCTACACTTTAAAATAATAACGACAGATATTATTTAAGTTTTGCATATTTTAAATAATTTTGGCAGGACTGAAACTTTCTTCTGTCTCTTGTTAAATGGGTGCCCCAAACACTTCCAATGGAAAACCAATAAAAGAGTCATACCATTCTTTTATTGTTTAAGCAGGATTAAAATTTAAGCAGCTGTTTGGCCTGGTTACTACATGTATTTTTAAAGCCTTGTGTTTTTTTTTGGGGGGGGGGTGGGCGTTGTATATGTCAACTATTTGTGGCAATATGCTTTGAAATGCTGACTCCTTAAATAGCTCAAGACCCTTGGTTTTAATTTCTGTTGTGACAATCTTTCCTTTCTGTGAATATTTTTTTGGTCCCCCTTAAATCTGGAACTGGAAGTTACTCTTTTTTTGCTTACAGATAATTGAAACCGACCAAACTTGTTAAAGTCAAAACCAACAACGCCAGGCTTTATTACACGCTCCCATGTTTGGTTACAGACTCTGGTAGATTCTGCAAATGGCACAATTTATACAGTGGCATGTCAGAAACTTAATGCTGTGATTTTCCTCTTCCTAATGGAGAAGTAAGAGTCTAAAGGGCCTGAGCTGTTCACATGGACTGAATCCCCACGGCTTGGGTGCAGAGGTCTCGCAAAAATGTAGTAAGTGAGAAGGAGAACAAAGATTCTTAGTTGGAGGGGAAAAAAATTGGATCGCCTGTGGCTGAGAAGCTGAGGGGGACAGGTAGGCACAGTGGGGTGCAGGATAATGAGGCACATGGCAAATGTGATGCACAGATGTGAAGCCAACTGTAGCTCCGGCTCCCAAAGTTGTGCATGCCACAGCACCATGCCTGGGGGCTATGTCTACACCAGAACATTTGGAGCAGTAAACGACAGCAACATTAGGTTCAAATTAATCTATTACTCCAGAGCTGTGAAATGTTGGTTGCTTGTTTCAGAATTACATTGCCTGTGGGTGAAATGTTTTAGGTAGATTTTAATGCAAGCTCATGGCTTGCTGAGGAGATTAAGAGGAGAAAGGGAAATTAGAACAGTTAGGAGAGTTGCAGAGGGGCACATTTCTGGTTAAAGTATATGAAAAAGTATCACATATTTCACGGGCAGGTCTGGTCTCCTGTTGGCCACCTGCTGGGACTGAAATATCCCACATCGTAATGAAGGCAGGTTTGCAGAAGTCTTGTAAATACTTGAGCCCTGCAATTGAAGAAGGCAGACAAAGGCGGCTTTGGGGTCTCCTGGAGACTTTTGAGGGTTAGACCTGTCAAGCGGGTGCTCCAAATGAATTTGGTAATTTATTATTCTGCACTTGTTAAGTGGCACATGTAAAATTTTGCATTTTGGTTTTTACCTTATGAATTTAAGTAAACTCCCCAGTATCGGGTAGCCTCATGACTCTTCAGAGTATGTTACAGAGTCATCTTGTCCCCCTCCCTCTGCCCTGGTTCCTTCACTGATATTGGCAGGTCCATTTTCCCAAACCTGTGTGGGACTCCAACCCTATATTCTTCCAAAGTGGAAAAACTAAAACTTGAATTAACCTGGAATTTTTCTGTCAATTAAATAGAGTTTATTCAATCAGAATGGGGGAAAAAAAAACTGTTTGGAAGTATCTATAAAGAATTTTTTTTTTACAATATTGTAGTTTTTCTTATAAAAACACTTAATTGAAATGCCTAAGAGCTGCCCAGCACAAAAGTCAATAAAACCCTAGAATAGAGTTTATAAGGGTTGTCTATGTACATAATTAAATCCTTCAGGCACTTTAAAACTTTGCAAAATAAATGGTTATGCAAGAATAGCCTGCTGAGAGAAGAAATGCTTGTATCAGCTTTAACCAGCTGCCCTGTGTTCCATGTTCCTGGGTTGGAATGAGAAAGCTATTAGAACACTGGAAGACTGCAAGCCACATACAAATCATCTTTGTTACTGACACTTGGGGGAGTACTTTATAGTGGCTGTCAAGACCAATACAAAACATGGTTTGTGCCTGCAAAAGTCAAGTGCCATTATTTAAGAAGAAGATGTTAGTAATCCGAATAACTGAACAACATCCAGGATCTTCATTGAGTTGAGCTGCTAGAGAAGCAGATTTATTACTGGGTCTGACTTAAGTAAATGAACATGGAGGTTTGCATTCTAGATTTGATGGAATAACAAAGGTTAATTACTTGCAATGATCTATGCTGGAAAAGGAGTAAAAGGGGGAGAACTGTATTGAGATTTAATTTCCCCGTTCTTTGGGGAACACTATTGAGGGGATGGGATTATTATGGGGGGCAAAGGAAGGAGTGCTAAGAAAAAAAAAAAAAAAAAAAGGAAGGCAGTCTAATGAATGTAACCAATAGAAAAACTGTAGGTTTGTTTCTCTCCCTGGCCCTCAAAGTTATGATAAATGATAGCACAAGGAAAAGATAACCTACCATGAGAGTAGGATCACCAAGGCCAAATACTAAAACTCCCAGCTGACTGGCCCATACACTGCAGCCTCTGTTCGTGTTTATTTTTTCTGCTCACTCTTGGTTTCGTCAATCAGTATGATAGACGATAAGTCCTGACTAGAGCAGCCCGCGTCCTGCTCTCTCACGGTGGGTAGCATGTTGTGGTTGGCGCCAAGCAGTCGGAGGATCGCCCGCATCAGGAGCACCAAGGGGATGAGGTTCCGAGCAGTCTTCCAGCAGCCGGCTCCTTGGAGAATAGCAAGCAGGGGCGTTATCAGCCGAGACTGGAGTTGCCAAGAAACTGACCACACATTAGTAGCTTTGTTTGGGTAGAGTCTAAAGGGGCTGTAGCTCACCGACTTGAGACACTTTCTGTTAAATCATCCCTGGCTTTAAGTGTTAAAAGAAAGCTTGTTCAAAAAGAAACCATGGGCTGATTGCCGCAGGCAGTCCTATGACAAGGATCCTGAGTTAGGGATTTCTGGAATTACTGTGCTGTGAGGTGCAGACGGACATCAATTTAAAAAGAAAACTAGGAAGAAGACTCCTTCCTTGGGTCTGCCATTCACTTCTAAAGAAACTATCTCCTAATGTGCAAAACGATGTTAAAATGCCTTTAAAGGAAATCTGTGCACACAATGGGGAGCTTTAGCTAGCTGGTGACATATGAAACACTGCTCGGTTAGCCAACAGCTCATCAGATAAATGGAATTTCCTGAATGCTATTCACAGATCACTAATGTTGTTTATCTACTCTCTCAGCACTAATACATTTTTACATTTCATTCTAGAAGAAGAGTTTCACTTTATTTCACTCATTGGAAACTTCTAGAAAAATTTTAGTATCACTAATTTTGTTTTAAAAATTCATTTTGTAGAAGCTCGAGACTGTGAAAAAATCAAGAATGTCCTGACTTGATTCACTGAAGTAGCCAAAGTGAAATTCTTTTGATATCTTGTGATGCAACATTGGTCAAACATTTCCTGTTCAACATTTTTTTCCTAGGTATTAGTGGTTCTTTTCTCAAGAACAAATGTTTCGGAAATCTGGTGCTCTCTGTTTTTGTAGGAAACTTCAAATAAGTGATCAGCCCACCTTCCCCCAAAAGTAATGCTTCTTGATAGAAAAAGCAAGGGAAATTTGACAGTTCTCTCTGTGTAGATAATTTTTCTCCTTTTTAGAAATAACGTGAATGCGTTAAGGAATGTCTCCCCTTACCTTAAGGTATATTCCATAAACAAAATGAATACTTTCTGATTATAACTTTTTATACCTGGTGTTATTACTTATAACTGCTGATGTATGTTAAGGTGAAACTTAACACTGGAATATTAGTTTTATTTCAGTTAATTATGTTACTAAAGGCTCATGAACCCAAAGATTTAGGGTTGGTCTGTTTCTAGTTATCCTGCCAAGTTTTTTACTTGATGGAGGGGGTCTGTTTCATTCTACTTGGCCTCTCCACCTTTGTAACCCCTGGTTTCCTCTTTTCCTGAATCACAAGTTTACGTTCTCCCCTTCTGTGAGAAGATTGAACGCTTATTCAACTCCAAAATGACTATGGTCACAAAATATCAACAGTGATTTTAATAGATCTTTGCCTATCAAAATATTGTTGCTGAATAATAGGGTAAAGGTAGTTGTGGCTGCTGATAGGAAGGAATCTGACTATTAATAAAAAGCAGACAAGGATCTTGAAACAGTACTTCCACTGTTAAAATTTAGACACTTTATATTACTTTATTTAGTGCAACACCTGCAGCTACTCACATTGCTGGTGGCTGAAATAATCCAGGTCCATGCTGAGAGAGTATTACAATTTCATTGTGCTGTTTGTGCTTACTGTTTAAGCCTTTCTCACAGGAGAAAGCATTAGCTAAGTGTACAGCAGATAGTAAAAAGGGGGATTTGGGCTCATCTGTTCCCCTTAAATCTAATAAAATCTCCCTTTGTAATTAGTATTTGACTTCTTCTCCACCACTGGCTGGCGCCTGGAGGTGGGTGGTGGCACAAACTGGCATTTCTTGAAGTTTTATCAAATGTCCCCACATTTCATGGTTTTATGGATTATGCCCTCTTCTAAGCCTTGGAAACAGTACACAGTTCCTAAGATCCACTTCTGCAAATGCTGTAATAGATGTTTGCGATCTCAGCCCCACAAAGAGGGTGCCTCATTTTAAGGCAATAGTAACGAGCGATTCTTCATCTTTAATTGATAGCTTAACTTAGGTTTCACATGGGTCCCTTTTAGTGATGCACTAGTTTACTTTTGACCAAAAATGCTGATAATCATGGATCCAAGAACATAGTCTATAAAAAAGTTCAAGTTAAGCGAATTTCTACTTTAGGCAAAAAGATCTAGTGGAGGGTTTGGGGGCATGCTGTAGGCTAAAACCAAGCCAGGGGTAATTTCTTCCTCATCTATGTTGGAACAGCTCAGAGTTCAGGGGGATTCATACCCTTTTGACTTTAATTGCTCTGGGCCCACTGAGGCAAAGCAATGGTGCTCTATTTGTTTTGGGGTCAAAGAGGCAATCACAAAGGCCTTCAGAATATTTTCAAACATTTGGGGGAGATAAACAGTTTTCAGGCATTTTATAATCATAAAACTAGTTTCTAGATAGTTGTCTAATTTCCTAAACTATGCTTGCTGAAGTTTATTTGGTTATTGAAACATTAAGCTTAACCAGTCATGTTCTTTTTATTTTATGAAAATGTAGACAGGAAATTATCAGCAAATTGCTCGTTTAGAATTAAAGACAGGAAATGAACTTCAGCAGTTGAATTCTTGTAGTAAAAAGCTTCTACCTAAAGCAGAAGTAAAGCCAGCAAACCTTGCTTTTGTTTTTAAGTCTGGACTTTGTTATATCAACACAATAGATTTAGATTCTCTGTCCTTTTTCTCCTCAAAATTTCCACGTTGCTTTTTATAGTATCCACAACTGTTTCTGTTAATAATTTCTCTGTAATTTTTAAAATGTAAGTGGTGTTCTATTCTTTACTTATTTGGGAAAATACCATTTCTTGGATTACATTAATACATTAAAGTAGGCTATGACTCAGAAATAGTAACTTTGTTCATTTATTTATTAGGGCATCAAAAAACTTGAATATCTCCTTAAGTTCCCATATTAGTTTTTTATCTGAAATTCCAGAACTTCGTATTTGAAATCTTGATTATATTTTAATATATATTCCTAAATAGTTAATAGTTTTCCCTTCAGGTTAACTTTTGGAGCTATTCTTTTTGACAGTTATTACTTAGAGTTTATTCTTTATATATTATATTGTTAGTATGACCAATATATCAGTGGTATGTACAAAATTATTCCTGTACTTAATTTTCTTTTATATTTTTGTATTGCCATTTTTATTTCTCTATATATTTCAAATACTCTAATATTCCTTAAAGTTCCCCTTATTGGTATTACATTATTTAAATAAACCACAGACATCATTCTCCTCCAACAAAATTATTTGTACCATGTCTGACTATTTTGATTACCTTTAAGGAAAAATGAACTGCTTTGGATTAAACAAGAAAGAACCTCAAACTTTAGCCAAACTTTGAACCATTTATTCAACTTAGCTTGAGGAAGTTAGAAAATTCTGGTTTTGTGATTAGTTTAAATTTCACTTTAACAGCAATTCACATCTCTTACACTTCTTTCAGTATTTTGGAACCCATAAAAGGTGAGAATTCCTCTACATTACAAAAATATATGTTATTAATCTGGTATTATAGATTCTTATTACATACCTGTGATGCTGAAGATGTAATGTATTCAAATAAGATTTAAATAAGCACAAGACATTCTTGTATTTATTTGGTGTTAAAATTTTAAGGGCTCAATTATATTAAATTTTAGCATTCATCAGTTTATAATCTTTTGTTAAATGACTAAATGCTGGATGTAAATAGTCATAGGTGTTATTCTATCACCATTTTGAAAGTGAAAACTCACATTTTTCTTTCTTAATATTCAAACTGAAATTTCCTTAATTGGAAAGGAAGATCTTATTTAAGAGGAAGTTGACTTTCAATCAGATTGGGTTTTTTGATCAGTTTTATGTCTTTTGCAAACTTTTAAAACAAAGTCCAGGTGATATTCTAGCTAACCTTTGGAAGAGATTGCCTTCAAATTGTTTTATTTAATAATTATTTTGTCCAATAATTATTTTGTCCAGTCCAGTTTTTTTGTTTGTTTGTTTATTTTGTGGTTTCTGTCTGAGTTTTCCACAGTAATCTGAAGTGCATTGTAAGTTTTAGCTGGAACATTCTTAAGTATAAATATTTTGTGGTCGTTTCAGGTGGCAAAACATTAAACTTGGTATTCTCTAATGTTTCATAACACTTTTCATATCACTGTGAATCTAAACTAGTTTTCTATTATATGAATCCAGAAATCTAATGAAAGGAACATGACTCTTCTAATTAGCAAGATGTGTGACTTAAATCTTAAATCTGTACTAGAGCTGGCATTTGAGAATAGTAATCAGCATTGATTAATCTTAGAGATTTTGAGAGGGGTCTTTGTTTTTGTAGGAGAAAAATATCTTAATGGTAAGAGTAATAAAAGTAAAATAAGATGCCAATATTGAAAACCTCAGGATACATTTTAAAGGGTATTGGTCTTTTGAAAAATGGGTGAACTGTAATTAAAACTTTAAAATTAGCTAGGAAGATTTACTTTAGACTTTTGTTCTGGTGTGCAATTATGTAAAGTGATGTTTGGAGAGGACACTTGCATTTATGGTAGACATTCTTTTGTTTATTCAACGAATATTCAACAACTAGAAAATGCCAGATGGTCTTTTTGGTGATGGAGACTCAGCAGTTCCCACAACACACAAATTTCTTGCCTTCATGAAGCTTGCACTCGAGTGTGGAAGGACAGATAGCACATCAATAAAGATTATTTCAGATGTTAATTAGTGCTACAAAGATAATAAAACAGTGCTATAGAGAGTGAGCAATTAAGGGTGATCAGATAGCACTTAACTTATACCCAATTTTATATTGAATACTATAGTGAGTTACACAATCTTTATCTAGGTAAAACCTTTTGGTCCCTCTTACACAATAATTCTGACTCCCATGTTTGAGTAATAAGATGATAAAATTCAGTATTACTTACATTAAAGGTGTTTCATTTTTAACTGGAGTAATTTAGTTAGTTTTTTTTTTTTAATATGATCAGACCAGAGAAATATTCTCATGGAAGTGAATTCTGCATCTTTTGCTTATAGCTTAACTGTTATGAAGTATTTTATAATAATTTGATGTATCATGGTCATTTCTTTAAAATGTTATTTTTTACCATTTACATATCATCTTAATGGGTATCCAATTATTTTCAGACATCTTGAAGTGTTTGGTCCTATGTTTCATCTACTCAGACTTAATTCAGGGGGAGCTTCATCCAGATGTTTTGTTTATTTTTTCCCCAATTACATGTATGAGATTTCAGAATTTATGAGATCACAGGTCAAGTGAAAGGTCACAATGGAGAGGTCAAGTGAGAAGCTAGAATTTGCAAAACCAAAGAAATGACAGGACAGTGCCAAATGAAAGGTCGAAAGTCAAGTGACAGACTCAGCGTAGATGAAAGCGAGTGGTATGTTTGTTGAACGTCTGAGCACAGTGAAGTGTCTCAATATTCATGCGCACAAAGTCAAAGGTTCTTAACCTCGGAATTCACAATTAATGATCACGTGCCACTTGTTATTGTACAAGTATATGCTACTTATTCACAGAGAAAAGCACCGTTACATAAATTAAAAAAGTGTTTTTGTTCACTGATTATCATCCATCAGGGTTGCCCTTTTCCTATGATAGCTCTTTGAGATGCACACAGAGTACCCAATCTGGGACATTCTGAATAGTTTTTTGTTTTTGTCAGTGTAGGAAATATGCACATAGCATATCATCTGAGATGTGAAAAAGCTTACTTAAAATCAGTCTGGTAGTGGATTTCTTCTCTTATAGACTTCCGATTGATACCTCCATGTGGTTTTACTTCTCCACTTTATTCATTTATTTCTCCGTTTACTTGCTTATTTAACAAATATTCATTGAAAGCCAAGTCATTGTGGTTACTTATACTGCAAAACTCTAAGAGAAAGTTTATTTGTGAAGGAAAGTTTCTGCTTGAAATATTATGGCTGGGCCAGCATTTCCAAGCTTTATGTACTTGCTCAAAATTTCTTGATAGTACTTATTTTTTAAGCCAAATGTTTTGATGCTAGGGCTTATTAGTGAGAGGTAGTAAATTTTTTGTTATTTGGGGGAACTAAGAACGAAGATATAAAAGATCTCTGTTTTACATGACTATGACATATTATTATTAATTAATTCATTTGTTCTTACTATAAACAAAATTAATACTTTCCTCTGTCTGCCCTGGTTACAGAAACAGCAATCTGTAGTTCTAATTTAGATATGTTGTCATTTATCTGTAGAACCTATCACTTTATTTTTGAGGAATAGTAAACACTATTAATATACTTGAGAGTTGTGTGTGTATTTGTGTGTGTGTGCGTGCGTGTGTGCATTTGTCATTAACGATAAATGGGTCTTTGGGATTTAGGGGAATTTTGTCAGTGATTTGTTTTATGGGTCATATAAAGTGACCATTCTTCAAAAGCTAAGTATTTTTATTTCTGTATTCTAGAAATAAAAAGCAACATTTTAAGACAAACTCAAAAAATAAATTAATATGTTAAGGATCTCTAGCTCTAAAAGAGAAATTCACCATAAGAGAATTTGGTTTATATAGAGCCCTGTATTTTTTGCTGATAGAGCGCAGTAGGCTGGTAGCTTATTTACAGGTAAAAATCTCATTGAGGATCGTAGAAGTTAGTGGAAAATGAATAGGAGTTTAATCTCTACCAAACTATAAAATCAGGCTTTAAATCATAGAATAAGTACTATCATTGTCCAAAAACAGTGTTTATTTTTCCTAAGTTTTGCCTTTCATATCACTCTCATAAATTTTTTTTAATATATACTTTGAAAAGTTAAGGGCAAGCCCTGAAGGGTGAAATATTGCAAACCAATTAAAAACAACTGAAGTGAGATTCTAAAATACAGGAGTTTTCCAACTCATGAACAATATTTAGAGAGCTGGTTAATTTTAATTCCTCTGGGAACCATAAGTCTGGGCATTAATAGGCTTAGAGTGATAAAAACGGCCATATACTATGCACATATAGATGGTATTGTCAAAAAAGAAGCAATTAGTGGCAAAGAAAGCATAAGTATGTACACATATGGTGAGCAGGTTGAAATGTGAAATACGGCCAAGAATAAGAGCCAATGACAAAAAAGAAGTGGAAGTTGGGCTACTGTTTTAACTTACTTACACAATGGCAAATAAATGATTTGCACACAAACAGATCAACTTAGTGATTGCAAATAACTAAAGGATTTTTAATGTTTCTTAGAATTTTCTTTAACCAACATAGAATCTACAGTAAGTGGATTCTTTCATTTCCTTCTCTTTCATTTTTCTTTTTTGCTTTTCTTTCTTTCTTTTACTTTTCTTTTCTTTCCCTTTTCTCCTTGTTTTCCTCCTAAATTGCTTTTATATCTCTTATCTCTAGCCTGCCTTCTTTCTCTTCCCAGTATTTTCTCAATGACATAATTGACTAAATTGATAGTTTAATTCAATTTGCTTAAAGATACTGAATACTCTTGATGGAATCTAAAATGCTGATTTTTCCCAACCAAAAGAAGACAGCAGAGAAAGGGGCCAGATGACCCTTGACATCATTCCCAGTGTTTATCGTTTGGATGGCACAGAGTACCTCTTTGGGGGATGGTGAATGCACAGCTTCATAAGCCCCTTATTTTAGGGCCTGTGTGTCCACCCCCAAAATCTGTCTCATCTTCTTCTTTGTAAAAAGTTATACCACAAACATTTTTGTATGAAGTTGACCCAAAGGGACACTTTTACATTTCAGTTTTTAAGTTATACAGCTGTCACTATAAAGTGTAACAGGCAGTTTGTAACCTTATCTACTATGTTATAGATTTTGTGATACTTTCAAGAGAAAGAAGTGGATGTGAAAGGGAAATACATTTAAATATCTGATAACCAGCAACACATATTTTACTCCTCCAAAGTCAGGAAACTGGGGGGACATGCACAGGTTCATTTCCAGCATGAAAATCGTATTACTGTGACTAATTTAGGTGCAGAATGCGCTTTACAGTGGAAGGTCCTGTAGTATGGAATAAATAGTAATAATTTTTAGTATTATTCTCCATCTTAACCCTGTTTGTTTTAGCTATGATTCTCTTGGGGGATGTCATCTTTCCCAAAACACAATTGACAAAAGCTGATTTCACTGGCAGAGAAATAAAAAAGACAGTCGAGGGAGGTTTAGAGAGCACTGCAATTAATTCTGTGTGTATGGAACTGCTTATCTGCCCACAACTGAGTCTGAGGAAACTCTGCTTAGTATTTATTAGGAGTTGAATTTATATGAGAAAAAAACAGATGCTCCACTTTGCTACCTTTCCTTTTAAAGTTTAATGTGCTGTAAAATAAAAGGATCTGTACAATTAAGAAGAAGGTGCTTTACCCTTTAACATGTGCCAAATGCCTCTCAACCCCCTTTTTTGCAGATGCTCTCCTGTTTCTACAAAGCACCCAATAATAAGTCCATCTCCAGATGAGATTCGCAATTCCATATGACCCAGGTTGCCAGAATCTAGGCGACATGACCTGAAGAGTTATCAAATGTGATAACTGGAATCATTTTCTGTATTCTCTGGTGTTAGTCCAGGATTGTGCACTATGCTGGGGATCCAGGTACTATAAAGAGAACCCTTCAAAGGCAGCTCCAGGGTGCCCCACAATAATTGAAATGTAGGAGAATCAGTATCAGACATCAGTATCTTTCGTTTGGATTTGGAAAGAGGAAATGAGTTGGCATTTCTAATCTTAACTGGGAGACAGGCCCTGACTCCACAATTACAGAGCATAATTACTCCAAGCTCAGTCTACGAAGAACCCCCAACTGCTTGTTGAGGACCTGCCAGGAAACTGACCTGGGTGAATGCTCTGGAAGAGAACATGAGGTGACAAGAGGCTGAGATGCCATTTTCAAGTAACTCTACATGAAAGGGCTGCTTAGAAAGGTAGAGGTTGTTAAAATCAGCTTGGCACAGGGGCATGCTAGAGTTTACGCTGAGAAAAACTGGCAACATGCAGTGTTTGGGGCCTGAATCAAATATTCATTGAAGCTTTGAATAGTGTGGTTAATAGAAATCTTTTCAAGAATTTGATTTTTATAAATTCTCATTTTGAAACCACACCACAAACATCGTTGAGAACGATGTATATATGTATGTATGTTTTTCAAATAGTTACTGGATTTCCATGTAAAATGGGGCCATAGTGCCCCATACTCCCTCTGTGACTCACTTCCTCCTGTAAACGTATTACTCTCTACCAATGTGCCTGATGTTACTCTCTCCAGATTCACAGCTCACTGTGTAATTCTTATGCCAATTTCAGTACTTATGTTCTCTGAAGATTCCTGCCCCGTTTTTTTTTTTGTTTGTTTGTTTTTAAAGATCAACCTTTCAGCTATTAAATTGACTCCTAACAAAAGCTTTTGTTGTGGTTTGCTTCTATCATGCTTGGAAGGACAGCAAATAATAGGTTACAGTAGTGCAGCTGGAAAATTTCAAAAAAACATGATTCTTGTGTCCAAGTTGTTTTTCACTTTGTCGTAGAATGGCCTTAAAATGGCAGTTTTGGGTATGGTCTTTTAGGAAGCCCACCAGAATTTGGAATAACTCAAAAAAGGTGAATTCAAGAGAAAAATGAGAAATTCACAGAACCCCTGGAACTGAATTCCTTCTCACATGACCAGAGAAGAGGAAAAGCTTTAAATCTCTTCTGGGGTCTAGCTACACTGGCCCGTCATTTTGTCCTATATGCTTTGGGTCAGGGGCAATGTCATCTCCAAGTACAAGGGTACCATGCAAGGTGGGCTTCAGCTCCTCAGAACTTGTGCAGAATGGCTTTAAAGTGGCATCATCTGGTGTCAAATTTTGAATGCTGAAAAGATAGGACTAACCACTTAGAATGAAAAAGACCCCTATTACTGAACTTCGTGAATTTGTGACAAACTAGACCAAATCTATAGGAGAAACTTACATTTGCATGTCATTTCATTAAGCAAACAATAAAAAATATAGTGAGTACTTGCTATAAGGAATAATATCCAAATTCTTCCCCAGCCATGAGGCCACAGGTTATTTGTCTTTTTACCTCTTTTTTTTCTATATATATATATATATATATATATATATATTTTTTTTTTTTTTTGCGGTACGCAGGCCTCTCACTGTTGTGGCCTCTCCCGTTGCAGAGCACAGGCTCCCGACGCGCAGGCTCAGTGGCCATGGCTCACAGGTCCAGCTGCTCCGCGGCATGTGGGATCTTCCCGGACCGGGGCACGAACCCGTGTCCTCTGCATCGGCAGGCGGACTCTCAACCACTGCGCCACCAGGGAAGCCCTGTCTTTTTACCTATTGATCTCCCTTTACTCACTTTGTGTACTCCAACCACACTGGCTTCCTTTCTGCTCCTTAAAGATTTCTCTTTCTGGGGCACCTCTTCCAGATTCAGGTCTTGGCTCAAATATCACTTCCTTCGTAGAGACTTCTCTGACCACAGCTGTCTAAAGTTTCCTACTCTGTTTCTCCTAATCACATCATCCTGTTTGCTTTGTTTTCTGCATGGCAATCACCATGGACCACAAGTATCTTGCTAGTTTATTTATGCATTTCCTTGTTATGGTGTGTTCCTCATGCCTGCCCAGAATATAAGCTCCTGAAAGGCAGGGCACTCGAGTGTCTTGTTTACTTCCTCATCCCCAAAACTCAGCCCGGCTCCTGGTGCAAGTAGGTGCTCAATAAATGTTTTTTGAATAAATGAGTGGATGAATGAAAAAGTGAATAAATGAAAGAATGAACAAAATACATACATTAGTGCATGAAATGTGTTTCTTTTGAGAAGCTTTCAATCTGATTCAATAGACACAACAAAAGGAAAATAGGAGACTATAATTGAGAGAAATCTGAGAGATCAAGACTATAGATGTAATAACACCCAGAACTGTGAGAGACATCATTGTGACCAAGAATATTTGGGGACTCCTTTAGAAAGGGCATACTTCTTATGATGGAATGAAGGATAAGGGAAGAAAAGGTATTTAAAGAAAAAATGTCTGTGAATGGTGGTAAGATAAAAGTTCCAAAGGCAAGTTAACATAAGTTATATTATTTATGCTGCTGTGTTAATACTAAGAACAAATTTATGCTCATGGTGGGAGAAGTCACTGAATATCCTGTGGGGAGGGGGGTCAGTGAGAAGTAGTTCTGTATGTGGCAGCAACTGTCCTTGTCTACTGGGAAAGTGAGTCAATGATTGGCCATCACAATGACCAAGGAGGAAATAAAATTAGGCCTAAGGTAAAAGTTTGACTATGGACCCTAAAAGGTGAAAGCCCCACTTTCTCTTTTCAGCAAAACCCTTGAGGTCAAACCCATCAGTCCCAGTACTGTGAGTTCCTTCAGAGCAGGATTTAACCATTCTAAAAAAGAGCTCAACGTGTGATTTGGGTTTCTGAGGAGAAACCTTAATTTAGAGCCTGATAGATATTCATTAAACATCTTTTTAATGATTGAATAAAAAAGGAGGAATTAAGTAACAATGAATTAGTATCTTGAAAATCCATCCAAACTTCCTTTAGGAAGACTGGTCTATTTATAACAATCCTCATGAAGACTACCTTTGACCTAGTTTCCTAAAGAAAAGCAAATTGTCCTCTGTGTAAGGTACAATCACTGCATCATCATATCTTCAAGGAGGCAAGATGCTTCCTATCCCATTTCTCAAGAAAGGAAAAACTGGTATACTTGATAAAGGGAGCCTGCAAGGCAGAATTTTTTTTTTTTTTTTTTTTTTTTCGGCACTAACAGAGAACATTCAGAGAAAGGCCAAGATGGCAGATTGAAGTAACAAAGGTCTGGCTTAGGGGGAAGTGAGGTGAGTATGTGAGTTAGTGGCTTCTGAGGTGAGTATGTGAGTTAGTGGCTTCTGAGAAGAGGTAGCTGCCTCAAGACATCCCAGAAATTTTTTCTAAGATGAGAGGTAAATTCAAAGAGAACATTTGTGTATTCAAGTATAACCTATAAAGGGCCCCTTGAAGTAATTCTTCCTTGACAGAAAATGCTGTGGAGTGGAAGAAGACAACTCAAAAATGTAATTAAATTGAGCTCTGTGGAAGTATTTAATCTTCTTTTACTTGGACTTTTCTTTGTTTAGGTCTGTTGTATTTAATCAATTCCATGCTTCACAAATATTTTTGACCCACGTTAGATTATGACATGAAAAGAATTCATAGCTGAAGGAATAGAGAATCAATACAATTAATTAGAAAATAGTCTCATATTTGTATGATTTAAAGCACAACAGTGCCTGATTGTAGAGGCTTCTGAGATACATAGAATCTCATCCTCATGGATCTTGTCAACAGGGCATGATCAGAGTAGCTGCCTCAGCCAAGCTGCTCAGAGGCCCAGCTTTTAATAATGACCTGCATGAGGGGACCAGAGGCTGTAGAGAGTGGCAGAAATAGAATCCACATCCAGGCCCTCATCAGCTCAGTGGGCCACTCTCACCTTGAAGGACCCTCACCTGACTCCTTACCTGGTGACCACCACTGACCTGGGATAGTATCCTCAGCCTCTCTGTGTATCCAGGATGAAGCCTCTCCTGCCTCTGGAAACTGAAGGCCAAGCAGGTGGTGCCATGGCCAATTGGAGAATGTAATCTCTGGGCCTTTGGTTTCATTATTTGGGATTAGGATGCTATTGTGGCTTCTTTGGTGTCTGCTGACTGCCTTTTCACTGGCCTGTTTGGGTGGCCACCAGCCATCTCACAGACAGGGATGGTACTTTCCAGCTAAGCATGTCATATTTTCAGATGGCATAAGGAAGCTCTTCAGCTCCTGTGTGAGGGGTTGGTAAGGTTGGTAGTTTCTTTCACAAGCAGAGCAGACTTTTATGGAATCCCTCTGGAAGATTGTACTCTAAGTAAACGGACCATTAACCAGAAAGCCACAACCAGAGTTTTCAAGCCAGTGCTGTTAACTCTCACGTACATGTGAGTGTGAAAAGCTTTGACTATATAATCAGCATGTATTTTATCAAGTGATTTTGCGTTTTATTTTAAAAACATTGAATAGCATCTTCACTGTGTCCGACGTTGTCATACCCAGTGAACCAAAATATTAGTGCATGGTGTGAGCTCCAAGAGCGCCCCAGTTTGGGATTTAAAAAGTACATATGAGTTAAAAGCATAAAAAAAACCTTAAACTTTTAAAACTGCAGACTATTGTATCTTTCTAACTCCAGAACAGCTCTGTCTAATGCTGTCCAACTTGGCAATAAAAACAAAATGAAGAAAGCCGAAACACTTTTAGACTCACACCAAGTATGCAGTATTTCAGTCTGACAGGATTATTCCTTGCCTGAAGTGACTTATGTTGGAAAGGGAAGTTTGCATGGAAATGACTTTGAGGTTAATTGTCTTGTCATTAGCGTGATGCTATAATCACATCTCTGAATTTCCTTCATAAATTTCTTTTCTATTTTTATCCTGTTTTTATTTTTAATATACTGCTTTCTTGAAAAAGTCTACTGTAGTCTTGCAAAAATACACCCCTGTTTTTTTTTTTAAGCCTCTTGAAAAACTGGTCTCTGCATAAATTATAGTTTATAGGAGCACAGTCATGTCCTCTTCTACTTTTCAGTTCCTTTTTATTCCTTGATCATAACATCCACACACATAATGAGTGATTTTAAATGATCAAATGTAAGTAGTAACAGGTATTGCACTGAGGCTAGGAAAAATAAGTCATGTGCTAGTATTTCCATTATGACTTCCCGCTAGAGTATCATCCGAAATATGGCTTAACCACCATAGATAATTCTTTTTAAGAAAATCATCTGTTGAGCCAAATCTGTGGTAGATTTGCGGCACAGACTACAGTAGAGGAGGAACTCCGTTGAAACCACAGAAATTGCTCAGGAATGCTGCGAGATTGTTCTCATCAGATCGCTTCAATCTCCTTGGGCTGTTGTCAGTTCTCTCTGTGGTGACGGAAACACCGGGGAACTCGCCACTGGGTTCCCTGGAGTTCCCAGCATTGTCTGTTCACTTGACCTTTGAAAGCATTTGTCTCAATTGTTCTTGAGCTCTGGGAGAAAGAATCTCAGATGAGAAAACAATTGTTCCCACCGGGAACACTGCTCCAAACCCACCCTTTGTTTTGGGCTCACTTTTACAGTGATGAAGCCCCTCTGGCCTCATGCATACTGATTCCCGCTTCTGGAGACATATCTCGAAATAATGTGCCTCATCATGAAATATTGTCATGTTTCTAATCTTGTTTCCTTTTCAAAACAGGCCATTTTATTCCAGGCTTTTCAATAACTTTTTGCACTGAGGTCTCCCCTCCCAATGCATTTCCTGAGCAAAATGATGGAACCAGGCTGCCAGTCAGGAATGGCCAAACTGGCTAAGTTTGCTGAGAGCAGATCTTAAAAGTTCTCATCTCTCAGGTGTGCTACTTTATGGTCCTAGTTGGAGTCAAAGCCTGTTCATGACATCCCTATCCCCATAGCCAGAAAACCAATCACACTGACTGATTACTATCAGCTCCTGTGGTCTGATACAGAGAAAGGAAAACCTGTACAGAATTTTTCAGTTAGAAGCATTTACCCAATAAGGCATTTGGCAAATACATTCCTGGTAGAGGAAAGATAGGATATTATACCCAAATCACATCAAATAGGAGACAAAATTTTAAAAATAAGAATTGTGAAGTTCAGAATTCATATGTGTGTGCTCTCTCTCCCCCTTTCTCTCGTATGTCTTAAAATCAAAATATTACAGAGAACTTACCTTTTGCTTTTTTCGGATTATAAGCACTTAAAAATTTTTTGTTCAATAAAAACTCTCTAGTCCTTTTCCCATTTGTAAATATGAGTACTCTGTGTGTACAATATTAGTACAATCTTAACCTGTTTACTAATCCATCATCACGGGCTGCTTTATAAAATAAAATAGTGAGTTTGACTAAAGAGCCCAGATATTCTTTTTCAAAGAAGGAAGATTCAGTGTTCAGTCAGTGACTTGCCTAAGGCCACGCAGTGAAGACAATGAAGACTGATGAGGTTAAGCCCCTCTTACAAGGGTCTGAGAGTGGGGGAAGGGAGCCTTCTTATGGTCTATGAACATCTTTTCTCAAATCAAAAGATGTCAAAGGCTCTCCTGTCCAGTGCTATGGATACAACAAAACAAGACTTTTCTTTGGAAAATGGGGGAAATAGAAGTACTTCTAGTGCAGTTCTGAGATACAGCACAAGTCAGTTAAGTTCCTTGCAGTCAATAAGAGCTTTATGTAAAATCTCTGTATGTGAACGTCCCTGGATAACTAGCTGACTTCCCTTTCCATTACTGATCATTGCATATAATCTCGTGAATAAAAAGAATACATTCACATTGTATGTAGATATCTAAAGGGGAAAAATGTAGTTTCAACCCTCTGTTAGAGTGTTAGTTTTATGACCCTGGGCAAGTTACCTAGATTCTCTATTACTTCATTTCCTCATGTATAAAACGGAGGGAATAACTGCACCTCCTTGGCCCATAGTAGATGCTTGATCAAATATTAGCTCCAGGCACAGAACCAGTATGAAGAATTTATGGAAAGGTTTAGGAAATAAAATCTATGTAACTCATGAGGTTTAAATAGGTAAAACGCTTTCTGGGAACTTCTCACAAATTGCTTTATGCATCTTCATAATAGAGCTAGAAAAAGAGATTCCCTTAGAAGCTCTGGGCCCTGTGGAAAACCACACTCTGCTTCTGTCCCTTAGCCTTTTTTATCCAGGTAAAATTAGGTCGAATGATTCCCTTAATGGGTTCATGGTTACCCATAATGTTCGTTTCATCCTCCTTGCACTTGGATTAAGAAAGAAGTGTAGAGCGTGGGTGGGGAGAACACAGCTTGTAGAGAACAAGGAGATAATTGGCCATCAAGGGCAGTGTGTAATGGAATGGATGAAAAGAGGCAGTGGAAGCTTACATGCTGAAATCAGGAGCCCTTTGCCAGCTTCTCCTCTTCTATGTCACAGGAACCTTTTGGAACCATTACCGTTGTATGTTACTTATTTCCCTTACCAGTCTGTGGGCTTTCAAGAAAAGATCTTAGGATAAGCCAGCTAATATTTCATCTCCATCTGCAAGACAAGATGATGGAATGGGGTGCCATTGGGTATGGGTCCTTTTTTTGTTTGGTATTGCACATTTGGGAGAAGATACAGCTAAGACCACTAACCCTTGATAAGGCAGAGATGTTTCTCTCCTACATGCTTCAAAAACACAAGCAACTCTTCTTACTCTTATTGACCCACTTCAGCTTACTCTGTCCCCATTGGTTTTCTAGATAGTGAGTCCAGGCATGCACCTCTAAGCAGCTGAGGCAGCAGAATCCTCACTTACCTAACGTTAGTTCTTAACATACAGGTTATGGGGTATTGAAAGTGAAATCCAAATATCTCTACACTTAGAATATATTTTGAATTTTTCCCATAGTTAAATATTCTTAATATTATATAGTTGTGTGGCTTTCATGCTAAAATTCACCTATTGATACCGAATGATACTGTTTCTCTATAAAATTCATTTTAGAGCCCTCCCAATCAACACTTTCATTAGGATTGTCAATATCATCTGTCTTGATTTACCTGAATACTGTGTTCAAGTTAAACAAATATTTAAGTATGTGAAAATCTGAGCAATGTATTTAACAGACTTTGTGAACTTTTTTTTTTTTTTTAATAAAACTTGGTTTTGGAAAATACACACATACATTTTGCCAAGACTTGCCCCTTAATGTTTAATCTTGTGGCTTTCAGGGGAAATCTAATTTGTATCCTTCGTTTATGCTCAACTCAACAGATTGTTGCAGTGTTAGCCAAGTGCTGGATGGCCTTACGGCCGGTGGGGCTTTTCAGGTTTCTTGATTCTCTGTGGTCCCTGTTGCTTTGCTTCTCGATCCCTGGTGGATCACAAATACTGTACGTTTTATACTCAGCCTCTCTATTTAAAAATTAAGTCACACTGTAAACAATGGGCTATCTCAGTATTTACAAGGGCTGGGAAATTATTTGTCGCCCTTCTTCCGATCCGCAGTAGCCTCACTCTATTTTTACTGTGAGGTTTGTTGAGACAGGTCTAAATATGAAGACTGAGGCATGGGGTTTTCCACTGAAGTGACTGACTTAGGATAGAATTGTGTGTTTCTGGGTATGGATGGCAGCGACCTGTTAAATGTCTTGGGGCTGGGTTTTGAGAGCACGTGATGTCATGGTTTCTCCTTTAAGCCATTCAAACACAGAAACCACTCACTTGGATGTGCATTGCTGGATGACCACCGAACCTCCACCTGACTCCTTGCCGTTGCTTTGAATTTCTGTCCACCTGCCTCCTATTCACATGCTCAATCACGGCTGGGTCTTTGTTTTTCCACAGATACTCCATGGCTGGTCTCGAACATAAGCTTAGGTAGCAGTAGTGTTGGTGATGAGAGGTGTGGGGGGGGGGAAAGACTTGAAATGGGCCCTGCACAAGCTGAAGTTCTCCATATCCTCTTAGATTATTCTCCCCCTAACCTCTAAGCTACTTTCTATTGTGCTTTTTAGTACAGCTGTCCCACCACATCCTAGATTAAAAACCAGAGTCGGTGTATATAGTTTGGTTTTTTCCCCTGAAATACAGTCTTTTTATGTTTTGGAGCAAAGACTGGGTATTCCTGGCACTTAAGCAGTCTTTGTCTTTTTCTACAAGGTATGAATGTTTTTTAAAAAGGTTTTTTAAAAGTTTTTAAAAAACTGGGAAGAACTCTAGGACACAGTAGTCAAATAGAGCATTCCAGGGGCTCAAAAGAAAATTCTAGAGTCACTGTTTTTCTTTTTCTTGAGAAAAGCTTCTGAGTTTTAAACCTGTCATGAGTTCTAGGTCTTCCTCAGTGCTTTCCCTCCCATGCTCAGAACTTCCCTTTCCCCACCTTCCCTTCATTACTGCTGCTTTGCTTCTCTTGGTTGGGCCCCTATCCTGCTGGAGGCCTACCTGAGGTCCTCGGAGTCACTACTAGTGGGTTGGAACTTGAAGGATGATGGAGGGGCTGCAGAGTCTTACACAAAGGAGATACAGTTTCTGATATCCAGAGTAAAGGATGAATAATTTTTCCCATATATGTATTATTGAATCAAATGATTGTTACTACCAGTAATAGAGTACTTGTTCTATCATGGTACAACCATATTTCTTTCTTTTTTTTTTTTTTTAACATTTTTACTGGAGTATAATTGCTTTAAATGGTGTGTTAGTTTCTGCTTTATAACAAAGTGAATCGGTTATACGTATACATATATCCCCATATCTCTTCCCTCTTGTGTCTCCCTCCCTCCCACCTTCCCTACCCCACCCTTCTAGCTGGTCACAAAGCACTGAGCTGATCTCCCTGTGCTATGCAGCTGCTTCCCACTAGCTATCTATTTTACATTTGGTAGTGTATATATGTCCATGCCACTCTCTCACTTTGTCACAGCTTACCCTTCCCCTCCCCATGTCCTCAAGTCCATTCTCTAGCAGGTCTGTGTCTTTATTCCTGTCTTGCCCCTAGGTTCTTCATGACCTTTTTTTTTTTTTTTTTAGATTCCATATATATGTGTTAGCATACAGTATTTTTTTTCTTTCTGACTTACTTCACTCTGTATGACAGACTCTGCGTCTATCCACCTCACTACAAATAACTCAATTTTGTTTCTTTTTATGGCTGAGTAATAGTCCATTGTATATATGTGCCACATCTTTATCCATTCATCTGTCGATGGACACTTAGGTTGCTTCCATGTCCTGGCCATTGTAAATAGAGCTGCAATGAACATTGTGGTACATGACTCTTTTTGAATTATGGTTTCCTCAGGGTATATGCCCAGTAGTGGGATTGCTGGGTCATATTGTAGTTCTATTTTTAGTTTTTTAAGGAACCTCCATACTGTTCTCCATAGTGGCTGTATCAATTTACATTCCCACCAACAGTGTATGAGTGTTCCCTTTTCTCCACACCCTCTCCAGCATTTATTGTTTGTAGATTTTGTGATGATGGCCATTCTGACTGGTGTGAGATGATATCGCATTGTAGTTTTGATTTGCATTTCTCTAATGATTAATGATGTTGAGCATTCTTTCATGTGTTTGTTGGCAATCTGTATATCTTCTTTGGAGAAATGTCTATTAAGGTCTTCTGCCCATTTTTGGACTGTGTTGTTTGTTTTTTTGATATGGAGCTGCATGAGCTGCTTGTATATTATGGAGATTAATCCTTTGTCAGTTGCTTCATTTGCAAATATTTTCTCCCATTGTGAGGGTGGTCTTTTCATCTTGTTTATGGTTTCCTTTGCTGTGCAAAAGCTTTTAAGTTTCATTAGGTCCCATTTGTTTATTTTTGTTTTTATTTCCATTTCTCTAGGAGGTGGGCCACAAAGGATCTTGCTGTGATTTATGTCATAGAGTGTTCTGCCTATGTTTTCCTCTAAGAGTTTGATAGTGTCTGGCCTTACATGTAGGTCTTTAATCCATTTTGAGTTTATTTTTCTGTATGGTGTTAGGGAGGGTTCTAATTTCATTCTTTTACATGTAGTTGTCAAGTTTTCCCAACACCACTTATCAAAGAGTCTGTCTTTTCTCCATTGTATATTCTTGCCTCCTTTATCAATGATAAGGTGACCATAGGTGTGTGGGTTTATCTCTGGACTTTCTATCCTCTTCCATTGATCTATATTTCTGTTTTTGTGCCAGTACCATACTGTCTTGATTACTGTAGCTTTGTAGTATAGTCTGAAGTCTGGGAGCCTGATTCCTCCAGCTCCGTTTTTCTTTCTCAAGATTGCTTTGGCTATTTGGGGTTTTTTGTGTTTCCATACAAATTGTGAAATTTTTTGTTGTAGTTCTGTGAAAAATGCCAGTGGTAGTTTGATAGGGATTGCATTGACTCTGTAGATCGCTTTGGGTGGTATAGTCATTTTCACAATGTTGATTCTTCCAATCCAAGAACATGGTATATCTCTCCATCTATTTGTATCATCTTTAATTTCTTTCATCAGTGTCTTATAATTTTCTGCATACAGGTCTTTTGTCTCCTTAGGTAAGTTTATTCCTATGTATTTTATTCTTTTTGTTGCAATGGTAAATGGGAATGTTTTCTTAATTTCACTTTCAGATTTTTCATCATTAGTGTATAGGAATACAAGAGATTTCTGTGCATTAATTGTGTATCCTGCTACTTTACCAAATTCATTGATTAGCTCTAGTAGTTTTCTGGTAGCATCTTTAGGATTCTCTATGTATAGTATCATGTCATTTGCAAACAGTGACTGCTTTACTTCTTCTTTTCCAATTTGGATTCCTTTTATTTCTTTTTTTCTCTGATTGCTGTGGCTAAAACTTCCAAAACTATGTTGATTAATAGTGGTGAGAGTGGGCAACCTTGTCTTGTTCCTGATCTTAGTGGAAATGGTTTCAGTTTTTCACCATTGAGGATGATGTTGGCTGTGGGTTTGTCATATATGGCCTTTATTATGCTGAGGTAATTTCCCTCTATGCCTACTTTCTGGAGAGTTTTTATCATAAATGGGTGTTGAATTTTGTTGAAAGCTTTCTCTGCATCTATTGCGATGATCATATGGTTTTTCTCTTTCAATTTGTTAATATGGTGTATCACATTGATTGATTTGCGTATATTGAAGAATCCTTGCATTCCTGGGATAAACTGCACTTGTTCATGGTGTATGATCCTTTTAATGTGCTGTTGGATTCTGTTTGCTAGTATTTTGTTGAGGATTTTTGCATCTATGTTCATCAGTGATATTGGTCTGTAGTTTTCTTTTTTTGTGACATCTTTTTTTTTTTTTTTTGCGGTATGTGGGCCTCCCACTGTTGTGGCCTCTTCTGTTGCAGAGCACAGGCTCCAGACGCGCAGGCTCAGCGGCCATGGCTCTTTGTGACATCTTTGTCTTGTTTTGATATCAAGGTGATGGTGGCCTCGTAGAATGAGTTTCGGAGTGTTCTTCCCTCTACTATATTTTGGAAGAGTTTGAGAAGGATAGGTGTTAGCTCTTCTCTAAATGTTTGATAGAATTCACCTATGAAGCCATCTGGTCCTGAGCTTTTGTTTGTTGGAAGATTTTTTTTTTTTTTTTTTTTTTTTTTTTTGCGGTATGCGGGCCTCTCACTATTGTGGCCTCTCCCGTTGCGGAGCACAGGCTCTGGACGCGCAGGCTCAGCGGCCATGGCTCACGGGCCCAGCCGCTCCGCGGCATGTGGGATCTTCCCGGATCGGGGCACGAACCCATGTCCCCTGCATCGGCAGGCGGACTCTCAACCACTGCGCCACCAGGGAAGCCCTGTTGGAAGATTTTTAATCACAGTTTCAGTTTCAGTGCTTGTGATTGGTCTGTTCATATTTTCTATTTCTTCCTGGTTCAGTCTTGGAAGGTTGTGCATTTCTAAGAATTTGTCCATTTCTTCCAGGCTGTCCGTTTTACTGGCATATAGTTGCTTGTAATAATCTCTTATGATCTTTTGTATTTCTGCAGTGTCAGTTGTTACTTCCCCTTTTTCATTTCTAATTCTATTGATTTGAGTCTTCTCCCTTTTCTTCTTGATGAGTCTGGCTAATGGTTTATCAACTTTGTTTATCTTCTCAAAGAACCAGCTTTTAGTTTTATTGATCTTTGCTATTATTTCCTTCATTTCTTTTTCATTTATTTCTGATCTGATCTACAACCATGGTTTCATTGTAACATCAACTATGACTGTGATGTACCATGTGTCACATGGGAAGGGAAATGTATCACATTTTTTATGGGAAAATGTGTTCTAATTTCCAAGCAAGAAATATATAGTTGGACTTATACAATCTACTAAAATTTTTAATTGGGAGCTATTTTATTCCCAAACCTCATATTAAAAACAGAGGACTTTGGACATGAGATTTGCCAATAGAGAAGCACGGATCCTTATAGCCATTCTTTTTTTTTTTTTTTAAGAAGATGTTGGGGGTAGGAGTTTATTAATTAATTAATTTATTTTTGCTGTGTTGCGTCTTCGTTTCTGTGCGAGAACTTTCTCTAGTTGTGGCAAGCGGGGGCCACTCTTCATCGCGGTGCACGGGCCTCTCACTATCGTAGACTCTCTTGCTGCAGAGCACAGGCTCCAGACACGCAGGCTCAGTAGTTGTGGCTCACGGGCCTAGTTGCTCCGCGGCACGTGGGATCCTCCCAGACAAGGGCTCGAACCCATGTCCCCTGCATTAGCAGGCAGATTCTCAACCACTGCACCACCAGGGAAGCCCCCTTATAGCCATTCTTATACCACAGAATCAGTGGTTACGATATCCAGTCCCATCACTTCATAGATGGAGAAACTGAGGCCCAGAATGGTGAAGTCATGTCTTCTCTGAGTCCTTAGTATTCCCTGCCTTTGCATTTTCTTCAAAAAAAAGAAATGTAAAAAAAACCTAATTGTTCTATGGAAGAAGGCACTATTCATTCTTAATGGAATTTCTTTTTATTCAATTTTGCGGTGTCCACAATGAGATTATAAAAACAATAATTTGATTTAGAAATCTTTCCAGCTTCAGCAAGGTTACTTTGTGGAGTTGTAGATAAATGACCAGAAGAAAACTTCACAAAATTAGCGTTTACACTTAATCTGGCAACGAGCTATAATTTGATTGGTAAAAAATTCATTTGGTGTACCTCTGGCCCTTTGCTGCTGGATAATGAAAATTTATATCTGTGTTTCAGACATCTGGGGAGGGCCTGACAGCTTTGGGGCTGAATGAAAGATGATGTCACACTGACCCCTGTCAACATTTCCTCACAGAGTGGTTACCCAAAACCCAACAGCAGTCACACTTTTTTTTCCCCTGCCAGAGCAGACTCTCATTTTATTTTGGAAGGTTAATGACACTGTAAATCTAATAGGCCATTTTAGTGCCATCATGTGGATATTAAAAAATCATGTGACCAGTCAGGGCACCATATGTGGGGTTCGCTGTTGTCTGATGGCAGGAATAAGAGGCTGTAACAAGGCACTGAGGGCAGCCAATGTTTGGAATTAATTTCAAAACCATAGTTACCTTTAAATTAATTTGGAATCTCTGCTAATGATTACTGCTTGCCATTTCAATTAAGTTTGCTTTAATAAGCTAGCTAATATTGGACCCCAGAAAATTCTTTGTTACTTTTAAACTTATCAGTAACTCATATTCTGGGAGCAGCACTGACCAAGAGAACTTGCTGTGATGATAAAAATATTCTCTCTCTGTGCTGTCCAGTATGGTAGTCTCTGGCCACATGTGGCTACTGAGCATTTAAAATATTGCTTGTGGTCTGAGGAAATGAATTTTTAAATTTAAATAATGTAAATTTGAATAGTGACATGTAGTTAGTGGTTACCATTTTGGATAGGACATCTATGGAGCAATTGTAAGATAAGACCAGGAGTATCAGAAAACAACAACAGAAATACCATTTCACTCATGTCTTTAGTCTGCCTCTCACTGGTGCCAAACTACTTGGTGACACAGATGAAGATGACCTTTGTACAAAGGTCTGTACAAAGATGACCTTTGTACAGAGTCAAATTATGTAGAACAAAGGAATGGATAAATGAATGAATGCAGTGAATACATGGATAATGACTAAATGAAAGCAAGAAATGTAAGTGATTATTCCTGTTTTACGTTTCTTGCTGCCCTTTCTCTGAGTGACAAGTTAGGCAAGTATCATAAAATTTAAAAACCAGAAAATCCTTAATGATTACTTAGCCCAACCCATTCAAAACCAGACCAACTGACTTCCAGAAGCTGCCCGCTGACCCTCCCTGAAACATCTCTTTCAGACCCTGAAAAGCCCACGGGCCCAAGGTGGCCATAGGCAATGAATGGACGGTTTCCGGGCACATACTTCAGCTCCTTGCACGGGAAGAAGTTGAGGAGGGAGGAAACAATTCTCTTTGGATAGTGGGATCTTTGATTGTGTGGCCAGACAGAAGTATGTAAAGAGACACGAATAATTTGTGAATTTACTCCAAAATGTCATTTACTGAAGTATTTTTATTGTTTTTAATTTATTTTAATTCTTATTCTTTGGCCTTGCCATGCGGCATGTGGGATCTTAGTTTCACTACCAGGGATTGAACCCCCTCCCCTTGCAGTGGAAGCGTGGGGACTTAACCGCTGCACCACCAGGGAAGTCCCTGAAGTATTTTAAAATACTCATTCATGGGCTTCCCTGGTGGCACAGTGGTTGAGAGTCCGCCTGCCGATGCAGGGGACACAGTTCGTGCCCCGGTCCCGGAAGATCCCACATGCCGCGGAGCGGCTGGGCTCGTGAGCCATGGCCGCTGAGCCTGCGCGTCCGGAGCCTGTGCTCCGCAACGGGAGAGGCCACAACAGTGAGAGACCCGCGTACTGCTAAATAAATAAATAAATAAATAAATAAATAAATAAATAAATAAAATATTCATGATTTGTATCTAATGCTACCCTCATAAAATTATGATGAGGAAGGTGGCTATAGTAATGATGATAATAATAATAGTAACACTATTAGTTAACATATAGTTACTGCATACTGTTTCAGAAATGGTGCTAAATTCTATGCAAGGGTCGTCTTTTTAATCCTTTTAATACTGTGAGATAGTTCTGGTATTTCCCCCATTTGAATGATTAGGAAAAGGAGAGGGTGTAAATAGCTTGCTCAAGGTTATGCAACCAGAAAAAGACAGAGATGGCTTTTGAGTCCAACCAGCCTGAAAGCAGTACCTACACCACTGAGCATTATTCTATACTGCGTCTTGCCCTAACCTCCCTCTTTGGTCTCATTTATTTGTTCATTCATTCAGCAGATATTTTTTTGAGTCTCATCTTTGGGCCAGGCACTATTCTAGTCTCAGGAAATACACTAGTTGACAAAACAGACAAATATTCCTGCCCTCTTGGACTTTTCCTTCTACTGATAAGAACAGTCAAATAAATTAAGAAAAATATGTAGCTTATTATATAGAAATAAGTGTTAAGAAGGAAAAAGAAAACAAGTAAGAGGAATATAAAGTGTCAGCAGGTGGGGGGGACAGGTAGAAACTCTTCTCACAGTTAGGTCTCCCTGAGAAAAGAAGTAAGTTTTATTTTCTAATTATACATTAAGGCTCCTAATTTTTTGCCACAAAGTTAACTATAAGTTTACCTTATAATCTAGGAATGATCTTAAGATTTTTAAGAAGACCTGATATAGAGTGATATTCAGTAGAAGCAGAACAATTGAAAACTCAGTACCTTTGCCCTTAAAAGTATTTGCAAGTGACTCCTTTGATTCTGTGACCCTTCAGGGTTTGCTTTTATAGCAAGTGAGGATAATGTGCTGAATTTTACAGTTGCTGCAAAAATGCAGTGACACTGGGAGGTACAGTGTGCTACGGATGTGGCAGGTACAACACACTCAGGAGCTTACCCGTAGTTTAGGATATCGGAGAAAATCACACACGCACACACACGCGTGCAGCTACACAAGTGGAGCTGGGTGAGTGGGAGGAATGGAATAATTAGGAAGAGAGTGTTCACTGCTGACTTTGCAAGCCCACCCAAACCCATTGTCATGATGAATTTAAATTCAATAAGGTACAACACTCTCTGTCAACATAAGATTGTAAAATTAATTAAAGAGAGCAAATTTAAATCCCCAGAATGAATATAGGCAAGAAGTAGCAGGCTTTTGCAAACCTAGTTCAGGATGATTAAGAAATAAAAGTTAACAGGGATACAGATCTCACTTGGTAGTATTCAAACACAGAATAGAAACTTTTACTAACCTGACATAATATTCCACAGCTTTTGAAGTCAATGTGTGTGGCCACAGGTTGTGGGCTTTCTCAGAGACACTGCCTCCCCCTGCCCCGCCTCCCTCTGGGTGCATAGCACTTGGGACATTAAAATATTCATTCCAAGCAAAAGGGAAGTGTCCTTTTGTGATCCCTGGCATCACTTCCTGTTTTTCCTTATAAACTTCCCACCCAAGTGTGGCATTATTGGGATCACTGTCTAAAGTAACTTTCCATCACATTGGCAAGTCCTTAAGGTTTTTAGTGCCTGCATACACCTGATTTTAGAGCCCTCCATTAAGATTTAAAAGATTCTACTACAAATTAAATAGTAGCCCTGCTTTTCTGATGACTCTGCTGAAAGTTTTATTTTCTTATATTAAAATATTTTGTCAGAATGTCACAAATTGTCACACTTTGATTAAATGAATCGTTTTTTCTGTAACTTTTCAGAATTCATGGATTTTTGAAACTTTATTTTAAAAGCACAAAGTAAGACTCCTCTTTCCTTCAATATAAAAATGTAATTTCTAGATCCCCAGCCCTCGAGCTATATTTTGAAAGTTTTAGCCTGGCATAATTTAAGTGGTCAAATTATTGCTGTCATAGGCATTAACTTCACTCTACAGTTATTAAAAAATATTTAATCAGAAACACTGAGAATTTAGGATGTATAATGAAATTGTTGTCAGTGCCTTCGCCAGGCTCTAAATACCTATTATGTTTGTGGGTGAGTGAGATAAACTACTCTATGTTGGTATTTTTATAACTTTTAAATTACAGACACAATATTTATTTTGTCAAGTATTTCATGTGAGTAGTTTGTTAATTGTGGACAGTTTACCAAAATACTAAAGAATTTGTTACTTTGTCTTTCTGAACTTGAGCAGTATGAAGTGCAATGTTCTAGCTTAGTACAAACCCCAAATGGAACCCTGTAACTGAACCTTTCCTCTTTTTGTTTTATGCCTTCTTGAATCCACAGAAGTGTTTTATCAAAGATCAAAGGAAGTATAGCAGTGTGTACATGTCAATCCCAAACTCCCTAACTATCCTTTCTCCCAGTAACCATAAGTTCAGTTCTCTAAGTCTGTGAGTCTGTTTCTGTTTTGTAAATAAGTGCATTTGTATCATTTCTTTTTAGATTCTGCATATAAGTGATATCAACGATATTTCTCTTTCTCTGTCTGACTTACTTCACTCAGTATGACAATCTCTAGGTCCATCCATGTTGCTGCAAATGGCAGTATTTCATTCTTTGAGTAATATTCCGTTGTATATATGTACCACTTTGCTTTGCTGTACACCTAAAACTATCACAATGTTATTAATCAACTACAATATAAAATACAAATTTTTTAAAAAATCAAAGGAAGATGCCAGGAAAATAAGTCCAAGTCTAGCTGTAGTTCACTTGCACAGGCAAGAGATAAGAAATTATCTCTTATCTCTTGGGGGTCAAACAGAAGTGAGGAGAGAGCCACGTGGTCAGTGCTTACTCTGGCATCCTAATCCACATCATTTTGTCACCAGTTCATCCTCTAAGTCTGTGGTGCCCACTATCTGTATAGTGGATAACCTGCCTTCCTGTTACCTGGCTGTGCAAGAAAGCCAAGGTCAACCCATGGGGTAGGGGTGTCAATTGTTCTACATGGTACTCTTCCTGTTTGTGTGGCTATTAGTGGCTAAACCCTGTGGTGGATTTTTATGACTTTTTAATTATGGAGCAGTATATTTATTCTGTTTTAAGTGGTCTATGTTAAATAGTGGATAAGGAGAGGGCTTAATATGCATTTTTGTTTAGAGAGAAGTTTGCTTAAATAAGTAGTGCATTCTTTTCTCCTCATTTTAGAAATAGCAAAAAAGATGAATTCAGGAAGCTGGGAGAAAACCACACCACCTCATGACCTGGTGGCCAGTGGTCAGATGTCATTTAAGAGATTTGGGAACGTTTCAACTATTACTTTTAAGATACACCTACACCTAAGCACTGCTAGAAGCAACACAATTGATTTCTATATTTAGGTTCAGTAGGATACAAAGAGATGATTTTTATTTTCCAAAGAAATTCATCTATGTCTTCCATACCCATAAGTTCTGAATAAGTAAAAGAGGATTGCTGTGAATCTGGTTAAAACAGTAAATTCTTTGGGGAAAAAATAGTTTTAATGGTGGTCATTTTGACATCAAACAATGGCAACCAAATGTTATTTTTGCCATCCTCCCATTAGAAAGGAGAGATCTGGAACTTAGGGATCGGTGATAGCAGACAGCAAACTTTCTTATTGTGCAACAAACAAGAGGTGGAAACACTGCGGAGCTGACTCCACTCAGAGGTCCAGAAAAATTAAGGTTGACACTAAAATAACTTTGGCTTACACACGACTCACAGCGAACGCTAAATAATGAAAAAATATGTCTTTTAGGTCTAAAATTTTCTGGGTTGTGAGAAAATATGGAGCATAAATCATATCAAACTATTCCTGGCATTAGGCCTTCAGGATGCATTTGTTTGAAATCAAGGGCCAAATTGTCTGGAAGAGTGAAAACTGCTAGATGCCAGCGGAGGCGGGATGCCGGCCTTGGAACTGAAACGTCATTTCTGGAGCGATCACGACCCTAGTTTGCCTTGAAAGTGGTTCCCTTGAATTGATTTTGTAAATTAACAATATTAAGCCTTCTGTAGGATAGAAAGTGCATTAGTCACATGGCTCTTACTGTACCCAGCAAGGAAATCTATTGTTCTTTTGTAATAAAATGGTCCTGGGGGGTGGGGGTGCGGCGGGGGAGGGTGATTTTGCCACATCAGGTGAAAGGAATTACATTCAGTTTTCAGGCAGGTTTAATGAGGAATTTTAATAATGAGAGTAAAAATCAACAAGCATAACTTCACTAAAAGACTCTTAAAGGGAAAGTGATCTGACTCCTGTTTTTACAAGTGTATGTAACCCTCGTTGAATGGTGCCAAGCATCAATTGTTCCTAGTGAGTAAGGACATAGGATATGGCAAAAAACTCACAGCAATTTATTACCAGAAATTTATTTATTTCTTTTAATGTTTTAAAAGAAATGGAGGATTTCAGAAAAGGAGAGTTTCCACGGATTCATGTTTAAATTTACCATAAGTGATTAATCTTTGTGTTCTATTTTTTCCCCAAGGTCGGTTTTACACACCATATAAAATTGCTTGTTTAGAAGAAAGTCTGCTTTTTCCAAAAAAGGAAAGGGAGGGGAGAGACAATGAGTCTTCTGGAAAGTACTTCATAAGACTTCTTCTGATTGGTTTTTTGTTCTTTATTTAGGGAAGAGTTTAATCCAAAGAATATTGTGTAGAGAATAATTACATAGCATGGAACTTAATATAAACTTAAACAAACATGGCTTCTTTCAGTGAATGATACTGGCTTTTTAAAAATTGCCCTTCTATTTTCAAATGTCTATAAGAGAAGCCTGGGCATTTGGCTTTCTGAATCTCCTGAGTTTTGCAGAGGGAATTCTACTTGGATTTTAAAAACATATAATATATATAAATAATATAACACTATATACACATATATATAATATAACACTATATAATATATATTTTATATATTAGAGAATATATTTCCTTGTAAACTTTCAGACTTATTTTTTTACGTGGTAGAAAATTATAAAATAACAATCGTTATGTTGACACCTCTAATGAAGGAAAATATACTTATTAATGAATCCAGGTATATATAGATATTTTTCAGAATCATCCACTACAACATTTCTTAAGACTCATTTTGAATTACTTATCTTGTAGGATTTATTAGTATTAGGTTACTCAATGACTTAAAGGCTAAAGAGAGTTAAAAACAAACAACAGAAAAAACCCTTTTCCTCATTGAAATGTGACCAAGAACTTGTGAAAGCTATACCTGAAAAAAGATTTACGAATTTGTTTTTCATCAAAACGGAGTTTCCTAGCGTTAGTTTTCTTTTTTTTTTAAGTTAATAATAAATGTAGTGCTCCTGAGCTCCATTCTTCCTGTTTGCAAACGTCAATGTGTCCCTTCAAATGTGTCTTTTCCATTATTTAATATTAAAGACCTAATTACATGATTAAGTTAAATTGGACAAATATATGCTGGGCATCCCCTGTGTGTTTAGTTTTTGGCTGCTGGCACTGCAAGCTGAGTGAGGCCTGCTTAATCCCACTGACACCCATACATGTTACTTTTCTTAAATGTTGGCTTTTACAAAGCCACAAAAAGGAACAAATATAGCTGTTGCCTGCCTTCAACCAAAATGGTCTAGCAGTTGAAAGATGGGGGCAGTGTAGACACTCAAAAATGCTTTGGGATCTTTAGATGAATGGTATCATACAGATGTGTGTTAATGCTAATTCTTTGCTCTCAATCACTTGTTTTCAAGGACACTAAAATCCATGTAGCCTCTAAAAAAGATAAATAAGGGCAAGTCACTTTTCTTCCTCAAGTCACAGACTAAAGAAATTATTTCAGATAATATATGGCCCTTCAGCCATGAGAGCAGGAAGTGTTTACTGCTGAAGTCGGGGTCCCAGTTGGTAAAATAAACGGAAACTTCTGCTTCAGGTTTAGGACCCTCTTTCAAATAAAAACTTCATTTTCTCTGGGTAAAAAAAATTGACTTAATTGTATATTATTAGCAAAATATTAATAAAGCCGGGCAGTTTTTAAAGAGTACAAAATATAACTATGCTCTTTTCTTTCTTTTTTTTTTTTTGTTGCATTAAGAGCCAGCTAAGTTTGTTTAAAAAGAACCTAAAACCATCAAAAGAGCCTATGGCATTTCCTTCTCTGACGATCTTTAAAACTGGTTCAGGCTCATCAGTTTGGAGTTAATCAAGTGTGTCCTTATTTGAAAATGGACCCCCATCTCACTCTCTCAGTAAGGTGAAAGTTGAGATGTAGAGTAAAAATGGAGCAAAGAGATGATTATTTCAAATGGAATAAACATTTTTTAAAAAGGAAAGTAAAGGAAATTATCAAAATGCCAAAACAGGATAAAATTAACTAAGCTCTCATACATTCCTTTCTAATTTTTTTTGCTTCTTTTTTGTTTTTTGATCTTCCAAAATACTTTTAAATTTGAAACTTAGCCTAACTCTACTTTCACAGGCATATTTCTCATTTTTTTTATTACTATAAAGACCCATTACTTTAACAGCTATATTTTGAGCACTTACAATGTGCCTAAAAGCTACAGGTCAAGCATAAAGCAGATAGATATTATCTCTGGCCTCATGGAGCTTCCCTTCCTGCTGTGAAAATTGATATTCTATTAGTAAATAAATAAGCAAATTCCAAACAGTAAAAAATACAAAGAAAGCAACAAAGTGAGGTAATGTGACAGTGCATAAGGTTAAGCTTTGTGATGGGGGGTGGCTACTTTAAAGGAGGAGGTGAGGGAAGGTTCCCTGAGAAATGGGTTGAGTAAGGTCTGAATGATAGAAGGATCTGGTGATGTGAAAATCAGGCAGGAGAGCATGTCAGGCAAAGGCAACATCAGGTGCAAAGGCCCTGAGGCAAGAAGGAGGTTGCCCTATTTGGGGAACATCAGAAAAGCTAGAAGCATAGTAAACAAGGGGAGAGTGGAATAATAGAGGCTAGTTGGGGGCCAGAACTGTACACAAAGTGGAGGTAGCTGATTACTTTGGTTACCTGTGTTGTTAGGTCTTCACACTGTTTTAGAAGACAGTGTAAATGGTCACTTGTTAAGTTTGGTCCCCTTACAAGCAGTTAAGCACATGTGTTGCACCCTGTCCCTTTTATTCATTAACATTACAGTTAACTACAAGCCCTGTTCTGCAAGCAGGGGAGTATGGTAAGGCTGTATAGGTCATGGTATAAGTCTGAATTTTATTCTAGATGCAATAGAAAGCCATCAGAGCATTTCAACAGGGGGGATGGCATGACCTGATTTATGTTGTCTAAAGATCACTCTGGTTGCTGTGAGGAGAACAAATTGTAGGGATAATAGTGGAGCGACTGCTGCATTGAATGGCGATAACTTTGAGGAGGTGGAAGAGGGAGAGAGAGAGACATGCAGACAGTTTCTAGATATATATGAAAGAGAGAACTCCCCAGAGGCTTTTCTGATGGATTGGAGGTAGATAGAGAGAAAAAAGGGAAATTGAGTCTAACTCCTATATGATTGGCTTGAGGTAATGGATGAGCTATTTTTGGGGTAGAGATGAGTGAGACAAGAGAGGCTTAATGAGGAGTGGGTGGGGAGGGAGGTACTTCAAGAGTTCTGAATGGAGGAAACGAAATTTGAGATATCTATGAAACATTTAGATGGAGATGCAAGTAGGCAACTGGATAGAAAGGTCTGGAACTCAAAAGTGAGGTCAGGACTGATGATATAAATTTGAGAATTGTGAGCATAGATGGTCCTTAAAGTCCTGGAACTGGATGAACCATTTTCAGAAGAGAGTGCAGAGAAGGAAGAGGGCTTAAATCTAAACTCACAGGTACCGTAACATCTTAAGAAGGAATCAGTAAAGGAGACAAAGTCAAGGCGCTCCGTGAAATAGAAGAACCAGGAGTGCTGTGTCACGCGAGTCTGTGAGAGGACATATTTTAAGAAAGAGGTGGTGGTCAGTGGTGCTGCTCAGGAAAATGAGATTGGAGAAGACATCTTCAGTTGGTTAATTTCACAGGAACACAGAAAGCATGGAAGAGACCCCTACCTTCCCTGCCAGACAAAGACAGTAGAAGACAGGCCGACAATTGGGATGGTTGATATGTAGCATCGTGTTTTTGTTTGTGTGTTCATTTATTTTCTTTGTTTCTGTTTTTTGCTAACCTGTCTGATCATTGAGATAGTGTCTCCAGCCTCAAGGGGCAGTATTTGGCCCTTGGAGGTAGAAAAGTGTATCTTAAAATAGAGAGATCTCATATATGGCTGGTGGGAATGTGAAATAGCGCCTCCACTTGGAGAAACAGTTCAGAAGTTTTTTCCTCTGTAGTCCAGCAATTCAGTCCTAGTTGTTTACCCAAGAAAAATGAAAACTTGGGTCCACAAAAAGACAGGCAACACACATTCACTGTACTGTTAATCACAATATCACAGAGCTGGAAACTACCCAAATATCCACTAATAGTTGAATTAATAAACAAATTTGGTGTATCCTGCACTGGAATACTACTCAGCGATAAATAGGAATGAACTATTGATATATGCCATGCAGTGAATGAATCTCGCAGACCTTGTGTTGGGCAAAAGAAGCTGGACACTAAAGAGTATATACTCTCTGAATACATTTATATAAAATTCTAGAACAGGGAAAGTAGTCTATACTGATTAGTATAGAAAAACTAATCTATACTGATTAATAATTGCCTGGGGAGGGTCATGGAGCAGGGGAAATTGACCACAGAGGGACATGAGGGAGATGGAACTGTTTTATGTCTCAATTGTGATGGTGGTGACGTGGCTATATACATTTGTCAAAAGTCATTGACTTACTTAAAATGAATGAATTATATCTCAATAAAATTGATTGCTTGATTGAGAGAGAGAGAGACTGAGAGCACTGTCTCTTCTGATTAGTTAGCCCTAAGTCATTTTCTTATCACGTTGGTAACATATTCTCCTTGATTACTTCGAGAACTCTCTTTTCTACTGCTTAATATCTGTCAAGGTGTCACTCAATTACTGATATCTATTGTATATTGATATCTATTGTGTATTTCCATAGAATCCTTAACAGTAATGCCTCTATGCCTTTAGAAATACGCTTCTTCACCTTTACATGGCTATTTTGATCCTTACTTTAACATATATGCTGATTTTAAAAAAATATATCTAAATATGTTCTAAGTGCTAACACCATTAGTTTGTGATATCTATAACAATGTTATTGACTTGACAAATTCCACTCTTTTTTTAATAACTGACATCTTCAATCAAAAACAGAGGCTGTTATGAGCTTTTTTGAATAGATAGGAAACTGGAGGGAGAGCATTTTATACAAGAAACATCACAAATTTCAATAAAAGTACCCAACTGTTTCGTTTAAAAAATTATAGTGTATATATATAATATATATTATATTATAATATAATATATATAATATAATATAGTATAATATAATATATAAAATATTATATATATATATATATATAAAATCTCTAGCAGAGTGCATTATAATAGAAAGATGAAGGGCTTTGGAATACATCTGGACTTGAATCTCAGCTTTGCTACCAGCCAGCCATGTGAGAGTGGGCAAGTTCCTTACTCTCACCGAGTTTTAATTTCCTTATCTGTAAAGAGGTAAAGTAATAATTAGTTTTCTATCTTGTTGTAAGATTTAAAGATAACACATGTAAACTTTCCAGCACAGTGTCTGACTTGTTATAGGGGCTCAAATATGAGAGTTGAAATTCTATGTGTAACTCCTGTTATTGTGCACATTGTCAGCATGGTGTGAGGTGGGGAGAGGAGGGAACCGAGAATAACTGCTTCTGAATTTTTAAAGGACTGCAGAAATTGAGTAAAATATCTCTGAGTTCTAAACTATAAGCTTTTCAATGTGAGGCCACATTTGATGAATCTTATCAGAAGACATGAGCAATTAAGCATTAATTACCTAAATCTTTTGTGAAGTTCATGATTTTTTAGCTTTGGAAATAGAGTATCAAGAAAAATCATCAATATCATCTACACTAGGAAGCATTCTTTTATTCTTAGAAACAGATAGAACATCATCTGCATATAACACACACACACACACACACAAATATACATTACATATATACATGTAGGGTTTTTTTGTTTGCTTAAGAAAATTATGTCTTTAGCACTTGTGCAACCAGGATTCTGAAAGCTAATAAACGTCCCTGTTACCTTGTAAAATTTTCTATAGTCTTTCCATTAACATAATACCCATATTTTTACAAAGAGCTTCCTACGTGAGTAATTGCTGCTCTTTGGATTTTACCAGATATTAATTATAGTTTATTCTCTGCTTAAGCTCAACTCTTACTGTAAATGTGACTTCCGTCTTCTGTGTATCCAGATGGGATATTCTGAGATAGTCTCTTCTTCCTGAGGATATGGAACTCCTTTCCAGGAAACATTGAGAACTATTCTTAACCTGGAACTCCTCTACATCTTGTGTCATCCTTCAGAGATACTGCACCTTTCCTTGCTGCCTGACCTGTCATTTATGTGCTCACTGTTTATTTCGCAGCTATTTTAGGAAGACCTTTCTTCCTCAATGATGAGAGCACATAACCATGAAGTGAGTAGCTATGGATAATCTTTTAACTCCTTCATTTAGGAAAGAGGTCACTATGTTTCAAGATCTTTTTGTTCTTTACCCTCTATCATCATTTTGTTTATCGAGAGACAGTTTAAAACTGCTTTTCAAGCCATTTTCTATTACACATAATTTTCCTACCCCAAAATATGTTTAATATTTCCATTTGAATATAATAAAGTAGTCAACTACCTTCTGGACCAGTACCTGTTAACCCTGGCTGTTCACTAGAATCATCTAGGGAATTGTTTTGCAAATATTGTGCCTGAATCTCCCACCTAGAAATTCCAACTTAATAAATCTGTTGTGGGACTCAGGCTTCATAATTTTAAGCACTCTGCAGGTGATTTTTGAGTGAAGCCAAGGTTTGAGAAACAGTGTTCGAGACGCAAAAAGGTTTTGCAAGAGTTAAAACACTACACCCTTTGGAATTATAGAGGTTTTCTCGTTCCTCCGAAGAGTCACCGAAGTATTCAACTAAGCATTCTATAAATTGGATGGCAAGGGGGTAAAGGAAGCCATAGTTGCTGAAGACCCTGAGTTTTTTGAATTTTGCATTTATTTTTCTCTGGGCTCATCTTTCACTCAGCAGGGAATTGACCAAGGAAGGGAACTATGTTGGGGGATAATGTGCTGATAGTGCAGAGCGGGAAATGCGTTAAGATTTGACCTTACTTTCATCCCAACCCTGCCACAAACAAGCTTGGCTTCCTGGGCAAGATAATCTCCAGACAGGATTCACAAACATGATGCATCAGGGGCCGGGAAGATAACATGAATGTGTGAAACAGGAAGAGTGGACACTGGCACAGCAGAGGACTCACTCCCATTCTACAGGGAATTACCGATACTCATTTCTGGCCAATCATTTCTATGGGAGAATGCAAGTTAGGTGTGTTCAAATCTTTCCAGTTTTTAAGAGAAATAGAAGTTCTCCTTTTGGGGTGAAATTTCCCAATTACTTATTGACATCATTAGATGCCAACCTTTTTATGTGCCTTACTTATATTATGGGACTTAATTTGGACCCCAGGCCACAAGTTTGCAATGTCTAGGTTAGGTGATTTGTAAAATTCTTTCAATTTTAACATTCTAAGATTCTAAGAGACCTAATTAGAACAAAACCAGAAAATACTCCCTTAAGATGGAAAGTTCCTATTTGCATATGTGCTTCTGTTAATTTTCCTCTTCTTGAATCTTCCCATTTCCCCCTTGTTCCACAGGTCCTGACAGTTCACTCTTTCTATTCTGACCTATCCTAGAGTTGACATCTCAAGAATGTATGCAACTATTGCTAACACACTCTCTTTACATTATATAGAGGACCCTGGTGTTATGTCAGAGGAAAAGCTTGTCTTAACTTTTCAGAAGGGAATGGAATGTACAGTACGGTGTGGCCTATAAATCATTTTCAAATTAGTATTCTGTACATCTGGAGAAGAGTACATTTCTACTCATGCATAAATTGCCTATGAACACATTTCAAAACCTTACGCTTAATCTCAGCAATGAACATTTCAAAAAGTAAATTAATATCTTCAAGGGGAAGAAATACAGTATATTAAACAGGAACCCACTAGAAACTCGATAGTTAAGAGTCTGTCAGCGTTTTCATTATAAACCCTGTTTTTGAGGGGTTTATAACTCACTTATAAAAATTCATCCTAGGCTGGGACTTGGCATGTAAGGTCTCAGCCTGGCAGCTTGACGTGATATTAGGTCTGAAGGACCTCAGATTCTTGTCAACGGGATACTATTTTAAAGCTCCACGATGAGGTCTAAATAAAGAGAGGGAGTTGATTTAAACCCGCAGAATCCAGGAACTGCAGAGTAAAACTAAAATAACCGCTCTAAGATCAGCAGGCTGTGGCTGGTTTCACAGAGCCCCTCACCGTGGTCTCCTCTGAACTGGACGTCTTGTACTGTGTAGGGCGGAGTGGCTTCATTTCTTGTCTGGGTCACACTCAATGTAACTGTAATTCTCCTTTTAATAGCTTAATATATTGTCTGTTGAGGTTACAGGTTTAGATGCACGTTTATAAATAAGGCTAATTAACATTGAACGTGTAACTCTTTTTCTTTTCTTTCCATTTGAAAAAAGGTATTCCTAGGAAGTAGGGTTGGAGTATAAAAATGTCTTAAGCCACTGTAAATTTCTTGTATAGATAGCTCTGTGATATGTTGCAGTGTTTAAATTAGCACAATATGTATTCATTTAAATATTGATCTTTAAGGAAGTAATGTAATAAATCTGAATACTCTTTTGCATTACTGTTTACATTAGGTCTACTGTAGATTAAGAGAGACCGTTGCCTTGTAAATTTGCTTGAAGAGTAAGCAGGGACATATAAATAATTCTGTTTCTAATTATACAAAACAATGATGATAAACTGTTGGGAGCTAGGAAGATTGTGCAGAGCTTGGCTGAATCACAGACCCAGACCAGGCCTGTGAGTAGCTGATGTGCAGCTGGCAATTGGGACTATTGTTTAGATCAGGAAACCGATGAAAAAGTGGCACAGAACAAAATTCTATAAATGTAGCTCCATCAAGATGTAGTTCCTTTCCAGCTGTAAAGTTTCTAAAGAGTCACCAAAACTATTTAAAAATATAAAAACACGATTGTTTGGCTTGGTAATGGTAGCAATTTGTCTGTAACAATGTTAGGTATGTTGTGGTAACCTTCATGGGGAAAAGCCCTATGGATGGACTTGGTTGTGGTTTGGGGTTTCCACCTTCTCGCAGTGGTGGTTCTTGGGCTGTGGCATGAACTGGACTTTGAACAATTTGATAGCTCAACCAAATTTCAGCTAGGAATGTTAAAACATAATAGCTGGAGATTAAGAATAAATTTACACCTAGGCCATATAATTCCAAGGCCAAGATCAACCCATTCCCCTTAATGTTCCCATCATCTATTCAGGAGTGTAAACATTCACATGGAAGTGAGGTTGGTTGAAATGTTTAGCTTATATTGGAAAACATATCTGCTAAGCAGCTGAGAAATGTATTCATTTCAGTCTTTCCATTTGACAAGGCTCATTCTCCCAAGGAAAATACTAAGAATGCAATGACAGCAACTGAAGCCGTTCCATTTCCTCTTCTGACTTTAATCTCTCCCTAGGAAAAATATTTCTAGAAATGCTATAATGTGTGCATATTGACACTCTTACTTAGATTTTTAAATAGTTTTGACCTTCTATTTATTCCCTATGTCCAGCAAAGTTCTTTTAATGTTTTTTTTAAAGGGTGTCTATTATTATTCATGATTAATAATGATTATTATAATCAGACAGTGCTTTTCAGTGTTACAAAGTGTGTTCATGTGCATTATTATATCATTACATCATGGTCATCATTATAAGAACTTCAAGAAATGAGTTGGATCAAGGTTGTTATTCTTTTATCCCAATTTTTTAAAAGAAGTTCATTGAGGTTAAGTGATTTGTTCATGTTTATACATCTAGTAAGTGTCAAGCCTAGACTCCAATCCAGCTATTTGAACTCTAAGCGCCATGTTCTTTCCACTGTGGTTTTTAAATGACCTGTTTTTTAAAAGAGCTGCAGTTAGCATGGGGAGTCCCATGGAAGACGAGTGTCGATCAGTTGCCATAATGCACATCAAGGATTCTTGCCATTCATCTCTGTGCTGCTTCCTGTCGAGGTCAAGTGGGTGGTGTGAACCACAGACAGTTCTGAAATTTGTTGTCAAAGGCTCCAACAAAGTTCGTGGGTTCACCTTGACCGTGTTTACCTTCAACACAATATGAAAATGCTTAGTAATATAGTGAAAAGGTGGGAAACAAGAGGAGGTTGGTGAGAAAGGCTGAGTGATGGCTATGGTTAGTTCAGGGCTGTTTTTGGTTTGCTATTTTAGGATGTCATTTGGTTGTTCCTTGCAGTCCCTTGTATAATACATTTCAAGAATATATGCCTAATAAATCCATCTGTTTGCCTGTCAGAGCTAATTTTGATTCTCAGAATGTTGGACTAAATTGTTAATTCTAAACTTTTACTAGTGGCAAGGTATTTTACCAGATGCTCTTAGTATTGAAAGAGCTTTGGGGAGTGAGGTTTAGGGGGGATTTTTTGAGATGCATGGAAACTGAAGCGGTCCATTGAGCACTATCTCCCCAGACATCAATACATTCTTACACCATGGCTGGTTAGGGAGGACTGTACCATAGAAATGATAACCCTGTTAAAATTGTGAAGGCCTCTCTATCAATTATCTTGGGGAATCAAGAGTATTATGTAACTGCATTGGAATAAAACTTTGGATGCTGGAATCTTGATATAAAAAAGCATCAAACTTTAGCAAGTAATATGGAGTTTAGTCTATTTTGTTTCAAGCCTTTCATTTAGTAAAGATTTTCTGGCCAGCTCTAGGAAGGAAAACATTCTATAGTAAAATAAAACACTAATGACTCAAGAATACTATTTGACACCTAATTTGATGATTACCACCCAAAATTACTTTCACCAGTTATAAATCAATTATGGGGCATAGTTATAATTACATTAATAACACTGGTTTGCTTTTCCAAATCCAAATATTATATGATGAGGAAATGTTCTGACTCTAAATGGTTTTAATTAAAAAACCAATTTTTTTTTTTTTAAGGTGGTAAGGAAGTATATTTTTTCTCTTCACTTTTGTTTTTTGTGCCCATGGTTTTCAAGAAAAAGGAAAGTAATGATTAGAGTAAATTACAGGAGTCAGGCAGTGGGGTAATTAACAGGTAATTATCAATAAACAATTTAACCACAAAAGCTTGGATCCCACCTACCACTTGTCAACAATAAAAGCTTAGTAACTCCGCATGCCATTGGAAACAGTGTCTACAGGGAGCCCCAGAAAGGACTGCTAATATAAATAAACAATTCTTTCTTGGGAGCATACACAAAGGCCAGGCTGTGAGTGACCACATGGAAGAAGGAAAGAAAAATCCAGTAGACAGGAAAAATATTAGGAAACCAAACATTTGGTTTCAGATTTAGGAGAAAAATATGAATGTGCTTGGTACTGAAGCCAGAAAAATTATCTATGAATATCTTTCTCATCCCATACATAAATTTTATATTTCTTTAAGCATGGTTAGAAGTGTAAGATTATTTAGCCAACCTGGCATTTTGACATATGGAAAAAATGGACCTTATCCAGGTTTAAATATAGTCAGCATGCTTTATAGATTGAATGATTGGTGAGTAATCCACCATAAAGTATATTTATTATAGAAATCTACAACAAGGTTTTGAAAGCACCTTTAAACTTTATACAAACCCTGATTTGAAAACTCTTTTTAAAATGGGCTGGGTCTCTAGTAGTACAGCTTGAGAGGATGAAGTTTTCTAATCAGCTAATGAAAAAGGAACCAATTAATTCAGACAAAAAGACCTGACCCTACATAAAATGGATAATAATATAACCCTCTATTTCCATTTCATTTTGGTTCTGTTAATGTGGTATTGGGATATGGTTTGAAAATAGCTAAATCAGGGATTGAATTTTACTTCAGAGGAGATTTTCTCTTTCTGAATTTTATTTTGTCTACACATACACACACACACACACTTCTTGTGTGTCTAAAATGACATTTGAATATGTCATAATCAAACACACTTGTTGAATATTTTCAGCACCTGGTGGTGTGCTAGGAATAATGCAAAATGCATTAAGTATATATATTCTCTGTCATCTAAGGTGTGAGAGATGAAACTGTCATAGAATACATTTGAAAGATGTACATGCAACTGAATAAACTTTGAGCAGATGTACATATTCAATAAAGATTTCATTATCTACAGGCCAAGGGGTAAGTGTACATTGTGGAGTGATGAGAGTGAGACAGCTTGGGGGAGCTGCAAGGTTTGATAAGGGAACCTTGAGGAGAAATCACCATCTGACCATAGATTAGTCAGGAAAGTTTGGGGGGAAGAAGGTAGAGTCCATGTACCATTTGAATGATGGTCTGCAACAACCCTGGCACACCAGGGATAGGGAGACCATTCCTGGAGAGGGAGGGCAAAACTGGGATGAAACTCTGGTCTCAACAAAAGGCGCAAGCCTGGGCAGGTGGTGCTAAGTGATCTGGGGTAGACCTGACTCTAAAGCAACATTTTTAATGTTTAGGGTGATATTTTAAGTCTTGCAAGACCTAATTGCCAAAATACCTGACTCTACTGTGCACTACGTTTTGCCTGAACTTCACCTAAGATCGTTTTCATTTCTCTCTTGCTTGGCATTATGTCTGTCTAAATTTTTTCCTTCAGATTGCCCACATCCAGTTGCATTCATTAGAACTTCGCTAAATGCCAAGTTTCCCATGGTTTTCTTAATTCTCTTTTGAATTTTTTTTTTTGAGACAAACCTAGATCTTGTTAAAAAACCCTCCCACTGTGTCTTCTGTTACTAAAAAGTAATTAAATAAAAAGTGAGGTTTGGATCCATCTATCATTTAATTTGAAATTACATATGAATATAGAGAGGAAAAGTGACTTTGAAAGATCAATTCTCAAATTTTGATTTAAGAACTGTGTTATTAGCTGAAATAATATGAACTGAGTCCATTCTTTTGACCTTTGCAAAGTCTAACCTAGTCAATTATTGCAGCCGAGCAGGGAACCGAAGAACGGCTTTGAATCGGTCAGACCCAAACTGATTTAAGTTTGCATGTGGTTAAATAGACATTAGTTAAAAATAATTAATGCTGTCTTTGACCTTTGAAATGAGGAAGGACATTCATGGTCCTCCCCCGACTCCCACTCCATACATATGAATCTCCTTAACTCATTTCATTGCTTAAAATAGAGAACATTTTAGTATTCCTTGATATTAAATATTTTAAATAACACAAGCAAAGTTGTATTCTTCCCAAATGGCTGCTGTCAACAACTTTCCCTTGGATATTTAGACCCTACATTTTTCACAGCTCACCAAGCTGACTTTTAAAAACATGTGTATATTGAGAGTATGTTTTATGAAATGACCACTAATCAAATTTCTTTAGCACAGTTTGGCAAGATTCCCCCTTGGGGTGTTATAAGAAGGCCATTGCTTGTTCCCCTTCTGGGTTTTGTTAAGACCCAGAAATGGATGCAGTTATGTTGTTGTATATGTCAAATATATAGTGTTTAGGGAAGAATTTCTAAAGTGCATCACAATGCTAGCTACCAGAAAGAAGAGTGAGGTGTTCTTTTTTCCCCTTTCCTCCCATCATTTTTCCTTCTCCACCAGTCCCCACTGCAATGTGAATGAGGGGGCCCCCATCAGCAGGAATCCACTCAGCTATTGCTGGGGTGGAGACAGAAGGGAAAGAATAGAAGTATCCCCAAAGCAGGCTCTAAACAAACAGTAACCTATAATGTAGTCTTCATTTAATTCTCCACTGTTTCTAAAATTAATTTCTAGTTCAGGTTTATTTGGGGATTTTTTTTAAATCTATGCACTCTAATTTCCCAAATATCACAGTTTTAAATCAACAAATGAAAGACCAATACAGGTGACATAGGAGACAGGTAAGATGTAGGCACATAGGAGGCCATCAGTAAATAAGTAGTGAACAAATGAATAAACGAACTTCACCTGGGCCTTTATACATACCACCCCGGTTCCCTCTTCTGTATCTAGAAAACTCTTATTTGTCCACTGGGTTTCCATTTAATTGTTACTTCACAGGAAAAACTCTCCTGACTGCTCTTCACAGACTAAATTATGTTCCAGTTATTTGTTACCATAACACACTCAATTTCTACCATATCTTTTATCAAATATTATTGGGATTTAGTGTTCAGTGCCTACCTCCCCTCTGCTGCCCAGGCCTGTTATGTGTGGTGTTCCGTCCCCACTTCCCAGCATGGTAATTAGCAAAAAGGCACTTGAACCCGAAAAGGGCAGGAGGAAGAGTGGCCAGGAAGTAGATTTCTACTGGAAGGAGCAAAAAAGAAATGAACAGTGGGTTAGGTCTGCAAAGGAAAATGAGTCGATGGTAAGGGAAGAAAGTAGATAAAGGAAGAGAGGCTGGGAATGGAATGAGGGGAAGAGAAATAAAGACTTTGCGATGGGACCTTTGTGCCTAAGCCATGGAGGAAGCTATGGCACCAAAATAGAGGGAGGAAGTAAACCATAAGACAAGTGAAGAATAACTTATAGCAATAGTAACCAGAATTTATAATATTAAGCAACATAACAAGGCAGATTTCATCCACCTATTTTTATTTCTGACCTCCCCCCTGCCCTCCCTACCGCCCAGGAAAGGAGAAAGCAACGGGAAGTGACAGTTTTATATAATGATTTGATTTAAGATATGTATTTTCCCCCAAAGTAAAACCCTATTTTGTAATAACTAAATATAAAATATTTAAACCGTTTTAATAAAGAAGGCATCTGTTGCTGTGAATTGGTCCCACCAACTTGACATCCTCTTTTATTGTCATTAGAGTCATAATTAGTTTACATATTTTTAAATTATTTTTTTAGCATTCACACATATATAGTTTTAAAATTTAATGTTGGTGAATAAAATCTATGTTTTAGGATTTCCATGAAAACATGCTCTTTATATCATTTTGCACAAAGAGGACATGATTTGGTATTTGTTTTAACAAATCTGTCATTCACAGAGATGAGCTTTACCACAGACTTTTTACTCTGCCTCCAATTAGAAAACTATAGCTCGTAAGAAGTGTCTTAGAAAGATCAATGATAAATCAAATGCATGTCATAATATTACATTGTTACCTCTCCTGGGGTGTGAGGGGCAAAATGTTATGTCTGCTCTGGCACAGTGCCAGACCAGGGGTTTTAAAAAGGGACAGTCATTTTCAGAACATTTTAGCCCTTAGTCTTTATTGAGCTCATCACTTCAGAAACCTCAATTTTCTTCTTAGTTTGCACACATACAGTGAGCTTGCACACCCTCATTGCTCTGCAAGTCCATTTGCCTTTCTGTAGGCAATTCTCAGGAGCGCCTATATGATTAGAGAATTTTATGATGCAAATACCAGTTTCTTGTGACTCTACTGTGGCTCATCTGGCTTTAAAAGCACACAGTCTTTGATGGTCACTGACATTCTGATTGGGATCACCTGTATTCACAGAAACACAGCTACAGTCCAAAGCTGCTAGAAAATCTGTCTTGAAACCTAGGAAACCTCGGGACGAGCAGACATCATCTGAAGTGGCCTGGGACATACTGACAACTCTATCCATTTATTATATTATAGGTCACATATTGCACTTTATTTGTATTTAAAGTGTGAACATTCCCCATTTTTGTTTTTGCCCTCATTACTGCTGAAGCATGATCCTTGTTATCAAAACTTCCCAAGAAGTAATTCCAAAATGAGAAAATGGTTCATAAGTGTACTAAGCAAAAATCAAAACGAGACCATGTTCATATTAAAGCTTTATGAAAATTTGAGGCATTCTTAAGAGTGAGGGGTGTGTGTGTGTGCGTGTGTGCTTATATACTGGGCTGGCTAAAACGTTCGTTCGGTTAATGAATACGTTGTTCCATAAAGTTCTCGGTGAAAATGAAAAATGTGCGTTTTATTTTACTTAAAACCAAAAGAACTTTTTGGCCAACCCAATATTTATCACTAAACCATTCTGTATCTCTAACAGCTCTATTTTTCACATTAAGGCTCTATTATTGTTGCTGTTCTTAAATTTTTCTTTCCTCTTACTTAAAAATATCTTAGGACATATGATACCTGAGAATTGGGAAGGAAACAACTTATGAGCACCAAGTGAGATATAGTTATAAAACGCCATCTCATGTAGGTCAGTCATATTTAAAATTATGTTTCCTTTAGCGAAGAATGTACCCATTGATAAGCTATCTCAGATAATCAATGGGCGTAACTTCCACTGAGCTCTACTCATGCTGACTCCCTATAGTTAATTAGTAGTAATAGGAAAGAAGGAACTTGAAATACTCTCTTCTATTTGATAACTATAGAATCCTGGCTAAGTACAAGGTTTAGCCAGAGAGCATATTGGTTTCAGCAGACTATGGTAAAGTTAATTAAGGATGATTAATGGAGCATTTTCCTTCCAATGATATCTGTGACAGAACAAAGCTGTCTGAGGCTTGTCAAGCAGAATTTGAGTTGAATGAGTATTTATGTGATCAAATCTGAAGGCTGCCTCTTGACAGAGCAAGGATTCATCAATCAATTGCTCCGGCTCGCAGTGGTGGGAAATTGGTCTATTCCAGTAGGTTCTGCTCCCATCCCCCGTTTTTTTCATTCAATCATCCCTCGGGCTACAATGTATCTTTAGCTTTTACCTCTGACCACCTTAAGGGCTATCAGAAAAAAGTAACGGCGAGAGGGAAAACATCTATTATGATGGTTATTTCTCAGCTGAACTCATGCAATTGATTTCTTTTAAGCAGAGGGTTATAAAGTGACACAGGGCTGTGCAAGGAATTAATTGGCATTAATAAAAGTTATTTTACAGCCTGACGAGAAATGATTGTGGGCTTAGTCAAAAACTATCTATCTCTTAGCTGTACACTTTTTGTGCTTGTACCTTTTTTCCTTATAAAATTGTAAGCCATTTCGTATGCTTCTGTAAAGCCAGTTAATTCTAATAATAAAGAACAGACACAGCTAACACTTCAGGTTTTTGCTTTTAGCTGTATTCTACAATCTCCAGTGGTCAGATTTGGATTCTACATGTGATGGCCACTCGCCCTGCAAGGAAAGGCACAGCTGGCCAGATCTACCGGGACAGCGGGCTCATTTTCACTCAGGATATGCAGATTCTTGTCTAATTACAATGGAACAGTGACAGTGCAGAGATATGAACGGGGATTAGATGAAACAGCAATATTTATTTTGCAAGGTTTATTTATGCAGGTGATTTCCCATGCATTATCTGATTTGATGCTCACAAAAAATTTATGCAAACAGGGGAGCTGTAAGGATTCCTATTAAATAGATGTGGAAATTGAGGTTGAAAGAGCTCTCATAGCTTGCTAGAATAATAGTTGTAGGTGGCTGAGATGGGACATGGGCTCAGTTTTGGGCACTGTCACCATGTCCTTCTCTTTTGTGTACTATGGTCTTTTGGGGTCGTGGCTAATTGCCTATTTGCTCCCTTAAATGGCACAGTATTTGCACTCAGAATCTAAGTGTAATCATGTGAGTTTGTAATGGTAAAAGCCATTTGAGCAAGTTCAGTCTGATATTATGTTAGCTGATGCTATATTTAATTCTGAGGTTGAATGATTGAAGCTGGGAGGAGACTATTCCTGGTACAGATAAGCCTAGGACTTTTGGTGCTTTCAGGAGTAACACCCAAACTGCATATAGTCTCTTCATAGTGTCAGCATGAAATATACACACAAATGCAGCTTCCCAGAAGAGCAATTCCTGAGGCATGTTGTTCAGAAGAAAAAAATATATGCATACATGTCCATATTATTGTTGTTGTTATTTATTGAGATGTTTATAAAGAGGCATTTTTGAGGATTTGGTTTTTATATAGCAGAGAAGATACTTTTTGTTATTTATCAGAAACTTTTACTTGTTTCTCAGATGATGCTTACTCATCTTGAAATGTTCATTGATTTTAAAATCTACAGTCTCACCACAATGTGAGTAAACATACAATAAAATTCACATTTGGTTTTACGTAAAAGTGTTGTAATCATTTACTAATACCATATTAGTATTTGGGGGGAAAGTTTTGTTACCTTTGTTATGTATTTTCAGAGCACAAAGTGAAAAAATAAAAGGAGAAAAATTTAATAAAATGAAGCCATTGGATTAGATCAATTTCAAATACAAGTTATAAATAAGCACAAATGCTGTTTAGTTTTTGGTACCTAAACAAATACCAGTGAGTTTAGATTTGTAACATCTTTTTGAAATCAGTGATTAACATTCCAAAAATTCAGGATAGGCCTTAGCTTTTCCACCCTGTAATCTTTACAAATTACATTAAATGTTTATTATTTAGTATTTTTCTTCAGACGTTTTTCTGTGAAAATATTGAAGTCTTGCTTTCGTTTGTTTTCCTTTTTCACATATTTTTGTGTAATAATATGGAAGACCTCTTTTGTGTTTCTAAACATTTTTAAACTAATAATTCTTCCTTCTGTAAATGTTTTAGGATATGAAAACTTATTTATGTTAGCTTTACAGGAAAAATCCAAAGGGCAGAGAGGGTTGATCCAAAGACCGCAGCACAAAGAACTGACCTCCTCAGTCCTTAGTTTATTCACTCTGCCCATTTGATGACATCATCAATACCAGGGATGCCCAGCAAATGCAGAGAAGAGAACTATTTTTTCCCTTGCTGTGAGCACTATATTTCTAAGAATACTCTTGGACTGTAGTAACTTTTTGGGTAATCATATCACAGTCCGAGCTATAGAACTTGCAGTGAAAAAAATCCCTATGTCTGTGTCATGAGAACTATGATAGTCAGGTCTTTCTCCATTCAGTATTTAGAAAATTAATTTTTTAGATGTAAGTGCAGGACATTCATGTCTGTTAAATTTTAAAAGTTAATTTAAACATATAGCTCTGACCTAATATCTAGGTTCTGTATTTCATTGTCTTTCTACTTTTACCCAGGCCTACTCCGTTTCTCAGGTTTCCGTCACTTGGATATCATCCCCTCCTCACTTCATCCAAGTCACTGATAAAATGACTGAATGGAATAGGGCAATTTCCAGGTTGCTGTTGAGCCATTGATTGTCTCTGTTTGCGTATCCTTGAGCTCCAATATCCAACAGACTCCAATGATAAAAATGAATAAAAAAGATATCACTTTCATATCTTGAATGAATGCCCATGTCGTTTTCCAAATTAGAGTAACAGTATAGGTAGTAGTAATTCAGGGTGGATTTTGCAGCAGGTTTGGTGAAATGCACTGCAATTGGAAAATTGGTATTCACGCTATCTGTGACAGTACGAAAGCACTCCCAAATAGGGTAGACAATTTGGTTATTCAATGGACATCATTAATGTGGCAAGCTGGACCAGTTTGAGTTCTCTTGATTAATCCTACATGATCCAAATTAAGTATGGCAAGATACTGGTTTGGCAGTTGACAATTTAAAAATGAAAAGGAATGTCAATGCATACTTTTTTGCATATTCTTTTACAACAGTGTCCACATTCTTTTTATAACATTTTCAACTGGGTTAATTACAGGATAATAGAACAGAGAAAATTGGTCATAATTTTAATCACATGGAAGGCACAGGAGTATAGGTAAAAAAAATTTTGATGAAAAATTATTTGAAATTTTGGAAAATGCTAAGAAAATTTTCTCAGAGAGGAAAAATTATATATTATATATGAATATATAGAGAAACATATAAATGGGAATATATATAATATATTCCTTTAAAATATTGGTAGTTATATCTGAATAGTGTCATGTCTGATATATTCTGCATCACTACCTTGAATTAATAAACATATTTTATAAGATTACAACCAAGAGGTATGGGCTCTGTCGTTCCAATTCAATATTTCTAGAAAAAATCTTGAATCAAAAATAAACAAACATTAAAACATGGGTTCTCGGTGAAAAAAATTGAGACTTCATTCCAGGCCTACAATGAATCCTTGGCTGTGATCTCAAAATTTATGCCCAGAGTTTTGCATTTTTAGGTTGACTTAGTGGCTGAACAGTCTAGTAGGTAAAACTTTTTACTCTAAGGCCAGACAGAACCAGCAGATGACAGCTATTTGACGCCACTGAAATGGCGCTTACAGGCTTATTCTATCCACCCTAGTCTTTAACCCGAACCCCCAATGCACATGCATTTTTTCCCCAATTTTTCCGAGCAATCCAGTGTATTTATAGTGTAAAAAATTCCACCAAATCAGGTTTTGAGGATTTTGCTCCTATTTTTCCTTTTTTTGTGATGTGACAAGGATATTTTTTTCTCTCTCTTCTTCCCCTCTCTTCCCCCTTTCACTGACTATCTCCCCACTTTCTCCCACCACCCCAAACAAAAACACCCCAACATATTATTCATCATCTCATCTCCAGCCTCTAAGACACAACACTGCCCTCCTCCATTTTATCTGGTCAATCTTACTTTCCTTTAGCTTTTAACTTAAATCTGCCTTCATCTGGGAAATCTTACATATGCCCTCCTGGCCCTTTGCCTGCCACCCCACACCTGGTGCAGGCAGGCGCTCTTATCTGCTCCCTTCGACCTGACAGTGCCTCCTTATGTTTCTGTATTTGCCAGCTTAGTGGGTGCTCCACAAAGCCTAGGCCTACGGCTACCTTGCTCATGGTCACGTAGCCTGGCATGTAATAGGAGCTCAATAAATAATAAGGAATGAGAGAAAGCAAGGAAAGAGGGGAGAGAGGAACAAATGCCATTTTATAGAAAAGTATTTTAAGAACTCTCTCAAATGCAACTTCAGTTGGAGCACAGCTACCTACTAGGAATCTGCCGTAGAGGTGGGAGAGGAGTTAGCACTCCAGATGGGAACAGGCCCCCCTATTTAGAGGCTGAAACAGTGCACCAAATCACAGATTTCTTTGTAAAATCATCCACTTTCGCACATGCTGAAAGTCTGAGAGTAGATTTGGCTCCCTAGTAAGGTAGATTTATATTGATACACAACATAATTGGCTTCAGGCCCCTCTTCCCAACTACCAGGCTGGTCATTTGTATAGGCTTTGCCCCCATACCCTTTTATCACTGGCTCTTCTTTCTAAATTTGCTGAGGTACCATGGTTAAGAGAACTGGCACTTGTTTAGGAATCAAAAACCTCTGCTCAAATCTTGGCTCCAGCATGTATGAACATGTGACCTTGGACAAGTCACTTCTCTGAACTGTATTTTCCTCATCCGTATAATTGTTGGCCCACGTTCAGGTTTTTGAGATGACCAGACTCACTTGAAAACAGTTGCAAACTCTAAGCACTATCAAGGTCACAAATTGATACAAATTGACAACAGGGTCATGGACCCCATGTTGTCCATCAAGAGAGATATTGAGTTTCCTCTATCGTGAGAAATAGATCCTAGTTTAGGAGGCTTTACTTAATTCTGGAATTATAGGTGGTGGGGTATCTGTTTAAAGAGATATTCATAAGCGCCCTCTCCTGTTTTGAGTACGTCTGGAAAAGGCCTCTTACTTTATCGTTTGCTACTCTAAAATTTTACCCAGATTTTTAAAATACCGTGCATCCTGAATGTTTAGATTTAGATTATATTTATATTCTGGTTGAGCACCATTCTTTCCTTGCCTAGATATGTGAATGCTATTTTTGTGTGCGAGTAAGCTTAAAAATTGACTGTCTAAATATTTAACCAGAGTTTTTTTAAAAGAATTTCATTATTTATCTTCTTTATGATTTATATTATCACATTCTGTGTCTGTCGTTATGGTTTCTCATAAGCAGCCCATCTGCTACGACAGCCAAATTGGAACATTCATATAAGATGAGTTCAGATATCATAAACATGACAAGAGATGGATTACATTTAGTCTTTCTCCATGTTTAACCAATTTAATTTGTTTCCTATGCAGAAGAGGCTCTAAATTTACTTAATATATGTTAGCACTTAGGAACATAGTTAGAAACAAGGCGAAGGTCTTAACCTATTCGTAAATAAATGAGAAGATTCCTGTCGGAGTGAAAGAGAGAGAGAGAATTTATGTCAAACAATCAGGAATTTAATACATAGTGGTCTTTTAGGATGTCCAGTTTGTGTACATACTCTTAAGGCGTGATTACGAATAACTTCACTTCCTATAAACAATGTGACTGGAGAAATTACTCACAGATACAACAAAAAGGGGAAGAAAGGTAAGACGTTTTAACTAAAGCCAATAAGTGAATTACTTTCCCTGAAAAGGTTAAAAATGGCAGATTTATTTTTCATTGCCATAATATTTGTCTTTGTTGGGCTAGCTATCTGAGGTATTCTCCAGAAGATTCAGGGCTCATTGAGACATCACCACATGACCCCAAGTTCAAAGTTACAGCACAGTCCCGAAGGATTTTTCCCTTCTGCAGTTTGGGGACTCAAGAAGCCCTAACTGAAGGCTAAGTCTGTTGGCTGAATGAAAGTATTGATAGCACTGTAGGCAAAGCTTTCAGCGATTATACTGGATTTCCCTCTGCCCTTGGTAAATGTCAAATAGAGGACTTTTTAGTGCAAGCAAAAGAGTCATTCATTTGTCACTCTTTAGGTAAAGGACTTATGTCACATTATTAGTGAAAATGTGATTAACTGTTAAAGCAACATAGGCCTTAATGATATCTATAAAGCCATTTCTCTCAAAGTTATGGATTCATGGCTCTGCAGTACTAAATATATGTTGTTCTAGGATCATGCAAGTCATGAATACTAAAAATAAAAACAAACATATTTCTCTGATGATGATTTATTACCAAACAATTTGGAGCTAATACATTCACATTACAGGATGCAAATACAAATGTGACACAACTGAGTGGGCCTTTAAGATGAAGTGTCATTACTTTAGGAAATACGGGCAGTGCCTCAACTTCATCACAGCCTTTGCAACATAATGTTCTGAGAATCTGTGACTGATGTTTCAACTTGCAGCAGTTTGGTTCTTAAATTCCATGCTTAATAAGAGAATGGTTTCATTCAGCCTTGTTGATGACCTAAAAACCCACATGTGGGGATATTATGTGACATTGAGAATTAGAATTTCAAGCTGGTAAATGGGATTGGGTGGCTCCTTTCGGGTAAGACTCTGAGTTCACAATGTTTGCACAAAGCAGAGCCATGCAGCGGCAGACTCAGCAACAATGGTACCATAAACCTCTATCCACAAGAGCAGGCACCCATATTCCCTCTACAGGTGTCAGAAATACTCCTGTACTGGCGTCAGCATCTTGGTTATACATGGCGGTGATTTTTCCATATCAGGGTAAAGCTGTCCAGTTACTCCCAAATTACTCAGCAAGGTAAAAAGCTATACAGAAGCTGAGCATGTGTATGTCCAGTTGACTTTTTCTTCTTTAAGTCTCCACCTCTTGTCTTTCGAGGCCCACAATTTCCTATTTATCTCTTCATTTCTCTCATTCTTCTGTTTATTTTCTTCATTCCCTCTCCTTTTCTTTCTTTTATTTTTCTCTCCCCTTTCCTTTCTCCATTTCGTCCTGTTTCTTGCTTTCCACATCAGGGTGGGAAAAAAGCTGACATTAAGTATATTGATAGTTAAATTCTTGGCACTGTCAAGAACTTGCTTAAAGGAAAGAGGTTTTCTGGTATCAAAAGAGAATCACGTTCCTTAAAACTGCATATGTGACTCTTTTCCAATTCCTATTTTGGTGTTGCTAATTTTATTACTAGAATTTATATTTACGTTATTTTCTCAGCATTTTTCCAATGGGTACAATATGAATAATAAGAGAGTTAAAACAGTATCTGTGCAAAGGCCTTTAAAAAAATAACTTAGCAAGTAGGAAGGAGGACAAAAGGAAGCAAATGATGCAGTGAAGTACACATTCTGTGAGCACTGCAGATGACTGTACAGGTTAGACTGCCCCAGTGTGCGTCTAATTTATGTAGCTGATAACCCAAGTTAACAGAGACCCTGGCACTATTATGGAGGTAATATTTTCTCAAGGATGTACAGTCTTAAACAACTTCCTCCTGTATTAGGTTCATACATGCTTTTCTTTAACATAAAGCAGGTATGTCTGTTCTCTTGTTCCATTTCGTTTTCTTGGAAAAATAAATTTATTGCAGGCCAGCTGAATGGAAATTCTGCTTACTGTTTACGACTGAAGTTGCTCTCCCCCTCTCCTGTATTACCCAGGGAATTAGTTCAATATAGAGTCTTATTCCACACCCATTTCTTTATTTTTCCTCTCTCCATCCTTCTTTTCAGGGTTCTGTTTCCAAACCTATATTGCCGCAGAGCAGCTGGTAGCATTTAGCAACCACCTGCACAAGTAGTTCTGTTTCCAGTGGAAGAAAATTTAGCTTACATAAGGCAAAAAACTGTAAGGTGTCGGCTTTTCCATTTTTATTTGTATTTGTGTACATTTTCTTACTCATTGATGAATGTTCTGCTAAGTGAAACTTAACTCCTTGGTAGAGAATGAGAAACAGTATGGTGTAGCAGTCATTTGTTTCAGTGAGGTTTGGCTAAATTGAAACTCTCAGTAAGGCGAGAGGTTGATCATAGCCAGGAAGAGACTGAAAATCTGTAACTTCTTTGAAGGGTGAGAAGGCACCCACTTGAATTGGAAACCTCTACCGCAATTTTCCAGGCAGTAGTCCCTGTTGAAGAGTATGACAAGCATCACGATGTGTGCTGGGTTCCCATGAAAGGCATGTACACTCAGACTTTCAGTAGCTAACAGTAAATAAATTACCTTCCTATTGCTTGGGAATAAGTTTAAATCTCTAAGTTTTTATTAAATTGTTTACATAACTATACACTGAATATTGATTGTAACTGCACTAGCCGTGACTAATGTATCAAGTAGTGACTTTTCTTAAATCAAGGTAGCTATTCTGTAAATGAAACTCCCACCTAAAAGCTGGCCACCTACAAATATTATCTGATGACTAACTTATGTAAAGCCAACGGCAGCTCATAAGTTATTTTTGCTGCTTACCCCCTCTCATTTACTCCTCTGTCGCCATTTTTTTTTTCTAGGTAGAGGAACTGAATTGGAGGAAAGCTATGTCATTTGGTCAAGGTCACTTAGGTGTAAGTGTAAACACATCCAGACTTCTAGCATAGTCATCTTTTAAGGAGAAAAGTTCAGTAGGTAATTGTTTTATTAAGGCTTAAAAGTTTTGGGGAGCCACGGAATATAGTTATGGAGTTATTTTATCCAGAAATATGAAGCATGCGTAAACGCTGGATTTCTTTTTGAGTCTCATTGTAAGATGGAAAGGATCCTAGAAGAAATTTAATATGATATCATGGCTTTATAGATTAACAAACCAAAATGTAAGACCAAGGTAACCCTCTAGTTAACGACAGTGCTGAAACTAGAAGCAAATTAAATTCACTCTTTCTTCTTCCTTCCTTCCTTTCTTCTTTCCTCTTTTCCTCTTCCTTTATTCATTCCTCTCTCCCTTCATTCTTCTTTTCTCCTCTTTCCTCAAATATTTGAGCCCATAATCTGAGCCAGTTACTACTCATCTAAGCTAGTTATTAGAGATAACCCATGTATAAGATATTAGGTATGGGTGATGGTTGGAAGGGACATGCAACCAAGTCTAGAGGGGGTCAGAGAAGGTTTTCTAGAGGGAGTATATCTAAACCAACACTCGAAGGATGATTGACTTTGTTCCAACGAAGGGGAGTTAGATAGTAGTGGAAAAGAATGTTCAGGTATCAGCCCAGGGGCAAGAGAAAGCATGGTGGAGTCCATGAACTAATAAAAGTTCAGTGTGAGTGTTGGAGGGCACAGAGAGTAGTGAGGGAAGAGACTGAGTTGAATTCCCTAGAAAGATAAATTGAATTCAGCAGGCATTAGATGCTTATAAGATACCATTAGGAGCATGAAGTTTACAAGATAATGCTCTTTAATTATAATAGAATAATCTAGAGTAGTGAGTGATAGAGTGATAAGTCCCCAAACAAAGGACACAGATTATGAACCTCCCTTGGAGTTCAGAGGAGAAAGTGGTCATGGTGGGCTATGGTAAGCAAAGAAGGCTTTAAGAAAGACTTTGAAAGATTAGCATATCTATAGATTTTTATCTTCTTGCATTCCTTTTCTCCACGAACAAATAGGCTTTACCATTCTGTCTTCATTTCCATTCTGTCTTCATCTTATGACAACCCTTATTTTGCCTGTAATACTTGAAAAGGTCAGTAATCATCCCAACAGCCAAATCCATGGTGTTTGTCAGTCCTTGGTCCACTATAATGTTCTTTCTCAAGACAATTCTCTCTTTCTTGGAACCTATTCCACCTCTGGCTTCTGAACCACCACTTACTTCAGGGTTCCCTTCTAATTCTGTCTCCTTCTCTGGGTTCTCCTCATCTTCTCCTTCACAGACCTCAAATGGTCCCCGGGGTCCAGACCTCAGCTCTCCTTTCTTCCTGTAGTCTTTAATTTCCCTGGATGATATTCACCTAAAGATGCCATCTATTTATCCATCAAGGACTCCTAAACTTTTATCTTAGGCTCCACACCTACAATTTCAACCTCTTGCTGAAGATCTCTACCTGAGTGTCTTGCTCCACTTCTAATGAAGTGAAATCCATCCTCCCTCCCCTTATTCCCATTGCAATTAGTGGTTTCATCATCTATCTTATTTTGCAAGCTAGAACTTGGAAGTCTGCCTTGGCTTCTTGCATTTCATTTTCTCTTCACCCGTGTTCAGTGATTTGCTAAATGTAGTATTCCACACACCAGAGATAGTTCTTGATTCTGCCTGATCCCTCAAATCATACTGAATTCTGAGCTTCACCACCTATTGCTAAGACTGGTCTCCCTTCCGTTTAAGACCATCCTTCCTAAACATCAAACATCAAAACCAAGATAGTCTTTTATTTGCTTAAGGGACTACTATAAGATTTTGCTTGGGAACAAAAAGTGTTCTGTGGTTAAAAAACTTTCAAAAATTAGGAAGCCAAACTCTGTAGCCTGATGGACACAGTCCTTGGTGATTTCGTTCCAAACGCTCTCCCCTTGCTCTGGCCCCCACCCTAATCTTCATTCACTCAGAGTTCTCCTGACAGCCCTGTGCTCCACCACCACTGCATGTCTTTGTTTATGCTGATTTTCCCCCTTGGAAGTCTTCTGCGTTTGCTCTCCATTTTCTCCACCATCTCTACGTGGCCAATTCCTGATGATTCAACTCAAATCTTGCTCTCACAGCTCTCCCTGAGAGAGGAACCTGCAGAAAGGCATTCTTCATAAGTCTCTTCTACAGTCCCTAGCACATCAGTGGCCTCCCCCTCCAGATTGTTTTCCGCATGGCAGAGAGTGAGCCTTACTTCTATTTGTAGCCCAGCTGATAGCCCAGCAGCTGTGATCTAGGAAGTGTTGCTCGCTTCATGTGAACTGTGGCTGTTCCTCCTCTTGCTGCTGTTGCTACAATGGCAAAGCCAGAGGACATTTTGGGGCAAAAGAGTGAAATATCAAGAATGGTATTTTAGGTGTTTAAGATGATTGATCTTTTTTAAAAGCAAGTGCAGAACAGGTAAAAGCGGGGAAAGTCTGGAGTCAGAGCGATGGGGTCTCACAGAGATTCTCAGAATAATACGGTATGAGTTAGATTAAAATCTACTACAGACTCATTGCTGAATTGATGGGATGAGAGAATAAATCTCAGAGGATAAAGGTGGAAGACCAAAGTATATCATTTTCTTTGGCAATCCCAACTACGGCAATGAGTGCTTCTGTTCATTCCCTCGCACCGTGTATTCACTCCATAGATAAACTATTTGCTTCTACCAGCCCTCTCCATCCCCATCGCATCTCTGGAGTGGCAGTAGCAAACAGCAACAATGTGCCTTTGTTACTACGGGTCAAACACTGTGCTGTACACATCACTCACATTACCTCATGAGAGATAGTGAGATAAGTACTATTGTTACCTTCACTTTATTTTTTTCTATTTTAAAAAATATACATTTATTTATTTTTATTGACGTATAGTTGATTTAGAATGTGTTACTTGCAGGTGTGCAGCAAAGTGATTCGGTTATACATACATATTTTTTTTCAGATTCTTTTCCCTTATAGGTTCTTACAAAATATTGAGTAGAGTTCCCTGTGCTATACAGTAGGTATTTGTTGATTATCTATTTTATATATAGTAGTGTGTATATGTTAATCCCAAACTCCTAATTTATCCCTCCCCCCTGTTTTCCCCTTGGTAACCATAAGTTTGTTTTCTACGTCTGTGGGTCTGTTTCTGTTTTGTATATAAGTTCATTTGTATCATTTTTTTAGATTTCACATATAAGCGGTATCATATGATACTTGCCTTTCTCTGTCTGGCTTACTTCACTTAGTATGATAATCTCTAGGTCCATCCATGTTGCTGCAAATGGCATTATTTCATTCCTTTTTATGGCTGAGTAGTATTCCATTTTATATGTATACCACATCTTCTTTATCCATTCATCTGTCGATGGACACTTAGGTTACTTCTATGTCTTGGCTGTTGTAAATAGTGCTGCAGTAAACATTGGGGTGCATGTATCTTTTCAAATTATGGTTTTCTCTGGTTATATGCCCAGAAATGGGATTGCAGGATCACATGGTAGCTCTATTTTTAGTATTTTAAGGAACATCCATACTGTTCTCCATAGTGCTTGTACCAATTTACATTCCCCCCAACAGTGTAGGAGGGTTCCTTTTTCTCTCCTGCTCTCCCCAGGATTTATTATTTTTAGACTTTTTGATGATGGCCATTCTCTTACCTTCACTTTAGAAATGAGGGGAGTGAGGCTCAGAGACGTTAATTAGCTCAAACAAAGCCTCTTAGCTGGGAAGTTGTGGACCCAGGGTAAGAACTCAAGTCTGTCTGACTCCAGATCTGACCCCTATTCCACTCACTGCTCAATCTCAACAAGCTCTGTTTAGCCAAATATTTTTTGGATCAAATATCGGAATACTCACAGGTGTTTGGGTAATATTTCCTTTATAAATGCAAATCAGGGAAGTTAGTGTTCCAAAGAAACGAGTTCTCTAGATATCTGAAACTCACATCCTTGAGCTCCGTGGCTTCTATAATGTTACCACAAAGGATGAAACCTTTTCTAAAATCATTAGTCCAGGAAACCAGAGAGCCAATCTTGTTGGATTCTTTTCCTAAATCAAAGTAAATTGGCACTAAATGACTCTCTTTTAAGAAAAGTGTATAAGCTTTGGCACGTGGGCTTAACCTCTGTGCTGCCCAAATTAAGGGCAATTTTCCTACACTTTCCAACATAGCTGGTGTTGTTTGATAGCATCCCGGCAGATGTAGACTCAGAGCTTGCTTCACTGCTTTAAACAAGTTAAATCTCTTAAACTTTTCAAAGTGTGGTCCATGGACCCCATGCATCAAAAATAAGGATACTGTTTTAAAATGCAGATTTCTGGACTCAAACTCAGGTCTACTGATTTAGAACCTTTGGGGGTGAGGCCCAAGAATCTGCTTATTTTTGTGAAATAACAGTCACAGTGAACAGGAGTGTTGATGGTCCTTTGAATCAAGTGAGACTAAAAGTGCTAAGCATGGTTGTTAAAGTACGCAGACATTTAATAATAGCTGTTAGCCTTGGCAGCTCTATTTTATATTATTCTCTGCCAAATGCCTTTCAGCTAAGTGACCTTCTGTGGTAATTAATCGCAAGCATATCAGCTCTGTAAATGTTTAGACTCAGTTCAAGCAGCTCTAGCACCTGCCTAAGTGATCCCTCTTCCTACCCTTCTTTATTTTGTTGTTTAGTTTTGGTCTTCATTTCTCATCTCCAAATACATATAAGTCATTTTCTAAGAGGCTCCTCTGAGCAGGAGCTCTACATTTATCTCATTTAATTATTGTAAGATCCTGCTAAGGAGACATTATCAGTCCCATTGCACAGATGGGAAAGCTGAGACTTTGCTCAAGGTCACATAAATAGGGAGTTGGGACTAAAGTTTAAACCCAGATCACTTGACTCCAAAATCATGTGACTCCATAAGCCTTTCCCTGGTATTCCGGGTTGCTTCATCTCAGTTGGCTTCTTTCCCGATAGGTGCAGATGTAGCTTCAGTAAAAGCATCCTGTCCAGGACCTCTGGGTGCCACTGTCATCAAGACTGTTTCTGTGACACATATGTCTATGGTACTTTTCAGATCCTCGCCTTACAAAGTTATATCCTAGGGAAGAGGAAGTAAATGGTATCACTTAAGCTTGGAGGCATAATTAAAATCTGGAATTATTTTTAGTAGTAGTTTTGTTTGTATATTTCTTTTTCCCAGTTTCACTAACCTAATGTGCGTGTAGTTAAGAGATGACCTTTTCCCCTAACACCACTGCTGAGTTTTTAGGGATCTTCTGCAAAGATAGAAATGCTCTGTATCTGCATCGTTCAGTACTTTTGGCACTGGCCACATGTAGCTATTGAACTATATGGCTAGAGTGACTGAGGAACTGGGTTTAAATTTTTAAATTTAATTAATTTATGTTTAAATTTAAATATCCTCATGTGGCTAGCAGCCACCGTATTGGATAGCACAGGCCTCGTTAGGTCTACAGGAAGACGATGATGTCCGGTTGCTAAGGATTCAGATCTAAAGACAAACCGGCTCATCAGCCTGTGTGACTTTGTGCAAGTTATTTGATATCTCTGTTTTTCATTACTTTGAATATAAAGTGACAATAATCATAGTGTGTGCCTCACAGGTTAGTTGTGAGGATTACATGAGCAGTTTTATGTAAAGATAAGCACAATGCCCAGCACATAGTAAAGGCTCATCAATCTTAGCAGCTGTTATTTTACCATTACTATTATTAACTTCCTAAATAATTTGAAGTTGCTTGCCTTTTTTGTGATGTGAAATCTACTTAGAAGTGCTGACAACATGGGAGCTGCTTCATAAATATGCATTGAATCACATTTTTGAAATCTCTCAGATTTAGGACTTTTGATGCAGAGAATCTCAGAAAATGCCTTCCCTTCTTCAGAGATGCAGTTAAAAAGTGCAAGTCTGTTTGTTGGTCAGGGTGGATGAGAAGAAAAAGAAGTGAAGAGACTCTAATTCTTATTAAGAAAAAATAAAATTCGCTCATCTCTTGTCCCATTCTCAAATACACATGATCTGAAAAAGTCCAGGTTTGGCATGTGTGAGAATGTGATCAAGGGAAAGTCTATTTTAATAGGACACGTGATAAGTAGCAGGAAATCATTTCTCATCAGGCATATTATAGATTGATCTTTGTGATTTTTATTAGCCAGTCAGTATACAAGGACCTTGTGCATCAAAATAACCGTACGCACCTAAACACACTTGTGCACCACATATAGTGTGTGTGTATATATCTGTTTGTGTGTTTGTGTACAAATATTAATACTGACATTAAAATTAGACAGTTGGGCTTCCCTGGTGGCGCAGTGGTTGAGAGTCCGCCTGCCGATGCAGGGGACACGGGTTCGTGCCCCGGTCTGGGAAGATCCCACATGCTGTGGAGCGGCTGGGCCCGTGAGCCATGGCCGTTGAGCCTGCGCGTCCGGAGCCTGTGCTCCACAACGGGAGAGGCCACAACAGTGAGAGGTCCACATACCGAAAAACAAAACAAAACAAAATTAGACAGTAAAACCTTTTCATTTAGTGCCAACTAAGTCTGGCCACAATAAATTGAACCTTAGCACTACCTTGGCATGCCTTCACTCCATAAGACCTCGCAAATGGCGATACAAATATTTTCTAAATGGAAACTCTATTAGACCTGAGGTTTAGAGTACTGTTGATAGGAAAGAGAGGTAAATAATTGCCTTTTTATTTTGTGACCATATTATAAATGCCAGACAATGGAAAAAGTCGTAAAATTAAAAAGGAATTCCTAAAGTAAAACAACACACTGGCTCATAAAGTATCTTTCTTCTTCTTCTGCGATCGGCGTTGACTACATTCCCAACAACTCAGTTTCATAGGGAACCACTCAGGCTGCTGAGCTTAGGCTGGGCTGCAGGCCTAGGACAGAGATGGCATTGGCGGGGGGATGGGGAGGCGCTCAGGAGTCACCATGCTGTCAGTGAGAGCTCATGCCTGCTTGGCTGACAGCTTCAAAAGAGAGACCAACCACAGGACTGAAGGAAATAGAATATGTCCTTTTAACAAGTTGAATTTGAAGAACTTTTTCAGGAAACGGGAACTGAGCTCCTTCTGAAGGGTTTTGCTGATCACAGTCGCCAGCCTACACCTTTAATAGCTGGTAAAAGGTGCCCAGCATAGATATTTTTCAGTTTCCTATGAAGTAATTCTCTCCTTTTAAAACCTTTCAGTGGCACGCTATAGAGATGGCCCTGTTGGTACAGCCTGGTTTAACTGTTGACTTTGTGTCGATTTTATTATTCAAGGAGGCCCCGCCTATTGTTTCAGAGGTCAACGAGCTTTTTCATTGCATTTCATCTGAACTGTAGCCTTTGGTCAACCACACTCTTTCTTCTTAGGCAAACATTCTGCAGCAGCTGGGTTGGAAACTATCATTCCACACATCACAGCAAATCTCAGACAACTTGAGTTTAATTATTCCCTGTTGACTGGCTTTGCCATTACTAAAATCTCTTTTAACACACTGACATTGAGAGTGGAAGTGTAGGGTTTCTGAGCTCTCAGCACAATAGCTTTTGCATTAATATCTCATGGTTTATTTCATATAGCAAAGGCCTGTTTACAGTGTCTAAAATTTGTTTAAACATAAATGGCAAAGAAAGGCAGGGCTGACACAATATAGCTATCTATAGTGAAGAGAAAGGCTGTGAATTGGCTTAGATACTTTTTAAAACGTACATTCCTTTTATAAAAAAAATTTTTTTTTGCCTTTCAAGTGCATGTCAAAGAGATTTTAATCACCCTTTTGTTTTTGTTCATTTTTAAGAAACATTTACTTTTTATTACTCTGCTAAAGAAATAATGTAGGTATAGTCTATCCCAAACTGAACTTTTCATGGTTTAACACACTGTAATTTCGTGATTAATAGTGCCTAATCTGAATGCCCCATGAAAGCTTTGTGCAGTGAGAGGTGTTCAGTGTTACTAAAGGTTAGCAACCTCACAAAAGGGACAGTTTAGTGATTGTTTCTAAGGAGCTTTATGGTCTCAAGAGTTATAAGAAAAACAGTAAAACTTTGGCATTGGATAGCTAGCATAACATATCCTAGGATTTATTACTACCTAGAAATTAAGTAACACAGAGAGAAAGAACTGAACAATTTATGTTTTAAAAATTCATTTTGAAATATTAAACATGGGAGAACCTAGCACGTGGGCACTATTGTTCCAAAGATAGTGTGTGTTTAGTGAACTTGATCTTAGCTGCCAAACACTCCCTGATTCCACTAAATACATGGCCAAAACCTTCTGCTTCTTTCCTGGCCATACACTATTTTCCCCACCCGAGCTCCACGCTTCTAGCTTCTGCTTGTAGAACCCATTGAAATGTGGTAGGATTGATTCTGAGGAACCAAGGTCCTTCTTGATGGTGACATCTTAACTCTGCTCTATTTGCGCGTTAGGGCCTATCATCAATTTCACAAATAATATTAAATCTGATTATGTCTCTCTTCTGCCAAGACCCTCCTCTGTTGCATTCATAATAAAGTTCAACATTCGTATCATCACTTATGAGACCCTCCATCATTTGACTCTCCAGCAAACCTCTCAGCTTACCACCTCTCTCCAGTCTGCAGCCACTGTTCCTCTCTCAGTTCCTTTAACAGCCCACAGTCTCTTAAACATTTTGCACATATATTTGTTCATTCATCCATTCATTCATTTCTTCAATATCTATTGAGCACTGACTGTGCCAGGCATCATGCTGATTTTTAAGGGCCATGTCAAAGGGTAAATAGACATGGTGTGTACCCTCTTGAAGTTTACAAACTAGTCAGGAAGCCAAAACCAGAATAAATAACTACAGAAGCTGTCCTCTCAGACAGTTTTTCTTTTGCACATGGCTATCTCATTCTTATATTTCATGTCTCATTTAAACATCCTCTCCTAGGGAAGGCTTCCCTGATCCTTCCTCTAGGTTAGAGCCTGCTGATATATGCTAAAGAAATAAAACAGAATCAAATTAATAGAAGCTAGATTTGCAGGCTTTATAAAAGCCCAGTTTGACTCTGTGGTTCTGGGCTCCCCTTTAGTCTTCACTGGGCATCTTCATTCACTTGGTGGTGTTTAGCTCCTGTGGTGTAAGGGCATGCCTAGGTGTTTGGGTGAGGGGCTGGCATACAAGATAGAGCGAAATGTCTGAAAAAGCTAGAGGGAATCATTTGTTGAGTACCTATCCATCACAAATATTTTACCCCTATTAAAGGAGAATTGACCCTTAAACAACATGGGTTTGAACTGCATGGGTCCACTTATATGTGGATTTTTTTCAATAAGTATGTACTTCAGTATTACATGATCCAGATCCACAGATGGTTGAATTGCAGATGTGCAACAGCAGATAGGGAGGGCTGACTATGAAGTTATATGCGGATTTTTGACTGGGCAGAGGGTGGGTCCCCCTAACACCCCCATGTTGTTCAAGAGTCAACTATATTTGATCCTTATGCAAACATTGTGAAATGAGTATAGAAAAAGGGAAGAACATAGAACTACAGCCTCAAACTCTAGAGACAGACCATTTAAATGTGCCACTGGGACCTCTCTGTTTCCTCAACTATAAACTGGAAATAATAATATCTGTTTCTTAGGATCGTTGGGAGAATTTTAATTATATAAGATAATATTCACAAAGCCATCAGAATACGCCTGGCCCATTTTAAGTTCTGGCTCTTATTGTTATTCCCATGTTATAGATGAGGAGAAAGGGTTGGAAGGGTTGGGTAACTTTTGAAGATCATAAAGCTAGAAATAGAAGGCAACAGAGGCAGGGTTGAGACACAAGTCTGCCCAGCTTCAGACTCTAGTATTTACTCTCTACACTGGAGCAGATAAATATCCACCCGGTGAATGAAGTTCACAGAAAGGCAATCAGTAGTTACCAGAAGAGAAAGACTCTGCTTTTAAAAGCCTGAGTTTTAAGAAGTTGTCTTCATGTCTGGTTTCTGTGAATAAAATTGTGCTTGATTTCCTAAGTAATGGGCAGCAGTGGTCATGTGAGTAATATGCCAGATGGTTGCTTAAATCCTTGGGAAGCAGCATATTCTTCTGTTTAATTTAAAAATACTATGTGTCAGGTTGAGAAGGGAAGATAAGAAAGGAATGACCTTGTCTTGTGCTGATAAATTGCTTTCTCCAAATACACCTTCAGGTGGACAGCACTCTACAGAATCTCAGAGCTGGTGCCTTTCCTTAGACGGTACAAGGAGTCATGTTTTTTTTTAAAAAAATCTCTGCATTAACCTGATATGGACAAAATTTCTTTTAAAAATTGTCTGTAATTGACGTGACTGATAATTTAGGTGTGAAATTATTGAGTGTAGATTTTTCTTTATATAAAGATGTTTTTACACAAGATTCTTTTTTGCATATGTCCTTTACAGTTATTTTTTCTACCTATCCTTTGTAGCAGTCCAGAGTATTAAAAAGAAAACCTCTATAATTTTGATGCCATGCATCCATTCCTGTCCCTTACATTAGTAATGTATAACAGTGCTGGAAGAAAATGATTATTGGTAGGACCATTACTAATTTGTTCAAAATTTAGTCCCATTTTAATTGAACAACTAATATGAGCCAAGGACAAAGGTATCAGACATTTTCTCTGGTCTTGGAAATCTTAGAGTTTACTGGTAAATATACATAAATAGATATTAAGAAAATAGATATATGGCTGTGAGGGTGTGGAGACACAGCAAAATGCCCACCATTGGGATTTTGGGAATTTGTTGCACATTTCTGGAGATGAAGTCTTTAAAATGATGAACATGAGTTAGGCAGGTAAATAGAGGGTAGAAAGGGTGTGCTGAGAAGGTGGAGCCTGCCCAAGCAAAGGCTCAGAACCTGAATGTGAGGACTTAAAGACTGGTTTGTACTTATAGACTGCAAAGCATGAGGTAGGGAATAAGAGGACATGAGTTTGACACAATTGGTGGAGGCCACATGGAGTATTCTGGGTGTCATGTTCAGTTCCTTGGTCTTCAGACAGTCATTTATGACAGTCACTGAAGGATTTTAACCTTGAATTAACATGGTTTGATTTGAACACAAGCTAAATCACTGGCTGCATTTGGCAGAATGGGTCTACCATAAGCAAGCCTGGATGAGAGGAGTTGAGTGTGATAATTAAATAGAGAGAGAAGACAAGCAATGGTGAGAAGCACCTGATATGAGAAATATTTAAGAAATACAATTGATGAGGCTTGGGGACTGGCTGGATTGGGGACATGAGAGAAGTCTAAGATAGTACAGACCAGAGAAAGAATGTGAACACAGAATGTTTTCAGAGTTGGCCACGCTGAATTTAAGATGCCTCCAGGACAACTGGATATACCAGTCTGGAGTTCTGAGTGGAGATTGTGGTTAGAGCCATCAGGGAGTTACCAGCCTAGGGAGGGAGGGAGGATTAAAGCTTTGAGAACGGTTGGAAGAGTACCTAGGGGGCATGTTAAAGGGATAATGGGCTGAAGACAAAACCCTGGGAGAAACCCAGCATTTACTCAGCAGGGGGAGAAAACGACCCCGGTGGAGGATCCTGAAAAAAAATCCAGAGTAGAAGGTGAGCGGGGAGAGAGTGAGTCATGAATGTCAAAGAAGTAGACCATTTCAAGGAGGAAGTGGCTATTAGTGTCGAATGTTTTCACTCACTTTCACCTATATTTTATGTTTGTTCCTACGCTAAATTTTTTTTACTGCATTTGCTAATGATGAAAACAGGTATGGTACAAATAGGGCCAAAATGTAAAAATATGTCCTCTCCTTAGGATAAGCTAGGGAAATACAACATTTTCATGTAAATAAAACAATTATAGTAACAATCCTTTAATTGATAATTATATGGAGTTTATAAAGTGCCCTGATATCCAATGTCATTTTATTTTCACATGAGTCCAATAAGACAAGCATTGAGACCTCAGATTTCTCCCTTTTTTCAAATCATAGAAACTGATGCACTGTGAGGTTAAGGGATTTGTCACAGCTAGCTGCACGTGAGTTGTAGAGCTTGGACAATACAGTGTAATGTCCTCAGCCTCCTGACCCACTAGGCCTTCATGAAAGCATGGTAGGAATCCAAACATGACAAAGAATAGTGTATATTCCTTTAGCCCATGGACACAAAATATTCATATCCCTTCTTCAGGTTTATTACTTTCCTCCTAATCATGAGCATTCAAAATCTTCAATTTCATAAAATTGCAATCATTAAAATATCAATTACCTTTCTTACATAATCTCTTTTCTGTTCCATTTTCCATATCCTTAGAAAACAATTTGCAGTCACAATTTGTTTCTTTTGAGATTAAGTTTATTAGGGGAATAACGTCTAGACGCTTAGGCCTTTAATTATATTATCTACAAGGTTATCTGTAGATAACAGATAGTGAATAAAGTAAAAACCCATAATACGGTAGAAAGAAAGAAAAGAAATTGACATTTGTCAGCATTTTGTGGAATATTGGGAAACATTATACTGAATAAAATAGAGAGTAGTCTGTATAAGACAACTCAAAAAATTAAATCCATGTCTTTGGAGGTGGCATGATTACATTACTTGGTACAAGGTATCTGTCATCCTAGTTCTTAAACATGAGTAGCATACCTGAGTCAGGTAAAATCATGGGCAGACATGAAAAAAATTTGTTTTTGCATATATTCCTCTTAGTAAAAATTTATAACATCCTGGACAAAAGGAGAGTTCCTCTGGTTTCTCATTCCTCAATTCTTTCTTTGTCAGTGTTGCCTGTTAGATTTCATATGAGTTTCCTGTCTTACACTGCACTCTGGATGGAGCCCATTGAATGTTGGTTTAATTTCCTATTGCTCACTCTGAAGTGACCTGGTGTTCCTTTAGCATTAATGTTTTTTCTCTTGGGAACTTTCTATTCTGCTGGAATCAGTTTTCTGGCTTCCCTTGAGAAAACTAAGGCCAATAGTTCTTCCTTGCCCCACCCCTTCATCTATATCTTAATAGTTTTCTCTAGTACTTCTTCCAGGCAAGTTTCCCTGTTTCTCTTAATGGACTTTTCCATCTTACAATAGTTGAGGAATAACTTCTTATCCCTGTTATTATGTATTTTCATCATTTCCTTCCTCTGCCTCAGAGTAACATGGAGTGCTTGACAAATGAGTATCGAATTATTTACTCTAACAATCACTTATTTCATTTATAATTATTTTTATTTTCTTTTGAATCAATTTCTAAATACATTTTTAAGATTATTTTTACACTTCTCTTTCAAAAGGACTAAAATGGCCATGCTATAAATGTTAAAGAGCTTAATAACTGTGTTCTAACATAGTATTTCAAACTTGTATTCCCTCAGACATGTAATGGGTACCTACTATGTACAAACCACAGAACTAGGCATTAAAAGAGATATAAAAATTACAAGAGCCATGTCTCCAAGAAGAATAAAGTCTAACTGGGAATTCAGGATGAATGAAAATCTAACAATCTACCTTGAATTATTATTGATTATTAATAGATTTCTTCATGAAAACCAAAGTAATTTATTCTTATAACATAGAAGAATACAATAACATTTTACTTGCAATATTTTCTTCCTCCAGGTCTTCACTATTGCTTCTCCTTTGCTAGATGAATAAATAAATAAAGGATTTTCTGGTAGAAAATTGGCATCTTTAAAATTAAACTATGCATGTCTATACTTAGAGAAGAGATACATTCTTAAAATAATGCAAGGAATTTGTAAGCATACAGTGATATAAAAATAAAGAGAAATTCTAGGAGCACAGTTTGAAAATTTCCTGGTAATTTAACAACATGGAAAGCAGAATATCCAGTTTGGAGTTTTATTGTTTGCATATGGAAGACTGTTCTATAATTTACAAATGAAAAACATTGCCCACTGGATTTAGAATTTGTAGTCTCAGAATGGAAAATCAAAATATCTACAGTGTTGGCCATTTCTTGGTGGAAAAGAACATTATGGGTAGAATCTCAAAAGCTCCAGTAAGTTTATTTAAAATAGGTTAATATAGTTTGATTTTCCTATTAAACTGCCAAGTTCTCCCAATCCTAGGTAAAGTCTTGGGGGAATTCCCTTTGGAGCTTTGTGCAATGTTTCCAGAATTAGAGAGGCTGGCTTATAATGCAGAGTAGAGAAATCACCACAGCATTAGCCACTTGGTGCAGAATGGAAAAAAAAAAATTGGAAAAATTGGCCAAGTTCACATTTTTGGTACTCACAAAAGTGTGTTTACCTTTGAATTGTGCCTTCATTTGGCTTGGAATAATTAAGTGCCATGGGAAACAATATAATTTGAGGGTTACTTCTGAGAGAACAGGGAGGCTTGGTGTGGACTTTTAAGGTCTGAGTTGGAACACACAATCTTAATGATTAATTTTAATGATATCGCTAAATCAACAGAGGTTAAAATAGAGTGATTTGATCAAAAGAGGGTTTGCAGCATTAGGAATGTATATGAAATAGCTTTTGTAACAGTCTAGGGATTTGATTTCCAGTACAAACTACATAAATGGCTAAATATAATTTTCCTAAAATATTACTTCGTTGGGCCAGTAGTAAGATATCATCTTGGCTTTTGTATTTTGGCTGGCTGATATTTTCTTCTTTCCCATGAAAAAAAAAAAAAGTAGAACTGCCCTCATAGAGAATTGAACAGAACAGAGTATCATGCTGCCCCTGTCTGTTTATTAAGATAAACTTCTGATAAGATGGTTAAGCAGGAAGTTGGAATAGTTCAGGGAAACCAAAGGCTACTTCTTGCTCTCACTATCTGGGACATATTATTTTACAGTTTGGACTTCTATGTTGAAGGTTTCTTTTTCTTTTTTTTTTTAAAGTACAAGATGTACTGAGGTTTGAATGATACTTTAGGTTTCTTTTCAGTGGGTATTGAATAAGTGTAAAAAATGTCAATATTTTTATTTGTATTAACACTCTGAGGTCAGAGCAAACATTTAGTAATATGAGAGAAAATATGCCACTTGGGTTCTGGAATGTTTTCAAAGGACATAGCAGAACACACTTGGAAGTATAATTACCACCATTTCCATTGATAAATGACTTTTATAACATATTGATTATTTCTGTCCAAATTAATGAGATTAATTAACTTATTTTTGATAACTCCAGACGTTGGGTTTCTTATCGTAGTTTCTTCTACTTAGTATTTCTGAATTAAGGAAAGATTTCACTTATGACCCAGATAAGATATTAAGTATTATATTTCTGCTAGAGATCATGTGTAATTTTTTTCCTACATTAAATAGTAAAACAGAAAACAAATTTCCCTTGATAGTTATTGTTCTCAGCTAAGGCACATTGTTAAATTTAACTTAGTCTATGCTTATGGAGTGAACTTATGCTAGATAAAGGGGAAATATTACCTATAACCTTTTAAAGAGTAGAAACCAAAACCTGAGCATGCATAATTTTCTTTGTTATTCCTCACATGGCAATTTTTCTATTAATAATATGTCTAAATTTAATGTGGATAACTTTTATCTCTAATCTGTTCTGAATCATAAATACTTTGCTTTTACTATATCCTTTGAATTTTTATATATGTTAAAGAAGGTAACTCTGTATGGAAATATGAATCTTTTCCTAGTGTTCCAACTCTTCTATGTGACTTGTCACTTATCTAGTTTTAGTCAGAAGAGGCTCCTCAATGAAAATCATGTACTAGTTCATTATTTTTAGCTCAGTCTGACTATAAGGTTTAAGCACCAAGGATCTCACAAAGTGGACTAATAAAGTCTCCAAGACAGTTTTGATATGGAAAAAAAAAAAAAAAAGATGAGAAAAAAAGAAGATGAGATGTAGGGTCAGCACAGAACATTTAAGTCAATATAGGAAATGAATTTAGAAACTTTTTGGTTTGCCCATAAGCAATTACAATGCAATTCATGTTAACAAATCTGACCTAGCAGGATTTTAATCTAGAAACTGGCAACATTTACCAATTTCACAGCTACAATTCTTTAACCTAATATATCTCAGTCAAACCAAAATAAAACTGTACCATAATTTAATAAAGAACAAAGTAGCTTAATTTGAAGCAGCATGAAAGAAAAAAAAATAGGTCTCTAAGATGGGAAATTAGCAGCATTAGTTCTGGAATCTGAGGCATTTTCAACAAAATCTCATTATGAAAAGTCTAAAACTGATTTTTAAAATTCTTCTAAAAGTGATCAAATTATTTAACAATAGAATTGCAATTGTTTTGAAAATATCTTTTTTCCCTACCAATGTTTTCACATGAGAAGCTGCTATTCTCTTTCATTTCTCAGCAATATTTTAAATTTCATTTATTTCACTTATTTCGTTTCACAGAGAATATTTTAAAGACATATTCTCTTAGGGGATCAGAGGCAGTAGCTGGGTGGATAATAACACTGTTGACTGAAGTATGGAACCTGGTAGGACAAGTACTCAAAAGCCATTTAAATGTGTGCATTCTGGTATGTTTTTATGTTAAAAACAATTTTGAAGCTGTGGGGTGTGTATGTTTGTGTGTGTGTTACACACAGAATCAATTTTTGTATATGAGGGTTACATGTCTATTCATAGATGTATAGGTCATTATATGTATTAAGTGAATTTTCAATTATCCAAGAACAAGTTAACTTTTTTGGGAGTAGAGTTTGGAGTGTACAGATCAACCATGGTGAAAAGCAATCATAGAGGATTTGTGAAAGCAATTTAAATGACTGTGAATCATCTACCTGTTAAGAATTGTTTATTATTTTGAACTTCACAGTAGGTAATAAATACCACAGCATCTTTTCTTTTACCATGTGGAACTTTTGAGTTTCCCGGCCAATCAGATATGTCATTTAATGGATGCATGTTGTCTTCCTCCACTCTCTGCCCGACCTTAGAACTTTGCAGTGGCCCTTAGTAAAGGCTAGAAGGTCCCATAGTTTGCAATAGGATGGGAGGAGGTAGTTGAGGAGGGAACGCACAGGGAATGAAAGATACATTTCCATTCAATTCAACCCCTAAATTCGAGATAAATAGATTCAGAAAAAAGTGACATTTTCTAGGAAACAGAAATAAATAACAGATTATAAAAATAGACAATGACATTTTTGCTATTTCTTGCCAAGCAGTTTACATAATTTATGTATATTTATGAACATAGTTTATTTACATGGTTTGTATATTTAGTGTAGGCAAACGTTTGAACTATTGTCTTTACTCTTTTGATTGTAAAACAGTAAACCTGCTGTTAAATGTAAGATGCACTTTAACTCAGTACATTTGCATTAAGTAACTATTCTATAATTTGGGGGCTTTTTTTTTTTTACAATGATTACTTTTGTTGTCACGTGGAATTGACATGTGTGATTGCCATTCACACTGTCTTCATTAACTTACTTATTACAGTCACATAAATAAGTACTGACACATAGATACACTTATGTACATCTACACGTACTTATGTGCTTATGTAAGTACTTATGTACTTACCTGGGAAGGGGTTTGAAGATAATTGTGAAATAATTAGTTTTGAAAAAAACTCCATTTGGGCATATGTCTGGAGTAATGTTGAGAGAGTGATAAAATATTAAGGCAGTTCAGATAATGTGTACTGTAATGTTCATTAGCACTTTTGAGAAAGCTACACGAGGTCCTGAAAATAAATGGAATCCCCCCTCCCTATCACACAGTTATTATTATTATTCCAATGTACACTCACCTGCTGTTTTCTACAGCTGCCACACAATACATTTTAAAAATTAGCATTTTTGTGAAGGAAAATTTTATGTTTTGTTCAAGGGAAAGTTCTTTCAGCAATCACTGCTGCAAGCATGACTTATGAGAAAGCCGTGATAATAATGGAAAGCTATTTAGATGAACAGGCAGTAATAACAGTGAGAAAGAGAGGAACCTCTCGGTGCAGGGAGGGAGATGGGACCCTTCAATGAGAGTGGAATTCATGCTACACATCGTATGGCCCAGCTGTTTGGGAACATTAAAAATCCCTTCACTTAAGCTGTTGAAAGCTGCAAAAAAGACCAAATGTTTTCCATCTCAAAACACATTTTACTTAGCTGTGTTTTGAAAGCTGTTATCTAAACATTAAAAAAAAAAAAACCCAGCCTATTTTAACATGATTTCTTCCTCGGGTGCAAATCAGCAGTTCTAATTTAATTTAGGAAAGAGTGAAAAAGGTAGAAGGGAAAGGCACATTTGTTCTCCTACCTTCTTGTTTATCTTTCCTTAAAGTACTCGAAGGACATAAAACTGGGAAATAAAAAAGTCACTAGCATACAGTTTTGTTAACTTATCTTGTGAACGTTAAACATTATGCCTCAAATTTCTTATGGTACATAAAGCGTTTCGCCTTGCAAGATTGTGTATACAGCACTTCAAAAAAGCCAGGAGGACAGCTCACTAAATGTAATGGATGTGTAACAGCAGATCTTTAGATCTCTTGTATTTAGCATGACAACTCTGGGTTCTTTAGGTGCTTTAAACATGATATCTAAAACCACATATTTTTTTCCCCTAGTGATGAAAAACATAGACTAATTACAAACTTCTCTTACACTATAGATGGCTTGAATGTCCGGTGCAATTGCAACATTTTGATTATACTCTATCTCCTATGGTTGCTGAAATTAATCAGCTTCACAACTTCATTTTCTTAATACATTTTCATGTTAAGTCTCACTAGAATGAATACCCGCTGAGCATAGTCACAGTGGAAATGTGTTGTCTGATGACGCAATGAACAATTTATTTCTATTAATAGTTTTAAGATAGGAAGACTTAAAAGCTTTCCTATTACGCGCATCCTGATGTGTCTTCACCAAAATCTTCAAGAACTCTCATTAAGCAGTTTCAAAAGATATCTTGAAACAGAGGAACTGATTCCCACTTTAAGACTTACTTTTATAAACCAATTTATTTCCTATCAAAACTTATGTTGGCTATTATGTTGACAAAACTTTTGTCAGGAAACCTTACTGGGAACATGGCTTAGACAAGGAATATGACATGGGGTCAGTGCCTTGCACCCAGGATGCAGACCACAAGTGGTTTTTGATGATAAAAGCACAAGGAAGTTTCAAACAGTGTAAATAATCAGATAAGGAAGCAGATAGCAAGGGCAGACATGCTAGATTTAAGAGGAAACCACTAAAAACCCCAAATGACCTTCTTTGGGCTATGAGACATAATTATGGTTTAATGCCATAATGTTAAAAATCAAATTTCAGGCTTCCCTGGTGGCGCAGTGGTTGAGAGTCCGCCTGCCGATGCAGAGGACACAGGTTCGTGCCCCAGTCCGAGAAGATCCCACATGCCGCGGAGTGGCTGGGCCCGTGAGCCATGGCCGCTGAGCCTGCGCGTCCGGAGCCTGTGCTCCACAGTGGGAGAGGCCACAACAGTGAGAGGCCCGCATACCGCAAAAAAAAAAAAAAAAAAAAAATCAAATTTCATTGTTTTTATTAGCATCCCTATTATGACATATTTATAGTTGTGGACAGAAAAATAAGAAATTGTTTTATCTTCTTCTATTTTTACCTTTATGCTTTTATACAAATCTAAGTGAAGAATGTAAGATGAGGATAAAAGATACATTTTCTGGGGCCACTTTTTGAGAACCTTAGTAGATGAGAATTTTACTTCTAAGTGCCCCTCTTCTTTACTTCGAGTACTGAATCCCTTTTTCATGTGTATTTTCCTAACAGACTACAATGAAAATACATTAATCAATGACAGGGTAATTGAAAAAATGTATGATGCCACAAACCAAGCATCGGTTACATTTATTCTTACTCCTATTATGATTTAGGTTTGGGAAAATCAAGTTCCTTCTCTGGCCTCTGTTTTCACATCCACAAAATGACTGTGTTATTACAAATATGCAGTATGGGTGCACTTGTGTCTCAGGAGTCTCTATTGGTCTTGAAAGCACCCCTAGTGAATACTTGCTTTATGTATCTGATATTTATTATTAAACTGAGGTTAGTCTTCCTTAGGGTCCCTGTCAGTTAGTGGTTGGCCCAGAGTGATACTCATTGCCAACTCCCAATATCAGAAAGATGACATCTTTGGCAAGTTAGCAGGGCAATCTTTTAGGTCTTTATGTCTGAGGTATTGTAGCTTTGGGTAAAGATCACAGCAAAATATACAGTCAGATTAATTAGAATTTGAATCCCATCTTTAATACTTACCAGCTGTGTGACTTTGGGCAAGGTATTTACTCCATCATACTGAGTTTGTAAATTTTGTCATCTGCAAAACAAGGATAATAATCACTTATGGTGGTTAGTGAGTTGTTAAAGGAAATGATGCATAATAAGCACCTGACATAGAGTGGACACTTATATTCTACCATCTTGCCATCATCTCTTGTTTCTATTACTTCAGTAGCTTGCTAATTGGTCACCAGTATCCACTTGCTGCACCCCAATACGTTTGCCTCATTGTGGCCATTATGGGTTTGCTTGTTTGTTTGTTTGTTTTTTTGCGGTACGTGGGCCTCTCACTGTTGGGGCCTCTCACTGTTGTGGCCTCTCCCGTTGCGAGCACAGGCTCTGGACGCGCAGGCTCAGCGGCCATGGCTCACGGGCCCAGCCACTCCGCAGCATGTGGGATCTTCCTGGACTGGGGCACGAACCCGTGTCCCCTGCATCGGCAGGCGGACTCTCCACCTCTGCGCCACCAGGGAAGACCCCCATTATGCTTTTTAAAGATGAGGATTTGGCAAAGACCATGTCTGGTTTCTTTTCAGAATGAATGAATAAATGAGTGAAATTAACAGGACAGACTAATGTTAGAAATAAACTATTTAAATACACAGTTTTTTTAAAAAGCTAATGGATATATTTTGCCTACATTTCCAATCAACATCAAATAATTTACAAAAAAGTGATTACAACACAGAAAACAGCAGTGGGTTGTATGTATTTAGGCATTGTGCTTATGATTTAAAGTGTTTTGTGATTTTTGTTATTGTTTTTATTGTTATTGCTATTGAAAATGATTTGACTAGGTCTTCAGCTGTTAAACAAAATAGGAAGGCTCATTATCTGAAACAAAGTGTTTCTAGTTTATCTACAAAGCACTACCTAGAGGTGTACCTTCAGTATGTTAACAGTTATTCTTAAATTTAAAAAAGAATTACTCCAAAAATTTCTTGACCTTACTTACTGCTTTTAGATTTTATCAGAACAATTATTTTTCACTGTTTCTTTAATTTATGCTGGCAGATTCACCCAGCATAAATCCATTTATGTATTAGAATCCATCAGGAAAATTAATCTCTTTGTTTAAAACACACACATGAATATACATATACCTAAGCTACTACAGTCTATACTTCAAAAACATATGGGGATGATTTGGAGATCATAAGGAACAATAGGATGCTGAGTTTTATCAAAGAAATTGAACAAACATTGAAAATACCTTAAACCTAACTCTAGCACATCGAAAGCTCCCCAGGAATATTCTTTTCCACTTCTGCCCAGTCTCTGAATGAGTGAAAGTCTCACCCTTCCATAAAGCTTCCCCTACCACACCAGCATCTCTTTCCTGCCTGAATCTCTGTAGCACTTATCATTCGAGCCACATAATTTAGTACTTAATGACTTACAGTCTTGTACTATTTGTTGTTCTTTCAAGTAGCTTAGTCTTGTCTCTCTAAATAGATTGCCTGGGCCTTAACAGCAGGGACAATGGTTTATATTAATGTTTCACTCCTTTTGGCTTCTAAACCTTATCTGGCAGCATATTTAGTAGGTCATTTTCAACCTGTGAATCAAGTGCCAAGGAATTGAAGAGAGTGGTGTGGGATTGGGAGGAAATCTCAGAGTTATTCTGAAACCCAAGAGTCCTTGTAAAGCTGTCTGTGTGTGCATGTATGTACATGTGGCTGTATATACACAAAAACAAATTAGAAAACAAATTAGAAAAAGAATTTTAACTTAGATATTATAGACTTTTAAACTTGTAGTGTGTTTGTGATATATTGTCACATGCAAAAAAGGAAGTTATAGAATAATACGTAAAGTATAACTTTATTTTGGTGAATTTTTAAAAATTTGGTGTGAGCAAAGAATACAACAAGAAAAAACCCACATGGAACTGAATATCAATTACCTCAGAATTGTGAATCACCACCGTGTTGTGTTGTTTAGTTGGTAAAACAGTACGAATTGCTTTTATAATTTGAAAGACTTCCAAGAAAATGTTTAAAAATGAAAACTTCAAAGGAAATACCAAAGTGAAGTGAAGTGATAAATAAAATTACCAGGTTCTCTAAGAGGAAAGAAAATTAAATTTAAATTCGGCCTCTTTGCCTGGATAGATGGAGAAGCACTGGTACAGCAGATAAAAACATTAGCTAAGAAGTTCTATCTTCCAGCCGAAGGTCTACCACTTACCAGCATGAGGACCTTAGGCAAGTTCTCTAATGTCTGCATCTTTTTTCTCATTTTTATTGTGATAATTTTACTTGTCATACAATCTCATAGATTTGCATGATTTGTGACTTTTAATTAACTAATCTAGGTGAAAGCTCCTTGCAAAGGATGATGTGTTATCCCTACCATGCTCTCTGTCACATCTGTTATGGTTTGGTTGGTAGTTTTGAAAACCTGGCAATCTCTCTGGGAACCTGTGGGAATAGCAGCCCACAGCTACTTTATCAGAAGTGGTTGCAACTCCCAGGAGAGCTCCTGCTACCACAGAAGAGGGGCAAGGTTCTAGTCCATGGCAGTGATGGGAAGGGAGAGAAACATTGATTGCTAATATTACTTTTCATTGCTGCCTTTGGCAGTGATACTGTTGTATTACCATTTTTCTAGGTTTAGGCTAATGTTGAGGGAACTCCTGATAACCAGTTTATCAGAGCCCCTTTACATTCAAAGATCAACATCTTAGTCATTTTATACACAATAATGAAAAATCAGTCTGAATCGGCAAAGCAACTTAGCCCTAATTTGGTACATGCTGCCAAACCCGTTGAAAGTTCATGATACACTAAATGAGGACTCTGGAAATAGGGAAACAAATCTTTCTGAAATCTGTTGTCATAATATCACCACCCTGAAACTTATGATCGCTGCTTTTTCTGCTTTCAATCCAAGATAGCCTAAATTCCAACAGGCTTTAGAAAGCTTTCCATAATTTGGCCTTATCAAGTCTTATTCACTAATGCTTCTCAACTTCATGGCTCTTGGGATATCCTAACGAGTTTATTGAGCAACAGTTCATGAGAGGAACCAGAGGCGAGTATTTGTTAGATGGGGGTGTGAAACCATCTCTTTCCAGCTGCAGGAGGGAAAGGGCAGGCTGAGGCTAAATGCAGGCTGGGACGGTCGGGGTGCCCCTTCATGGGCCAGAGGTCTCTGACAGTCAGAGGACGCCAGGTGACTGAATTCTCCATAGGCACCAAAGGTCTTTGGCTGGTGTTTTTGGTATCTATTGCTGCATAACAATTTACCCCAAAACTTAGTGGCTGAAAACAATAATAACCATGTATTGTCCTCAGATTCTATGGTTTAGAATTCAGGAGCTGCTTAACTAGCTGGGTTGTTCTAGCCCAGGGTCTCATCAGGTTGCAGTTAAGAAAACAGCTACAGTCATCTAAATATTTGACTGGCTCTGGAAGATCCAACCCCACTCACCGCCCACTCACATTTCTGCCCCAGCCAACAGAAGAAATTTACACACCCCAAACTGAACAACCTCTGCTGAGATCCTCTAGATTCACACGAACATCTTACTTTGTGTGTGTCCTCTTTCCTTTTCCTTGAATGTTTCACCTCCCATTTTCCCCATTTTATTCACATTTTGAAGAATTGTATCTTTTAATAGCCTACTTTAAATATCGTCTAAAATGTACTGAATTTCTGTTCAAGGTCTATTTTGAAAACATGAATCACTTCAATAGAATCATGAAGATTCCAATTTCTCTTCATGTGTTTTCTTTTACCTATCTCCGAAAATATTCCTTTCTTAGGAAATATTTCTCCCCGCTCCCAAGATTGGAATTCCTAGCTTAGTTGTTAGATGCCATAATGAATTTGCATTCTTGTCAGTTATTTTGGTTCTTTTCCTCTGCTTCTATATGTTTCCATTTTGTTTCTCAAAAAACAAACTGCTGCCTGTGTGACAGCAGATAAATTAGGATAAGAAAAATGCTTATTCCTCTTCTGATGTAGAGATGTCTACGGAAAAAAAAACATAAAGGGCATTTATATAGAAGCTAACAGCTATTTTATAGAGTTAGAACTCCATTTAATAATAGTTAATGTTTATTAGGTGCTTATGTTCTAGGCACTGAGCTAAGTGCTGTGCATGGATTATCATGTTTAATCCTCTGTAAGATACTATCATTATCCTCATTTACAGACGAGGAAACTGAGGTGATAAGTAACTTGGCACATGTCACTCGCCTAGCACGTAGTGAAGCTCTGATTTAAATCCAGGCTGTCCTACTCGTCTCTGTACTTTTAATCACTATACTATTTCCCCTCCTTTTGAATGTCTACTATGTAGCAGGCGTTATACTAAGAGCCATATATATATATATATATATATATATATATGTATATTCTCCATTGTTTAATCCTAATAACTTCCTATGCTATAGATGCCATTACCACAATTTTAAAGATATTGAAAGAAAAATTCAGGAAGTTTAAGCAGCTCAGTATCACATAACTAGCAGCAGATTCTATCCAGGGCTCCAACATCAGAGGGCTACAACTTAGCAGGAAACCGGGGAGAAACTGATTGCTCATGAGCCCAAGTGATTTTAGATTTGCAGAGAGGAAACCTGTGGTCTACTGAGCCCTGGGAAGAAGATCTTCTTGCTTCATTATGGCAGCTAACCACATTCAGCCCATCGCCTTCCCTGCTAAAGGCCACAAGATGTGGCATATTTGTGAAAACAGGTGATAGCATTGCCACCACATCCTAGGTGTGAATGATTTGACAGCAGGTTCATGTGAGTCATGAGCCACTGGGATCACCTGTACCATATTAAACAAAATCATTGGGAACAGGGAATAATTAGAGAAGAAATGTTGGTTTGCCATCCACAGGTTCTTTGACTGGAAGATACTTTATTTACCTTAATTATTTATCTCATCACTGCTATGGAATACTTTTCAAAGTCTAAACCAAATTCAGCAAATTTGCATTTTACTGAGGGCTTAGATTCTGCAGTGAACCAGTAATTGAAAATCAAGTGTAATCAAAATTTCCCTTGCTCAGCTCTTAAACCATCCAGTATGGACATAGATCACCTTGGCTTTGGTTGACCATGGAGAAAGTGGTGTTTTTGCATTCAGATGCTGCATGGTGTGAAAAATACATATCTCTAAACCTAAGAGTCACACTCAATGCAACAAGATACTCAATACAAAATACATTTAAACACTGATTCCTACTGAGGGAACAGATGATTCTTTCTCCATCTGATGCTCTTTTCTGGATAAAGGATCATTCATTCTCATTCTTGTTCTTGTTCTCTCTCTTTCTCTCTCTCTCTTCTCCATCTCCATCTCCCTCTTTCTATCTGTTCACAGTAGTTGAACATTAGTAACTTGAACGTGTATATGTTATGTTACAACACCACTGGGCTTTCCAAGACTGAAATATAGCAAAATATACTTTATAAAGACTTTTAATGACTTTCTTGAAATATTCCAGCATTGGTTACCAAAGAGATATGTATAGGAAATGATAAACATTTATTATGATTATTTCTGCAGAGACAACAAAAACCACAGAATTAATACAAATGAACATGCTAAAGGACTTAATGAATCATTTAAATTTGATTCATCCAACTTCTTTTTTTTGAGGACATATGAACTTTGCTAGCTCTTAGAAGAGTGGAAGAGGGAAGGATATAAAACTATATTAGATACAACGTAATATTATACAAAAGCATGAATTTAAAATTTAAAATCTATAGCCATTTCGATCTTACCATCCTAGGCTTATAATTTTGACTTTCTCCATCTCATGACTGGGTTCCATGGTTTATTTGTAAATTGATAGTCCAGATCACATGGGGAGAGAAATTATGTGTGAATCAAAGTGTTTCTTCTTTTCTTTTAAAGTATTTATGTCACTTCTGGCATTCTCCTTTCTAGTTGTAGGCACTGCATTAGCAAGCCTAGATTTGTTTTCCAGTCAAGAACTACATACCAAAACACAAATACCTATGAGAATCTGCATCTTGGAAATTGACCGGTACTTAATTCTGGAGTTTATAGACAGGCTATATTAGGATTTTATTTGAAGTTGAAGGATTGACTCAACAAAATTAACAGAAATATATTTCTAAAGCCACACCTGAAATCATGTCCATGTTTTCATAATGATACTGAGATCTTATTGGGTACTTTAACCACTATTGGAATATTTTGACATTTTACTATTTGATATGTATCAAAAGATATGACACCCATTAAATGGATTATAAGCCTCACACTTTTCTGGCTCTACAGAGTTTTTATTTTTAAAGTGTCTAGTTATAGTCATTGACATAATAAAATGGAATTTTAGGATTTCTAATATAGGGAAGAGTGATATCTCACTACATCACTGGTCAGAACTTAGCATATTGATTGTTTTTTGATAATTCTGCAACTGGGACATCATAACTAGCATCCACCATCAGAATGTTGAAATAGGGCAGTAATTCTGGGCCAGAAATGCCTCACCATGCCTCCCCCTTTGTTTAGCACAGGCTTCTTTAGTTAGCAGTGAGCACTTCCAATAGATCACAAATTAATCACAGCCATTAGTGCTCTTTATAGAGGAGACTGTGTGGTTGCTCCTGCGAAATGTTCTGTTCCACAGGATGATAGTTAATTCATCTGGAACAACGTTAGTTCATCAAGGTTTGTGGTTTATATAAAGATCAAATTCCTGTAATTTTGTATGCCATCTGATTTAATGTCCACTTAGTTTAGCAGTTAGACAGCCATTGGCAGGCACAACACAGGAATCCAATATCAAAAACTGGAGAAAAGGCCAGTTTAATTCTTAAATGTTTAATTCAGGCTTTGGTAGACTAAGATTAAATGACTGCTTTTCTTTCTCCTGGGGAAATATATATCTAGATAATGCCAAATCTTATTAAGAAGAGCCTAAATAATATAAAACATTGTGTGTAAATATGCCCATGGTAAAAATCTATGCTTTAGAAGGGCTTATAATGGAAGAGGATAGGAAGGTGTGGGTTGATTTTGAAAGGAAATTGTACACATTTATTTGGAAGGTTCTCAGACCAGATACTCAAGTAAAATTACAACAGTTCACAGGCAAAGGATCAGTTGGAGAGAGTTTACTGATAACCTCCTTTCTTTGTGAGTTTGATAGACCTTCCAAATGCTTTCAAGCTGAATGAAAAGTTGAGGCTTGCTTTTGTCTCTCTTTATCCAGCACTATTTTTTAGTAACAGTTTTGGTCAAGAGTGAAAACAGTCAATTAATAGAAAAACATTTAGGCAATACTTAGCAGTTTTTACTAGTATCAGCTTTGCTGAAACAGATGCAACATAATAACAAGATTTATTTCCAAAATTGTTCCCCTTAGGTGTTCAGTGGAAGGGGAAAGGGGCTTTCATACATGTTTAACTATCTTTATTGATGCTCTATTAAGCCAAAATAGGTTTCTTCACTGAAGGACTTCTTAGACTTCTAGAGTCTTAGAGCATTTACCAGATGAATGTTTATTGTGAAGCTCCAAGATGGAGCTATCTTTACCTCATTTGACCACGGAACACATTTTCAGAGAATACCTGGTAACAAGTCATTGATGAGAAAATGCTGGTGTAAAGTGCATTTCTTGCCATCAAACAACTTATAGGTAGATCAGCAGATGACAGAAATATCCCAAATGACCCTAAATATGAGGACTGACAAGTGAATGTTTTTGATAATGAGCACTGTAAGAATTTCAAGGAAAGAGCCTGGAGGGCTGTGTATGAGCTTGATAGATGAAACTCTGACTTCTCCTCCTTGAGCTTTTGTTTCATCTCCTAAATGCTCTTGAGTATCAGGGATAAGTAAAGCAAAGGGCCTGTGTGAACACAGTTAAAGGGCCAAGAGCTTCTACTCATCTCCCTAGTTAACCAGAACTTAGATTTGTTTAGAGGGAAGAATCAGACCATGGGCCTGGAAAGATAAATTTGACATCCACTTATAGAGAAGATTGCATTTTGAATTAGGAGCTTTATTTTCTAGCAAATTAGGAACAATTAGGGTTTTTATTAGTGTGGTTTTTCTTTTTTAGCTTTTGTTTTCAAGTAAAGCAAAACATTGTCATAACTTTTTTACTCAGGAAGACTAATTTTTCATGTAAAGATGCCACAGAATTCAGGCCTAAAATGACAAGGGCCTGCATCAGGCCAGTGCCAGTGGGAAGGTGAGGGCCCTAAAGAAACAATGTAATAGCCAGTGACTGCTCACTGGGGATAAGGAAAAGGGAGGCATCCCAGATATTGTCCAGGGTTGGTACCCAGGTAAAGGGCCAACTCAGGTAGTTGGTATAGAAACACAAGTATGGGTGCATGGGGGGAGCAATAAAGTGCTACTCCTGGGAAGCAGCAGTGGTAGAAATGTCTATCTCTAGATTCCCTAAAAGAGAATTACCAGTACATCAATTGATTCCCATGGGGGAACAGTGGTAAATAGTCCAGTTTTCTTAGATATTAAATATAACAATTCCTGATACAGTTGGCCATAATTAATTGATTCTTGCAGCGCAGTTCAAAGGTAGTTTAGCCTATTCTGAAAAGATGCTATTCAAGATGTGAATATGAATCAAACTTGATTCCATCCTTAAGAATTTTACAACAACCCTTTAAGGAGGACCACTGACAATTTTACTAATGCACACTGAAGAGCATTACAGATACAACTGTAACGTAAGGTAGAACTGACTATCAACCAGGAGATGATTTGGGATAAAAGATGAAAAGGTCAAACCTGGTAGTTAGGGACCAGTGGTCATAGAAAAAGAGGTGGCTTTGAAGGATAGATAAGATTTCATCCAAGATAATGATGGCAAAATAAATTATAGGCTGAGGAACAATAATGATTAAAATTATAATTATATTAGCAATATCAATAATAATAATAGCTATGTTTTCATTGACCATATGCTAGGTGTCATGCATGAGTCTAAGTAATTTACATATATTACCTCATTTCATTTTCAAAAAATACAATGAGTTTATACTGAATTGTTAGGCAACTGGAACCCATTGAAGGATTTTGACCAGGGGAGTGAGTAACAGCTGATGCATGGGAAGATGAACAGTGTTGAGCATAAACTAGTGGGTGGGTGAGTGATGGTCAGAATAGGAAGTCATTGTGATAATTCAGACTAGAGGTAACAAGCATCCAAGCTAAGCATCCAAACTACATAGGAATGAAAATTAAGGAAGGACCCAATACATTTTTTTCAACAAACCCCTACTGAATACCTATTCCATGTCTGACGTTATGTTAGTATCTGGGCAATAGAGGCAAATGAGAGAAACCCAATTCCTACCATACTGGCACTTAAAGTCCACCAGAGGACGTTGCAGAGAATACATTTCTGGACCTTGATAATGAATATTGACCGAAAACTAGTCTGGATGTGTGTGTGTGTGTGTGTGTGTGTGTGTGTGTGTGTGTACATGGCCTCCTACCCCGGCTTTTAGGGCTCTTGGATCTCAGTGGTATTTCACCTCTGTCTCAGAATTCTCCCACTTACTGATTGGCAGAGAACACAGTGGGTGGGACAGAGCAGACTCAGCTGCAAGCCAGGCAAAGACGGACATCTTTGGGGATAGCACAGCTTGAGAGAAAAAAAACATTTTTCTTAAAATTCTTCTCTTCCATAGGTCAGGGTAAGGATTAGGGCAACTGACACTGGAATGGAAGAAAGAGGATAGAAAAATACTTATACTTTGCTGTTCCCTAAAGTACAAACCAGACTATCTTCCTCATTGTGTGTGTATGTAAGTCTAGTCTAACCCATTACCCAAACACAAAAACTGTGAAACTTAGTGTTTTGACCTGTTCCCACGAACTCAGAGCAGTTCACACTCATATTACCCAATTTATTTTCCCAACACTCCTATTAGGCTGATATTGTGAAACTTTCATAGAAAGCGACTCAAAGGTTAAGTGACTTACCCAAAGGCAAACAGGTAGGAGAAGAGATGGGAGCAGAGAAAGGTCTTCCAACTCACTTCTTCCACAAGATTACAAGTCTAAAAGCACTCTGAAATGGTGTTCCTAAAGCCTCAGGAAAGAAGCTGACTGTGGATTTATTACATAATGTGCTAAATGCTGTCTTGAAAATTGACTTAATTTAAATTGGTAAAATAATAAAAAATTAATTCCTAGCAGTTGAGGTTAATTCCTAAAGCCTTAATTTAGGACCTTAATTCTTTGATCTAAAGTGAGGAAGAATGAGAGATTTGGCTTTTTGGGACAACTTATAATCAAGATCCAAGTTATCTTTTATAAAATAAAAAAGATTATAGTAATTTGTGTTCAGTGATCTGAAAATGCTTATTGTCTGAACAACCAGGTTGATGTGTTATGTGTTCTTTTATGAATATTTATCTCAGTTTTGTGGATATTTATTTCCTCATCGTTTTTTTCTTGAATATATCTTTTAAGGCATATGCATCATTGTATTAAACATCTATACTTTTGAGGGATAAGAAAGAGAAAAATAATGATATTTTGACTCTTTTTCTCTACCAAATTTTACTATGATGTATTTTATTAAAGTTTTTATTTTATCACAATGTATTCATTTAAACTTGGTATAAATTTTTTGTTGTTGTTGTGCTTTAGCCACAAAATAACCACTCAGCATAATGGCTTAGGACTGAAATACATCAAAATAGCCCAACAAAAAATATTTTAAATATGGCAGCCTTAATTGGAGTTTTGGAAATAAATCTTTGAGTATAATAATTTTTCACTAGAGCTGTTGTCTCAGGAAAGTATTTCATCTTAGTTTCCAAAGAGCTGCTATCATTACTAAATATATTTAAAGTTGAAGCAGAAAAAAAAAAAAAGGATCACGTTTATTCTGGGCAAATATACTATAAAATACTCATCTGTTAAGAGAGTCATCTGCATTTTTTAAAAAAGATCAGATAAGTGATTATGTTTGTGTAGTTAATTAATAAAAAGGGAAGTAGGTAATGATTCACTAGGGAAACTTTTCTATCACAGTATCTGTTAGGAGGGATCCCATGCTGGAGGGACAATAACGGGGTGCTAATTCTGAACGCACACAAGGCTGTCCTACAAAGACATCGAGATTTGTAGGAAATCAACCCTCCAGCAGTCCTGGCAAGCCAGACTGACCCCAGCAAATGAAAATAATCAAAAGTAATTAGAAGCGTGCTGGACTACTCCTCGGAGAGCCAGGCGGGAGAGTAAACATGCCTGAATCCTCGAGCCACTGCGAAGGCCCATGTCTGAGCTGTTAGGTGCCCTGACCTTGTCCACATAAAGATGTGATTTATGAAGTGCAGGGCACAGCAGCAGGGCTTCTGTCTTCTCCTGGAGAACCAAATTACTGAGGTGGAGATTAACATGCTTTCAGTCGGGCCCATTTCCAGACCAAGGGAAATTTTTTATTTACATTTTTTTTTACCTTTAATTTCCTCTTTTCTTTCTTTCTTTCTTTTTTTTTTTTTTTAACAGTTTCCCCACCCCCATAGAGTTAAAAAAAAAAAAAAAGTCCATCAAAAGAGACCAGAAATATCTCTCCTGAGCAGTGGTAATAACGTATGTTGGTGACCGGACATCCAGAGCACTTTTTATTTGTAAACTCTTATTGTGTGTGACCGTTTTTTTTTGCTGGGTCTACCTACCCAACATGATAGGTTTCATCTTTAAGTTTAGGGAGCCAAGCTTGTGGAATACTCCCCTGACTAAAGCATATAAATTAAAATTAAAATATTACCTTTGATTCCATGGCTTCCCAATCTAGTTTATCTTGCCTATGATTCTTCATTACAAGGCTTACCTATTAAGTAAAAAGATTTGACAGAAGAAATTGTAGGTGGTCAAGAATTTGGAGGGAAGGAAAGAGGAGAGACAAATTGGAGTTTCTGTATTGGGAGAAATATTTATATGCAAATCAGTGGGAAATCTCTTGAGTCCTAAAGACGTACTTATATTTTTTTCTTAGCTTTGTATCAGTTAAGTTAGGTAAGATTTTACAAAATCCGATTCTGATGTGGAAAAGGAAGCATTGATTTTCTTTTTAAACACACATCAATATCCATACATGAAGCTAATTTAATTAGCAAGCAGTTATTGTTCAGCCAAATGTCAATTTCTCAGATTATTTCATGCTTCTTGATGTGAGCTGTAAGCAACAGGATTTAACAGGATCTCTATGAATGAAACTGAACTTGAGAAAGTAAAAATGCACTTGTATGTTCTTGAAAAGCTACAAAAAACAAAACAAGCAAACAAATTAAAAAAAAACCACCAAAAAACCAAAAAAAGAAACCCAAAACAAAACAGCATTAAAACAAAAATGTCAGGCTTGGAGCTCAGTGTATATTTAGTGGCCTCAAGAAACCCAAATCTACAGAATTAAGGGAACTCTACTTAGGCTGAGGTTATAAAGTGCCTTCCTCTATAAACTAAAAACATAATGTCAGGGTGAATGGGAACATACTTTATTAACTTTATGGTATTGAAAACTGCCAGCAAGTTGTCTTGTTTTTAAATATTGTCCTCTGTAGAGTGTTACAGGGTTGTTTGTCCACAGGAAGCCTATTAAAAGTGGACAGTGCAGTCATTTCATCTGGCTTTGGCTGGACTGCTTTTCTTTCCTTTAATGATGTGCTGGAATGTACCATGCCCATAGGGTCTCCATTAGCAGAACTTTTACTTCTGGGACAACCATGAAGTTTAAGGCTTAAAAGAGGCATCAGCTTACAGTCTTGTGGGAATCACTTGAATACTGGAGTACTAACTTCTTACTGCTTTAACTAATATATTGACTTATTTTAAATAAACAGTTACACAATGAAGGCAGAGCCAGTGGCCTTATTGGAAATCTTTGAGCCTTTTAAAGATTCTGCAATCCACACAGATGGGGGAGGAAGGAAGGGGCCTGAGGAGGGTTTATGCCCTTTTCAGACCAGGAAGAAAACACATTAACCTCTCCCACCCCAGCCCTGCCATCAGCCAAAGGGGGATCTTTACAGCTCCCAGAAAATCTATCAAGTCACACTCAAACCTCATATTTTCCAATGACTTTTTCCTGGTAAACAACAATTAACAGAACAGGGCAGAAAAAACGATCATTCCTTCTGGAAAAATGTTTTTAAAGTATGATTCTTTTTAAAAAACATTGCCACCAAATCACTCTATGTTCTGCTTTTAAACTGTACATTTGTTGTTGTATGTTCTCCTATTCCGTTCCCTTAATACTTAGATCATCTGTGCTGATACATGTTTGCAAATTAAAGCTGGTTTGAGATTATAGTAAAACCATTATTTTTAATAGCCCATTTCAAGGGCAGCGCTAAACACTGCAGAACACGCATGTTACTGATTACTGCTGAGCAGACAGCAGCTTTTGCAGACTAATTTGTAACTGGGAACTACTGTAAACAGATTTCACCAGAAATCCCAAGGAATAAAGGGAATTGGTGGTGGTATTTGTCTCCTTGTATTTGTTTATTGTTTTAGAAACCTCCTGATGTTGAGCCAGTTAACCGGGGAGCAAAGCAAGCCCCCCACTGCAAAAAACCTTTTCCTCCAGCCCTCCGGCTTCTCTTCCGTGTCACTTTTGATCAGGGGAGGGAGGTCAGGGTCTTGTCCTAAAGGGTTATTATTGAAATAGCCAGAGGCTCCTTTCATGAGAATCAAGGCCCTTCTAGCTACTCTGGGATTTCAGGACCCCATTTTTAAACTTCAAGTTGCGTCGTCAGGAAGAAGCGAGGTCCGTGAAGTTATCACAGTATAGTCAAAGAGGGGAGGGGGCGGGGGTGGTGGAACGAGAGGGAGAGGAGAGAGAGAGAGAAGAAATACTGAGATCTGATGTTTGCCGAGGTCCTTTAGTCTTTCTCACAAGTTATTCAGTGGAGAACCTGACTGAGGATGATGACATTAATAAAATAATAATGATAAGGCTAAATAATGCCCTATCTCTCTAGATCAATCTTCCAAGGACTTAGAAAGAAAGTGTTAACTCTTTTGGGCTCTATCTGAGGAAGAGAATTTCATGCGTAGCAATAGCCTTAGCTCAGGTCCGTGTCTGCGGGGCTGGACTGCAGGGTGCACCCATCCGGGCTTGAGGCTCCGGAAGGCGCAGGATCGCGCGGGAGGCAGAGGGCAGAGCTCGGCTGCCGGCACCCGGCGGGCGGCAGCGGGTTCACCTGGGTGGCTGGAGCCGCCAGCGCCGCTACTTAATTCGGGGCGCAACGCCATCTACCGGCCTCCTGACGCACCTGCAGGTGCTCAGACCTTGAAAGTCGCCCCGCCTCCCCTACCCGAACCCAATATAAGGGAAAAAACTCCGAGGCCCTTTCCACGATTCCTAATTTAGCCAGGACCTGCCACTGATTCCATACGAACTTCTGTTTATCCACCGACGTTTCCTCCTTTTCAGAGCAGCTTTGTAAAGGGCAAGGAGGTGGGGGCCAGAGACAAGGGCGGGGGATTGGGGCGTTGAGCTCTCAGACCCCCTGATCAGGCCGCACTGTCTGAAGCAATCGGTTCCCCAGATTACTTGTATTTAACACACAATGCATCATAAAACAAATCCCTCATCCTGACAGGAAGAAAATAGAACAGCTCATAGCTCGAGCCGGTCTAATTTATGGGTAAATTAAAAAAAAAAAAAAAAAGGGGGTCGGGGGAGCTCCTACAATGGGCAAGTTGAGGAAGGGCAGGAAATCAATGGCTGCAGCAAGCCCGGAGCTCTTAAAGGTTCTCAAGCGCCGAATTCTATGGGAATATCTGACCGGGTTTTAGGTTATTTACAAAGGATTTTTCCTGTCCTACCTACCATTGCTGTGCGATTTTCCCGCAAACAATGGCCATTATCTGAAATAACAGTTCAATGTCACAGATAACAGGCCACCAAAACGAATTAGTCACCACCTCTTGTCATTTTCTCCCTTCCATCCCTCCCTTTTGTTACTATTTTTGTTTTTAAATCAGCATTTTGAGGAAATACAGATCTACTAGATTTACACGTCTATTTGCACTTGGAGAAAACAAAAAGGGACTTGTACCGTCTCCGTTTGCAGATGAAGTTTAACATAAACGCGCTTTCCATCCCGTCTCTCTCCACCCCTCCCCCTCAAGTGTCCCTTGACTCGCTTACTTTGCTTAACTTTCCATTGTTGAGCTGAGAAGTTGGATTTTGTCCATTTGTTTTTATGAATGGAGTTTTGTGATAAAAAGCGTTTATTTCCATTTAACCGATGGATTTTACTAAAATCTCCAAGCTTGGCTGGAGTAAATCCGTAGACACTTTTATTTTGCCATGCATTCCCTATATTCTTTCTTCCAATGTTGTTTCTGGAATGTGTTGATAAAAGCTGACCATATATATTAGAAAATTATTAATCACCATATAGTACTGATTCCCCCAAAACAACAGTTATGATGTTAAAAGTTAAAAAATAATCTGAGTTATCAATTCCACTTTGGAGCATTCATGATGTTTTAGTTAATGTATCAGAGAATATAGCAAACACTCACCAGACAATCGTCTACTTCTCTAAGCCCCTAATACGCTATTTGGGCAGGTTATATGCAAATAATGTTTCAGATTTTTAAATTCCTTCTTCTAAGAAAAATATGAGTTAAAAAGTAGCATGCTCTTCTGCTGACCTAACTATGATAATGAAGGGAAAAATCAAAGTACGAATTTCAGTAATAATAATAAATACTTAACAGAAAACTGGAAATGTCCTTTTCAACTTTTTAGGCTACTGTTTTCGGAGAATTTCTAAAGTAATTATGGTTAGCGTGAGCCAGCGTCTCTTCACCCTAAACCTCCTCCTCGCCCCCTCCAGCGCCTCACCCCCAGCCTCGTGCACACACCCTCACACCCCAAAAGCCCTTCTCCACCCCAATACTCCCACCCCCAACACACACACACACACACACACACACACACACACACACACACACACACTTACACTTGGGCTTTCAGGACACCGAAACAGAGGATATTTCCCTGGGGAAAGAAATCCTGCCTGGCGAGATCTCCCCATTGGTTGTTTACCCAGAGAAATCTACATGTTTAAGGGGGATGGTGCATCCGTAATCAGTCTGTCCCTATAGGACTGAGTCTTGGCGACCTTTTTGTGACCTCTCTCGCCAGAGGAGGCTGCTGTCACTTTAAAAATTTACTGAAAGAGGAGCCTGTCTGGCTTCCGATCACTCTGGGCGGCGGGAGATAGCTCCCTTTCTCCCTCGCCCCGGGTTCTTTCTGGATGGCCGAGCAGATCCTCTTTAAAGAGACAGTTCATGAAATAGAAACCCGGCGGCTGAGCTACGAGTTGCGAAAGGGGACGATCCCGTGAGGGTCTAGGACCGGGCAAGGCTCAGCGGAGGATCAGAAAGGGGGCTAGAGCTCCCCTCGCCTCCCCAGGCCCCCCACCTTTTCAAACTCTGCTCCTCCTGCTTGTATCTCCCCCCCACCCCACCCCCCACCCCACCTTGGAACTGGGAGAGAGAAGTGGAAGAAGTTTTAGTGGGTTTCAGATAACTTTCATTACACATCGGGCTGATAAGAGCAAGAGAAAGTGAGAAAAGAGGGAGGTGATGTGAACCAGAAGGAATAGCTCGGAACTCATTTAGGAAGGGGGAAAAAAGCCAAAACACACCAAACTCGGGTCACCCAGACGAGAGGAGACTTCATTTCTGGTCTTAAAAATACACTGTTGGCGGACAATAAATCTGAAACGCGTGGTCCTGGCGAGCAGATCCTAGAGACGGACAAAGTTATCAGAGACCATTCGGAAATCGAGACGCGAGGCTTTTTTTTTTTTTTTTTTAAACATCTCGAAATGTGGCTCGGGATCGTATGAAAGGATTTTCGTGCAGGAAACCTGGGGGCTGCTGATTATTTTATTTTGTTTGTTTTAATTCTTCTGTGATTGCCTTTTATTGCTGAGTTGAGGCCATAGAAATCTTAAGGTAAGATAACTCACTTTAAAAAAAGAAGTCCTGGCGATGTGCATAGTTTGTTACTTGGGACAGTTTCCTGCCTTGGCACCCCTTCTCCGGGGCGCCCCCCGCCCCCCAGCCTTCTTTTCCTACTTGCCCGCAGTCTCGCGGAGCCCTGTGCTTATCTACGTTGCCGGGACTGGCGATTTCCTTGTTCCTCCTGTGCAACGGTGTGGTCTGGACGCGTCTCCGGGGTGGGTCGTCCGGCCTTCGGTGGGTCTCTCTGCCGGCTGTCGGCCTCCTTTCCTCGCGCTCTTCTCCTCCTTCCCCTCCCTCCGTGTGTCTGTCCGTCGGTATCAGGGACTCAGAAGGTGGGGTTGCCAAAATCTGAATTCCTGGCACCGGCCACGCGACTTTGGAGCCGCTTTCGGCCGAGTTCCACCTTGCCAAGTAACAGCTTTGCTGTCCAACATCGTGTGCTGCTTCGCGAGAAAGTCACATTCGGACCCTTTGGCTAGATTGTGGGGATTTTTTTTTTTTTTTTTTTCCTTTCGCTGTTGGATTTTTGAAAGGGCCTTTCTCTAAAGTCCACCTAAAGGGATTTTTTTTTTTTTAAAGCTATCTTTGGAACTTGACAGCTTTTAAAAACACAGGAGTGTGTTCGATGAAATGACGGAAGATGTGTTGTTACTTTATTTTATTCGAGATTTCCGAGACGATTAAGACATTTGGGAGACAAATGCAGTTGTGTTAGCAAATCAGAAGCGAATAATTCACCCAGGGGGGAAAGGTTTCTGGAGAAAGTTAAGCTTTTGTCTTGGGGCAAGAATACGGAGAGTAAGAAAGTTAATACGTTGGTGAAATATTTGAATAATCGTATTACATGTATGTAAAAAGACATTCTTTGGAAATGAACCTGTTTTTAAATTAATTTCACTGTTGACAGTGGCAATGGCAATAATGTTAACACAGAGTAAAATTACACCTAGAATTTTTATGTGCATATGCAGTACTTACCCTGCCCTTGCAAAAAGGGAATGCTAGAAAGCTAAGGGGATAAATGATTTTTGACTTTGAAATTAACAAGTTTCCCACGTCTTTCTGCAAATATGAAATGGAATTGGTGTTGCATTTCACTGCCTTCACCCTGTTTCCTTCATTAAACATTTCTCTAGTGTGTTAGTAGAACTACCTTTTTTTTGGGGGGGGGGCTAGTCAAGAAAACAAACAACAAATATCAACCAGAAATCAAGAAACCAAAAAACAACAATCCCAACCTTTTACCCTTTTAAAGTGTGTATTGCTGATGTTATTTATGCTCCTTCCAGACATGTGAGGAGGGGGGTAATCTCAAGTTGCCATTTAAGCTGCTCAGCATTGAAAGTTGAAGAAAACAACTTAAAGTTTGTAATTTTATAAATGAGAAATTGTTAAAATCTGTTCTTCTCACTAGAGAGGGTATTTAATATAGACTTTTTGTTGGTGGTGGTGCGAAGAGGCCTCCTTGAAAAAGACTTGATTTGTGTGTGTGTGTGTGTGGCAATTATTATTCCTATCTTATGTTTCAATTTTCCTTTTTAAAATTGTGGGACTACTTATTGCCCTTTAATTGCCTCATGGCCAAAGGCTTATTCATAATGACTCTTGACTAGAGCCCTCAGAGTACTGGGCTTCTTCTTGAAGTTTGTGGTGAGTTAATGACTTGAATCTGCAACTGGGTGATTACCTGAATTCTGTGCAAAATTGCTTTTGGTCTATGCACCTGAGTGTTTAGTTTTAACTTTTATAGGTATAGATACAGCAGAGTTCTGGGGGGGGGGCGGGGAGGGGGTTATTTAATTCATCAATTAATGTTCTAGACTATATTGTTTAGTCTTTGATAGGAAACTTCCTCAAGTTTGCGCTAACTGATTGACATTAACATTACCAGACTTTCTAGTTATTTACCATCAGGTCAACAACTATGCAGCTTTCAATATTGATGTTTAAAACATTATTGCTACTATTGATTCCGAATAGCCTTGTTTAAGTAGACAATGGACACTTCCCATCTTAATTTTTCTTTAATAGGTATCCTGAGTAGTGATTAATATTTAGCATAGGCCAAACATAAAATCTCATGAAAAATAACAACACTAACATACACGACCATATATAATGATGGCAATTTATGTCAACATTCTTACATATTTTTTACTTGTTCACAAGCCAGTTTTGGTATTTTACTTCCGAAACATAAAATTGAAATGTGCATTGGCATGTGTTACCTAAAACTTTAGGTTGACATATTTTGCACAAGTGTTTACCAATTATTTATTTTCATTTGTTTTTCTTTAGTTTGGTCAGAAGCATCAGTGAGACAAATCTTATTATCTTCTTCAATTACGGGTGTGATTTGTTTCACAGTAGTGCAATGCAAACTGAAAAGGAATTTGACAATATTTAGATTAAAGTTTTTAAATTGCACTAATTTAAAGTGAAAAAAATGTGAAAGTATACACTTACAAGGGAAGATTATCTGAACCTAAAATATTGACTTGTAGAGTTTAGAAATATTATGTTAATATATGCTGTTCAATATTATTTTTCGTAAAAATCACATTGGATAAAATTAAGGCAATGGCACTCATTCATTCATAACAAGGAATCGAGCATTTTAAAAACCAATTAATCAGTTTTTGTAATAATTTACAATTGCTTTGTTCCTTTAAAGGCAGTACATTGCCACTTCTAAGATAACTTATTATTATTCCTTCTTTATTAATATGCATGCTGTCTGACTTTTTTTCTCTTAAGGATCCAAAGGAGGAATCATATATTTGAATAAAATATTTTCAAGCAATTAACCATTCTAATGAATGAACTGATAATGGAAATTGATTGTTCTCGTCTTCTTCCTTCTAGATCTTAGATGAGTTTTGCAATGTGAAGTTCTGCATAGATGCTAGTCAACCAGATGTAGGAAGCTGGCTCAAGTACATCAGGTTCGCTGGCTGTTATGATCAGCACAACCTCGTTGCATGCCAGATAAATGATCAGGTATGTTGTAAAGATTTTCTTGTCTTTCTTGGAGAGCACTAAAGTATCAGTGAAGCCTGAAGAATAAAAATAACAGTGAGCTTCAGTAGACCCTTGTGGCCTGTTTGTCGATATGGTGAAAGGTAATGCCCAAATATAAGATGCATAAAGTCATTTTCAGTACTTCTTTTTTGGGTAGTTTTTTCATTTTGTGCTAGTAAACTTCATAAATGCTCTAGTTTTCTGGGAATGACTGAATGATTTAAAAACTGAATACTACTTATTAGTAGCTGTTCTTTACCTTTTTTTTTCCTTTGCTATCATAATAAGGAGACATTCATAGAAACTACTGAACTAATCAAGAACATTGAATTTATGCAGAAATTGGAAGTGATACACTTGAAATATTATATAGATTTTATTTTAAATAATAGGTAGAGGTATATGTCTGATCTATGTGTGAACTTGTCTGATTATGCATTTGATTTGCCTAATTATAAACGAGAAACACTTTTAGATTAATCAAGTAACATTTTTTGTTGTTGTTTATGTGAAATGTTTAAAAGTATCACTGCTGGAAGTTGCTTTATGGAGGCTCATGCAGTGAGGTTAACTTTAATAACAATAACTATGAAACAAGATCATGAAAATATCAAGAAACATAGTTTGCACTCAATAAAGTGAGGTTATGAATCTTGTAACTTAGTATGACAATACTTAAAACAACAAGAACTTCAACCTGCTAAATTTTGTTTTATAAACATCGTTGAGTTAGAATATAGTTATATTATCATCGTTTATTCCTTTTAAACCGATGGTTATGTAAATCAAATATGGTTCAAAGACCATATTAAAATGGTTGCTTGGCAAATCTACTATGAAAATCACCACCAAGAAAAAGAAAAGTTTAAATTAGATGTTTCCATTTGAAAGCTGGTAAGTAATGCTAGCGTCATATGGTCTAAAACTCTGTTTCAATCATTGCTATGAGATTATTCTTTGGCATTTTACCAGCTACTAGATAATTTTTACTGACTAAACTGTATAAGAGGTAGTAAATATAAAATTAGGTTTAAATGGGAGTTATTTTAAAATCTTCAACATATATCAAAAATAATAAACCAATCAACTGTTTTTTTCCCTTTGTTGTAAGAAAACAAGAGACATTATTGACAAAGGAAAACATTATTAAATTAGCTATTGATCGTAAGCAGAAAATATCCCAAGTCCGTCATATGAGTTACTGTCACCATCAACAGCAAACATTTCTGAGCACTGACTATATGTAGGTGTGGGAATTACATAGGTGTTGTAAATGAGTGAATTGTGCGTGTGATGCTTCTGAACTGGAAGACCTCAAAAGGCAGCTGTAAGATGAAATAATGTAATTATATCATAATAGTTATTTGCTATCCATATTTACTGACAACAGGAGCTATTTCCTTAGACAGATAAAACTGTTGTAGGATCAGTGAAAAGATGGTTGAAGAATGAGACTTGTGGCCAATACATTTTTTCATTTAATAGTTATGGGTCTAATATTTTTTAATAAATATACTCTTGTCCTTGGGAATTGTGATCTCATTAAAAAGGAAACTATTTTGCTGTTCTTAAGTATGAATTAGATTGCTTATTAGAGTAGGCATTTATAATTTTCACATGGTTACTTTTGAGGTACACATTGTAAAAGGCATTGCTTTCGAAAGAAAATATGATGGTTTTGTATCTTAATGAAGAGCATGTTTACATATTTTAACTGAAGAATCAGGGAAAATAGTTAATCAGGAAAACCATAAAAGGCCAATATTAGACATACACTATTATTTCTGTAAGTTCTCATTTTAAACTTATGTATTATGCTGGCAGAAATCTAAGATGGTAAGAGAGTACATATCAAATAACATAGTTGTGAAATTGACATTATATGGTCAAGTACGTTCACCCATAAACAACGAGAGGAAAGTCAGAGGTAAAAGTCAGATTTGTGTGATAGACATATATGCATACAATCACACTTAACCCAGTTGACAAGACAAACGAGAGCAGACATCAAAACAGTGTATGCATATATTATAAACATACTCATCTATAAGCATGTATGCATCTTTTCTAAAAGCCAATTAAGACTAGCAATTCCAGGCAGCTTTGAAATGTGAATGTTGAACTAGGTGCAATGATAAAAGAGCTGACTAAAGAGATTCTCTAGGTCTATTTTTTCACTCTGTTTTCTGTGAGGAATAGGAGCTGCCAAATGGTGAATAAGCACAACTCATCTCATAATGAACACTCCCACTGTGTGAGATATTATTTAATATCCAGATATAAAGAGACACCCTGGATCAGGAGTAATTATTAAACATTAACAACATCAACTCACCTGCACACACAAAAGCAAATTAAGCACGCGACAAAAAACTGTAAAAAGTGTTCCTCTTTGCTCTGATTCTTAGATAGAGCTCAAGTTTATAAAATGAATTTTAAATAAGTCCTGGGCTTTAAAACTGAAGAATTTCAGGGGAATCTTTCAACTGCAAGCTAGTCATTGTAATAATTAGGGCATCCAACAAAGAGGGGAGAAGATGACCTAAAACAAAAAGGAGGGTATAAATTATAGTTTACTTTTGCAAAGATATGTATTTTTTAAATTCTAATATTAAAGATCAAGTTTAGTCAATTTGGATCAGTTTTATAATGATGTGAAGGAGTTCTACAAAAGAGAATTAATGTGTCTGCTAAAGATGATAATACAGTTTGATAATAGTGGGACAGTCAAAACACGTTGTCTTGGGTAAAACTTGTATTTGATTTGTTTGGGGTGATGAGGTACTTAGAAACAGCCTAGGTTTAGATTTTCAGGTAAAGCTGATAAAGCGTGCAATCTGTTTTGTATCATAAAGGCAAAGGCTATTCAATGAACATTTTCCTAATACCTCTCTACAAGCATTTTATTTGAGGGGATTTTTCAGAGTTTAAATCTTCCAATAGATTTCTGCACGTTATTTTATTGCAGATTTCTTTTTTTCAGGCGAGAGTGAGCTTTGTGGCAGCTTTTTTCTTGACAGTGCTGCCTAGAAGACTCGAGTTTATTGTTTTTAGATGTCTTTTTCCTTTCATGTTTTCAAAATTATTGCAGTGATGTTTTTGGAGATAGAAATTCTGAAAACACTGGCATACTTGCTAAACCATAATTTCTAAGCAGCTGCAGCTTCTGACTGATATCCTTATTCCCCCCTGAAAATATTGTATTAACTACAGTAATTTATCTTTGTAAAAGAAGGCCGCACCAAAGACACTAGTTAAGTCACACTCCAGTCATAAAATAGTAGATCTACTAAAAACACCCAAGGCTCTTTATCCTTGAAGTCCTAATTATTTTTCCCCTCGTTCCTTAAAGTTTTTGTACAGTGTTACATAGCTATACTGCTGTGGCACAGCCTTTAGCTGGAAATTTTTACTGAGACAGACAATGCTTCAATATCTTTACATTTTAATGGTCTGAATTATCCCTGGTTGAGGATCCAGAACTGGCACTGGGAGGTAGATCAGGGCAGAAGCAAAAGCAGAGAATTGGATAATGAAAGTTCTTTCCAGAATAGGTCCTCAAGAGGACCAAATATGTAGAGGAAGCATGAAAATTGCTTATTAATTATTCAGAGATTTCATTACATCTGGAAGCACCCATGTGTTTAACATCAAGTGGGCCAAACACCTAGATGATTTACTGAGTGTTTTTTTTTTTAATCTGGATATTTTGATGTCCTTTTCTTTGTTGTCTTGTAGATATCTTACTTTTACACCCATTTTGATGGGTGGATGGAGCATGTTGCATTAGATTTGTTCTCACCCTGCTCCCGCCTTTCCCTCCATCCTTTGATGAGTTTCCTCAGACCTCCACATTGCTATACCCTTCACCTAGATCAAAAGCAAGTGGACCCACAGACCCCTAGGTACCTCACATCAGGCCAGTTCTTATCTAGGATATGTTCACAAGTTTAGTGTACTTATGAAATAGCTCTCTGGACACAAGTTTTCCTCTAATACTTCTTCATGGTGAAACCATTTTGGTTGTAATCAGGTCACTATGGCCCAATTCGTGTAAGTGAACTTTTTTGACTTACACAAGACCTACCTTTCCACTCATGATAATGAGAAAGATCTGGGCATGTGATTTGGGGTAACATTTTATAGGTGTGCATCACAGAAAGGAACGCAATTTCATTCAAGCTCTTGGCCTGCCCTAACATGGTCTACAAGTGGAATAAAGTTCTCAGAAACCCAAGACATTATTAATCTTGTCATTTACACAAGGTGATAAGTTCTTTCATTTTTAAACGGGCCCTTGACAGCTGGTATTTAGTAAGTAGACTGTTCCCTCTGAAGAAAACAAAATGTGTCGATAAGAGATTATCTAATGCCTGATGTATATTTTGAAGAAATAAGATCTAGAAGAAGGAGTGCCCTTCAGAGAATACAAGGTCAGAATTCACTTAGGGGATTCTGCCAGCTCCCTTGTCGTTGAGGAACAGCAGCAAGATTCTACAGTGTTTTCAGTTGGATCAGGCATTGTTCTCGTTTGTGCTTTACCTTATAAAGTTTTAACTGCTTCCAGGACCATCATGGCTGAACTGGCACACCCACTTTCCCTCTCCCTGGGTCCACGTCAGCAGTGCTATCAGGCTGCTGTGACACTATAACAGTATTATTACTGCAGGCTTATTATGGACTCAGTTATCAAGTTATTTTCTTTGGCTTTTTACTGAAAAAAAATGTATGCCTACATCATTCAATTAATGCAATTTGTGCAAAAAAGCAAAATGTAGTATCTTAGCCTCTCTCTACTTTTTAAATATGTTTGTGTCAACTGTCAGGTAATTTGTTAATTTGCTCTTCCTTTACAAGGATTTCTGTCCACATTTTCTATGACCTCTTTTGATGTTAAAATTATTATTGGCTTTGGCCATTTTCTTTGCTTTGCTTTTAAGTCAAGTTCCACTTTTATACCAAAGTTATGCTCTGCTGTTTTAAGATGAATGCCAGCTGGCAATACCCAGAGACTGGCTTTGTGAACGGTGCCTAAGCTGACTTTGGGGGGATGCTGTCTGGCTGATAAGTTACTTCCTTCACCCGAAGATGAAACCGTCTCAGACATAGTCTGTCATTTGATATTTACATGATAAAACAAATAGCATCCCCTCCCCACAAAAAAGTTTCCCTCATGTAATTATACCCAGCACACAACCCTGCCATAGCACTACACAGCCTAGGAATTTTTACCAAGATCCACAAACCACATAAATTGAAAAAAGATGATCTGCACATTCTAAGTAATTAATATTTGCATGTATGCAACACTTTTCATTCAGGAAGATCTAAAAGCATCGCAACCATACCAGACTCCAGCTATTTCTGGAATGGTACCAAAAAGATAGTTGTCAGAATTCATTACAAGCCAGTCATCAAGGAGGAAAACATGTTGGTCAAGAACACAAGAAGCACCTCCAGTCTAATAAAAAACCCAAAGAGGATCTTTAGCTTCCTCGCTTTCCAGGCATTCTGAAACTGTTCAGAATGATCAATTTTCATAGAGTCAGACAAAATGACCACATTAAAGACAGGTGGCTAATGAATATTTCTTGTGGGGTCTGTAGAGAGATCCTTAGAGGTTATTTAACAGGACAACTTGCAAGGCTTCCAGACTGGGTACACTGTAGGCTCCAGGTATAATAATGTGTATCTTTATCACTTGCCCTGTTCTTGCAAACTAGAGTCAACAGTCAATCCTTTCTGTTTTGTTTCATCCAATAAATTACACTTGGCTTTCTCTTCATGTTCTTAATGAAGAGATAAAAATGTGTGGAGCAGAACTTCTCCTTCATTAATATTTTTGTTCTGAAAATAGCCAGTGGATACATATAATTTTGTTTTGGAAGCAGATATAGCAAGACAGTACCTGACATTTCTCAGTTAATATTTTATAGTCTTTAGACTCTTACCTTAAAGATGAATTCAGGATACTATGTCTTTGGAGGAACTAAGGAAACTAAGGATGGTTTGCTTTAGCGAAGCTTGGCCACGATAATGCTTCCATTCTGTTGGACAAATATCTTTACATTCTGTCATCAATCTCTGTCTGCTGAAGACACTTTTAGTTATCTCTTACTAATCAGGATTAGAATGTGTAATAGGGTCCTTCTTTCAGAGGTTAAAAACTTGTCACTCCTGCCCTCCTGAGTAGGGGTTTCCCATGTTGCTATGGAAAGATCAGGGGTCCAGAGCAAGTTTCCTAAAGCCAGCACATATGCACACGTTGTCTCTGTGGACTTGATGTTACCTCTGTAGCACCAAGACTGACAGATGTGTTCATATCAAATACTGACTTTGTTCAGACATGCAAATGGTCACTTATCTCCCCTTCTATCCACACTCTAAACATTAAAGTTCCATTCAGCTTTTCCTAGTCTTTGGACTGGTAAATTGAATGAAGCTATAGAAAATAAAGCATTCAGGCTGATTGTTGGGAGGTGGGAAGGAAGAAATCAACTGTCTACTTCAAAGTGAAAAGACGGCAATAGTCTGAAAAAGTTGTCTCTCGGTACAGATTTTGCAGGGAGTACATTTCTCTATTATTTCAATTATTACAACTTCCTGAATAGGTTGAAGGTCACTCATAATTCACACTTCTGCCATTTTCAGACATGCCAAATGCAGTCTATTAAGCATAAATAAAACTTCCAGTGCTTGACCAGGAAAAATAAATGGGAATTCATAACAATGAGTCCTTATTCATCTTTTTAAAAGTAAATGATGTTTTCTTTCTTTCTTGTTTTCCCTCTGTGCACTGAATTTTTCTTCTGTCTCAGTAATACAAGCATAATACTTTGAATCGATCCAAGCATAGCAAACTAGACAGCAAGTCTGGTCTGACAGATTCTAGATTTTTCTATTTTATAGGATAATAAACAAGAACCCACATTATTGCCATTTATAAATACAAATGGTAGCATCATCAATTTGATGGAGGAATAGATTGAACACAGGCTGTGACAGTACAAAACAGAATTAATCTGAAAGTCTTTTATAGCCTATTACCTTTGCTATCAGAATGCTTATAACTGTCCATACTCTCTTTAGTGGCTGTCCTCTTGGGCTTAAATAACAAAAGGAAATGAATATTTAATAAAGTGTGATTAATTTCGGTTCCAACTGTATATAATAAATAGTTATCTATAACACATATTACATATAATATGCAATTTATAAAATATATAATTGTATATAACTTATATGATATATAATAGAATTAATCATGTGCCATTAAATATTAATTTATATTAATATGTAAAATATGAGATTACTAATATCTTGTGCAGATTTTAAAATGTCCCTAAAATGTATACTTTGCCACACTTATAAATCACATATAAATATATAATATATCCAAGCACATATATACTTATATATAACATTGTATGAAAATATTCATTTTGGCAGTCTAAAATTTGCTAAATCAAATCCACATCACCACTGCCTTTTACCTTTAGCTTAGCCTTATGAATATTAACTGAACAGATATGCTTTTGACATTTGGAACCATTTCAAGGTTTGATTAAAATAAATTAAGAATAATAATTATTTTTTAGAGTAATTCCTATATACATGCATAATATTATATTTATGCCTTAAATTGTGAATTTCACCAGTAGTAAAAGTGAACAATTTGAGGGATTTCTAGTTTTATCTTCAAATATCTGAATGCTTTAGAATTTTTAAAAAAAATATTAAGAAATTTCACTAGCGTGATATTTTGGCAAATTTTAAAATAAAGAATATAGAAAGATATATTAAACCTTTTACTATAATATTTATTCTTATAAATTAAAGTATTCAGGGATTTAGTTATAATATCCATACTTACAAGGACAGAGATAAAGCTTTCTGGAAAAATTAAAAAGAGTCCAGCAAGATATTGGAAAAAATAAATTTTTCCTATGGTAAAATGAAAAGACTACCTCAACATTCAAAAGTTTCCGATATATGGAGAGTTAGGTCATGTTCATAACATGTTGTGTTTCTGGAATTTGGTATTAGCTACCAAATAGAAAACTCTAAAGGAGTTAACACAGTTTTAAAATATTTATCATGACTTTTAAAAAATGGAATTCTCATATAATCCTATTTTCTTATACTAAAAGGCCCCATTCCTCTAATTTTTCATCTTATATTGGGAGAGATTGTGTTCTCCCTTCTAGTAGAGCATTCTGAGAGACATACAGCAAAATAATAAATCAACAACCCTTTTGTATCCATTCCAACTTTTTCTAAGTGGGATTTTGAGCCCCTCTTTAAATACTTGAGTTGAATTCATCACAAAATCCCAGATCCAGGACATTTTTATTTTGGTTCCAGATAACTTTTTCCATAAAACTCCCTGATGGAAGAGACCTGTTAACTCTTTTATGGAATTTAACAGAGGAATTGATTCCCTTCCATTTTTATCTAACACAAAACCCAGAGAGGTTATATTAGTCGTGTCTCTGCTTCGGGTACATAACTCAGATGACATGTAATTCATAGGACTGTAATATATAGCCGAAATTTTGAGAATACACTGATTTTAAAGATGTTATGATAACATTTTTATAAGCATGGTCAAGCATACTTAATAGACAAACCTGCGGGAGAAGCTACATAAATCACTTCCATTCTTTATTATATTTTTAGTTGCTGAAAGACCCATTTTCTAATATAAAAGCATAGATGCGATAACGTTTTTTTCTGAAAGGCTTGATTCCTCCAACATTACATTCCATCTTTCCCCCACATAATTGTTTTGAGGCAACAAATTGTCATTATGTTTTCATTTAAACTACTTCTCTCACTTCTCAAACGCCTGCTGGTATATTGTTATTGCTAGAATATAAACCAACTTTATATGTAGACATCTCTGGATTCAAGCATTCAAATTACACTTTGGGACCATTGTAATTATAAGAGCAAAGACATAATTTTGCTTAAGTCTCTGTAAAAGCCAAAGAGTTGAGATATAATGAAATGGCAAGTGGTGACAACACCTTGAAAAAAGCACTGGATTTCTAAGGGCGGTAGATGGGGCTTCAAGGCACATTCTTACTGCGATATGAGGAAGCATGCCCAGAATCTGCCCTCATTACTTCGGGTTCTTGCCAGTTCTTTTCAAACCTCAGTTTCATGAGCACCATAAAAATTCACTTAAAATCGAAAAGAACACCTTGAAGTTAAAACCCACTCTGCTTTGCCTTGCCTTTCGTGGCCTGGGATGTCACCTTTTACCTCCAGTAAATAAAGCCAACATCAGTGCTCTTCCGTGTCTTTTATTTTTTATGCACTCAGTATTGTTCACATGACAATCTGGACACTTAAAGGGAAATTACAGTAGTGATCTATGTCCCGGCAAAGAGAATTATCTTTCTAATGTATAGTTACAGTGTATCTATCACTTTCTTTTGTTTCTTGGACTGTTCACACTGGATTGAGTAAATCTAAAATGGAATTAAAAGAGACATGATTAATAGTGGACTCTATTATTCAAAAGAAATAATGATATCATAATACTTTCTTCCAGTGATCTGGCATGTGTGTCTCTGCAGCATTCCCCAACAGAGACAATTGTACTGTTTTACGGTCTTTCGGAATATTGTCTCTTTAACCTCACTGTTTCCGAGAAGCCACTGAAAAGTTCTAATATGTCACAATTCAAATATCAACATGTTGTTGGAAAGGAAGCTAATAAGTTAAACCTTTGAGAGATGCCAAAAGAAGAGGTGATTCAAACTGTTGAGAGAAGTCTATTGTTTTCTAAGGGGAAATAGAACTCTAGAATGAAATAGGGCACTAATAAGCATTTAACTGGAAAGTTTAGGGGGAAAAAGCAAACGCACACTTTTTTTTTTTTTAAATCTGGTAACTTTTTGAGCAGAATTATTCCTCTGACTGTACTTCCAGAGAAGGGAAAATGTGAACGTTAGGGTTAATAAGATACAAACTGTTAATTCTCTGGTTTTTATAGAATCACCACATAACAAAGAGTAATTTTCCTAAGATAGTCTGGATTTTATCTAAGGATAGAGATAAAGAATCTTAGGTTATATTATATTAGGGCAACATTTTATGTTTGGCATTATTTTCTATAAAGCAACTTCATGTGGTTAAATTACTGTTGCATGAAAAAAATGATTTTATTTTGACAGGAAAGAAACTAAGCAGAAAATACTCCTCATTGAGTTATTTTTTGAATTTAGCACAGTTTTGTACTCTGGTCTTTTTAAAGAAAAATAAACAATTGGAGTTTAGAGCCACCTACTGGAATGAAGAGGCACGTACTTATGTTTAATGTCCTCTGCTTTTCAAGAGATAAACAGATAAATATAATTAAAGTTATGCACATTTCTGTTGATCATAAAAAACATTAAATTACTCAACTTTTCTCAGTTTGAAATAAGTGGTCCTGTAAGAAACCACAGGTAGAGCAATGTCTTCTCAAAATAGATCCTTCCCATTTCTTAGTAGGGTGTGCCAATTTGTGTTATGTGATTTTTCTCCCCATTGCATTGAGACTGAGCAGAATTCAATCCCTAGTTTTATTGTTGCCATTGTTGCTTTTGGTGGTATGTGTGTGTGTGTGTGTGTGTGTGTGTGTGTGAGTGTGTGTGAATGTAATTGTTCTCATTTTCACCAGTTAACTGTATAACTTTATTTTTTCTTTCATAACCTCTATCTGGTTACAGAATCATTGTTTAATAAATAATCCTAGAATAGAATTAAAAACTAAGAACATATTATCTTAAAAAGGAAAGGCACCTTAAATATTTTCATGATTAAATCCTTTTTATATTGAGATATAATTGACATATAACATTATATTAGTTTCAGGTGTACAACATAATGATTTGATGTTTTTATATGTTGCAAATCAGAATTAAATACTTTTATAAATGAAGAAACCCGGAATCCTGGACAAGTAGATTGGGCAATGACCTACCTAGGGTAACCACGCGGGTCAGGGGAAAGGTAGGCAGCTCTTGGAAATTATAGGTCAGGGTTTTTTCCAAAGTTGCTCCACTGCTTTTTAGTCAGTTATTAATGGATTTCTTAAATCCTTCCTCTCATCAGCATTTTGCTAGAAAGTAAGAGGAATAAGCACCACCCCCAAACCCTGGTAAAGGAATCAGTTGAAGGCATAATGCCTGCTTTCAAAGAGTGGGATCAGTATCTGGGTCATGAAGGCAGGTCCTGGACCTGTGAGTGGCACTTTTTTTTTTTTTTTTTTTTTTTGCGGTACGCGGGCCTCTCACTGTTGTGGCCTCTCCTGTTGCGGAGCACAGGCTCCGGACGCCCAGGCTCAGAGGCCATGGCTCACAGGCCCAGCCGCTCCGCAGCATGTGGGATCTTCCCGGACTGGGGCACGACCCCGTGTCCCCTGCAGCGGCAGGCAGACTCTCAACCACTGCGCCACCAGGGAAGCCCGTGAGTGGCACTTTTGATTGGTAAAAGAGGGATTAAGTTTTTAAAAAACAAAATGCTCTCCTTTGACTATGTTCTACACAGATTTTGTTGTCATGATTCTTTATGTTGTGTCCCTTCAGCCTATTACCTTAAAAGCTCCTTGTTGAGAAGGTGCTACTTTTGAGAACATGCTCGAGGGGAGTAATTGTGCCCCTGCCAGTCTTCGCTAGTCCACTGCTGGATAACGCAAGACACATTCAACTCTCTGAGTATGTGTGTGGCTCCCTAGAGTAAGGAATTCAGAGAAGGGATTGTTCTTTGTTAAACATTACACAGGGTGTATGTGACACAGCAAGCCTCGCATTAAGAAAATTTGATTTGTGAAGTGGGAGCTGGAAAAGATTTATGAATTGGCATGAGAGTCACAGCTTTCCATTTGTCATCAGAGGGCTAGTTCTCAGTGTATAAAACAGGAAAGCTAGTTCTTTTGATGAAAATAAAAAGGAATATTTTTGTTAAGGTATGGGAAAATGTACAGCTATCTTAGTGTATATCTTGCCCTTTCTTAATATTCACTTCTCTTTCTCTCCCTCCACCCCTTCATGGTCTCTTGAAGATATTTTATAGAGTAGTTGCAGACATTGCACCAGGAGAGGAGCTCCTGCTGTTCATGAAGAGTGAAGACTATCCCCATGACACTATGGCACCGGATATCCACGGTTAGTACCACTCATGCCACCATCCGCGCCACCCTCATTTGGAGACTGTGATGGAGCATGCCAAAGGGTCCATCACACTTGGTACTTGTTAGTTTCCCTGGGTAGTCAGTGTCAGTTTTAAGAAATTCCTTCTCACAGAGTAGCTATTTTCTTGGTCTGACATCTGGCTAATATTACGGTGAAGCTAAAGTAAGCAGAGGTCTTCTCTGAAATGGAGGTCAGAGGAATTTTGAATATTTGGACTGAGACATCACATAGGTAAACCTTTTGTCAGTGCCTTAGACTACAGTGAGAGTCCTTTCACTGTACAAAAGTCATTTCAGGGAGCTTGGGCTTGGGCTTTTGTATATCTAGCAGTTGTTTCTCCCATCTAATGTTCTAGTACTGGGAAAAGTATTTCTACTTGAGTAAAATCCTAGACAGCATGAGCATATGGGAGAGGGCTGGAGGGATGAGGATTGGGAGAAAAGTAGAGATGAGTAAATTTTTGAGCCAGAGGAATTTGTATTTGTCAGAGACCTATTCTAAATTAAAGAAGGGGGGATCAAAAAGAATTATAGTTACTAGGGATGTATATTCAGGTAAGAGTAAAAGGAAATTTTATTTGTATTGATTTGTATCATCGGGATGAACGTTTAAGACTGTTTTCTTTCTTTTTCCTGTTTCTCTCCCCTCATATAATGTGATTTGATTTAGCATAATCTAGTGGTGTCTCTAGAGTGTTTTTATAGTTGGAAGGACCACTGGGAAGGGTTACCAGTGAGAGGTGAAGATGGCTCCACTTCCCATCTCTCTGGCATTCCAAACAGGAGAAACTCAGCCTCTGCATCTGCAGCTCCTGCAAAGAAAGCTACCACTGTTGGCTGGCTCTTTACTTGAACATTTTTCTCCTTTGGCTGAGCTGCATTCTGCCTCTTTGTAGATTATACCAGTTGTATTTTGAGGAGCCTTTTGGAACTTGTTTTCTTCTTAGAAACTGTGACAAGTCAATGGCCTCAGAAACCCAGACTTCTTAACTAGCCTGGTAGAATTTGAGCCTGAATGGGGAGCCTGACCCAGTGGGAAAGGGCTCTTTGACAGCAGGGAGTGCTCAGATGATAAAAAAAAAAAATTAATTTGGGCTGTCTCTGGTACAAGGCATCTTTCATCAGTGAATGTTTGCTCTAAAAAGGTTTTCAAACAATTATTTTTTTTAAATATAAATGGTTACTGTACTATTCTAAAAAGCCTAAATAGAGGTGACTATTTTTCTTTTAGGGCTACCATTCATAAGTTACCTGCCTTTACAACACTCTGGAACCCATCGGTTGCTTTTCATTTTCACTGTGTCATACCCATATCCATACATATACCCGATATGTTAAATATAATGTTTATAATGTTTACATGGTGATTTGTATTTCATACGTCTAGGATTTAATGTTTCTTAGAAAAGAGAAAATAAAACACATGCATTGTACACCTACTGTATGCTAGATATTTTATGCTCTCCATTTAGTGTCTCATTTAGTCTTTTAGACATAGATCAAACCTGTAAGAAAGGAATTATTTCCATTATACAGATAGGAAAACGAGGCCATATAAGGCTAAGTAAATTGGCCAAGACCACATGGCTAGAAAGTGGTAGAGGCAGCATTCAAACCAAGGTCTTGCTGTCTCTAAAGCCTATGCCTTTTCATAGGCCTGGAGGTTGTTTGTGTTCAGACTGCTGGCTGAGATCCTAAATTTAGATCTTAAACATGTGAATAGTGTCACAAACTATAGGAAACATTTCCATTACCTAGTTTATGTTATTGAGAAACCTGTCTTACAGCTGAGGTGATTTATTTTAAAATAGCTCCCTCTTCTTTAACCAAGTCCAAAGGTGACAAACCCTACTGAATCTACATACTAATTTCTTTACTTTTCTGGCCCCTGTGTTATTGGTTTAGTTTAAACTAAACCAGTATCGTATATGGATCACAGCAGCAGCGACCCGTTTGACCTCTCTGCTTGGCTTCTCAAGCTGCAATGGGGCATTCCAACTTTCAGTGGCTTTCTGTACCCTTCTTAGCATGGACCTAAAAAGCCCCTAGTGACCTGCTACCCTCTCTAACTTCATTTCCCACTCCTCCCCTACATGCACCCTATAAACCTGTCACACTTTACTATAGCTTTGCCTTTCCACAAGCCTGCCTTGCTCTTTCTTGCCTTCGTCATTAGTCCATGCTATTCCCACCGCCTGAAATGTCTTCCCTCATGCTGCTTCACCTGGCTGATTCTTCCTCATTACAAAATCTTTGCTGAACCTCTCTTCCTCAGGATAGATGGATTTGGTATATTCCTCTGGGCTCCTAATTTAGGCCTGTGCATGCATCTGTCATAAGATGTATCACACTAGTTGTTCACATGTGTATCCCCTTGGGTTTCTTATGTATTCATTCCCTAGCAAAATGCCTCACGTTCAGTAGGTGACTAAAATATTCCCTCAAAAACATTCGGTCAATGAATAACTGAATATAGGTCCTGGCTGCAGGTCTGTAACCCAGGGATGATGTATCGTGTTGTTGTCCTCTGTGTCTTTCAGCATTGTGAGCTGTTTGCAGGACTTCTGTGATGATATCTGTGTGATCAGTGCATAGTATGGCCTCATGAGTGGGCTGAAAGCTATTCCAATAAAAAGAATAGAAACAATGGCGTCACTACCTGACACTCCATAGCCTTGTTATCTCTGGTCCCCACTATTACCATTTATTTATCTTAGTGATTTAAAGTGCAAACGCATGATATGCTGGCTATTTAACAAAGCCATGCCAATTAGCACTGGCCCTGAGGGAACATAAATGAGCCTAGAAAAGTGCTAAAATCATGCTGTGTCACATTATAAGTAATGACAAATGTCAAAGCATTTCCAAGTTTATTGATATTAACCAGGCTTAAGTATGGCTCAGATAGGGACTCTGTCCCGTGTCCTGTCCAGGTAACATGGCACAGCGAGAAGGGTATGGAACGGAGATGTGTGTTCAAAGTCTGACATAACCATTTAGCTCTATGATCCCTGACTGGTTACTGAACTTCTCTGAGCATCAATACCCTCATCTGAAAATTGGGATACAAATCTGACATATCATTCCTCACAGTCAGGTTTTAAGAATATCAATAATCCATGTACAGGATTGAGGACATAATGATGCTCAGTAAGTGGTCATTATGACTTTTAATATCCTGTGAATATTAAACCCTGGAAGGGTTTCGTCATAAAGTTTTATCTGATAAGAAAGCTATACGAGAGCCACAGCAATCACTTCTGTTATTATTGTCCTGGCTTCTTTACATTTATTATTTCTTTTTTTCTTTTCTTTTCTTTTTTTTGCCACACTGCACGGTATTCGGGATCTTAGTTCCCCGACTAGGGATCAAACCCGTGCCCCCTGCAGTGGAAGTGCGGAGTCTTAACCACTGGACCGCCAGGGAAGCCCCTACATTTACTATTTCTAATCCATGTTAAAATGGAAGTGGTGGAAAGGACAACCAAATAATTTCTATTATGTCTTCCGTAATTCGATAAGAACTGCCAGTGTGTGGTGGCACTTCCTGATCACCTAGTTCTGATAACACCTGAATTATTTTCACAGAAGAACGGCAATACCGCTGTGAGGACTGTGACCAGCTCTTTGAGTCCAAGGCTGAACTAGCGGATCACCAGAAGTTCCCATGCAGCACACCCCACTCGGCATTCTCAATGGTAGAGGAGGACTTTCAACAAAAACTCGAGAGTGAAAATGATCTCCGAGAGATACATGCAATTCAGGAGTGTAAGGAATGTGACCAAGTGTTTCCCGATTTGCAAAGGTTAGACATGGCATGTTGCACTACAAAAACGTGTTTATTTACTCTACAGTAAAATGTTTATGCTGAATTTTCAGAATTGATGCAAATGGGAAATTTGGAACAGCAATGAGCTGGACAAATGTGTTAGTCACACGTTTGGAAATCATTTTCCCCTGGAAATTCTCACCTGTCAAATATTTGCAGTGAAGTTAGAATTAGTTATTTTGATGCCAGATAGAAAATAATACTTTCATTATTTAAGGAGGGTTATTGGCAATTGAAAGTTTAACATTATAGTAAAACCGTAACTTAGTGGAGGTATCAAGAGTAGAGGAGGCAACAATGATGCTAATTAATCTAATTATACACTAAACAGAAAAGCGACCCTCTAGAAACATTTAGACAATAAAAAAGAGACTGTGCTGGTACTTGCTTAATGAAAGATAGGTAGTCTTTTGATAGATCAGTGTAATCTATGGATTTAATTTCAACTATTTATCTAAACTGCACATATATAAAAGAATAAGAGAAGCATGTTCAGTGAAGAAAATATTGAATTTTCAAAAAGGGAAAAAGTAAACATGATCTAAATGAAATAATTCTATAATACTTATTTTTACCAAAACGAAAATCATATTTCAGTGATAATATTAACTTTTCATAGCCCTTTGAATTTAGTTCAAGAACATTTTTTAAATTTCTGTTAAAGAAAACAACAACCCTGGAACCTATGTTTTGAAAACTGTATTGATAATTGTGCTACAAAATGGTCTTTCAGATCAGAAAGGTGTTTAACCAGCTAATAAGTTTTTTGTTTGTTTGTTTGTTTTTTCTACCTAATGGTTTTTGCCTTGGTCCACAAACAATTTTAATAATTGTATTCATTACTTTGCTTTTAAATCTGGAGCCTATAATCAGAATTTCAACTGAACATAAAAACACTGTGTTTAAATGGGTATGGGAGTATATCAGCCGGCCTTAGTCAAGGATGTGAATTACTCAGTTTGTCTTGGACACCTCACCTCTTTTAATTTACCTTTTTGTTTCCTTTCTTTCCTTAGTGCCTCCTCTTCCTCTTTCTCCTTTCACCTCTGTTGATTGCCCCGCATCTCTCTTCTCATAGGAAAGGGTTTCATTCCATTTTAATGCATAGATGACCGAAAAGGCATCAAGTATAATCCATTCCTTGAGGAGACTGAGTCAAAAGAATGAATCTGTCTAGCTTTGAAAATTCAGGCTTAATCTAGCTATTAGAGAGAAAACATTTTGGGGGCTAAGAGGGTTTTCCCAGTACCCTTTAAACTTATCTTTACTACTTAATAAAAACCCACATAGAGAATAAATCTGTTATGTATGTTTGGTAAAACATGGATTTGTAATCAAAAACCGTCACAGTATGTCTCCTAAATACATTGTGTCCAAATTAAAAACCAAAATGAAAATACTTTCCTTACCTGCTACTAAATACCAGCAGGTAAGAAAAGTACTTATACTGTAAAGCCATATGATGCCAGAGAGTAAGTATATTTCTTTCTGCTTTGTTATAAAAAATAATGGACAGCATTATAAAACAAAAATTGACAGACTGAACACTAAAATGTTGGGTATAGCAATACTTCTTAGGTGGAGAAAACTTCTTACTCTGACTAGGTATAAGATTAAGCCTGAGTCAGTGCTACTCAATGCCAAAATCAACTGTCAATTTAGCTCCTTCAGTCAAACATTCAGCAGAAAACAATAAGGAAACCTAATTATCTGGCATTGGATGAACCCTCAAAACTCACTTTTCAGTAGCTCAGCCAGATGGATATATCATGTCACTATGTGGCCTGATATCAGTCATCCAGGTGATATTTTGGGTTATATAATTTAGCCAGTGCAGAACCTATGTGCCCTGAATATTTTCCGCTTTATTGAAACCGATATTGTTTTATACGTTAAACAAATGAGAATTCCTTTCTTGACATGATATATTATTCTGTTCTGTATCTTTTGTGTAAAATGTTAAGAAAAGAATACCACCCTCCAGAAAAAAGGGGGGGGGGGCGAGAAACAAAGGTTGAACACAGAAGGCTAAGCAAAGCTCTATAAATTGGGATAAAATTCTATGAAAAGTGAAGTTTCATTAATGACTGACTGGATACTTCTGTGTTTATGAAAGCAATGAACATTTGCTTTTGCAAGAACCACTTGCCTTTTTATTTTCTATCACTGATTAGCTGACAGCTGATCATTCCATGGAACAATGTGGGTTTTACGCTGGATTAGAAGAAGCAAAAAAAAAAGAAAATTTCCTTTACTTTGCTATCTTTTTCCCCCTTTTGTGATATGTACTATACTCTTAAAACAATATCACACCCTTGGAGTTAGGAGGCAAGAAAAAGTCTCAATGTATAGGACAATCTTTTACCACTAGGTTTCAGAGTTTATGATTTGAGATGCATATTGGAATATAATATATGTCATAAAATGGCATGCCTGGATAGTTTGCTAAAGACAGTAGTACGAATAGCAATCTGTACAACGATTTCGGAAGATGTCCCTGACTCAGTTCAATGTTAACTGCCATTGTTGATATCTTTCTCTTAACTCTCTGATTAACATTTCAACTTGTGTAACAAACAGAGGATTACATATTGTAGATAAAGATAGGGACATTCTTGTGACTCCACACACCTGTACTCTCCTGGTACCTTTTGTTCACAGAGATATCGCCACTGTTGCTCAAATAGAATAGCATTACCAAGCCGACTGACTCATAGGGCAGGAAAAATAAGTTCATGTGCCACAATATGAATAGAAGTGGAAGGAGGAAACTGAGGAGGAGAAAAATATGGAAAGGTGTTTCTAATTTATCAAGATATGAGAAAGGGCATATCATTTTTTCACACACACTCCCATGGACATGGTGTATACAAACACTGGATAACATATTCTAGGCACACAGAGGTCTTGATTCTCAAACTTAGAATGTTCATTTCACAGAAAAATAAAATATAGGGAAGAAACAGTGCTCGCATGCTTGGTAGTTAGTTTTTTTTTTAATAACTTTTTATTATGGAAGATTTCAAATACACACAAAACTAGAGAGGGCGGTGTAATAACACCCATACACTCAGGTTCAGTAATTATCACACGACGCCTATCTTGTCTCAGCTATACTCGTTTTGGATTATTTGAAACAAATCCTGGACATTTTGTCATTTTATTCATAAATGGCTTAGTATGTGTCTGTAGAAAGTAAGGGCTATAAAACATAAGTTCATTTTAAAAATAATGGTTCCTTAATACTATCAAATATTCAGTCGGTGTTCAAATTCCCCCCAGTCATTTCATTATTTTTAGAGTTTTCTAGTTTGAATTAAGATCAAAATAAGGTCCATAATAGCAATTGGTTGATGTCCCTCTTATATTTCTTAATTTATAGGCTCCCCCAGTCAAAGCCAGTAAGTCTCCCTCCCTCTTTCTCATTACAGTTTATATGCAGAATATACTGAGTGTTTTTTCCTGTAGCATTTCCTCCAGTCTGTATTCTGCTGATTACATCCCCTTGGTATTGTTTAACGTCTTTCTCCATCTCCTCTGTTTCCTGTATACTCATAGTTACATCCCAAGCTGTGATCAGATTCAGGCCCAGTACTTAAGAAGAATACCTCATTGATGGTATCATTTATTTCCATCAGGAGGCATATAATGGATTGCCTAGATTCATTAATTCTTTAGGGGCTGCAAAATGAATGTATTCTAATTCCCCCGTTCTTTTATTATTTATTATCTGGATTAATTCTATGCAGAGAAACTTCCCCTCACCGTTTATTTGCTCACCCTGAAGTACAGTTCGTATAGCAAAGGCAGGATGTGTACATGAGTTTTTCCCTTTATTTACTAGTTTTCAGAATAATGATTTGGCTTCTCAGCATCTTCCTGGGGTAACTAGTGAGGTTCCGTTTGTTTCTGAGTATCATTATCGTTGAAAGGTGAGATTATTACTCTTACTGTTGCTTAAATTTCCCCATCTTTAGTCAGTGGGTGTCTCTTCAGGTTGGCACCCTAATTTTTTTGACACAATCTATAACTCTCTTGCTTTTTGCCATAACAAGATGTTCAAGGCCCATCTTGTGTATTTCATGCTTCACATTTGAAACAGGCTATTTCTCTGAGGAGCTCTGGTTACTTTATTTGGGAGTAGTATCCTGATGTGTTATGTGTGTGTGTTTAATTAACAAAAATGTTGCAGACATCTTTTGAATATCACAGTAATCCATGATCTATAATATGTATTTTTCATTATATTCATGCAGATTTCATATTCAAATTTTAGAGAGAGAAGGAAACATTTGAGAAGGTAAAATAGTCTAAGCTTTAAAACATAGAGAAGCTATGTATGTGAGAAAATTCTAACCCTGTTTTTCTTTTGAGGGGCTTTACTAGTGCATCCACTTATAATATGATATACTTTTCTTTCCTCCCTCATTCATAGGTTGTATATATATAATCTTAGGTTATAGTATATATACATATATATTTTTTTCTAGATAATGTTTCTATCTATATCTACTTCTATATCTATATGCATACATGTTCATTCATCGGTCCATCTGTCTGACCATCCATTATATTGGTTGTATTGAGAAGTTGCTTGTTGAATAGTTAGCTTACAGCTCACTTTCCCATATGATGATTTGAGTAGGAATAAAAGTGCTTTTTTGAATGTAAGGGTTATATACATTAGATAGAATAGCTTCCTACATGTTCTTAAGCACTTTCTTAATGTTTCCTATTTGAGTGTTTGTGTTTGAATTAAGTGGGTAGCAGCAATACATGTTGCGGCTAGAACTGTGTAATGAATCCAAAACTGGACAAATCGCTAGTTGTTTATCATTCCCCTAAATTGGCACCTAAACTCTGCTAGCTGAATCAGATTTATTTCCTAACAACAGGGGTACTTCTCTGTATTGCTGAGAGACACAGTCTAGGGAATATAAAACGTACTTTTGTCTGTTGCAAGCCTGTTTCCTCTCTTTCTTCTCCGACTCAACTCCTTTCCCTCTTCTTTCTTTAATTGCCAGTTGGATTAGTAATAAAATGACGTTCTGTTTATGAATGTGTTCTTGGTCACCATGTCCTATTAAATCAATTGTTCTCTTAACAGCCTGGAGAAACACATGTTGTCACATACTGAAGAGAGGGAATACAAGTGTGATCAGTGTCCCAAGGCATTTAACTGGAAGTCCAATTTAATCCGCCACCAGATGTCACATGACAGTGGAAAGCACTATGAATGTGAGAACTGTGCCAAGGTACAGTGAATTTGTAGACTACTTGGCCCCTCTGTGTCATCCTGCTCTCTCTTAATCCATCATTTGCCACGGTATATAAAAACAAGCCTTGAGAGGGGAAACTATAAATATCCTGAGAAAAGTAGATGGAGGGTTGTGTGCTACAAGGCATTAGTACAGTGTATAGAAACACTTAGTGGGTATCCTTTTATTTTTGTAAGGGAGGAAGCAAGGCTTGATGGTGAGTTCCAGAACTAAGTGTCAGACATCCTTGGTAAATTCCTGGTTCTGCTACTGGCTTTCCAGCGTGGGGTCGTTTTTTAGCCTTATGGAGAATGAAAATTGTATCCAATGCACATTACTAATTTCTTTTAAGATCAGTTTGTGAGGAAATCCCATAAAGTTTCTGAATGCCTGTTCAGAAAGAATGGGAGACTCCTACGTTTGCAGATTTTTCCACCGAAGTCCCCACCATAAATTATGACTCGGTTCTAATTAAAAGTGTAGTGCCTTAGTGGCCAGGGCTGAACAATGTTAAGAGTGAAACGAAAGCCCTTCACCTTGACCATAACTCTGAACAACGGGAACGGCAATTCACATCATTGAATTTTCATGTTTCTCAATTAACTAAAAGATGTCCTGGTGTCATGAAAACTGAGTTCTCTTTCCAAAAACTTTTCATAACATTTGAATATCTTTTCTCATGCCAGTGGAAATTGGGACATTTGACCTTATCTTTAGAGATGTTTTGCTCCCTGATGTGTGGGTAGCTTTTTCTTTTTCCTATTTCTTTTTTTGTTTGTTTGTTGTTTGTTTGTTTGGTTTTCTTAGTACCATGTCGGAAGGAATGATTTTAGCTTAATGGTAACTTAATGAAACACTGTGTTAGAATTTATACCCTAGGGGAACTCCTTGAATAGATTTGGGATACTTTAGTCAAAATCCCCCCAATTTTGTACATAGTGTGTCTTTGTTTAAAGCGTGTAAATAGCACACCATTTTTTAATAATGTCATGGCCTGCATTTTATTATCCAACTCCATTCACTCTAAATAGAATCAAAAAGCCCTTGAATATGCTCTAATAATGCCATTAATTATTCTGTTCAACTGATACCAACGGGTACTTTGTGCTAAGTATACAAAACTGAATAATTTGTAAGTCCTGACCCTAGAGAGGCTGACACTTTGGAAATACGACTTTCTTTCGGTCTTTGGGTAAACAAATAAAAACAAAACAAATACACAAAATTCCTTCTTGAGTTATTCCCGGTCTTCTTTCTTGTGTCCTAGAATTAAGTTTCTTGATTAATCAGTACTCATTTCCTAGCAGGTTTTCACGGACCCTAGCAACCTTCAGCGGCACATCCGCTCTCAGCATGTTGGTGCCCGGGCCCACGCGTGCCCGGAGTGTGGCAAAACGTTTGCCACTTCGTCGGGCCTCAAACAACACAAGCACATCCACAGCAGTGTGAAGCCCTTTATCTGTAAGTTTTTCACACTCCAGCCCTCCTTCCTGCAACTGTCTCTTATCCAAAAGGCACTGTGATCAGGAGGGTGGGCCACGCATGGCCATGAGGGGGGCCTCTGGATTAGCGATTTATGGTCTCATCCAGTTGGGCTATTTTCTATTACAAGAAAATCTTTTATAACCAGATCTATGGTGTTTTGTCTATGATGCCTGGGGTGTTTTCTATCAGGTGGAATCAATAACAGGTAGAGAAGTCGTTAAATAATGTAAAGGAAGCCTCCCCAGATTGTGGGATTTAATAGAGACAACGAGATTTGTCTCATACTGAAAATGTGTGTGGCTTTGTAAAACAGCAAATCGCAGATACCACTAAACAAGATGAAGTGAGAAAAACCTGTTCTGGATCAGAAAGAGCTAGAAGAACCCCACCTGGCAAGGAGGCTTATTAGGACTCTGTGTGTGTGTGTGTGTGTGTGTGTGTGTGTGTGTGTGTGTGTGTGTATGTTGGGGGTGGGATAAAATGCCCTTTAATCTACCCTTTGTTGCTGATCACAGGTTGCAGATCGGTAGTTCTCAGTTACTTGAAAAGCAGAACATTTTTACTTTGATGCTGGACATGCTGCTTCTATAACCCACTGCACTAAAGCAGATTTACGGGCAGTGTATTTCCAGGGGATATCCAATCTGACCACCTACTTAGAATATCCTTGTACAGAGCGCTTTAGTACAAGTACAGCTCAGCCCTCATTTGCCTCTCTTGTCCACCCACCCCTCTTCTCTGTATTGTGCTGAAATGTTTCATATGGAAAATCAGTTGTTCTTAGTCCATCTGGGCAACGACTCTGGACTTCTTTTCATCTATTGCTCGGCTGGGCATATAAACACAGTGACTCACTGAGCTGTGTTACAAAATTTAAGACAGATTTTGGATCCAGATAAGCATAGAACTGGATGAAACATACTCAGGAGTTGGCAAAACCTCTGACTTGGGAACCCTTGCAAAACAGTTTCTCTGACAAATATTTGATGGTTTGTAGTAGGTATATGAGACACTACTACAGGACCCAATGGAAAAAACCCTAATTTTCAGTGCCAACATGGAGATGCCAGAGACTAGCGCTCCTCCTTTTTGCCTTTACACAGCCCTCTTTTGTGTTTCCAAGCACCAAGAGAGCTTTTCTTTCCCTTTCCAGCTTACCCTAGCATCCTGTTTTGCTCATATGTTCTTCTGTTCCCTGGTGGAGTAAAGAAGCCTAGCAGAGAAACAAAAGGGTGCTCTCTGGTCTCCCTTGAGGAAGCACTGGTGAAAGTCATGGGAAATAAAGTATACAATGGAAATTTTAGACTTCTTGTCTCAAAAAGACATTCCTGACTCTAGGTCGTAATGCCCTAATATGTACTTGCAAGTGCTACAGACATACATAGTTCATTTATTTCTGATTTTTTCAGAAATGAATTTTGATAAATTTCTCATGTTTTGGTGGAAAATAGGGAGGAATTGACCACAGTGAATTATGATCACCCATTTAATGCTTTCTTTATTATTTAAAGTAAAAGTCAGAAAATAGAAATTCCTATCATCTAAAATTCTGGGATCTGGAATTTTAATTGTGTTGAAATCAAGTGTTTTGCTTTAAAGCACTATAGGGTGTCCCTTTCCAATCAGATTGTGCAGACTATTTCCCATGAATGTATTTTCAGTAATTATTGGTAAATTTAAATAGCAGATGGCATTCTTCAAATATAAAATCTGACAGAGGACCATGGGGTAATTGTGAATAATAGCCGTGTAATTTCAGAACAAAAGAGGAGTTGGTGTGGAGACTTTGGAGTGGAGGAGGTTCACCTAGAGTTGATATCTGTTTCTCACCAGAAGGCCACACACCACGATTTACCCCCCCCCCCCGGTGTGTTTATGGCAACTGTCTCTTATTACAGTGTGCCACCAAGCTTGAGCCCAGAGTCATCAGTGCTAAGGCAATTACTCACTGCCTTTACAGAAACCTCCAGCCTTCCCAAATAGAAACCACATGCTCTAATAGGCTGAATATATTCAAAATACCTCTTAATTTGTTTAATAACTAGAAAAATGCAATGTTAACTGCTGGCTAATTCCTTATTACTGAGAAGATTACAGTAGAGTATAGACTGCAGTATCAATTGAGCCACTTACCTGGAGGCCTGGTGGTTTGTGGTGGGCCAGGCAAGATCTTCAAGTGAGAAAAACAAAGCCTCTGCCTAAGGAGACATCCCAGATTCTGTGTTCTTGGGACCTGATACAAACACCATTCATTGGTGTAACAGAGCCTATAACCAGGAAATTCAGATGCACCTCTGTTACTCTTGATTTTCTTAAATCTATCCAGCTATTAGAAAGAAGTGTAGAGAGCAACATTTCTTTGGTAAAACATTGCTAACCTTTCAAAAACTTATACCTTGTTTGAATACCCATCAAGATCTTTTCTCAACGCCTTTTAATGCCCAGAGGAGAGGTGTCACTTTCTTAATGAGTGCACATGTATAATTCCATGAATATTTTATTTACTATTTCTTGTTATTGCTCATAGCTGAATTAGTATAACTAGCGAAAGTCTCATGTTTCTACCCTCTACTTCATATGGTTTTAATTAGTGTATCAAAGAATTTAAACAGTATGTGTATTTATTGTATATGATTAACTAGTATACATTTTTAAAGCAGACTCTGGTCAATATTCCAGTAGAATAACTTGAAAAGAAATCACTCACATCTTCTCTTCCCATTAAAATGCATGTTATAGTCTCTACAATGTCATAAATCATTCCACAGTTGAAAGCTCCTTTAATATTACTAAGCACATTGCTAAGTGTAGCAATGCATTTTAATTGTTAGTGGTAAAAGAAATAGACATAGAATCACTTGGTACTTCCTGTTTGGTTGTGTGTGGGATAATCCAAGTTCTGTCTGGATGAGTTTTGTATGACTGAAGGTCTATAAAATCTTCTTTGAATTTTCTTTTTAAATTGTTATTGTTTTGACTTAGGAGCTTAAAGGCAGTCATCACGTGAAAGAAATAAATGTTGCATTTTGTCTTCAATTTAATTTCTTATATAAATTGGTTTCAACAACTACCAACAAGGCATATCATGTTTCTGCATGTATTAAACATGCACAGAAGCATGAAAGTAAGCTCACACATAAAGGGAACTCATCTTTATTAAAGTAACATAAAAGCTGTGATGCTTGGGAAATGGATACTATAATCCTGCCAGGCGTGTATTGAGTAAGATTCCTACCTAGCAAAGGAATTATTAAGGGTTATGGATTTCCGTCTTAAAATGTACTTAGATCTATTCACACATATATGAGGAAGAAGATGTTTTACTTTTCTGGCAAATTCTCGGGGACGAGAGTTATTTCCCAGCTGCACCCACTGCTGTGTTCTTACTGGATTATAGCATTCAGCGCACTCTCCCCTGCTTACTGTAGTTGGCTGTACCACATAGAAGTCAAGCCCGGAGATAACCCGTGAAGATATGACAACAAGTGGACATGTTTCCCAAGGACGGGGTTTCATAAATGCAGGAAGGTTAGCACAACCACTGGTGTGAGGGGAAGTCAGAGGACGTGATCATAGTTCATGGGAACCAGCAATGCAGGATGGGCTACATTCAATTTAGTTTCCTTTGCAGGCTTAAAATAGCGCCATTGTAAATTATGTCAGTCTTTCTCAAATCATGAAAATGATTGTTAAAAATGTCTCAGAATACACAATGTGCATTGTTGTGTGGCTTTGATGTGTGAATGATGAGAGCATATGATATAATACAAATTAAATAATAGTAGAGCAGTCACAGGCTTTTTCCCCAAGGGGAGAGGGAATAAAGGTGAAGTTTCTAGTCGAGGGAAAGGCTGTTTTATTTTGTGTTGATGCCTACAATGTAGAATTCTTTAAGTGGTCTAAAATTTTAAAGGGGTTCCTGTTCTGTTTAATGTTTAGTACATCTTAAGAATTTAATCGTAAAGATTCTGTTAGTGTAGTAATTGGGTGGGAAATCAATGCATGCTGGAATTTGACTTTTTAATTAATATTTAAATACACAAATATGATACAAAATATTATGCAATGGGGATGACAGAATATTTATATATATATATATGAAATATTTGTGCTGTCTCAAGACATTTGTCAGGTTGGATGCCTTGCTTTGGAATCTAGTGAAATGGGGTTTTCTGTGTTTGGAGCACCTACTTTGGTGCCTCCAACATCTTTTCCTGGCTTCCTAATTGAAATTTGGGGTAAACCAATTGTGATACATGCTAAATTCAGAAGCAATTGCCATAAAGCCTGAGATTCTTTTTTGTTGTTTGCACACAGGTGAGGTCTGCCATAAATCCTATACTCAGTTTTCAAACCTTTGTCGTCATAAGCGCATGCATGCTGATTGCAGAACCCAAATCAAGTGCAAAGACTGTGGACAAATGTTCAGCACTACGTCTTCCTTAAATAAACACAGGAGGTTTTGTGAGGGCAAGAACCATTTTGCGGCAGGTGGATTTTTTGGCCAAGGCATTTCACTTCCTGGAACCCCAGCTATGGATAAAACGTCCATGGTTAATATGAGTCATGCCAACCCGGGCCTTGCTGACTATTTTGGCGCCAATAGGCATCCTGCTGGTCTTACCTTTCCAACAGCTCCTGGATTTTCTTTTAGCTTCCCTGGTCTGTTTCCTTCCGGCTTGTACCACAGGCCTCCTTTGATACCTGCTAGTTCTCCTGTTAAAGGACTGTCAAGTACTGAACAGACAAACAAAAGTCAAAGTCCCCTCATGACACATCCTCAGATACTGCCAGCTACACAGGATATTTTGAAGGCACTATCTAAACACCCACCTGTAGGGGACGATAAGCCAGTGGAGTTCCAGCCCGAGAGGTCCTCTGAAGAGAGGCCCCTTGAGAAAATCAGTGACCAGTCAGAGAGTAGTGACCTTGATGATGTCAGTACGCCAAGTGGCAGTGACCTGGAAACCACCTCGGGCTCTGACCTGGAAAGTGACATTGAAAGTGATAAAGAGAAATTTAAAGAAAATGGTAAAATGTTCAAAGACAAAGTAAGCCCTCTTCCGAATCTGGCTTCAATACATAATAAGAAAGAATACAGCAATCATTCCATTTTCTCACCATCTTTAGAGGAGCAGACTGCGGTGTCAGGAGCTGTGAATGATTCTATAAAGGCTATTGCTTCTATTGCTGAGAAATACTTTGGTTCAGCAGGACTGGTGGGGCTGCAAGACAAAAAAGTTGGAGCTTTACCTTACCCTTCCATGTTTCCCCTCCCGTTTTTTCCAGCATTCTCTCAATCAATGTACCCATTTCCTGATAGAGACTTGAGATCGTTACCTTTGAAAATGGAACCCCAGTCACCAAGTGAAGTAAAGAAACTGCAGAAGGGCAGCTCTGAGTCTCCCTTTGATCTCACCACTAAACGCAAGGACGAGAAGCCCTTGACCCCAGTACCCGCCAAGCCTCCAGTGACGCCGGCCACAAGCCAAGACCAACCCCTGGATCTAAGTATGGGCAGTAGGAGTAGAGCCAGTGGGACCAAGCTGACAGAGCCTCGTAAAAACCACGTGTTTGGGGAAAAGAAAGGAGGCAACGGTGAACCAAGACCAGCATCTGATGGTTCCTTACAGCATGCTAGACCCACTCCTTTCTTCATGGACCCTATTTACAGGTAAGGGTGCATGGGAGACCGCTAAATATGGACAGAAGAATGAAAGGTAGTTTTCACACTATAAAGTTACAGCTTTTAACAAACCTTTTTTATTATTCTTATAAAGCAGAAAGTAAAGTTGTTTGATCTGGTGAGTTCATTTTTTATTCGGAAAGTCAACTCATTAGGTTTGGACTTATTTTTGGATGTCTCCGAATTTGGGGTTTTGGAATAGGCCCACAGAGTTCTTTCCCTTGACAATAAATTTATTTTTAAACACATTTTTTTAAGTGGAAAATATGGGAAAGCCATATTTAAAGCAAGTTGTCAAGTGGCGGAAGAATGAGGCTCCTGAAGGATTAATGCAAATATGTGTGGGTACTTGAATGGGTCAGGTTATTTGGAATGAGATGGGACATAGCAAGCGTTTCCTCTTTGTTAACCTACCAACACATCCTTAATAAGTACTGGTCCTATTCTGTTTCTAAATAAATCTCCTAGGAACCCCATGTAACTGAAATATTATTCACAAAAATGCTTTGTATATAATGTGAGTGGTCAGCTTAAAAAACACATCTCTGTTTAATGCCTTCATTATCCAGTTTCCTTTGATGCATCCAAAAATTTTTGGGGCGGAATATATGCTAATAAACAGCCTCTTAGACAGTACTCTGTAACACTCGACCATTCAGAAAGATTTAGTTTTTAAAAACTAGTCTTCTTCAAAGTGTATGAATAACAATAATTAATTTGTGATGTATTTTAAATATTACCACAAATTTTCCCATTTACTTTCTCATTCAAATCGTGAACATTGTCAAGAGTTAATGGAAAATGTGGATAATTTTTTATTGGACTTATTTAAGCTGGGAGAATTTGATATTTTTGCCTGATTCTTTTTTTTTTTATCAAGAGACAGTTTTGTTCAATTCCTTCATTCAACAATATTTTTTTTTGAGTGCCTATGACTTAATAGGTACCACAGCTGCAAACTCTTTTCCCTTCAAACTCTTTTTCTACCTTTATTATCTTCAATGCATTAACCAAGAAACGTTGCCAGTATGTTACTTGAACATGACAAGGGGCATAGAAAAGGACAGTACAAAAATGTCTCAGAGCCATCATTACCATGCTTGGACACTTTTTTTTTAAAACAATTATTATATTTTCATTTCTGTGGCAGAGAAAGAAAAGGAAGGAAAAACAGATCTTCCATATTTTGTGTGTAGCTCATATGTTACACACGGCCAGTAAGGTTGTATTTCCAACTCAGCAGTATGTCTCAGCCCTTTGTGAAGATAAGTTCTCAGCCTCTCTTTCTTAGACCCTCCCAATGGCAATGGGCTTCCAGTTCCTTCATACACCCATTCCACTCTTCTCCATCACCTCCTGACCTCCCTCCTGCTGACTCTAATCTCAATCTTTTCTCTGGTACATCAGTGTCAATTGAGGCTTTAGGCATGTCACTTTACCAAACTCATGAAAGACCTAAACTTACCAGTTTTAGTGTAAGACCTGGGTTGAAATCTCAGCTTTCCCATGTCTTAAACTTTTTTTAATCCATCAAATGGGTATAAGAGCACCTATTTCAATAAGTGAAATAGTATATGTAAAACATAGCATACGTACAATTTCAGGAAGTGGGAGGGCTTCCCTGGTGGCGCAGTGGTTGAGAGTCCGCCTGCCGATGCAGGAGACGTGGGTTCGTGCCCCGGTCCGGGAAGATCCCATATGCCGCGGGGCGGCTGGGCCCGTGAGCCATGGCCGCTGAACCTGCGCGTCCGGAGCCTGTGCTCCGCAATGGGAGAGGCCACAACAGTGAGAGGCCCGCGTACCGGAAAAAAAAAAAAAAAAAGTGGGAGCTGTTTTTATTCGTTTTGATTCTATTTTAAAGTATACTTATTTCACAGTTTTTAAAAGGAAATCACCAACAGTTCATGAAGGAAATTAATTCAGTCCACGATGTCATTTCCTATATGATTAATAGAAAATAGAATGACAAACATTTCTAAAGCAGAAGGGCTATATTATAAGTTTGGTAATGTCTCTCCCTGTCTTCAAAAAGTTCCTCATCCTCTCCCTACCACCCCTCTTTAACCTACTCTGTTTATCAGCAGCAGTATCGAAAAGAAGATACCTATGCCTGAGAGCGGCTAGCAGGGTGTGTAGTTCGCTTAGAAACTCTCCTGCTGACATTCACAGATGTAGAAGAAATATGATGACGATTTGAGGAAGCACCTTCTTGATAGAAAATGACTTTAATTTTTAAAATGAGCCCTGTTCTTATGCTTTTGAAATCACCAAGCCTTATTGTGTACATTTAAAATGGAAAGGTACAAATTTGTGACCAAATCCTCTGATTTCATGACTTCATTTTTTACATTTCCTCATTATTATTATTACTAGTCATTCAATAGGATTTTCCATTATAGAAAGACCCTTCTTTCTCTGAGCGCCTAGAAGTGCCAGGAGTATTCTTCAAGAACTGAACAGATGTCTTTATATTTTTATTAATGTGCTTCCCAGCAACCTACCATTTGCTTTATTGTTAGCTGTTTAAATGTCAGCGAGTATGCAGGGATTGATATATGAGACTGATTCATCTCCAAAATCTAATTTTAACCTTTCAGAGTAGAGAAAAGAAAACTAACTGACCCACTTGAAGCTTTAAAAGAGAAATACTTGAGACCTTCTCCAGGATTCTTATTTCACCCACAAGTAAGTATGTTGAATTTGAGACTTCAAGCTTGTAAACTAACTTGTTGATCCTGAAAAGCAGGTGCAATGAAATGAAAGAAATCTTGAGAACACTAGGATTTCCTATGACGCTGGTGTGGAAGAACACAGGAAATTCTAGCAGAATTAAAACCCAAACTCTTTAAAGAAAAAGTAGTTAATATATGTGAAAAAACAACATGGTTTTGCTGTTAAATTATTCTCTATTAACTACTTACTGAGCCAAAGTGTATTTTAGAGTGAGTAGAATTCAATTAAGAAATTAAATATTGAAGTTGCCTTTCATGTTTAAAAATTTGTGATCGTAAGAAATGGATCGTAGTGTGACTTGTCCCAAACTCATGAAGGTCGCTCATGTTCTTTCAGTGCTTAGATAAAAACAGGAAATGAGTCTACCTGACAAGTTGTTACCATAGAGGGTGAAGGAATTTATCTAGAGACCACTGGGCATTCCAACAAAATTCTGTAATTGCACAGGAATTCACCACAATACACAGAGCTATTTGCTGGATGGAGTTGTGTCCATTTATCAAAATATGTACAGTTTCTCACTGCAAGGAAAATACAAAGCAGCGTTATCTAATTGGTTCATCTTTATGTCCCTACATATTTGGTCATTTTTAAAAAAGCTGACTTACGTATCAATAAATATGCGGGGAATTTTATTGAAAGAAGAAATATATAAATATCTTGAGTCTGGTTTCTTAATGATATTTTATTTTTTGTTTACTTATTATTAAGGATATAAGCTTTGGTCTCTATATAGATAGTAAGCAAAATTTTTATGAAAATGCTTGAAAACAGAGTTAACTGATTTGTTCTGTTTCAATATATTCAAACCAAAAATTACGCTCCTCTAATAAAATTGGTGGAATTCTATGCAAGCTGTCTTATAGAACGTTATGAGCTAATTAAATTAAGTCATGGGATATGACTCTTCCTTCCACCTTTCACGCCCCTGCCACCACCTCTTCTTTCTTCATTTTTTAAAGTACTTTCCTAAATTCTGGACAACAAAGTATGAGAGCTGAAATACCATATTCTGGGTTAGCTGGAGAAATCTATCATTGCTCAAAAATTCTCTCTATTTTAAACTGCAAAAATATATGATTTAGTATTAAAGGGGTTAGAAATATTTCAGTTAGTATTCATTTTGTGTAGGAAGACTAAGGGATGATATCATTTATTAAATTATTTTATGGAAAAGAAGCAAGTTTTAAAATAGTAAATGTTTATCGGGTACTTATTTTCCACATTTAGGTTGACCTAAATTGCACTTGCCAGCCTCATGGGCTAAAAAAACTGAACATAATGTGTGTTTTGTGTCAGATATTACCCCAAAGTATGTCTCTCTTGATAACTTCCTAACTAAATGCTTATAAGGATATTATAGTTATCTACATTTAATCACAATAAATCAAGTGGTTTTCATATTCTAATTATCTTTAAAATCTAGTAATTAATCATTTCAAAATTAAGTGGTGTGAGTACATGGTATAAGGGAGGGGGAAAAAAGCCACTGGGATTCAGTGTCCTTGAGTGACTCAGTCTACTGGCTCTTAGTTTCCTTACCTGTCAGATGAGGGAGTTGGGTGTAAGGTCCCTATCCTCCCTGAAATTCAAGATTTCTAGCTAGCTAAGGTAAATTTACTGGTTCAGAAGATGGGCAGTGTTATCTATCAATATCTTTACATGTGCATGCAGCTGTTGTAAATATAGTATATACATGTATGGAGGTTCCTTAAAAAACTAAAAATAGAACTACCATACGACCCAGCAATCCCACTACTGGGCATACCCTGAGAAAACCATAATTCAAAAAGAGTCATGTAGCACAATGTTCACTGCAGCACTATTTACAATAGCCAGGACGTGGAAGCAACCTAAGTGTCCATTGACAGATGAATGGATAAAGAAGATGTGGCACATATATACAATGGAATATTATTCAGCCATAAAAAGAAATGAAACTGAGTTATTTGTAGTGAGGTGGATGGACCTAGAATCTGTCATACAGAATGAAGTAAGTCAGAAAGAGAAAAACAAATACCATATGCTAACACATATATATATAGAATTTAAAAAAATGGTTCTGAAGAACGTAGGGGCAGGACAGGAATAAAGATGCAGACATAGAAATTAGACTTGAGGACAAAGGGAGGGGGAAGGGTAAACTGGGACGAAGTGAGAGAGTGGCATGGACATATATACACTACCAAATGTAAAATAGATAGCTAGTGGGAAGCAGCTGCATAGCACAGGAAGATCAGCTCAGTGCTTTGTGACCACCTAGAGGGGTGGGATAGGGAGGGTGGGAGGGAGATGCAAGAGGGAGGAGATATGGGGATATATGTATATGTATAGCTGATTCACTTTGTTATAAAGCAGAAACTAACACACCATTGTAAAGCAATTATACTCCAATAAAGATGTTAAAAAATGAATTAAAAAATATAGTATATACATGTTTTTAATCAAATAATATTAATATAAGAAAATCTGCTATGTTTTAAGATTCCCAGAGTTAATGAAGGACCACAAAAGATGAGGCACATGTTCAGTGCTTGGAGTACAGTAATCACCCACTCAGACCATTGAAAATATGCCTGTGAGAGTCACAGTGGCAGAGAGTTTTCTTCCCACACCAGAATGTCGCGTCTTGGTATAAGGGACTGCCCACTGCTGCGTGTTGCTATAAGAACAGGACCTAACAGTGATACTCAGCTATTTAACACATCATATGTAATGAATACTGATCAATCAGAATGGACTCCTGCCATTCTGGAGCCGGGTCCTGGAAGCCCTTGCTGCACCAACTGTTCATGCTTTAGTTGCTGGCCGGTGGGCTGTCTGAAGGGTCTTTTGGAAGGAGGCCAGGGCTGCAGGAGGACATTCAGGGTAGTTGGGGCAGAGGCTATTTACCAACGACTACAGAAATATTTCATTATTTTGATAACCATGGTGGCTATTTTCATGTGTAAGGGCTGTGTATCAGTGGAATACAGGTGGCATAAAAAGCGTAGCCTGAGAGAAGCTCGGGTCACTCAGTTTTCACCAACCGTTCAGACCAGTCTGTTCTTTCAGAAAATCTGCCTCAAATGTTCTGAAGTTTCTGCAGAACGTTTTTGTTCTTTCTAATCCTCTATCAATTCTGTCCTAGCCTCAAGATCTACTTTCCTACAAACAAACAAATGAAAACTAAGAGAAACTGCCCAGGATTGGGGGCCAGAAATAACTGCTTTAGAACTGGCTTTCCTACTTATTCACAAAAATGTTTCAGTTTTGTGCAATGTAATTCATCTCTCCGAGCCTTCTCTATCAGTGTAATGGGAACACCCCTCCAGCCTTACCAGGGGAGCTGCAAGGATTAGTGATCACGTACATAATGTGTTTAGCATTGTGCTTGGCATATGGAAGGACCTAGATGAGGAAAAGCTCTTATTATTATTGGTTGCAGAAGTATTCCATTTTGAACATAAAGGGTGTCAGTAAAATACCCTCTGCCATCCTCTGAGCCCAGTCTTTTTGGTGGGGCTATACCAAGTATCTAGAAGTCCTTGGAAAGGTGCTTACTGTGTTCTTCGTGCTGCCTTGTTGGGCGGCAATCAGGGTGGCACAGAGCAAGAAGCCAACATGGAAGGACTTGCCTCTGCTCCCAGGGCTTGCCATGATTTTGTAGCTACATAGGTGCTTGGTTAAGACCATTCGCTGCTTCATTTTTCATTTAAAGTATATTGGAGCAAATCACATGGTCTCTCTGGGCCTTCTGTATCTTCATCTTCAGAATGAGAATAGTACCTACCCTATCTACTTCTCAGTGATATTATAATAATAAAGAGGAGACCACATGTTCTTGCTGCTTCAGGGAAAACCTATATATAGATAGATATGTAAATGCTTGGTAGTGGTGTTCTCTGGGCAAGGCTGATTTTACAATTTTTTGTATGTCTTTGTATTCTGCCCTCCTCCTTCCCCAGTGAACAGTGCCTAATCAATGAAAGTCACACACCTCAGTGGGTATTTATTAAATGTTATTGAAAGATTATTAGGCCATCTTACTGCTTTTTGGAGTAATGTATATTTTTCAAATCCTTGTCAAAAATACCCCAAACATATAGGAACACATACATCAAAATCAAAAGGTAAATGATGGTTTTATCATTCTTAGGGTCTAAATTCCTCTCAGTTCAGTTCTTAAAGAAGTATGTTTGCTCTGTCGGGCCACTGGAGGACTATTTAGCTTTATATTTTTCTCTTATAAATAAGTTAGTTTAATATAGGGGTGAAATAAACACTACAGAGGTTCTTCCTGAATATGTGGTTGAAAATTACTTGTGGAGTCTCAGATTATAATTTTGAAAAGAAGATGACAGCCACAGGAGGTGAGATGGAGGAAATGATATTGCCATGTGATCTTTGGAATGTCCATTTCATTGGGTACTTTGCATTTTGGGTACTTTACATTCACTTCGATAGCTCATTTGAATTGCCATAGATATCACTTGGCAATTATACTGTTATAAAAGTGGCTATTATTCCTTTGTTTGATTTTCCTATAGTTTAAATATTATTTTTGGTTACTTATGTATTTCATTTTCAGATGTTTGGCTTTGTGTTGATCTGCAACAGAGACTCTATTTTACTTCCATTTCTGTCCTTTATGCATTCGTTTTTTGAATTTTCTTCCTTTAAAATGTCTACTTGCTACTGTATCCCAAGGAACTGGGAAAAAGACTAAGGTCTTTTCCCAAGTTATCATTTATATATGGGTGTGAAAATCACTTAAGTCTTTTGCCTTTCATCTTCTTGCTTGCTTTCAACAAGTGTTTCCTGTGTTAGATTTCTTCTGTGATAAACCTTTTATCATTAAAAACTGTGCATCTTCCTTATTAAAGATACCATAATCTAAGAAAGCAAGATATATCCCCTTTAACCAATCAAAATGATATTTTTAAAGATGTAACATTTGTGTTTTCTGATAGAGCTTCTAACTCACTGAAGTTTTCTCCATTGATTCTTGTCATAAGTTGTCATAAATAACTCGATATTTGTAATTCTTTTCATTGATATCCTTCGGTGTTTGGCCTACTGATGGTCTCAGTCCCATCCTAGTAGAAGTCAAGCAGTTTTTTTCCAAGGACATTACCTTTTTGTTACTCGGTGATTCACGTTTGAGTAAATATCTTATTTTCTTTGTTACTAACATTGTAAAAATGCAAGAGACTATATCTTTTTTGCAGGAAATTGCTTAATTTTTAGTTATTAAAGTAAAATTTAGGAATCTTGTTTTGCAGTGAGTACAAACAAATAAAAAGGAAGCATCTACTTTGCTATTTAAGATTTGATAGTAAGTAGTGTTTAGCTTTCTTGGAAATAAGCACATTCTGGTTTATAACCATGATTCTAAAATTTAATTTAGGTAAATAGAGAAAACTCAGCAGTGTTATAAAATTATTAATTTTCATTTCCAAAGCTTTTACTCAAGATATAGTTACATGATAAACAAAAATTACTTAGTATAAATGTTAATTTCTCAAAGGATAGATTGCAATAAAGATACTGATACAGAAGTAATTTTTTGTTTTTTGTTTCAATTTTGCTCCCAGTTCCAACTGCCTGATCAGAGAACTTGGGTAAGTTTCCTACTTATATTTTTGACTAAAATAACGTAGAATTAAAAGGAAAACAACTTATAAGTTGCCATACAGACAAAGAATTCTGAGCCCTTTCCATAAAATGATATGGCTTTAGCAGATAGATTTCCAGCTTTGTCAAGCTGCAGAATGCTTTCAGTTATAATTGGGCATTTAGTGTGCTATAAATTGTTTACAGAAAGAAGTTTATTCTCTAAATCTGCCCCATTCCATGTAATTATACCTTGATGTAGAACTCTTTCTGGGCACTTGGGAGCATGTTGTTAAAAGGGACTTCAAGATGGGTCACTAAGTGGAAACAACCATTATTTGGGGGAGCCTGACCAGCGTGTTAAAGATGCTTATGATGAAGCCTTCAAAAGGATAAAACCTGAACTTATGTGTAGACACAAGATGACATTGGAATTCACATTCATATAACCCGGGGCAAAACTTGGTTCTGGCTATGTGGAGTCATAAGACTAAATGTTTAAAAATCTTTATCTGACTAGTGAATGTATCCTTTAGCATTGGGCCCATTTCCTCAACTTTCTTTTTTTTTTTTTAAGTTTTAAAAAATTTTATTGGAGTATAGTTGATTTACAATGTTGTGTTAGTTTCAAGTGTACAGCAAAGTGAATCAGTTATACATATACATATATCCATGCTTTTTAAAGATTATTTTCCCATATAGGCCATTACAGAATATTGAATACAGTTTCCTGTGCTATACAGTAGGTTCTTATTAGTTACCTATTTTATATATAGTAGTGTGTATATGTCAATCCCAATCTCCCAATTTATCCCTCCCCCTCAACCTTCAATTAATGTTTCCAGATACAGTCAGTTGTAAGTTGACATCAGTAGGGGAAAACTTTATTTTTTATTCAAGATACAAAGAATACTATTTATTTAGTTTTCACTACCAAATAAACCTTGAGTCCATGGAAATATATGTAAATAACATATATTACAAAATCTCCTCTAAGTGTATGTGCTTTTACTCCTTCATTTTCCTCTTCACTCAAAATTATACTGATTCTGAAGTATGGGTAGAATCTTGGAATGTAGTTAAATTTTCCTTTAGTCACCATATAATTATATATAAATTATTTTAAGTTAGAGCACTTTGGCAGTTACCTATTTCCTCTATCTGATGTTAGTTTTCCTTTTAGAACAGAAGTTCTTCTATTTTATTTCTTCTGTGGAATATGTGATGAATTGTGATTTTTCTCATCCTATCAACTTTTAAGGATTAAGTTCATTTATTTCAAAAGTATAAGAGTAGAGAGACAGAAACTTCCTTATTAGGCAAAGTTGTGCAGTAGACAGCGTTGTCCTTTCATTATCCTGGCTTATATTTCCAGTGTTTCTTGTCTGCCTCTCCTGGCAAAGGTCTGTCCAGAATATCGTACATCATTGTCCTCATTATTTCTAATGTAGAGTATTACTTGCTAGTAGCTTTGCTGTTAGGTGCTTCAAGCATAAGGTGCTGTCTCCTACACAAATGGCCAGTGCTTCTACCAACTTACAAAGCCAGTTCAGATTTTAAGTTAGACACCCTTTCCTGATAGTACAATGGTATAGCAACTGCCATTGCAATGCTTTGGAAACACTCCCATTCTTTGAATCATAGGCTTTTCAAAGCAATAATTTATATTTGTACTATAAAATATAGATATTAGTGGAAAGTAGTAAAATATTAAAGTTTATAATTTTTAGTGGTTAAAAAACCCTATAATTTTATAATCGTGACTGCAGAATGTGATATATGGAATGAGACAACCATAAAATATGAATATGTATTTCTCCCCCAAATGGCCATGATTTGAAGATTTCTCTAGATTATCAAGTGAATAAATATAGAAAACTACCAAATCTACAAACTTTCCCATCATAAGTTATTTATGAAAAGTTAGTTATTTTATGATAAAGCCATGTGTAATCTAATTTGTGAAACATTAGGTCACATAATTCATGGTGCCATTGGATATATCATTTTGTATAATCAGATTGTCACTTTAATAGTTTTAATGAGAAACTTCTTTATGTCATCAATTATTGGCTGCCAGATAAAAAATGTTAAGCTAAGTGCTTCAGACCCAGTTGATGATATCTTGCCTGCTGAAATGTTTTTACAAATACTAACTTTATTTGACGGGAGAGATAACTACATTTTTTGGTAGGAGCTAGGGAATTGTGTCTAAATATTAGTTTGCGTCAGTATAAAGTTAATAGCCCCTTGGGGACTGGAAGGGGGTGAAATGACTTCCTTTTCCAGACATCTGGCTGCAGATACCATCAACAACTACAATATATGTAAATAAAAATTACTGTTCCATAGGAAAAAAGCTGTCATTTACTGATCGGAGATTAGCCTATGACATTAATGGGACAGAGGGCAATACGTTTTTAAAATATATGATGTGATTTTTCCTCCTTTTTTCCCCCATTCTCAGCAAATATCCTCTTCATTGTAGTACATATTGTTCCCCCTTCATTGGTTTCTTCATAGTTGAAAAGTATGTCTAGCTAGATTCTGTTTCATTTATCCCAATTCATCTCGATTTTTAAAATACCAAGTCAGACTTTAAAATGAATGTCAAAACTTACCACTTCTACAAAATGCATGTTATTCCAAGAGAAGTATCACATGAGTCAGCCCAGATAGCTAGAGAAAGTTGAGGTTTGGACCCATACATTAGATAAAACTCATCTTAATCCAACACCTTAATCCAAGATATGGACCAGGGCTGATTGTTGGTCACATAATGGCTAAACTACCCCAACTAGCAGACGTCTAAGTCACTTTTTTTAAAAATAAATTTTTATTGGAGTCTAGTTGATTTATAATGCTGTATTAGTTTCAGGTATACAGCAAAGTGAATCAGTTATACATATACATATATCCACTCTTTTTCAGATTCTTTTCCCATATAGTTCATTACAGAGTATTGAGTAGAGTTCCCTGTGCTATACAGTAGGTTCTTATTAATCTATTTTATACATAATAGTGTCTATATGTCAGTCTAAGTCACTTCTATCTGTCCTAATGGAGAAACTTACTCTTTTCAGCTGATGTCAAGTGCTGTGAGAGCAAATCTTTGGGAGCTGAGAGGAAGGATTCAGTGATGGCTTATATGTTGTTTCAGTGGTTGCTAGCTGGAAAGAAAGTGGAGAGGGGGTGTGTGTCTGCATATGTGGTGTTAATAGCTACCCTCAGCTCACTTCCCATCTTTCTTCTCTCCCTCTTCCCCACTCTGACTTAATCCTCTTTTCATTTGACACCCCAAGACAAAGGTGAGGGGTGGCTTATAAGAGAGGCACTTGGGTAACCCCTATTCTTTTTCTTATTATCTTTAAGAATGTTGTTATTTAGTCATCAAGTCCATACTATATTTTATTATTTCTTAATGCTTTTCCCAAATTGAAACAGTTTGAGGTAAAGTAATCACAGTGATCTTCCTTTAAAAGGAGCTATTAGCAGCTACTAAAGCAAGACACATTTCTCAACAGCCAATTGCTCTTAAATAACTTGAAGGACTTGTAGTTTATATGTGCTGGAGATGAAAGCCGAGAATAATGATAGTCATGAGTAAGCTATTTTCCATATAAAAGGAAAGTGTTTCTACAAGATGTATTGCCCCAGGAATCTGAGTGTGTCGGCAGGGCGGACACTCAAATGATTTAAAACCACTAGATAATGAAACTTTACTCAAATATTAAATGTACATAAATAAAACATTTATAATCATCATCCATGCACTTACTATTTTTCCCAATAAATATATGCGATCATGCCCCTTACCCCTGCTAATCAGCTTGAAGACCAGAGGTCATTTTTCACTCAGACAATTTATTCCATGGAGGGTGGAATATCAAAATGATTTTCTGCAAGCAACAATTAGAAGGAATAAATGCAAATAAAATAGTATCATAAAATGTTTCTGGATTGATTTTTAATAAATAAAATCCAAAGTAATATGAAAATGCTAATGCTCTGGTTAGAGGGGTATAATGACCATATTCAGCAGGGACAGAGTTTCCTTCAACCTCTCTGAGCAGCAGCATCATTTTATATCTCTGCCCTGTGATCAGTATGTGTCAAAATCCTTCATAGTGACAAATGTGCTGTCCACTTGCATCTGTGGAGAATGTTTTAGCAGCTGAGTGATTATGAATCAAACCCCTGAGCTTATAGCCCCTACTGCCTCCCAGTGCGTTCACATTTGTCGTCTGACAAGTAAATGTATCTTGACTTTCCTCTGAGATTTTTTTTGCACCGTGTTGATGAAAGACATTTGGCAAATTGGCAGTGGTACCCTGTACATTGCAATTTGTAGCTAGCATTAGGAGTCTGGGCATGAAATGAGAGGGCAGGCTCCAGGATAAAGGGAAAAGAAAGAAAGCTAACTACAACATGAGTAGTCATTTGAAGAATCAAGCATACAATATTCCCTTTGTAAGAATAGAATCATGTTTAGGCCATTCGGTTAAGATTTTGCTCCAGCTTAAGAAGTCAGTGGTATTCTGTCCGGTTGTGTGTCTGCGGAGTATAAATTTTGTTAATTTTCTTTTTGAGTATGAAGTGTTGCCTTTTATTTTTAACCTGGACTCATAATAAATTAGACCTCCAACTCTGTCTTACCATCCTAGCAGCAAAATAATCTTTTTCTTGGGTTGATCAGTTGCTTGAATGTATAGTTGTTAACATTTTTAATCCTTGCATGGGGTCTTCTGGTCTACTGCCCTAGCCTTTTGAGAAACATACAGAGTGCATACAGAACACAAACACCTTTTAAACAGCTTTGTGAGTTCTCCAGTGGCATAGTGCCCTGAGAACCAAATAAACAACGGGTGAGTTGATTTTACAAGATGGCCTGAGAGTTTGCTTTTTCTTCTTAAAAATTCAGTAGTAAGCAGCTTCCAAATAAAATGTGAGAATGGGGGAAACAACATTTTGGGAGAGTTGAAGGAAAGGTGAGAGAGTCTGTCTAACTATAGACAGTAAGGATCAAGCTGCCTTTGAATGTAAATGCCACCCTCTGTTTATGACTCTGTCGAATACGTGTGCAGGTAGACAAAAAACTTGAAGATTATAAGCAAAATAAATTAGGTTATTTGAGGGGAAGAACCAGGCAGGATAGTTTTTCTTCAAGAATACTGCTCTAAGAGTTTGGTCTTACTTACAATGCCCATGACAGGTTATGTGAAGTTATGATAATATATCATGAACTGTCATTTCAACTTAATCTTTGTCCAGGACAAATGAATATTTCACCAAAATTCTTTGTACATAATCACACTTAAAAATCTAGTATATCCAGATATTAATTTAACATAAAGCACTGTTTACACATTTAATTTTTTCTTTCTGCATTACATACATTTGGCTAAAGCTATAACTTTGGAACACCTGATGTTTTTCATGCTGTGAGTTCTTTTCATGGGACTCCCTACTTCCTATGGTTTTTATTACCTAGACAAGGCATACAGGATCTCTTGCTATAATTTCCAGTTTACTATTTTTTTACTGTTTATTTGGAAATCTCACAGACCAAGAAGATGGTGGACTTGTGTCCCAAAGAACCATCTTGCCAGGGTTAGATTCAAGCTTCTTTTATACTAAAAAGGGAGGGAGTAAAGTCAAATATTTCCTGGTTCCAGTCAGCCTCTGGAGGGGATGTATTAATTTCTTCCTTCCTGCAGTCATTCACAGGTGGGCCTGGTGATTGTTGATAGCATGATACTAATGCTGTCTCTTAATTTAATAAAAAATCTAATGGTTTTATTCTCTCTCATGTATTTCATTGCTCAATTGTATATCAAATTATTACAAAATGGTCTAACTAAGGGCTTATGGAAAAGTTCACTTGGCACTTTGTAAGCTTGATTCTACCTTTGTTACCTTTAAGATCAGTGAATTCTCTCATTTGTTTAATATTTGGACACTACAATCTCTTTCTACAGCCCCTTGCATTCAGCAGATTTGATGCTTCCCTCTTATTAATCTGTTCTTGGTTTGCTAGAGATGATTACAGAAGGAAGGATGTTTGCCCCATCCTTCATGGTCTTGTGCTTTTGCCTTGCAGATGTCAGCCATTGAAAACATGGCGGAGAAGCTGGAGAGCTTCAGTGCCCTGAAACCTGAGGCCAGTGAACTTCTACAGTCGGTTCCCTCCATGTTCAACTTCAGAGCTCCTCCCAATGCCCTGCCAGAGAACCTCCTGCGGAAAGGAAAGGAACGCTATACCTGCAGGTAACTGCAAAGTTAATCATGGCCTGCTTTCCAAAAATCTCCCCTCTGATTTCAAAAGGCCCTGCTGTTTGTTTTGGAAATTATTCTTGATTGGATGATTAATAGCAACCATGATAGATCTCAGGCACTTCAAAGTACTCTTTATTTAGTGGGATATAAAAATAATGGTTTAAAAAATTATTATTAAATGAAAATTTTAACACAGGCCATTTGGTTGTGATAAATGAGGTTGGAAATGGTCCAAGTGCTATCTACTTGTTTCACTTTGATATTTATGAATTTTCTTTCACAGTTAATTATTTTCATCCAAAGGTATAATAATACTGTCCTCAAGCATATATTTATTAATTGTCATGGCATTGAAGAATAAGGCTATTAATGAAGGACAAATAAGGTCGATAAGTGAAGAAAACTAGTTAATAAGTTTCTTGTTACTCATCAGTAGTACAGTAAAGCTCTTTTTTAGTTTCTGTTTTCTTTTTTAATAAATCATACTTACAATTTCTGAATTGTCTTCAGAAATTTGTGGCATCTGACTCAGGCATATCAATTTATCTGCTGTTTGGTAAATGTGTCACTTTCTTTCCAGAAAAGCTTTTATAGGAACATACCTTGATGGATGAGGTCTTAGAATCTTGTCTGATCTGATACCACTCAATGTACAGAGAGTTGTCACTGTGCCTAACATGTAAAATGAGTTGAAACATTTGAAATCTGTTTACATCAACCCAGAATCACAGGCTCTTGTCATTTTTTAATCCCCTTGTCTGGTTCAGTTTTGTGAATGTAAAGATACAGAGTTAATAAAAGAGGAGCATGGGGGTCATCAAAACTCAAGTCTGTTTTCATAAACTGCTTGCTTATGCATGAGCAAATTCAACCGGATCTCATAACGCAGTCTTTATTTGTAGAGTTATTTATATCTGTAGAATGGCTTTGTTGCAAATTTTAAATACCAAAGACATGTGAGTTCCATGCAAGATTAATTAATTCAGGAATAAGCATCTGGCTTCTATGCAGCTTGAGTGGAATACAGTCAATTGTGCTGACTTTCTCTTATAAACATCTTTTCATAATAGATACTGTGGCAAGATTTTTCCAAGATCTGCGAACCTAACACGGCACTTGAGAACCCACACAGGAGAGCAGCCTTACAGGTTTGACAATGATTTTTACTAAATATCTTGATAAATATTGTAATAAAGTAGGCTCATTGCCACAATTTTAAAAGAGGCTATTTTTGTGAATGTCTGAATGTATGTCTGTTCAAGTTTGAGTCAAAGAAGAATTAACTAATGGCTGGGGTTAAAATTTAGAAAAGTCCTAATTTCTTGAATCATCTTCTTATATCTCAGTTTAAAAGTTCTAGCAGTGTCTAGTATAGAATAAGCGTTTAAGAACTGTTAGCCATTTTTAAAATTAAGTGCTCTCTCTCCTCAGTGATTCATGCCATTTTAATTGACAATAATCATAATCTTGCAGCCTCCCTCTTCCGAGCCTTAAATCTCTGCTAGGAATTAACAACCCGGATATATCTTTGTTTTCCCAGTACAGCTAAGTCAATGTCTACAGGTCCCATTAGGAGGTTTAAAGAATAAATTTTAAACCTGGAGAGGAGGAAGAAAAGGGAGCTAGGGGTAGAACAGATAAAATAGAATATATTATAGGAAGAGAGCAATTCTGTCAACAATTTCTCAAGTGCTTCTTAGCTTATTCTCTTAAGTGTCAAAATTAGCCATATGACACATGGCACCTGTGTTTAATTTTAATATTATTGTTTACTAACAAATGAAACTAACCACAATTCTCCATTCCAGTTTTAAAATATCACCTACATTGTTGAATGTGTAATGCCTTGCACACAGTATTAGGTTCTCATGAATATTTCTTCAAAGAATGAATGTTATTTATCTTAAGTAATATTGTAATTTTATTTTGCTTTGAAATTCTTATGCATTGCATATGTGTAAACTTATTTTTGTCTGAATGTTTTTGTCATTAAAATAAATAAATTATCAGCTTTCAAAGACTTTTTTACATACAAGGATAAGAAAATGGGCAGACCAATGTTCATTTGAAGATTGTTCAAATTTTAGGAGAAATTTTAGGAGAAAACTGGAGGGACTTAAACTCAGAAAATAATAAAGTATTTTCTTAAATTCTTTGCTTTCCTACATGTTTTATAAATCACTAATCATAAGTGATATTTATAAGTGACTTTATATGTGATAGAATGTGCTTGATATAGTAGGTCTCAGAGAGATATAAAAATGGGAAGTGTTAGATGATTTCCCTTTTTTGAGAAAATGTCATATCCAAGGAATTCTGCTTAAGTGGGGGAAAGATTTCCACACTTACATTTTGTTATGGCCAAGGGTCTGGTATGCAACTATGATACCATGCTCATTTTACTCTTTTTTTGTACCTGAATTCAGTGGTTTCATTCTACCCTGTAAATGGTGCTATTATTGTACGTATATTTTTTAAAATGCAAACCAGAATTTTTCATAGCTGAAGACCTTAAACAGTTATTTGTCCAGCTCTTCTGTTTTACAAGTAAAAAAATTTAGATCCACAGATGCTAATTGCCTTCTGTAAAGTCTGGTATTAATAGACCCAAAATTAAAACCCAGTTCTGGAACTCTCAAGTCAGCGTTTTTAATCTCATACCATGATCTGAAAGGCTCCCTTGACCCCTGTGTTTACATCCAGTAACCAGGAAGGCTTAATTGTGTATGCTCACGAGTGTGTTATGTACTCCTGTTTAGAATTTCTGAAACTTAGGCTCTGAATTGAGCTGTTTCTTGACGACCAACTAATTTACTGGAATAGAATGGGATGATTATTATTTAGGAGCACTCAGACATTTGGCCAAGATATTAGCAGAGGAAAGATACAAAGTAACAGATGGTTTTTGGTTAAAACTTCCTTATTGACTGATTATATTAGAGTGGATGATATTTATTGGATTTACAGCTTCTGTGCCTATAAGCAGACAGTTGGAAGCATGTCAAAGACAAAATCTCTCTTCCTCATGATATGTGCAGAAAATATTTTGAGTGAAAATTTTTCTAAAAAGTTTGATGGGAGTGTAAGTTTTCTCTATCAGTGTTTCCTAGGTTATTCTGCTTAGGACAACACAACTGTGCTAACTGTATGATGGTCCTCATTGCAGTGGGCCTTGGAAGTTCAAAGAAAGCCAAGAGTCCATATATATCCATATATATATATTTTCAAAAGCAGAGGCTTAAATATTACAACTACTATCAATGTGGGATTTTACCCATTTTAAAATTAATATTATTAATTTAAATTTGAGGAACCTCCTGATGCCAGAATGGTTTTTTAGGAGGGAAATTAAATCAGGCCTTGAGTTGGTTTACTGATACTATGACAAAGTAACTAGTTTAACAGATTTATTTCCCCACTGAACTAACTAGACATCTGGCATCATGTAGAGACAGCCATAAAGCCCAAACACTTTGAATGGAGTGGGGTAGTTTCTGATGTAGAGTCCCTCGAACTGCTGAGTCTGCACTCAGAAGTGGGAGAAGGGCCCTTCACACATGGAAGAATGAGTTTCGGATGTTTTGGCTGCTAAGTTAGAAATTTTCACTTGAAAGTTATCTAAAGAAAGTTGATTTTTCCTTTTACGCAACACACGTACAAAAAAAAATCATATAAACAGACAATGCACTCTTTAAAATGCCAGAGGAAAAAATCTTGTCAGTTATCACTTTTCTTCCTCACCATAAGAGCTGGTGGGAAGGGGAGAGGGTGGGAGGTTACATTTTTATTTTGTGACTGAAGGAGAACTTCAGTAATTTATGATTTTTTATCTTAAATATCATGGAAGGCAGAAACAATTAGCCAGGCAATAATATGTGCTTTCCTGAAAAAACTGACCTGGTTCAGAACTGCCACAGACTCTAGGAAAAATAAAAGTGGAAAACTGGGAGGAATCCAGAGAGAGGGGGGTTAGCAAAGACCTTGTGTTTTTATCCGAAAAGGAGAATTTAGTGGTACTCTTTCTTTTGTGATGGTTTAAACATTAACACAATAAAGGCTTTGGGGGGCCCTAATAACTATAGATTATGAAAATCAGTATCTTTGGCATCAGACTAAACTATTACATTGCCCCTGTTTTAAGAGTTTGGGACCTTTATTGTTATTTTGGAGAAGATAACAGAATTTCTCCTTCAGGATTAGCAATTGAGAAAGTGAATTTACTAAGAAAGTATTTAATCAGGCTCAGAAGTTTTGAATTAAAAAAATGATATTTTTACTTTGTTTGAACAATATGTGAATCTGTTTCATGTTTGTTTACAGAAGATTTAATTGTATTGTCCTAAGCAGAAGATAAAACAAAACTACTATTTCTTGATGTTTTTAATTTCGTGAGCTTTACTTGAAGTATTAGAACTGATTACCTTCATAAACTTGTGATTTTATTATGGTGTTTTATGAAGTATTTTATTATGGTTTTTTATGAAGTCATGAAAATCTTTAATGCAATCAAAGTCTATTTATTGGAATTGAAATTTTGGCTGTGTGGATAGTAATCTTCTCTACAGTGTTGTTTTATGGGTGATAATTTTGGAGATCTGGTTTGCTTGTCTTGAGAAATATCTTTTGATTTGCTTGTGAATATTTGTTCTGTGTTTGTTTTTCAGATGCAAGTACTGTGACAGGTCATTCAGCATATCTTCTAACCTGCAGCGGCATGTTCGCAACATCCACAATAAGGAGAAGCCCTTTAAGTGTCACTTATGTGATAGGTGTTTTGGTCAACAAACCAACTTAGACAGACACCTAAAGAAGCACGAGAATGGGAACATGTCTGGTAGGTCATCAATTGTGTTTTGAGGAGGAGACGGTAGCTTATTTTTCTTATTTTAAAAGACAGCTGTGATCATTCTTTTGTTCCATTTTGACACGAGAATCAGATCCTGTTGTGCAAATTTGCAGCACGTTTCCCTTGAGATTTTTGAATGAAGTGAATGATGTGATCGTTGAATAATATACAACTCAGAGCTTTATTTGGATGATTTTATTTTCTCCTGGATTCATCTCAGTGGGCAATCTCAAGCAAAGAGAACCATGACCCGAACTCACTGGAGACTGATGAACCAAGATTTCCTAAATTGCAGAGAACAATATTTCCATCTATTGGCATGGAATGTGGCCCCCAGCCTGGCAGGATGACCACAGTGGAGCCCCAAAATACCACGCTCTGAGTATTAACCTAGAAACCATGGCTGCTTTTGCAGAAGGCCTGCAGTTCAGAGGACCTCTCCAGGGGACCTTGTTTAGAGATGAGTGGTAGGAGACTGTCAACATGATCAGAGTAGCCCGTAGCAAATGATAGTGGTGTGTGGTTTTGGTCACAAATTCCAATGTAGAATTAAGTTAAAAGTGGTGGGCTTCCCTGGTGGCGCAGTGGTTGAGAGTCCGCCTGCTGATGCAGGGGACGCGGGTTCGTGCCCCGGTTCGGTTCGGGAGGATCCCACATGCCGCGGAGTGGCTGGGCCCGTGAGCCATGGCCGCTGAGCCTGCGCGTCCGGAGCCTGTGCTCCGCAACGGAAGAGGCCACAACAGTGAGAGGCCCGCGTACCGCAAAAAAAAAAAAAAAAAAAAAAAAAAAAGTGGCAAGAAACTAGACTTCCCTTAACCCAGACGTACCAGCGCACAGTTAGCAGAAGACATGGTAGATTTTCTTGCCTTTGGCTTCTAATACTTAGATAATAAACCATTAACAAATGTTTAGCAGCTGGCATATGTGTGTGAAACCAACTTATGTAGCCACTATTTGTTTCTAGAAAATTAAGCAAATGACTTAGAAATAAGGAGAGGGGTTGTGCATGCAGCTCCTGAAAAGGATTTTAAGAACAGAGAAAAGTTGGGTTTATACAAAGTAGTAATCTTTACTGAAGGAAATTATTTTATTATTAATCCATCCTCTATTGTACAGGAACATTGCTTATGATTTTGAATGAACTATATGCTGTTCGTTTCCCTTAAAGCCAAAAATCTAATGATCATTGTTTTAAAATATTGGATTTTAGAGGCAGAAGTCTAATCCAATACACAAAAGTGGCTACACTTTCTTACAGTATACCACTATAATTTTTCTAGTCAAAATTATTTCAGAAAATAAATAAGTTAAAGATTTAATGTGTCAAATTTGAATACTTGTTTGTTGGTCCAGGTTATAACTTTGTTAAACTGAGGGGTGTTCTAACCTCTTGTTTTTGTCATCTAGACTATTGTGATGAACTATTAAACTGTAGATATTTTGTGGGCATGCTAAACAGCATGAAGCAAATGTTAGTATAAAGTTTGACCACATGTTATAAAGTGTTTATAATTTGTAAATTTATGGAAACTTTGGAATAATTTGTGATACAGGTATTTTGATTCTAATTTTATAGGTAAGGAAGCTGACAATCATTCTGTAATCCACAGACTCAATATTGTCCTCTTAATACTATACCACAACTGTCTCTCGACTGGTGTGTTCTGAGTCTACCCACAGCTTAATCCACCAAATCAAAATGCAGTATTTCCAGCATGTGTTCAGTCTTTATTTGATAACATACTTTAGCACAGGGGCAATAAATACATATTGACTGCAACCAGGTATACAGTTTCTTCTGCAGAATGTATGTAAGACCTCTCTATAATTTGCCTCACCCCATATTCTCATTCTACAAATTAAAATGTTCCCATGTCACAGTGGGAAAAGGAGGAAGCTAGTGGGAGAAGCAGCATCTTTGGGTGACTGTATCTCACTATTTCAACGGTTCAAAATAGTCCCCATTCACTGGCATGGGTACTGTGGTAAAACTGGGAAGACCTTGACCTCCTAAAGTTATCATTATTAATATTTGAAAAAGCCTGTTTTAGGAAACAACACTGATCAAATGAAGAAGGTATGAGATTCAGAATAAGTTGCCCTATAAATAATAGTCTCTTTCACAAAAGGCTTTCTCTCCCCTCAGGTACGGCCACATCGTCGCCTCATTCTGAACTGGAAAGTACAGGTGCGATTCTCGATGACAAGGAAGATGCTTACTTCACAGAAATTCGAAATTTCATCGGTAATAGCAACCATAGCAGCCAGTCTCCCAGGAACACAGAAGAGAGGTAAAGCTTGTTTTTTCCTCTTTAAAGTCGATGATTTCACAAATGAACGTTTTCAAATACATTTGCAGTGCTCACTCTTGTGCCACTACTTTACTCCTGCCACCAATGGCTGGTATTTATTTAGTACAGATTAAATACCAAATGGTCTTCTAAGCACTTTATATTATTAGTTAACTTAATTACCCTAATAACCCTATGAGATAGCGACTACTGTTTTATAATTTTATCAGTGCAGGAATGGAGACATCGAAGGTTAAATAACTTGCCCAAGGTCACCTAAGTAATAAATGGGATTCAACTGAGCTCTGTGGTTCCAAAGCCCAGGCTTTTACCACCGTTCTGTTCTGCCTCTCTTGATAGCTAATTAGAGTATTTTATCAAAACTTTCCAACTATGGCTTCCCTGGTGGTGCAATGGTTGAGAGTCCGCCTGCTGATGCAGGGGACACGGGTGCGTGCCCCGGTCCGGGAAAATCCCACATGCCGCGGAGCGGCTGGGCCCGTGAGCCATGGCTGCTGAGCCTGCGCGTCCGGAGCCTGTGCTCCGTGACGGGAGAGGCCACAACAGTGAGAGGCCCGCAAAACAAACAAACAAACAAAAAAAAAAACTTTCCAACTAGAAGGGAAAGCCACCACAGGAGTTCAGTTGAATCACTGGCTAACAGTGGTTACTATTATAGATCATATGATATATCATGTATACAGAGAGTATATGACTATATATATTATACGACTATATATATATCTGTATGTATATGTATCTGTATATATTTATACATACTGTAGATATTTACATATAAAATACTTATTGAATGTCATCCAAATATCTTTTTAGAAACCGTTTGTGACTTCTGAATAAGATTCTATCCCTTCCTTATATGCTCTCAGGTGCAACCTCATTTAATTCTGGCATGTTTGTTTCGGTGGGTATAATCATCCTTGTTTTTAAGGTGCACTGGTTCCCTCTTGTCATTATCAACATCAAGCACATATGGCTTAATTCATATAGAAAAACTTTTAATGATACTGATAATGATAATGAATACTTATCTAGTATTTTACATTTTATGTGATGTAAATGAAACATTATTTTACCCAAACTACTGGGTTTAATTTTTCTTATCTATAAGTTACAATTAAATATCTGATATTGAGAACTATGTTGTTCTGAATATAACTATCCAATGGCCTATTAAATTCGATCTGCAATGTACATTTTAATGTAACAGGAAATTAATGAAAGTTCCATGACTTTTTATCATGCAACTGTTATTGTTTTCTATTTTTGATGCTATTAAAAGTCAAAGTTAATTGTTTTAGGTACTTTTTTCCGTTAAGGCAAGTATCAAATAAACATTATTTTCCAAGATAACATAAAAATATATGACCACTCTGTTCTTCAACTTGTATAAAATTGTTTCTACGGGAACAAGGAGAGAATATCTGCTATTGCATGACTCTTCCCAGCCTCTCAGAAGTCTGATAAAACTATAACTTTGTGCGGTTGGATGTCTTTCCCTCTGCTTGCCCGTGCGTGTGTGTGTGTGTGTGTGTGTGTGTGTGTGAGAGAGAGAGAGAGAGAGAGAGAGAGAGAGAGAGAGAGAGAGGTGAGGAGGCAGATATCAGAAGTACAAAGTACTAAGGACAAGTAAGAAAGACAGTCATGATCTTTTGATAATTTTGACATTTTGTTAATGATAGTTACATGATACAAATAAGAAATAGTGAACAAAAAGCACCATTTGTGTTCTGAGACTCCTATTCAGATTTCGAGCCCTTAGCTGGAGATTTGTGAACCATAAAGCTGAAACATCTGGCTTCAACATGTCTAAACAGCATAGAAGTAAGAAGACTGAGTCATCCAACTTTTCTCCCCTCAACTCCTATCAGACTACTTTTGATGAATAATTTAACCCCCATAAATTGCCACATTTGAAAGCATAATTAACAAATAGGTTTTCTTAATCACGTTGGCTTTGTTACTTTTGGTTTTCATCCATGCACTCTTTTGTTCTTTTACTTTTTCTTTCATTTCTTTAAAACAACAATTTCGATCCATTCAAGCTAGCAAGTTGGCAGTGTAACTGGAAACTAATAATTTATGTCTGTGCAAAACATGTTTTCATCATTCTTTGATAAAAGAGGTTAAGAGACGGATTGTATAAAAAAACTTAATGATGATATGACTTTTTCTGGTCAAATGAATTTTTACTGTGTGCATCTGTCACATCCACAATTGTTTTATTTATGTGTTTTTTTGCCCTGAGAAATCTAAGTATTAAATTATACTCATTTTTTTAAATGTGGAAAAGTGATGGGGGTCTATCGCTGATACCTGATTTTCCATAATCTCAAAAATAGTTACATTAAATGTGAAAATTATACATGACTGTAACAATAATTTAGCAGTCTCAGCAAGTTTTCTGAATTAGTAAATAGGTAAAGGAGCAAGACAAAATTGAAAGATTCTGAATGGGCCAGGAATCAGGACTGGATGCCTAGGATGATTTAATTTCTATCAAGCTTTCTGTACTTGGGCAAGTGCCTTAACTTCCCTGATCATATATCTTTAAAAGGAGGAAGTTAGGAGGAGAGATTCAAAACATTTATAATTGTTTTATAACAGTTTCAACTTTAAAATCTTACAATGAAACTTAAATTCAAGTTACACATATTTTAATGTTTACTTTAAAGCCCGAAAAGCTTATCCTAGTTTCATAAATGCCCTCAAAAGTTTTAAACGGGGACTTCTATGTTATTAAGTTTTTTTTATAATTAAACTTTCGAATCACATATTGCAATCCTTGCCACCACCGACTAAAATATTACAGATGACTTTTTAAATATAATAGCCTTCTTTTGCATCATTATGTTATACACACTTGCTAAGTAAGCTTCAAAATATATTTGTACAATTACATTTTTATATCATTTCCCACCCCAACGTTATCCTGGGAAACAAGGAGTTTTTTTACATTCAGATCATCCAGGATAATTTGAACAAAGTACGAATAAATGAGCACTCAAACACTTTCAAGTCTCAGTAGAGTGTTTAAGTGCCATATACCCACCAATGTCACCTAGAAATAGCAAATACTGGTTAGTCCTTGGCAGCTATTTTAACATATTCTTTGAACTCTTAGATTCACTTGAAGCATGTGTATTGAAGCTTTGGCAATGTTGCTCAGGGGTATGAGTTTTCCAGAAATCTATTCTTTTAAATGGTGCATACTTATATGGTAATTAGGTAACTTTACTTAGAGAAAACTGTTGTGTGCTTTTTATATCCTATATAACAATATCATTTATCAAGCAAAGGCCTGATAAGAAATAGGAGACTGAGATTGTTTTCCCAGTTCGACCAGAGGCTCTATTTATAATCCGAATAATCACGCAATTATTTTTTTCTTCATTTTCTCATTTGTGAGGTTACATTGTTTTCCCATGGTTGCCATAAAGCATAAACAATAAAAAATTTGCTCTAGAAATGTTGAAAATTAAATTGTTGCTAGGAAGACGTGATAATAGAGCTAACTGCACGTTTAAAAATGATACCAGTAATTGAACCTCTTTCTTTTTTTATGCTTTTGAAAGAATGAATGGCAGTCACTTTAAAGATGAAAAGGCTTTGGTAACCAGTCAAAATTCAGACTTACTGGATGATGAAGAGGTGGAAGACGAGGTGTTGTTAGATGAGGAGGATGAAGACAATGATATTACTGGGAAAACAGGAAAGGAACCAGGGACAAGTAATTTACATGAAGGAAACCATGAGGATGACTATGAAGACACCAGCGCCCTGGAGATGAGTTGCAAGACGTCCCCAATGAGGTGAGAAGCAAGAGTAGATCCACATAGGGTTACAATTCCTGCTGCTCTGTTCTTCCATTAGTGCACTATTCCAGGTGATAAGCAATTTGCGAGCAATAAATTATAAAAACTAAACTTGAATTAGCAAGGCATACACAGTGGATTAATTTTTAAAAGATGGAAACAAAGTGGCCATCAACATAATCCGCAAGCATAAAAATACATCAGTGTTTGTGGAACTCTGATTAACCTGAGGAAGGAAGGGTAAATGAAAGCTACACAAGTACACAATCACTTATTTAGACTCTACCTATTTCTACTCAAAGAAAAATAGAGATTTCAACATTATCTAATTTATTCAATTTATGTGGTGTGTTATTATTCAAATATTATTGAGATAAATTTCACTTTACTTGATATATTTGGAATCTATATAGATGATAGATATTTAAATGGAAAAAATTAGCCCAATAGTTAAATTGATGGGAATATTATATTTTCATATGGATAATTGGTGCCAAACGAGTATAATCATAACTGGCTTTATTTTAAATGGAAATTATAAACATATGAATTCTGTCTCCACTGCATTGCTGACTTCCCATGTCATTGACTTTAATTCTTTATCTCAAATATACTCTTGCTTTAGTCATGAAAAATCTGAAAAGAAATATATTTATAAGATAGAATATTTGTAAACTTTTTAGAGAACCCAAGAATTGATGCAGGCTACTTTCTACTGCAAATATAATATGTTTGACAAGTGTATAGACTCAAATGAAAAGTGATTTGGTTGGATATCAAACTGAAAAAGAAAAAAAAACCCTCTGTGCTTTCCCATTGGTTCATTTTAGGTATAAAGAGGAAGAATATAAAACTGGACTTTCTGCTCTAGATCATATAAGGCACTTCACAGATAGCCTCAAAATGAGGAAAATGGAAGATAATCAATATACTGAAGCTGAGGTGTCTTCTTTCAGTGCTTCCCATGTGCCAGAGGAACTTAAACAGCCGTTACACAGAAAGTCCAAATCACAGGTACATACTTTCCTGCAGTATAGCATCCTGATGATATTGTGCCTTTGACACCAAAGGCAGATACATTTTGCAATGTTCTAGAATCTGAGCAGGCTCAGGTGCTTTACTCAAAACGTTCAAATCTTTGTCCATGACCGAATCCAAAATAGTCAACCCCTACAGCAATTAATATGACTGGATTCTGCACAGAAATTTCTGTGTCAAACCCTGACCTCCAATAATCTTCCCTTTCCTTTGCAATTACATTGCCTTTGTATAGATGGTCCATAATGTTTGCTTGCACCTATTTGTATATTACTTCAGAATTATTTTCTAATGCTTCGTGTCTATAATTTTTGTCAACCTAATTGCATTTTGAGATTGTTGGAAAGTGAATTCTGTCCTCTATTTTTGTTTCTTACTGTACATAATTAATAAACAAGTCATCTAATGATAGAATTTAGGAGTAAACAGAGGGTCAGAGATGAAATGAATTGCCAAAAGTCTGTAGCAACTTAATGGCAAACCTGGAAATAAACCCTATCGATTTTTATTGAATGAATGAATGAATGAATGAGTGATACCCAAGTTCACTGAGGTCTATAGCAATCTATCAGCACTATGGTAACCAAAATAAATCCATTTAAGGATCTATAACTACCACTGAACATAGCCTCAGTTCTTTTTTCACAAAAAAGGGAAGTCAGTCCTTTCTACTTGACATCTGCACTCAACCAGGTTGTTTATTCAGGTCCATTTCTTTCTTTAGAAAGAAAAAAGAAACTTTCTGTTGTTATATCTGTTGGTCACTTTGGTCTAATTGTTTGATCCAGAGTTCATTTTAACGGTGGCCTGACATATCAAACCATGTGACCATATTAACTCCTACATTTGGAAATTTCTTATTTGGATGAGATGTTTTGCACTGGTCTTAACAGCAAATGTGGTCATATCGCAACTAAAATGGGGAAAACATTCCAGTGGGATAATACAAATTTGAAAATATCAGTAAAGTCAATAAAAAGTCTTAAGATATCATGTATGGTAATAGGCAACATAAATGTTCTTTCTGAATTGAAGTGAAAGCACCCAGCCTCAACTCTGGAGTTGCCTAGCTGCATGAGCTTGAGAACATCACTTCACAACTATGGGTATCATTTCCTCATTGTAAAGTGGGGTGAGTGGAGAAGATGTCTAATATCTCTTCCTGCTCTATCATTGAATGAGGATAAAAATGAATTTTTCATTTTCTAACATTAAAAGTAAACCAGCCAGAGCAGACGTCTCATTTTCATGTGGAGAGAGCCGTAAGAAGTGTCTAATATATTTTTTTAACTCTTGATTTCCCGTTCTTCCTTGCTAGTGGATCAGAGAAACTGGGGGAGCCAGCTTTTCTTTCTTTTTCTAAAATTTCTTTTAATTAATCCACCCCAAATTATGACATTATAAGGCACAATACCTGAAAATTCCTGAAACTGTCACAGTGATAGAAAGCAAAGGGTCCTGGGAACTTAAAGGTAATGGAAATGATGTATTTCAGTACCAGCATTTTGATATATAAAGTCCCGGCCCAGCTGGGCTAACAATTACCTTCACAAGAAATACTTGCATTTCACAATTTTAGCTCATATTTTTATTATTACTTGATAATGTCATATATATATATATCAATCTGAAGATGGTCATGCCTTTTTGCAAACTGACTTTGTTTCATGAGACTTTATTCATTCATTCAGTTGTCATTAACTGTCAGTTATGTGCTCAGCCCTGATACTCGTGCATGAAAATGTTTATTTCCTTTGATTACCAAAAGGCAGACATTCCATATTTATCATTTTCTAGAACCTGAATAGATTCATATGCTTTACTCACAACTCATATATTTACTCTGTGATTTTTATAGTGATTGAATCCAAAATAGTTGACCAATACAACAGTGGCTGCCTTCTGTATAGAGTTTTCCCTGAAAAACCCTATCCTACAAAAATTAGTTTCATGATAACAGGTACTATTTACATCAGGAACACTAAGCTAAGCACTTTATGTAAGTTAGTACTTGTGGTTCCTCCACAACCATTGGAGCTAAGTTTTTGTTATTATTATCCACATCTCATATGAGGGAAGTAACCTTGAAAGATTAAGCAAGTTGCCCAAGGTCACGCAGCTAGCTGAATAGAGGCAGTTTAAAAGCCAGGATTAAAACTCAGGATTTCAGGACTTCCCTGGTGGCACACTGGTTAAGAATCCTCCTGCCAATGTAGGGGACACGGGTTCAAGCCCTGGTCTGGGAAGATCCCACAGTCCTCAGAGCAACTAAGCCCGCCAGCCACAGCTACTGAAGCTCACGTGCCTAGAGCCCGCACTCCGCAACAAGAGAAGCCACCACAATGAGAAGCCCGCGCACCACAAGGAAGAGTAGGCCCTGCTCGCCACAACTAGAGAAAGCCTGTGCGCCACAACGAAGACCCAACACAGGCAAAAGTAAATTAAAAAAAACAAAAAAAACCTCAGGATTTCAAATTTTTTTCTTGTAATCCCTTTTATTTTTCCACATATCAGAATGAGTTTTAAAAAAAAAGAATGAGTTTTGTTAAAACCATTTCAGAATAGTGTTCATCTTGATCTCTAAATGTGGGTATTTAATTGGAATAAAGTTCAATTCTCACTTCCCCCACACTTTAAACCCTACAAAGGACAAAGACTCTATGTTATTTATCCTTGATTCCCTGGGACCTAGCACAGTGCCTGGCATAGAGTAGATGCTTAAGAAATATTTGTAACATGTCTGCTGAGATTTTGTGGAGGTCCAGAAGGCAAATAGCATACATAAAAGTCAAATGTGTACATTGAGAGCAATGACCCAGCAAATCAAAATCAGTCTGCGAGAGCAGATTTTCTAACTGAATGCCATGATTACGGAAGAAACCACAGACCGGCCACATGTCTCAGCACGACTCCCAGAGATGAAATTCTGCTTAACAACGGAGGCATTTTGCCTTTGTTTACCGACGGTGGAATGTCTTTGGCAGGGTTTTAATGATTCCTCTTCAGCAGCATTTTGACAAGCAAGTTTAGCAGTGGATGAGACCAACAAATCAACAGTGAAAAGTTCACTACTAAGTCAAGACCAAACATTTCATTTGAATATTTTACTTGGCAGCAAATGGGGAGATTCTCTGAACAGTTATTTAGACTTTGACGTGATAATAAGGAAGAAAGAGCACTTCTTCACAGAGCACCCCTGTGCACCTTCTGCTGGCAGATACTGGAGCACAGGGGTTAGAACTTTGTTGGGTCTTGTGTTTTGTTTCATTTTTTGGTAGAACCGACTTGATTTACCTCGACTTTCAAGGTCTTTGAGTGTCAGCACTGAATACTTCAAGCGTGGAGGGGAAGTACACAAAGCATTCAAAGCTGGGCAGAAATAAGTTTTACTTATGCCTCCTACCCTCTAGGTGAGTGACCTTGGGCGAGTCATTTCATCTTCAGGGCTCTCAATTATCCAGTGCAGGAGTCCGTGGGACTGTTTCCTCTGGACCACAGTACTGTCAAGGCAGGCCTGTCTCTTATTTGTATTTGCAGTTTCAGTTGTAAGCATTCAGTAATATTTTGGGTGAGTTGAACATGTACATAAACAGTGGATGGATGGTTATTATAGTTATGGTCGGGGAGGGGGATGACTCCTATTTCTTAATGGGGGCACTGTTGTCATTCTCGAGGTTGGGTCATTAATTTTTTGTTCTGCAGATTGTGTCACTTTTGTGGCCCCGAGGCCATGAAGGCCAGCAGTAACTCCATGTCATTATAACACAAGAAAATGTCCCACACTCTTCCAAACACACCCATGAGGGATGCTCCTTCTCAGGGTCCCTTCTCTTTGTAACATTCACCAAAGATATCCTTCGAACAAAAAGTGATGTTTTTCAAATGCCATTTACTGAGTCTCTCCTTTTTACCTCAGGCATATGCTATGATGTTGTCATTGTCCGAGAAGGAGTCCCTCCATTCTTCATCCCACAATTCTTCCAACGTGTGGCACAGTATGGCCAGGGCTGCGGCAGAATCCAGTGCTATCCAGTCCATAAGCCACGTATGACATTCCCAAGGTCGACCAGAATGGGACCAAGTCCAACGGTAGCATGGCTTTTTCACATAGGACTATTTAAAAGACTGCTGAGCAGAATGCCTTATAAACCTGAAGGGTCACTCATGTAAAGTCTGGGGACCTTAAACTGAATGATTAAAAAAAAAAAAAGAAAGAAAGAAAAAGAAACTATTTATTCTCGATATTTTGTTTTGCACAGCAAAGGCAGCTGCTGACTTCTGGAGGATCGATGCGACTTAAAATGATTCAATAAAAATGAAAAACTTGCTGGGCAGAAGGCGTCTGCCCGTTCACCTTGCCCCTGGGAGTGGGTGGGTGAGAGGAGTAGTTAAGATGGCAGCATTGATACGAATGAACAACCCATAGAAACTGAATTCTTTTTTGTACAAGATCACCTGACACATGATTGGGAACAGTTGCTTTTAATTACAGATTTAATTTTCTTGCTTTGTTAAAGTTTTATGTAATTTAACCCTTCGAAGACAGAAGTAGTTGGATGAAATGCACACTTGATTATTATAGAAACTGATAACAGGGAGTATTTTTTTCCCATTAACTTTTGCCTTCTTTAAGTACATTGTTTAAAACGAGGGAACAAGGGTATGTGTATATTGTAAACTATGGATGTTCAATGCTCAAAGAGGTTAAGTCAGTGAAGTAACCTGTTCATCACCAGTACCACTGTACCACTACGCTAATAGAAGGTTTGCCAAATCCTTGTAATAACATCTTAATTTTAGACAATCATGTCACTGTTTTTCAATGTTTAATTTTTTGTGTGTGTTGCGTGTATCATGTATTTATTTGTTGGCAAACTATTGTTTGTTGATTAAAATAGCACTGTTCCAGTCAGCCACTACTTTCTGACGTCCGAGGCACACCCCTTTTTGAATTTCAAGGACCAAGGTGACTCGACCTGTGTATGGGAGTGCCAAATGGTGTTTGGCTTTTCTTAACATTCCTTTTTTTGTTGTTGTTTTGTTTTCCTTCTTAATGAGATAAATACGAATAGATGCAACTTAGTTTTTGTAATACTGAAATTGATTCAATTGTATAAACGATTATAATTTCTTTCATGAAAGCATGATTCTCCTGATTAAAAACTGTACCCCATATTTTATGCTGGTTGTCTGCAAGCTTGTGCGTTGTTATGTTCATGTTAATCCTATTTGTAAAATGAAGTGTTCCAGACCTTATGTTAAAAGAGAGACGTAAATAACAGACTGTATTCAGTTATTTTGCCCTTTATCGAGGAACCAGATTTGTTTTCTTTTTGTTTGTAATCTCATTTTGAAATAATCGGCAAGTTGAGGTACTTTCTTCCAATGCTTTGTACAATATAAACTGTTATGCCTTTCAGTGCATTACTATGGGAGGAGCAACTAAAAAATAAAGACTTACAAAAATGGTTATTTTTCCCACAGTGTGGTATTTTCCCTTCTCATGCAATTTTGGTTTCCCTTTGGGATCCAATGATTTAAAGATATGCTGTCTGGGACTTTGATGCCCTAATAGATACATGGAATGTAGAGCATGTGTGTATAGTTTTGAGATGACATGAAGGATAGCCCTTGGCCCAGAGGGACTTGGACTATCTCCCACTCATTGCTCTGGACTTTCTCCATGTGGTACAAAGTCAGGGCTCAGGTGCAACACTGCATGGTCCTTGGGATCACCCCATGTCTGCAGTACCCGTTTTAGTTAGGACAGAGCAACCTACAGTCTTTCTTCTCGATTTTACCTAGTGCCTGCCAAAAGGTGTTCTGTTTCTTATTTTTGTTTTTAATTACCCAAATACTGTTAATTGATTCCCAAAGGGGTGGGGACCCTTAAACTTTTCTATGATCATTTTAAATCTTTGTCCACATGCAAAATGTCATATTTTCATGGTTAGAATCAGAGGGTAGATTTGATTTCGAGTTTTCTTCCTCTACCAAAAAACCCCACAAAAACTGCATATTGCTACAAATTCTTCAAAATAATCATTGAGCAGTTGCCCCGTATTCCATCAGATTTGATCTACTATGATGTCTTTAACCATTCAGATTTTGTTGAAAATTTATGTTTTCTGCTTTTCACTAGTGTAAACAATGGTATTTTAATTTTTATGCACGTAATTGCTTCTGTGTGTTCATATATGTACACACAGAGTTGGAATGTGAGGAGTGGTATTTCCATACAATAAATTTGCTGGTGGGGGAGCCATTATGAATATTTTTTTGCACCTTAAATATAATGCCAACTGTTTTAGAATATGATTATTTCAACTTGGCCAGCTATAGAGGTTTGAACAAGGTCTGCATATTAAATAAGTATGACACGTGGAAGTAGATCCAGACTAATTTCTCTGTTTGTTTATTTATTCATTCTTAGCCAAAATGCCAGATACAGGGAAACCTCCTCACATCCTTTCTAAATGTCAATAGTATAAGAATTAAATATGTGGGGTATAAATACTGATTTTTTAAATAGAAAGTGTGCACAGGAAGTACTGAGAAAATATACTAAAGCTATAAATCTGGTGTATACAGAAGGAGAAGAAGAATCTAGTGTTTGAGACATAAGAACAACACATTCGAGAAAGTGGAGACTGGGAAAGTGTTGTGCATTTTCCTTTGTTTTAAAGAAAATACATATAAATTCTGAAGCCATTCTAATACTCCCATCGCTACTGAATTCTTGTTAGACTCTCTGAGCATGACATTTCAGTAGTTTGCAAATGCTTAGTGCCTCCAAATTCCAAAGAGGCTTTCAAGCCTTACATTTCTGCTTTCTTTTACATTCATCTCTCCAGCAGTCCACCGCACGGCCCTGTGGGGAGGCCGTGAGATGTGGTAGAGACAATATTGGATTTGGAAGCTGAAGGCCTGGGTTTGAATTGTGGCTCCATTACTTTAGCGGCTTTGAGGTCTCGGGCAAGTCACATACCTTTCAAAATCTCATCTGTGAAACAAGGGTAATAATACCTGCTTCTCCTGCTACTGCACTGGGTTTCTGTGGATGTTGAAAATCGAAGTACATTTTTAGAAATATTTGGCAAAAGTTCTACACATGCAGACACTTCATAATTTTTATGGTGGTAGTTAAGAGAATAGAATGTGTGTGTGTGTATACACACATACACAAACACTGTGCTAGAAGAAACTTTTAGAATATAACAGAAATCTGTTCCAGAGTGTATAAAAGTGGATATGGACCTTTTTTTGGAAAAGATGTTAGAGATGTTTCTTTATAAATTTTTTTTATTGAAGTATAGTTGATTTACACTGTGTTAATTTCAGGTGTTCAGCAAAGAGATTCAGTTATACATATGTGTGTGTGTGTGTGTGTGTGTGTATGTATATATATATATATGTATATATATATATATATACATATATATATATATATATATATTCTTTTTCAGATTCTTTTCCCTTATAGGTTATTACAAAATATTGAGTATAGTTCTCTGTGCTGTACTAGGTCCTTGTTTGTTATCTACTTTATATATAGCAGTGTGTATCTGTTAACCCCAAACTCCTAATCATGTTTCTTGAACAAATATGTAGCTTTGAAAAATAAAGAAAACTCAGCCCTTTGAAAACATGAGCCATCAAGTCTGATTGTTGAGAGCTCTCCAAAAATTCAATGACAGTTAAGAAAACACATTCAAAGAATAAGCACACTCACACTTTTATTTTCAGATAATGACCATCAACCAGTCTTTTTTTTCTTCGCAGAATAAATAAAATGAGTTATTCATTTTTTAAACTGCCTGTTACACCAATGTCATGCTGGGCATGTGTATATCCATTAGCTTCATTAATTATCACAGTAAGCCTGCATGCAGGAAGTATTATTCCTGTTTCACAGATGAGAAAGCTGGAGCTCAGAGAGTTTAAGAACCTACTTCAAAGTCACCCTGCTAGGAACTGGCTGGCTGAGAATCCAGGAGAGCCTGCCTCCTTAGCCCACACTTAGGCAAGCAGCTAAAGAACTCCAAAAAGGACTGTTCCAAACCAAGGCTATGTGCCCACAGAGAGTAAGGCTGTTGGACATACAAATGTGCCCCGGAGACATTTAGGTGTCTGAGTCTTGGCTGTGAAGAGTTTGAAAGGTGAGCGCCAAGCACTGGTTCCCGGGCTTTTTCTATTCAGGTTATCTCAAGTCAGAACCAATGACACTAGTGCTTTTAAAAGATCCTAAATGCTTCCTTAATAAGAGAAGGGCCTGAGTCATCTTGTTTGCAAATTTTAACAGGTATCTTGAGTTTCCTACTAATCCTTTTTGAAAAAAAACTTTTGAAATTAGTAACATGGCATGAGTTAAGCCCTTTTTAGATGGTTAGCAGCCTCATCCTGAGAGAAATCAAATGTGAAAGCAGGTATAGTTAAAATGTGTACTCATTTCATTTTCCCCGGGTTCCAAGAATTCTTAATGGAAGGATTGTGGAGAGAAGTGGGAAGAGTAAAATGAAAAAACTAATAGACTGGGTCCAGGAGCCCCAAAGAGAGTTTAGAGAGCCAGCCAGCTCTTCCCCCAAGAGACTTAGGTTAGAATTTAATTGTTCATTATATGCTGCATAACTCATTTCTGAATACAAGAGACTGTCCTTGGTGCAACATTTAGAAAGTGTTTAAAATATTTAGAAGAAAGATGTAGGGTGGCAACCATAAAAAAAAAAAAATCCAGAAATTAACAAGTGCTGACAAGGGTGTAAAGAAATTGGAACTTTTGTGCACTGTTGGTGGGAAAGTAAAATGGTGCAGCCACTATGGAAAATAGTATGGCAGTTCCTGAAAATATTAAAAGTAGAATTATCATATGATCTAGCAATTCCACTTCTGGGTATACATCCAAGAGGAATTGAAAGCAGGATCTCAAAGAGATTTTGTACACTCATGTTCATAGCAACATTATTCACAATAGCCAAGAAGTAAAAGCAACTCAAGTATCCATCGATGAATGAATTAGATAAACAAAAATGTGTAATATACAAACAATGGAGTATTATTCAGTCTTAAAAAGGAAGAAAATTCTGACACATGCTACAACATCGATAAACTTTGAGGGCATTATGCTAAATGAAATAAACTAGTCACAAAAAGACAAATACTGTGATTCCACTCATTTGATGCCCCCGGAGTAGTCAGATTCATAGAGCTAAAAGTAGAATGGTGGTTGCCAGTGTCTGGGGGCAGGAAGGAATAGGGAGCTGTTGTTTAATGGGTATAGAATTTCAGTTTTGCAAGATGAAAAGAGTTCTGGAGATTGGTTGCTCAAGAATGCACTTACCGCTACTGAATTATACACTTAATATGGTTAAGATGATAAATTTTATGTTCTGTATATTTTTATTCCAATTAAAGGAAAAGAAATAATACAATCTCTCTCTCTATGATTCTTTTTTTTTTTTTTGCGGTACACGGGCCTCTCACCGTTGTGGCCTCTCCCGTTGTGGAGCACAGGCTCCGGACGGGCAGGCTCAGTGGCCATGGCTCACGGGCCCAGCCACTCCACGGCACATGGGATCCTCCCGGACCGGGGCATGAACCCATGTCCCCTGCATTGGCAGGCAGACTCTCAACCACTGCGCCACCAGGGAAGCCCCCTATGTTTCTTTAAGGTGAAAGAACATAATTCTATTCAACTCAAACAGAAGGAAATTAAGAGAGCTCTTAACTGGTGCGTATAAGAGAGCTCATAACAATTGAAGGGAAAGCCGGGGACCCAGGCCTACAGCATAACACAGAACCAGTGGGTAGGCAAAGCTGGAACCCACCTCTTAGGCTGTTATCATCAAGATGAATCAACTACCATTATGTTCAGCTTTTTTTTTTTGTCAGTCTGGGTCTAGATTAAAATTCTAGAGATAGAGCATGAAAATGGCTCTACTTAAAATCCTACTTGATCAAGAGAACCATTAAACTCATCTAAAGGTACAGGGCAGGAAAGGCCAGTCCCCATATAGCCAAAGTGAGAGAATCCTCTCAAATAAGTGGGAATAAATTATGTATGTCAAAAACAACAAATATCCACACCATCTGATTGATAGGAAAACAAACAAATATGTGAGGGCCAATATTTTCATGGCAGGACACAGGGTTTGGTAATGTCAAGGGTAAACAGAGGCATAACATGATAGCACATGCAAAACTAGAACTGTTCCAGAAAACATAGGACTTAACCATCCTCAAAGGAATAATTGCTTCAATGAATTCTTGAAGTTAGGATTGTTGTTATATTTTTTTAAAGTGCTTCAACTATGACTCCTACTAATGACCGTACCAAGACTGGCAATAAAACTGTAGCCAAGTAGCCACGTGTTACTGAGAATGAAAGCGAATTGATTCATAAAAGTATTTTGCAAACTTCTTTGGGCACATACAGTAATCATGGTGAGTAAGAAACTAAAGCATTTGTCTCAATAAAAAACATTCAGTAAGCCAGTGTCTAGAAAGGAAACCAGAAGCCACTCTAAATATTTTAAGCAGAGGGGGATTGAATACAAAGGGTTGCATACAAAAGCATTAGAAGGGCTTTGACATACATACACTACTATGTATAAAATACATAACTAATGAGAATCTACTGTATAGCACAGGGAACTCTACTTAATGCTCTGTGGTGACCTAAATGGGAAGGCAATCCAAAAAAGAGGGGATCTATGTATACGTATGGCTGATTCACTTTGCTGTACAGAAGAAACTAACACAACATTGAAAGCTTTGGAAGGGCTGAAAGAGCAAAAGGAAGAAAAGGATGTAAATCAGACTAGGAAGTGGCCTGTGACCCTCACCACGGAGTTGTGGAGCCACGGCTGCTGCTGCTGGAATCTCCCTTCCTGCTGCCTTCTAGCCTCCCACCAGTGCCTTCCAGCCTCCCACCAGTGCCTTCCATTGCATGTCACTGGAAACCAGCTGGCAAGGGAGTCTGAGGAGTGAGGTTTTCAAGCATCCAGACTCCTGTGATAAAGATGAATGCTAGGCAAGGTGCTGAGTGCCAACAGACCATATCTGGCATGGGACCACCGAAACTAGATATACATACTAATTTAATAGGAAAATCCTCCTATAACTTCCCACTGTTTTTAGAACGGATATCAACACATCATGGCCTGCAGGGCCCTCCATGACCCAGTTTTTGCCTACCTCTCTAGTCCGTTCCCACTTGCTTGTCTCACATGTGTTCTTTACTTTCAGTCACCAAGTTCAACTCCACTCCCGAGGACTTTGCGCATTGTACGCTGTGAACTTGGAATGATTCCCCTTGTCTCCTTCTCAGTTCAGAACCCCTCTCCCCCAGCTTCTCCCTGTTGCCACGTTCTTGTTTGGCTAAATTAACTTACTCTTCAGATTTTAACTTATCTCTTACTTCTTCAGAGAAACTTTCCCTGATAAGTCCTCACTCTTCTCCACCTATTAATGTAAATTAAGTAGTCCTGTTGTAGTCTCTCATCAAAGCATTTACTACGTGTTCAGTGCACCCATTACCATTTGTAATTGTATATATATTTGTAGGTGATTTAAGGTCTCTACTTCTAAATTGTTAAGCTCCATGAGTGCACTAACTATGTGTACTTTGATCAACGTTTTGTCCCCAGTGACTAGTACAGAGTATGGCACACTGTGATTATTCTGTAAATTTCATTAAATCAATGGATGGACTCCAAACCATTCTCAGTGGTTACCTCCAGGAGTGGAGTGGAGAGAGTAACTTTTTACAGTGTACACTTTTATTTTAATGCTTTCAACGAGAATGAATTACTCTTGTGTTAAAAAAAAAAACATGTATTTCTTTTTATGAGCATACCTCATGAGCATGAGACTCTCAATTCCAAGAATTCATCCTAAGATATTAATTAGCATTACACACTAATATTTGCATCCATGGATGTTCATTAAACATTAATAGCAATAAAAATGTTATCAGCATAGAAGTCAAACGAAAGAGACTTGGTGAAATAAACTGTGCTATGTCTGCATGACCATGGTTAAGGACATGGACAGATAATCTCAACGTATTATTAACCGAACAATCATGTTACAAATGACTGGAAGTTATATACTGTAACATTTTACTGGTTAGTAGGATTTTGTGTGAATTTCACTTGTTTTCTTCTTTTTGCTTATCTACATTTTTACTTTATCTAAAAATAAACGTACATTAATATTTAAATAAGAAAAACATTATAAAAACAAACAAAAAGCTTCTTCTAAATTATTAAACAGGACAAAAGAGAACAAAAAGGAGGTTTTGTCTGAGGAAGTGATGTATATACACTTCAGATCATCAACTACGACTGTTGGATGGGGCCAAACTTCTTACTCTGTAAGTGACAACAGTGAGATCTAGAAAGAACAGTGATGGTTTTGTCCAAGGTCCAAGGTTACAGAGCTGATGTGGAGTCCAAACTCAAGTTTCTGCTTTCTGGACCACTTCCCTGTGAACCATTCTCAGGGTGAGGAGTGGGGTATGAGTGGAGTGGGCTGCATTTCTAGTGTTCTGTGAGAGAGCTGGGGTCAAGGGTTTCTATAGTGAGTTCAGGGGTTAGAGTACCTCTGAATGTGCCTAAATCAACACCAACGACGTAAGTGCTAGACCATGTTTTTATGTTCAACATAAAGAAAAGGAAACATGTCTTTAATGCAACACACTTATTGTACATATTATAAGAATAGAGTTATGGTAGCCACTTCTCGCATGTAGATTCGTGTCGGTTTCATTTCAGTTTCGAGTTCTGACTGCTCGTCAGAAATGGGGCTCATTTGACTAACTAGCTGAATGGTATTGAGCCATATAATCAAGAAAGAAGTGGTCAAAGGCATCTTGTTTAAAAACCCTGCCCCAATTTGACATCTCAGAAGGCAAAGCTGACTTTTAATATTTCCTCTGCATTATTTCTCTGCAAGATAAAATTTTGGCTTTTCCCAATCATCTCTTTTAGGCAGCAGCATCTCTAAAACAGGATAAATAAATCAGGAGAACAAAGAATCAGAGAATCCCCCAAAGAAGCAGAGTTAACAAAGATAGCAGGAGGCCAGTTAGTGTCATGACCTTGTCAAAAAAGATCTCCTCACCACCAGCATTGAAGTCATCCTGGTCTGTGACAGTCACATTCTCCTCACTTAAAATAATAATGGATTATTCTAGGAGGGGTGACATATTAAGTGATTTCAGTCAGCATTATTTTGAATTAGTGAATCTGATCGGCCTTTTCTCTGTGTTAGCAAGGGGAGGCCATATTTTTTGAAGAGGTCAGAGTAGGGTGAAGATGGACAGTAAGGAGACAGATTTGAAGTACTCTCTGAATGGGCAAGACTGGGGCTTATGAAGCAGAAGATGGTAGCTGCAATCCAGATCTTGCTCTGTTGACCTGGGATGGGAAAATGTGTTGTAACAAGGAGAAATGAGTGCAGATTTTTTTGTTCTGCTTTGCTTTGCTTTGTTTTTGTCAAGGACCAATTCTTTCATCAAGATTCATTTGCTAAAGACAAAAGTAAGGATTAAGGTTTTCAACTGACAGATTTAAAAAATAACAGAAGGATAAATTGGAAATCTCAGTGAAGAATTTTTGATAAGCAAATCTATGTGACAATATAAATTGGGAGATTCATTTAGCTCTGTGGCTTTGTAAACCTCTTGAGCAAAATATAGGGGCTAAAAGATAAAGATTTAAATTGTTTAACTCTGAATTTCTCTAATATGGTCTTTACTAATTTAGTGTCTACTGTTATTTAAACTAGTAAATGGATGACATTTTTTTTTTACTGTTCTTTCATTACTTAAAATCAATAATTTCCTCTCCATATTCTTCCAATAAGTCCAAAAACATTTTAAATTGACTAAAAAGCAGTTTGCCCTTCATTTTTTTCTTAAAATGCCATTGAAAGATATATATATATATATATATATATATATATATATATATATATATATATATAGAATAATTAGAGAAAGTAGAATTTCTCTCTTCAGTATGTTCACATTTGGAAGAGATTTAGGATTATCACGTAGGCTTGATTGTCTGATGCAGTTCTCGGAAAAGCAACAGCAATATGGGGAGGGTATGGAGTGGAGTCAGAGACCTGGAATTCTATCATTTTGGTCACAAACTAGCTGTGTGACCTTATGCAAGAACAGCTATTCCTAATTTTAACAATTTAACTATCACCACAATTTTTGCTATATCTGTATACCACTTGAGTCATTGCTTAGTTTAACTTTCTTTTTCTTTTTTTTCTTTTTTTTTTTTTTTTTGTGGTACGTTGCGGAGCACAGGCTCCGGACGCGCAGGCTCAGTGACCATGGCTCACAGGCCCAGCCGCTCCGTGGCATGTGGGATCTTCCTGGACCGGGGCACGAACCCGTGTCCCCTGCATCGGCAGGCGGACTCTCAACCACTGTGCCACCAGGGAAGCCCAACTTTCTTTTTCTTGATTTATTTTTTATACATTGATAATTTTATCTTAAAAGAACATATACATAGAAACCTACTTTTCATAAATATCACTTAGTAATAAAAATAAATACAATGAAAAACGATACTAGATTCTAGGGGGATGCTTGTAGTCAACATTACTACTCTCTGGGTGTATTGAAAAGCACATGTTCCGGTTAGGGAGGTCTATGTGACTAGTTCTGTCTAAAAGACTGTAAGGGGAAGTGACACGTAGCACTCTTGGGCCAAATAATTTAATTGACACTACACAGTTCTCTTCATTCCCTTCCTCTGATGTGACAAGGAAGAAAGCTGCAAGTCCCAGATTATGCAGCTATAAGATGGTAGCCTCAGCCCTGTCCTCTGAGTGGTGACGGCACAGACTTGCTTCCACCCTGAACACTAACCCATTGAGATATGAATGGTGAATAAGAAATATACTTTTGTTCAGTTCAGGCACTGAGACTTTGAGTGTGTTTTCACCCACAGCAAAACCTGACCTGTACTGATCAGTACAACACTCTTGCCCACTTAAGACTGTGGTCTCTTTGTCTACTTGTGCTTTATTGGAAAAGGGGGATATTAGGAAGTGTTAGAATGATGTTAGAGAAATCTTAGCTCTAATTTGAGACTTTCTTCTTGATTATGATGAAAAAGTTAAGAATCATTAAAAGAGAACAATTTCTTAAAATATACTGGAAAAATATGAAAATTCTTTGATCCGTTTTTCCTTTCTCAAAAATAAATGATAGAAAATACTTGGCTCTATGATGATGAGACAAAAACATGTGAAGATGGCAATTGCTCAGCATACAATCAAAACATTTTAGTGGGTCTTATTTTAAAGCTGTATGATATTATGCAGTGTAGCACAAGGGTATTTTGAAGGGCAAATATTCCTTTAACAATATACAAAACAAAGTGGTACTTGGTTGAGGCAAGCCTATCTTGGTAGGGTAAAATCCCCATAGAGACCTCGTGTTGGAAAGAGGTCCTCCATGAATAGTCTGGGTGAACTGTGTAGAAGGGAGAGGGAGAAGTGTGTTAATGTCCTCAGATACCCTGAGATATGTGGTGAAAGAATGGAATAGGGGAGATCAGATAACCCAGGAACCAGTGGCAGAGGAGGTGAAAAAGCGTCTCATTTGGGTCAGGTTGTAGAGGGAGAGCCAATAAGGACTTACTGATGGTTTGGCTTGTAGGATATTCAAATAGTACCTAAACAATAATTATTATTTATTGAATCCTTAGTATGTATCTAGCACTGAAGATAATGCTTTTATTTCTTTTGTTACAACGATCCTACCAATGAGTTAATATTATTATTCCCATTTTATCATCTGGAAAACTGAAGCTAAAGCAGTTAAGACGCTTACCCAAGATTGCACACCAGGTTTGTAAAAGAGCTGTGAATGCACCCAGCTGTATCTGTCTCCAAAGGCTATGAACTCAATCACTCTTTTATCCTGGTGACAAGGGATGCTATTTTACCTTCCCATTGATTAGCCAGCAATTACATTTTTTTACAAGCACTTTATCCTTCTCCTTTTCTTTTGAATATTTGGAATCTGATCATGAAGACAACCTAAGATATATCCATGTGCTTAGAATTTTGCCTGTGTAAACAGAACAGTTTGCAGAGGAATGCAAGGGTTGAGGGTTGCATGAACAGTCCAGCTATGCAGAGTAGGATGGATGCCACTTAGCTTTGAGCAATTATTCACATACGTCTTGAGCATGAAAACTATTTATTGGTTTCCTACAATTATCCGTGGAACAGTGTAAGGTTCTGGGTCACTTCACAGTAGGTGGTTGCTTTCCAAATAAAGTCATTTCTGTATGTACATGAGTTGAGTTTGTGTGAACATGAGGGGGCAGAGAGGGAATTCAGAGGGGCAAGTGAAAAGATGGATGGATTAGAAGTTGACTAGTGGGATATGGCACCATCAAGTTGGCTTTAAAAAGAATCCCAGTAAAATATGTCATAGCAAGAGAAAGCACAGTGGAAAACGTTCATGGTTGGAACCAGACACACTGGGATAAGGATTACAGCTTTGTTATTAATGCAGGACCATGGGGGAATAGTAATAACTAACACATAGGGGGGAAGAAGGTTGCAAATATTGTTACACATGAAGCTTTTGGTGCATAATTCGTGTGCTATTATAATCCTTTCTGGTTTTTTCTTTTTAATTTTTATTGTTATTTTATTCATCTTTTTGCATAGGCAATATCTGCTCTTGGTAAAAATTTTAAAATTATAAAAAGGGAGCAAAGTAAAAAATAAATTTTCTTTCTTCCCTTATACCCCAGCAATCTGGTTCCACTTCACAAATGCAAATCCTGTTGTACAATTCTTGTATATCTTTCCAGAAGACACACTTATTAGTCCTTTTATTTCATAGATGGTAGAACACTATATGGATTTTTTAACTTAATTTTTCTTAAAAATCATTGCATCTAAATTCAAATAAAGTTATCTTCTTCTTTTTCTCATTCTCCCCTCCTGCCTTCTCTTCTCCTTTTTCAAGTACATAATATTCCACTGTACCATAATTTGACTACCTAATCACCTACCAATGACCATTTAGCGGTGTTTCCAATATTTTACTACTGGAAACAACACTTTAATGAATATCCTGGTAAGGAGTCATAGAAATGCAAGGTCAAAAAGTGTGGGCATTAAATTAATCTCTAAAGAGTTGTCATCATCATTGTGTGAGAGTGTTTCTGTATATCAAAGTAACAAATAATCTGATAGCTTTGTCAATCTAAAGTGATAAAACATAGTGTATTTCCTTACTGTGAGTGAGGTTGTGTGAATCTTTCCATATGTTTAAAGACCATTACTTTTTTTATATTTTATGTAAGTTATCTGTTTAGTTATCTGTTCCTATCCTTTGCCTGTATTTCTCTAAATTTATTGGTTTTGTATTCCAAGGAGCTCTTTATTTAAGTAAACAGCCTTTCATTTGTGATATTAATTATAATTTTTAACTTATCTTCTGCAAAGATTATTTTTGCAGTGGAATTCATCAACCTTTTCTTTCTTTTATGGTTTGCTTTTATGTAGAGAGAAGTTTCCCACTCTGATTATTTTTAAATTATATTTTGTTTCGCCTCAAGTTTGTTTTGTTGTATGATGTAAGGTAGAGATTATATTTAGTTTCCTAAACATCATTTAATAATAATTGATCTTTTTACAGCTGATTTGAAATGTCACCTTTTCGTATACTAGATTTCTATATGAATTTTGCTTTATTTTGGGAGATCAGTCTACCTATTGAGTGGCCAACAACACTGTTTTAATCAATATAGCTTTTTAGAAGGTTTTATGGTAGGGTCAAGGCTGTTCTGTACAACCATGTAGGCTGCACATAACTCCTTTTCAGGACCATTTTTTACATAAATTATAGGGTTAATGATGCCCACCACCCTACCCCATGCCAGAATTGTTCAGTGCACAGCCTACACAGCTAATGGGTCAATCCCATGCAATCGTTTAACTTTTTCAGAATTTGCTAACCATTACTGGTTGTTTTTTTGTTTAAAGGAGTTTTAGAATTAACTTATTAGTTTTAAAAAGTCCTATTGACTTGTTGTTTTGCAACTGGGACTCACTCAGTTCACAAATTGATTCAGGGAGAATTGACACTTACCTCACACCATACCAAAAAATAAAATTATTTCCAGCAGAATTGTATGTCTAAAAGTAAAAGTTAAACAACAAAAATTAGACATGACATACAGTAAGGCTATCTTCATGAATTTAATGTAAAACATCTTTCTTAAACGGGATGCAAAAATTCTAAACAAAAGTATAATTGGTTAGAACATTTTGTCTTCCAAATATATGATGAATTCATACTAATCAATACACAATGAACTCCTCCTAATCAATGAGAAAAAGATAGATAATCTCAATAGAAAAATAGGGAAGAGACTTAGATACTTCACAAAAGATGGTATCTAAATATTCAACTTCATCAATAAGCAAGGAGTACCAATTAAAGGAAGCCTTAATGAGATACCCTTTCCCACACTTTAGACTTACTAAACTTAAAAAGACTGACAATACCAACTGTTGGTAAGACATAGAGCAATGGTAACTTTCACACATTGCTAGTTGGAGCATAAATTGGTACTACTTTGGAAAATTATTTAAACGTCACCTATGAAAAGTGAATGTATGCTACGCCATAAGATCCAGCTACTCAACAGAAATATGTACACATCTGCACCATAATTCATGTACCAATGTGTTCACAGAAGCATCATTCGTAGTAACCCCAAACTGTAAATTATTCAAGTATCAATCAGAAGTAGAATAGATAAATATACAAATGACTCTGTTATTTGTACACAGGAAAATACTACATAGCATTAAAAATGAAAGAGTTCAGCTACATGAAACAACATGGATGAATTTCACTAAACATAATTTTAAGCAAAAGAAGCTTCTTTTACTTCAAGAGGCAAAAGAATACACACTGTGTTATTTAATTTATATAAAGTTAAAAAAAACTAGGTAGTACTATTCTATGAATTAAGTAGTCAGGATAGTGAATCACTATAGGAGGAAAGGGTGAATGATGTGGTGAGCGTAAAAAGGAACTTTGGGGTATTAATATGTTCTGTTTCTTAACCTGTGTGATGGTTACATGGAAGTGTTCACTTTATGATAATTCATTGAGGTAGGACTTATGATTTGTCCCCTTTTATAATTGTGCATTAAAATATATATGTATACCTATGTATACATATAGATATAGGCTTTACCTTAATCAGCTTATTATTTACTTATTATCAAGTTGAAAAATCAAATTGTTACATACCTTATAATGAATATTTTTAAAAATCCTTTGGCCTCCTGTCTGATTCCCTTTCCTGCTTTCATATGCACATAATTTCAAGCCTTTTAGGTATTTAAATACTCATCTATAAATAACATTCTTATATTGCAATAAGAATTTATTATATTCTATGCTAATATATAATGTGCTTATATTTATATATTTATTATATTTATATGTGATAAATTATAGTTATCCATTGGTTTCAGTTTTAGATACTATCCTCAGATTCCTGCTATAGAAAATAAGAATTTAGCTGTCTCACATAACTCCTCCATACTCCTTCCTCCCATCTCCCCACCATGGTTATATAACAATTACTAAATAGCTAAAAAAAATTGTGTTTAAAAATTATGATAATGAATATATTTTATATTGATTATATAAATATTACTCATAGCTGACCCATGCATGACATTTTATTTTGTATTAACTCATTTTCCTGGAAGTAAGACTTGCCCTAAAATCTCTAAATTATATCTAAACTTTTGAAATCTGAGAGTTCTTGCCATTGAAACTTCTAATTTAATATATTCACTCTATACATTTCCTCTAATTTATTTTCCATAATTTATTAAACTCTGAATGCTTCAACTATTGTCTGTATGTTGAAGACTCATCAAATGATTCTATTTGTGCCAACTCATCACTGTCCTCTGCAAAACTTCCCTCCAGGATGTTTCCTCTGTGTTCTGGATCAGAGCATCACCTAATAGAAACACCTGCCTCCACCTGATCTGCCACATGGGATCTTTCACCAAAGCCCATCAGTTCCTCTTCACTAAGTTCTCTTGTATTTGTTCCATGCCTTCTTTCTCCTTTTTTTTCTCATTGGCTCTGCATTATTTTAGCCCTCTTCATCTCTTGTCTCTTGCCTGGCTGATCAAGTAGGCTTCTGACTCATTTCCCTGGTTCTAGTCTGTTCATACACCCATCAGCCCTTCATACCGTCAGCAACTTTATTTTTCAAATCACTAGCCTGATAATATATTTTAAAGATATTTACAATGCTGTGCTAAAAAAAAAAAACAGATAACACGGAAAAATTCTTATGATACCATGAAAAAGTAAAATGACAAAAACAGAACTGTGTATGATGTAATTAAAATTTTGTAAAAGTTAGCATATACATTGGAAGAAAATACATCATAATGTTAATTTGTATGTGGAGCATGGAAGGATCCTTGAGTCTCCCTGCCCTGCACTGAGGAAAAAATTTGGAAATTTTGCTGACTATCATGAAACCATCTGTGGGTATACATGCAGAATTCTTCCCAAGGAAGTCTCGGGATGCTTCACGGATACCAGTAGCATGAAGCATACATGGTAAGTATTGTAGTTTAGTGAGGCAGACAATGGAGGGAACCACATTCTGGATAAAAGAAGCAGCAGTATAAGAGCCCAGAGCCACAAGAAAGAATGCTGGGTTCAAGGAATTGCAGAGGACTGTTTGGATAGGGATGCATATGGGGAGGGAGTAGCAGATGAAGCTGGAGAATCCAGATGACTAAACATCCCTAAAGCTACATGATAACTTTGGATTTACACTACAGGTGACCATGAGCAGCCACTGAGAAGTTTAGCCAGAATGTGATCAAATTTAGAACATAGAAAGCTCACCTTAGGAGAAAAGACTGCCATGGGCAAGACTGGAAACTGAGACAATAATTGGTTCAATTGTTCTCAAATTTTTGCAACTGTTATCCATAGTAAAATCATAATTTTTAATTTGCAATCTAAGTGTAGTATTGCAATTTATAATAAGAAATATATATTTGGTCTTCTTCTCTAATTCTGGCACAGAGCTTTAAAAACTCTTGGAATTTCCTAAGTGATGAAAGCCAGTAAATGTATGTTGTTATGTTCATGAGGTGACTACATTTGGACCGCACCTGAGGATGGAGGCTGGTTGCTAGTGGAGCCAGCCATGTGATTAAAGGGTTGGAAATTTTAGTCCCACCCATCTCCTTTTTTTTTTTTTTTTTGTGGTACGTGGGCCTCTCACTGTTGTGGCCTCTCCTGTTGTGGAGCACAGGCTCTGGACGCGCAGGCTCAGCGGCCATGGCTCATGGGCCCAGCCGCTCCGTGGCATGTGGAATCTTCCTGGACCGGGGCACGAACCCATGTCCCCTGCATCGGCAGACGGACTCTCAACTACTGCGCCACCAGGGAAGCCCCCCACCCGGGAAGCCCCCCACCCCTGTCTTCTGAGGATGGGAGAAGGGCTGGAGTTTGAAGCAATCAGCAGTGGCCAATTATTTAATCAATCATGCCTAAGGAAAGAAGCCTCCCTTAAAACCCCCAAAGGACAGCGTTTGGAAAGCTTCCGAGCTGGTGAACACAGCACGTGGGGATTTGAGAATAGTGGCTAGCTCGAAGAGGACATGGGAGCTCTGTGCCCTTTCATCATCCTTTACCTTATGCATCTCTTCCATCTGGCTGTTCCTGAGTTCTATCCTTTTGTAATAAAACAGTGATCTAGTAAATAAAATGTTCCTCTGAGTTCTGTGAGAAGCTCTAGCAAATTAATGGAACTTGAGGAGGGGTGGTTAGAATCTCTGATGTGTAGTCAGTTGGTCAGAAGCACAGGAAACAACCTGAAGTGGGGGTAGGAGCACTCCTTTTGGACTGAACTTTTAACCTGTGGAACCTGATGCTAACTCTGGGTCAGAATTAGGTTGAACTTTAGGACACCCAGCTGGTGTTGGATTGGTATTGGTTGCTTGGATGTGTAGGAAAACCTCCCCCCACCCCCAAACACACACCCTGGAATTGCTGTCAGAATCCATACTAGGTAATACATACGATACATATATCTATACTTATGAATGTGTATATGCATAAATATAAATGAATCAAAAGTTTCAATAAACAGCCCTTGCCTTTAACTCATACACTTCACTCTGATATTTTTTTCTTCTCTTCTCTTCTATTTATTCCATTTTTTAAAAAGTGCTGGTCATGATCCATTGCAAAGATTTCATAACCATTAATGGATCTCATCCTATAACATGATGAAGACTGAATTTGGGGGAAGTTATAATAATCTATGGGAGAAATTGTGGATGTGTATTAAAAACTAAGCATGTCTTAAGAACTGTCTGGAAGAATGAAGGGGAGGGACTGGAAGTCAGTTGGGATTTAAGAAGTAGTGTCAATAGCAGCTGGTGAAGGACTAGATATGAGATAGAAGGAAAATCATACTCAAGAGGAAGTTCCAGATTTTTGTTTGGGGAACTAGGGAGAAGGTAGGGCCATTTGTAGAAGTGAAGAATGTAAGAGGAGGAACGTGTGTGAAGGGGGTGGTGGTGCAGAGTGAATAACTAGTTTAATTTTGGCCATTTTGAGCCTGCAGTGCATGTGGACAGTAAGATGGTATCGCCCAATGAAAAGAATTGTCTGGATATAGGAAAATGGGTCTTGGCTGAGATCAGTTGAGGTAAATTATAGATTTGGTAGTAAAAATCTATAAACGATAGGAGAGAATGTAGAATGAGAAGGAAATAAGGACAGAATTCTGGGAAATATTACTCTTTAGACGATTGATGATGGACTAAGCACCCATGAAAGACCAATAAGAAAGGGCAGAGAGGAAGGAGGAGAACTGGGATACAACTGTGGTATTTTAAGGGAGGACAGTCTGGAGGAACGATTGGCCAATAGTGTCAAATGGAAAGAACCGGAAAAGGATCATTGATGACTTTAACAATAAGTGTTTCTAGAGAATGGTAAATACCGGAAGCCAGCTTACAGTAGCTTGAGGCAGGACACCCTTTATATTAACAGGGTCCAGGCAAGAGTATCAATGGAGGCAAACATACTGTATGTCTAATATCTATCTGTGAACCAATAGAACAAAACTGTTAAAGATGTTCTACTGTTCTAACTTGACAAATATACCTGTATAGCCATCTGGAAGACCAGGCTTGACTTTTTTTTTTTTTTTTTTGCGGTATGCAGGCCTCTCACTGCCGTGGCCTCTCCCGTTGCGGAGCACAGGCTCCGGACGCGCAGGCTCAGCGGCCATGGCTCACGGGCCCAGCCGCTCCGCGGCATGTGGGATCTTCCCGGACTGGGACACGAGCCCGCGTCCTCTGCAACGGCAGGCGGACTCTCAAACACTGCGCCACCAGGGTAGCCCCAGGCTTGACTTTTGAGCTCTTTGATTCCTCAGAGTTCTGCTCTGGATTGTGGTAACTTGGAGAGGTCAGCCTCAGCCTGCAAGAGCCCCAGCCTGTAAGTCCAAATTCCATCCATACCTCTTTCCCTGCCACCATCCCCCTTATGGCTACCCATTGGTCCTTGGGGTGTGCCCAGCAACAGGGACGGTCTGCCTTCTAGAGAGCTGACTGGAGAAGCACTCACCAAAATAATGGGTGAGCAAAAACATATTTACATGCTTGGGGGGAAGAAACTAACCTTGGGGGAATGGTTGAGAGCTTGAAGAGACTGAGTGACTGACAGAGCAAGTTCCTGTAGGAGATAATAGGGGTCAGGATGTAGTACAGAGCAGGGACCAAAGGAGGGCCTTGGCCTCCACAGGAAGAGAGAGAAATTATGGATCCAGGGTAATTTGTAGGTGGAGGGGGAGTTTGAGAGTGCTCATGCTTTATGCTTTCATTTTCTCTGCGAACTGGGAACCCGTCTCTGTGGAGAAAAGGTAGTTGAGGTTGAGAGGGCGCTGAAGAGAGAAACCCTGATGAATACGGTTGTTTTTCTTAGAAAAATCTCCATTGCAGTAGCAGGGAAAGGTGCTCAGAGAGGAGTGAAAGACCACCAAGTGGCCATCAAGACCAAGCTAAGTTTGGAAAAAAAAAAAAATTCCAGGTTGCTACAAACTGCATGACTATAGGATTCGGATTTTTCTTGGCTCTAAAGGAACAGGAGACATAATGTTCACTACAAGGTAAATGCAGGACCTTGCTCAGAGGTGGTTTGGTGAACATTTAATGGGTTATTACATGATTATTTCTGAGATTTTTCCTTAATATCAGGTCACAGAAAATGGAAACGGAAAGGATCTCCTTCCTCTCCCCAAAGCAAAATGGCTTACTATAAGGGACTCATTTCCAAAGTCCAGCATAAGGAAGAGGTCTCCACTTCCCTTAGGAATTGTTTCATAGCCTAACAGTTATTGTAGCCAGGAAGCTGATTTTTTTTCTCCTCTTGATATTTAGTCCAAATTATATTCTTCTTGATTTCAACCGATTATTGTTAGTCATTTCCTCATGGTTAACTTAGGAATCTCTATCCCTTCCTGGTATTTGCACCTTCCAAATATTATGTCAACTTATCACCTGACCTGGCGATAACTGTTTAAAAATATACATTTTTGGTTTATATATATAGGATGATGGTTTTCCATCCTATAAACACACTATACATGGATGTCTAGGGACTCGAGAAAATACACTTTTGTGTGAGTGAAAATATGTAGGCCATATATACCTGATACATGTAATTACAATCTTCATAATCATTCATTTTAGATTTTCCAACTTGCACATGTGGAAATGTTCAATTTGTAATGTGATTATAACACAAAAACAAAGCATGTTTGATACCTGTGGCTTGGTCGTTTCATGGTAAGTGCAGAAAATTCAAAAAACCGTGTTACATTTCATACTCCTGGCCAAGTTAAACTCTGAAAGTAGCTCTATAATTCTTGGGGAATCTCTTTAAGCAGACTTGTGTCAAGGTCAATTAGAATCCAAACAGCCTTTTTCTAATTGGGGTGAGGTATGCAGCTGAACAATTCTGTCATTAAGCAAACCCCTTATAAAGGTTACAACTCCAAGGCAAACCTCAGCCCCAGGGCTGAATAAACACAGGAGGGTGGGAGTGCAGCATTCCACGACTGGCACTTTCGCCCCAGAAGCCCTGGAGAGGGGCGTCTGGGATTTCTTTTTATGCTGTTGCCATCCACTTCTCCCTCCACCCCTGTCTTTTCTCATACTGGGCAAAGATATAACAGAATTAAGGGGGCAAACATAAATTTTCCATTAGCTTTCGCCTTTTCAAGAAGCCATATTGCTTTTTGTTTGGGGAGATGAGAGTATCATTTGAGAATTTTACAGAATTGTTTCAATTTTTGGGTAAGCCCATGTCTGCTGTGGAATTCTTGGCTTATCCCAACTTGAACTCTTCTTTTTTGGATTTATTTCCTCATATCTCTCCTCATGTCCCCAACCACCAGCCACCATTCACTACTACCTTTAATGAAATACTCTGTACAGTTCATCTATATCTATCTGCCTATCTATCTATCTATCTATCTATCTATCTATCTAATTCATCATCTACCTATCTATATCTTTGTTCATGCAATTGTCTCTGACAACAATAATCAGCCATTCATAGTACTTTGCACAGGCTTGAGAAGTTTGCTGACCTGGTTCAGACTCTGACTCCACCAGTTATAGGTGGTGTGATATTGGCTGAGGTATTTAACTTCTCTAAATCTACTGTGCTACTTCACTCCTCCATTTACCATCAAAATTGGTGAAGAAGTATCAAGAGACACTCAGGTAGATCACATGAGTACCAAACATATTCTTCCCTGCCTCCTTTGTGTGATGGCAACTCTCCCTCCCCTGCTGATCAGGATTAATTATCCCTTCTAGCATAGTCATCTCTTTCCTTGCTGCTGGTCTCTTGACATGATAAGCCCAAAGTGAGCGGCAGATGAAGCTTTGCTCACTCACCCACCACTCACCTCCTGCTGTGCGGCCTGGTTCCTAACAGGCCGTGGACCAGTAAGTGTCCGTGGCCTGGGGATTGGGGACCCCTGATATAGAGGACTCAATATTATTCTCCAGTGATGACTGTTTGGACATTTGGCAGCAGGTGTAGCTAGATCAACTTCAGTGAGGGAGAGCTTGTGCTTCTGGTCCTGTGCAGAATCTCCATTCCTCCCATTCTTGCATGTACTGTGCAAGAATGGAGGCTGCCAGTGACAGGAAGGGTGATGTCAAATAACTGAGTCATTTTTTCTATTTTGTTGTTTAAGGCCTCTTCTCCGGCAGCTGCTGTCTTGTGAGAGACATTATGTGATACAAAGATCTTCATACTTCATGATCACTCACATTAATCTATCCATATTCCTTTTCCTAAACTTCCCTGTCCCTCACCTGCCAATCTTTCTCCATCAGGGTCCAGAATAACCAGTCAAATTAGTTACAAGGCTGTATACATTCTAACCTGAACTACTTATTTTTTTATACAAAGTGGGTGACCTGGTGAACAGGATAACTGAGTTTACGCCCAGTTCTCATTAAGAGAATTTCCTGTCACCACTCCTTTTCAGTACTACCTATTAGTGAGGCAGTAGAACAGTTGTCATTTATTTTTGGCTTGCATAAACAGTCTGAGGTAACACATCCATGAATCCACCTGATGGGAAGTTCTGATGTGTCCCAGATCACTGCATCTCAAAGATCTTCACTGACTGGCCAATCTCCTAATTTTTGTTGGGTTAATTTCTAACCTGGAATGTGTGTTTCTTATCAAGATCTCCAATACACTTGCCACTTCTTGATCATTCTGTCTAATTAACATGACATCATCAATATGCTGTACCAATGTGATTTTCTGCAGAATATCTATATGGTGAAGGCTTTTGGATGATCCTCTGACGGGGGGTAAGGGTTAACCCCGAGGACAAAATAACACATATACACTGTTACCTGTCTCAAGTGAATATGAACTGTTCCTGATCTTCCATTCTGATACAATTAGAAAAGAATGCACTTCATCAGATCAGTGGCCATATTCAATGTACCTGAGGCCTTATTAATCTGCTCTAGCAAGGATACCATATCAGGCATAGCAGCTACAAGTAAGGCTACTACTTGGTTGATTTTTTTTTTTTTTCGGTATGCGGGCCTCTCACTGTTGTGGCCTCTCCTGTTGCGGAGCACAGGCTCCGGACGTGCAGGCCCAGTGGCCAATGGCTCACAGGCCCAGCCGCTCCGCGGCATGTGGGATCTTCCTGGACCAGGGCACAAACCCGTGTCCCCTGCATCGGCAGGCGGACTCTCAACCACTGCGCCACCAGAGAAGCCCTTGGTTGAGTTTTTAATTGTCCATCATCATCCTCCAGGATCCATGCTTTGCCCAGTTTCTAGACCTGAGCTTCCAGCATTCACTTGCAAAAGGTCAAAAGAAAGCATTTCGATAACCATTAGATGCCCTCTCACCTGTCTCACCAACCTTGGTGCTCATTATAATAATTGTTCCCAACTTGCTTCTGTTATTATTTTGGTTTCTATCACTGACACTGTTATCAGGAAGCACAGTTCCAAGGTCACTACCAGTGAACATTTTAACAATTGCACGAGGACTATAAGTCAAGTATCACTGGTGCTCTCTTTATCATCCTTGATGGGGTTTTCAATGATGACTGGTGATCTAGCACCAAGATTCTATTTGTGAGCCTGAGTAGATGATAGATAGACAGATAGATGATATAGATAGATAGATAGATAGATAGATGATGGATAGTGTCACCTCTCCCTCTCCCTCTCTCTCTTTCTCCAGAATTTGACTACTTTCACCACCTCCTATTACTCTTCTCCAAGCCACCACTATATCCTGTCATGGTCCATAGTGCCCTCATTATCTGGACCCCAGCTCCCTCTCCACACTCCCCTCTGACCAGGCTTCTCCTGGCTCACTCCTCTCTAGCATAAATGTCACCTTAACAGACAAGTCATATCTGCCCATCTTATCCTAAAGACCACTTCCCAGTATTCTCTATCTCCTTACATTGTTACATTTTCTTTCATAGCACTGTCACTATACTAGACATGTATTTATTTGCTCTATCTTTATCTTCCACACTAGATTGTACTCTGTGTAAGGGCAGAATTTGTTTTATTCCATTCTTTATCCTTAGTGTCTAAAACTGTACCTGATATACAGTAGGCATCAATACATATTTGTCAGACTTCCCTGGTGGTGCAGTGGTTAAGAATCTGCCTGCCAATGCAGGGGACACGGGTTTGAGCCCCGGTCTGGGAAGATCCCACATGTCGCAGAGCAACTAAGCCTGTGCGCCAAAACTACTGACCCTGTGCTCTGGAGCCCGCGAGCCACAACTACTGAGTCCACGTACCACAGCTACCGAAGCCCACATGCCTAAAGCCCATGCTTTGCAACAAGAGAAACCACTGCAATGAGAAGCCCACGCACCTCAACAAAGAGTAGTCCCTGCTTACCACAACTAGAGAAAACCCTCGCACAGCAACAAAGACCCAATGCAGCTAAAAATAAATAAATAAATAAATAAATAAATAAATAAATTTATTTATTTTAAAAATACATATTTGTCAAATGAATGAATGAATGAATTATTGACTTCTTAGTGTTATCAGATATTGCACTGATGATCTCTGTTGGACATATTTGTGGGTTCTGAGTAAACCAATGACAGAAGCCACAGACCTTTATTAAATTCAGAATTGTCTTCTCTGCGTTAAATTTGGCTTGGATTTTAAGACGAAAGGCAACATTCTGTTTTCTAAGTGCCCCAATTTCCTTTTGCATTGACATCCATTTTGGAGCACCTATTGTACTGTGAACTCTGCTCTTACAGAGTCTATTGTTTGCCTTACAACCAACATAGAATCCCTTGGAATTAAAACAAAAAGGATTAAAAGACATATCGTATCAACTCTTTTTCCAAGGTTTCTTTTCAACTCTTGGCATCTAGATTCTCACGTATCCCCATGACCAATCTGATCTGGAGACTGTTAGGCAATCTTGTTCTCTCCGTAATCTCTCTGCTACCCAGCTGGGTGTTAGAGGAAATGAAGAGGGGCAGAGTCACTAAAATTAACTTATTCTTTGTAAACATTTTGGATAGAATTACTTAGTGTGTGATGCATGAGGATCTTAGCATTTTTGTTGCTTTGAGATGTTTGTTATCCATATTCAAATAATATTTACATAATTTATTTAGACATAAATCTCTGAATTGGCAAATCTACAAAGAAGTTACATCCACCTGTGCTTCAACATTTATTTAAAGTCTTTTCCTTGTGTCTCTATGCAATATCTAGAAGATTCCCTAGGAGATTAATGGATAGGAGAGAAAACATTAATGTTTCATAGGTCAACTTTAGAAATATTTAAGTTTTAAAATTTTGATCAAGTCTGGGTGAACACCTCATTGTTTTCCTTTTTTTTTTTTTTTTTTTGTGGTATGCGGGCCTCTCACTGTTGTGGCCTCTCCCGTTGCAGAACACAGGCTCCGGATGCTCAGGCTCAGCAGCCATGGCTCACGGGCCCAGCCGCTCCGCAGCATGTGGGATCCTCCTGGCCCGGGGCACGAACCCATGTCCCCTGCATCGGCAGGCAGACTCTCAACCACTGCGTCACCAGGGAAGCCCCATTTTTTCCCTATTTTTGTATATCTGATTAACAATGCTATTCTACCAGAATATAAACTCCCTGAGGGCAAGAATTATTTTCTATTTTTTTCACCCTGCATCTAAAATATCTAGAATAGTTCCTGGCATATATTAGGTACTTGATATGCAAATTTCCTGAAAGAATTAAGGTCTGTTATTTTTCCTGCTTGTCTGACATGTCTTTATACCAATGTTTAGTTATCCCGAACATAACCTACATAAAATTTTTATTGCTTTTCATCCTTGGAGAAATAACCTAACACTTTTTAAAGTATACTTTTGATTTTAGAAGTTTTCATAAAGGGTCTTCCTTTCTCTAATTATGTTTTGGGTTTTTAAGACATGTAAAGTTTTCATCATCTCTGAAAATGTAAGGAAATTAGAATTTCACATCTTCAGAATGCCTGATATTAGATCTAAATCTTTCCAATAATTCATTTTCTCCACAATATATATTGAGTTATATTTTATGTCAAGCACTGTCCTCATTTGACATTAGCAGGTGTCCTCATTGATTTTATACTCTGGTGGGAAAGACAGACATTGAACTAATGAATTCAACTGAGTTGAAAGTTGCACGAGTGATAACTGTGTGCCATGGGAGCACACATTCATGGGGGTGACCTCCCTGAAAACTTAATACTTAATTTGAAATGTAAAGGCTAAGTTGAAGTTATCTAGCCTAAGGGTGGTAAAACAAAAGTGTTCCTGGTACAGGAAGTAGCAAGAAATAAGTCCTGAGGGGATAGAAAACTTGGTAAATTTCCATTTTTGAAGGTAAACTCTATGGGTGGAGCACTGAGAGCAAGGAGCAAAGTGGTATATGATGAGGCCGGAGAGGTTGCCAAGGCCCAGACTGTGTGGATTCTTGAAGGAGATTTGAATTTGAACTTAGAGCCTGATAAGTCTTGTTTTAAACATGGTGACATGATCAGAAGTGGTTGGAAAAATTGCTCTAGCTGCAATGTGGGAAATGGGGTTAGAATTACCTTGGAATGAAACTTAGGAGACATTTGAAATATTTCAGTGAGAGACAATGGTGACTTGGACTAAGGTGACATTAATAGTGGACATAATAGTGGACTAGGTGACATTAATGCCAAGGGATGATTTGTCAGTCTCTGCTTTACTTCCAGCAGGAGGGCACTCACTCTCATGTTCTAGAGATGCTAGTGACTGTCTGTCTTATACTCTCTTCTAAAAGAATCTGCCCATTGTCCCAGTACTTGGCCAAAGGTCTTGGTAACTGGAACAAACCCACTTAGCACAAAAAATTGAATCAGGTGTGGGAAACTGGACTCAAGAGGAACCAACAAAATCCTGTTGGAAAAATTTGAATCATAAAACCCAGAAATGGCAGAGAGATGCTCTTGGGTCCTAGAATGCTGTTGGGTAACAGAGTTGTTGCTATGGCCAATCAGAACCACATGCCTGTTGAAATTATGGAGGCACAGAAACCAGAAATTTCTGAAGATCAATTCATCCTGCAGAGAGAAGAATGTAGTAGATTTAAAGAGAGAAAGAGAAAGATGAGTCTGTGTGGTTCCCAAGAGGAAGAAATGGGGAGAGGAGACCTGATGCTCTTGGTTTTTAGGAAGCCTGCCTATATTGTCTGCAGTTGAGTCCTATAAGTGTCTCCTTACTCTTTTTTTCTCTCAATAATCTACTTAAAAAATTATTCTACAGTAAAATCTTGTTAATTGCAGCCATTTAATACCTATCTCGGATATTTTCATAAAGGTTCTCATTTTTACCAGATCTATTGGGTACAGTTTTCTGCTATATATTGAGCTGCATTTTTCTTCCTTTAGCTTGTGGGGTTCTCAGGAACCATGCTGAAGAAGTTTAACTCCTCTGCTATATCACTGTCCACTAAAGATCATGGGCCCATCATGTCTCCAAACCTTCTCTTCTCTACACAACACATCTATAGTTACTTTAATTTTTCTTAACATGATTCGATTTTTAGACCTCTCCCCTTTTCTGTCATACTTATCTAAATACCTTATGATTTGTTAATCCTTTTAGAATAAGGAGTCCAGAATTAAATGAAATACATCACATACGATTTGACAAGCTCAGAGAAGCATAAGGCTATCACTATCCACTGTAACTTTGCAGTTAACTAAAATTTCTTTTCAGAAAATTTCTGTGTTTGAGATATTTTTTAACATAAATAAGTTTCTATAAAATGTACCCTGAAAAAAACGATTCCTTTGGATTAAGACACTGTCAACTGACAACATGAAAATGCTCTTTTACAGCATTAAGTTGTCACCAGCTACTCCAACCTCAGCTTACATTCTTTCTAATGGGTCAGCTGATATTTCTCTCTCAAAATGAATTGTAAAACATACATTTTGAGAGAGGAAAGGGGAGTCCTGAGCCAGAATCCAAGCAGCCCTTCATGGAAGTTGGGTGGGGACTAAACTTCTAAGTCAATGAGAACACTGGGTGGATTGTGTACATTTGAAAGAGGGATCAACATAAGTAAGGGCAATAAATGAGAGGTGGAAAGAATTAAAAACAATTCATTTCTAGGTAGCAGTTCTCTGCTAACAAGCCACTCTCCAAGATTACTTTGAGATGGCTGCCTTCCTAAGAGCCTGGGGAGAGGAGAGTAAAGTGTATGCAATTTCTGTACTTGTGGTCATAGGGGATTGCCCATAACCAATGAGAATGATAAAAACATAACAAAAATCTTTACAATGCCAGTGACTGGATGTAGGTCTATTAGTCTCTACAGCCAGGCCTCACAAACTGGTATACCACCTTCAATGTATTAGACTAGGTGATACGTTAATACCTGACCTCACAGATCCTTATAGAGGAAGGTCAGTGATCAATTGTTAAATTTCATTTTCTTTGTGTGTGTGTGGGAAACAGGCAAGTGTGAGAAGACGTTTTCCACAGTTACAGATGACTCCAGGGGCAGAGCCAGGACTAGACACTTGTTTTTCATACGTATTTCAATTTCCAGCCATGCTGAGCCCTGCCAATTGGAAACTGAGCTATTGTGTGCTGGCGATCTGTCCATGCTCACAAAGTGAGCATGAACTACACTTTCTGCAACGAGGCACTGTCATCCGTGTCTGACAAGGTTGCCTGTGTGGGTAGAAGGGCTGCTAGACTGTGGCTGAAGTGAAAGAAGACATAGGGTTTCTCACTATCCTTCTGGGTATGCTTAGGGAGAGAAGTGCTTTGTCAAAATAAGAGATGAAAGTAAGACTTCTTATACCTTCTCATGTCTGTCTTGGAGACACTCTGTAGCTGAAAGTTTCATTTAGCTTTCATAAGGTTACAATGCTTAATCTCAGTAGGGTTATCAGTTCTGTCATGTATTATAAACCCTCCAATCAAGGCAGTGGGAAACAGTGTTTCTATTTAATACCCGGAGAAATGGTGGAAGTCAGCGATTGATACCAACACAATGATGGGAAAAAGTGTCCAGAGGTGCTACTCACATAATCTCATTTTACAACATCTTGAAAATTCAATAGAAAGGACTCCACTAACAATACCATTACACACCACTGATTATTGTTCTCAAATGTTCCTAAAGCTCTAAAAGCATAACCTAACAATAAAAATGCGCTATAAATACATCCCAACAATGTACTTAACTCTATTTTTTCTTTTAAAAACAAAAGCACACAGTGTTAGTCACAAGTCATATAATTTCACTTAAGTAATTTCTTGACTAAAATTACATTATCGTTTCTTAAACGTTATATAAATATAAATAAATGAACTATTCCTTGACACTGGAAAGTATTTCCAAATAATTAGGAAAGGTGGGGAATATTGCACTTTGGGTTAACTACCTACTTAATATGTGATCTTTTTTGCAAGATACATCTTGTTTATCATGAGCTCTATGTTATTTGAAAAGGCATTTGGGGAAAAAAAATTTCCTTGCAAAAATCCCACAAGAATATAAGTTTTCAAATTTCCTGCTATAAACGTGTCAGTGATTCTCGGTTTTATCTTTTGTCATTAAGACTTTTTGAATAAGTATATATTTCAAATGGGTTAAAATTGTAGGAAGTTACTGCTATATCCTGTCTAAAAAACAAACAAACAGCTGAGAGCCGTACATGCAAAGTAAACTCCAGTTCTTAAAAAAAAAGATTTCAAACTAGTTTAGAAAAATATATTTTGTGCTTCCCGTTTGTGCTCACACCATGGAATGAGGAGAGAGTACATACCAGTCCACACTATTGAGAGAAAAAGGTCAATATTATTTCCCTAAGAATATTATATTATTTCATTCTGTAATGGAAAGAACTAAGAAATAAATATTTTTTTGCAAATAAATATTTTTGACTTAATAACTTATTAAAATATATAATTATTAATTTTTTAGTTTAACAAATTTCAATTTAAATTATTTTAATACTATTGACAATACGGAACACTAAAGTTAAAACTATTCTTAAGATGATTTTCAAAACTATTGGAAAAGTCTGTGTCCTTTAAAAAAATTCATATTTATATCAACACTCATTTTCAAAGTGTCTTATGGAACTTCTTAAAATTAGTTGACTTAAAAATGTAATGCAAATTAAAATTCAATGGTAATTTTTAAATGAAATCTACATATATTATTTTTGATAATGTCCCAAAATATTTTATATTATTACATTGTATTAATTTCTGTTGTCGAAGAATCTGGTGTATTATTAAAATATGTATCTAGAATATCTTTTTCATAGCTTGACTATCAAGACAAATTTCCAAAACATGTTTTCTACTAAGGATCTGCAATATTATCACCTTAAAAGTCTTTTGAAAATGATTACTTTAGGCTATATTCTTAGATGGTAATTTTGTGTATTCAGTCATATTTGTTTACAGTTTTTATAAACAACATTTACTGGAGAATGCAAGAAGCACCAGAAGAGAAAGTTTTCACTCCCTCAAACACAGTAAAATGATCAAACGTTTGGAATAGAAGCAAATTGTAAAAACGTGTCTTAAGTGAGCAGTTTTGCCCTAAGGAACCAAGCCTTTGTGTTTGATGATTCTTCCGTAAACCTGAGTTTATTTCTAAAAATTGATCCTTTTAATGTAAGAAAGTTGATGGAGAAAGAATTCCACTTATGAGTTTTTCCACTAGACACTATAAAACACCATCATAGCACCTTGCATTTTTGGCCTCTGCAGTTGAACACCACAGTCGAATGTTGCCAGATCTTATTTTGAAAAAGGGTGTTGTGTCTATAGGATGCAAATCATTTGGATGAAAATCCAGGTCAAATAGAAAAACCTGCTTGGTCCTAGATGCTCCACTTGAGTTGAGCAGTGAGAAGGCCAAAACTTCAATGGAACATAAAGAAAAGAGAGGGGAAAAGGGAAAAGGCAAGAGTAAAAAGAGAAAGCAAAGAAAGCTAGGTTTGATTTGGAGAGACAGATTCCACTATAGACTTTAATGCCGTTCCACCCAAGTGATGTTGCCTTCCCCCCAACTACAAGGATGGCTGGTCTGCAACGTACCCTGTATGTGATCACCCTGTCGCAAGTATCTGACAGTTAGTTGAGCAATTTTTTAATTTTTCCTTTAGATAGCAAGTGTTTATGACTTTTTCTTTGCTGAAGAAATTAAGACTGCCACATATCAATAAAGAATACTTTTCTGAGCTAGGTGTTTGGATATTTTTTAAAAGGATACTAGAATAAAACTTTTATTAACTTGAAAAATATGGGCAGGAAAACTTTTTAGAGAGCTCAGTCGTCCTTGATGGCTCATAATTTGATAAAAGCTAGAGACTTTTCTGTTTCCAGATACAATTCTCATAATGCAAAATTATTCTTTACTGTTTTCCATTATATTTGCAGATTCTGTGCCTACCTAAACTCTCATTTTACCTTGGTTTATATTAAAACTCTAATGAACGATGTATTCACTTTGCTGAACAACAAAGTCAATCCAGAATGTAAAAGCAGTTATGGAGAACTCTTTTTACATAAAGAGGGGGCTCATGTGGAATTCAGTCTTATATGTGCTTTATCTTTCTAAGGACAACAGTTCAAAACCAGTGTTAAAATCGGCAGGAGAGTTACAAACTAAGAAATTCTAAATATTTTATGGATGTGCATGGAAATAACGTTTTAAAACTGGAGTCAGAAGCTGGAGGAAAAATGTTTTTTTTGAGTCACAGTCAACAACAGTCATATTATGTCAGGTTAGCTCACACCATTGTGTGCATTTACAATGCAACGTTTGTATGCTTCCATTGGTTTGGGAAAGAAAATTTAGAAGACTTAAAACACACAAACAGCAAATATAAAGAATCCTTTCTAGTTCTCGCAGACAGTATGACTCAGTAGTAAGAAACACCGTTCTGCTTGCAGAATCTACACTAAAACATGATTCTATACTTTTAAAAGTAAATCCAAACCCTGAGTCTGAAGCCAGAGAGTCCCCCATCCATAAAATAAGTACAAAAAATAAGACAAGTTATAGTTTTCTGTTTTTTCCTTTGTTTATTTCACAAATGTCCCTTACTACTTACATAGATTTAGGATAAATTTTACGGGAGATCCTTAACAAATGAATAACCACTCATTATTCAGGTAGGTCATTCACAATTCTAAAATTGAACAATGGCATAGAAGCAAATTATTTATTTTTTGTAATCTCTGGATTAGACGTGTGAATGTAGTAATTGAAAAAGGAAAGTAATCAAAACTGTTTGAAGATAACTATTCAGGTAAAATAGGATATTCTTCAAGATCTCATTTGGAAAAGAGATAACTGATAATTATTTAAGTGGGACCATTCCTCATCAATTCATTTAAATTGGCTTTTACTTCAGCACCTTTTCATGGTAAGAACTGTTGTTCTAGCTCCCTGGACTGACATAAAGATAATACTTATCAATATATTTATTGGATTTGGGTATTAGATAAGTCTAAATTACCCTAAAGTCTCAAATAAAATAATGAACCATATTATTCATGCTTTAAGAAATAACTCAGTAATATCACAACAGTACAGTCTGGAAATTAACTTTTATATTAATATTTTAAAGTTATTTATACTAAATATTTTCCTCGAGTGTTGGTGATGTTGACCCAGTAATTAATTGGGAAAAAAAACATATTGTTCATCTTTAACATTCAGGAGAGAACTAGCTTCTTATTTCATATAACTCAATGAAAATTTCCAAATTTGTAAGTCAGTCTCTCTTCCTACCAGAGTGTATGTTTGACCTTATTAAGCCATGAGGCTTTAAACAGTATATTTTGAGTGTTTTTAAAGATACTGAACAGACTAAAATAATTTATATTGTTGAATGCTAACTGAAATGATTATATTTTAAGGATTAATTATCTCTAACCAAGGTTTAGATTTCTTAATTCACATCATTAGTTAACACTCAAATATTGGCTTTATTTTATCCTGGATCTATGGTCAAGCAGTGTCTGAGTCTGAAGTGACTCTTTAAATGCACACTGTAGTTGCAATTTTCTTTCTTTTCCTTTTAATTATTAAAGGTGCTGTTTCCTGCTTTTACTTGTTATTAGTTCTGATACCCAAAAGGAACCTCTGTGCAGTGGGTTCAAATCAAAGCCAAACATTTCTTCTGGTCTGTGACTTCCCTTAATCAGCTGTCCTATAAAATTACAATTTAAAACAACGCCAGCCCCCATTGTCCCCTGCAAGTTGCAGTTCACATTAAAGCCATAATATACCACATAACTTGGCAGTAGAAACATGGTAAGTTAGGGGGATATGGAATTTGATGCTGACTTCACTGATGCTCTGCATTACCATTTTGACCATCTTGTTATTGACTTACTCTGCATCCATCAGCCTATTTGGATAATAAAACATGAAACAAATGTTCTACGTTTACATCTCTCTCTCTCTCTCTCTTTTTTTTAAAAACCATGTCCAAAGCACCGAGCTGATCTCCCTGTGCTCTGCGGCTGCTTCCCACTATCTATCTACCTTACGTTTGGCTTTGTGACTGCCTGGAGGGGTGGGATGGGGAGGGTGGGAGGGAGGGAGATGCATGAGGGAAGGGATGTGGGAACAGATGTATATGTATGACTGATTCACTTTGTTATAAAGCAGAAACTAATAAAAAAAATAAAACCAAAAAAATAATAATAAATAAATAAATAAATAAATAATTGAAAAAAACCATGTCCAAGTTGTCTGAAGTCCTGGAGATTTTCCCTCAGTTCTTCCTTTGGCGGTTTATTAAGAAAGTGTTTCTTGTATGTTTACTCTATATGAGAAAACTCACTTCCATTTGCACATAGCTCAGGAAGAGCAAGGAGGTTTCACCTCCTTAAGTAGCTTTCATGTCTCTGCAGCAGCTCTGTGGTGAGGTCTCAGGCAGGCTCAGAGAGAAAGCATGCCATGATCAAAGTGGAGATGTCAACTCTTAGTTGCAAAAGTGAAAAGTCTGCCATCCAGATATATGTGCAAAGATCACAAATGACCAGCCATGCATTGCCAAAAATCAGAAAAAGATTTTCAGTTATTCATATGCTAACTTCAACTTGTCTCTGGCTTGGTCTGAGAAAAAGAAATACATAAAAATAGGCAATGTAAAAATACATGTATAAATTTTAAAAATGAATGTTGATTTTTCTATTAGCACTTTTTAAAAAATTCATTGACGACAGGTGATGCCTTTAGCTTGGACTCAGTTCTGCTGGGAGCATGTTCTGCATTTGGAGGACTCTATAGACAGAAGAGTGAGGGTGAGGTGGGATACCAAAAAAAAAAATGGGATTGGAGGAAGATGGAGGAAGAGTAAGACGTGGATATCACCTTCCTCCCCACAGATACATCAGAAATATACCTACACGTGGAACTGCTCCTATAGAACACCCACTGAATGCTGGTAGAAGACCTCAGACCTTCCAAAAGGCAAAAAAAAAAAAAAAAAAAAAAAAGGTTACTCAGTCAAACATTTGGCTTCAAAAAGAATCATCTAGCGGTCTAACACAAATGTGAAAGCATTTCAAGGAAACATCAAAATATTCTAAAATTATGATTAGGTACTTTATTCTGTGAGATTGAAGACTTTTTAATTTTCATTCTGGTTAGGGTTCAAATGGGGTAACCATCAGCTGTCTCAGTCTGAGAAGTAGACTTACCTACTTTTCTCTCCTAAGGTAAGAAATAATTCAAATATTCTGATTATATTTAATGCTTAGAAAGCTTTCCATTTCAGATCTGATTGGTCTTAAACTGTTGTATTGCTTTTTCCTTGGAGGCATAGCTAATGAATAGTTACTACAGGTTTTTTAAATTATTATTTCTATTTTCTAGTTGTGTTCATGAAGCAAAGAAGAGAAAGGCCCTCCTTTCCCATTAAGGAAGATCTAAATATTGAAATATGTTTTTATTAAGTCTCTCACAAGTATACGGTCACTATTTCTCACAAATAGCATATGCACAGATACAATAGCCCACAAATGTGTCTGATTATTGGGCCATCAATTTCACTCTTATCAACTAAAGTAGTTTGACTTTATTATTTACATGATTCTTAAAATATGCAGGCTACTGACCACACAAATAAACATGTGCTTTTGGATCAGTAGAAAGCCTGGTGTTTATGAACAGAGTTCTTTGTATTTTTAACAATATCTGGCACATTTAAGCAAAACTCTTTACTGAAACATGGAGCCTGGATGATTGTGTGCTTTGTGATCTATGCTGGGCAGGGGCCCCAACCTCTGCTCTTCAGGCAGACAGAAGTACAAAAATCTGTTATTGCAGTTTGACATTTTCTTTGCATGATTAGGTCAGTTGGTAAATCTCCACTTTGCAGTTCTTAGAAGCCCAGATTTCCTGTTACAAAGCAATGTGGTTCTGATTACAGCCTTACTGAAGTCCAGACATAGTACCTATGTTCTGCTAGCAGTTCTATTTCTCATTTTCCATGTTAACACCAGCAACTTACTGACCTTACCTTCCTCTTCTTTGCCTGCAACGGTTGGGGAGATTGAGAATCCAAGGGGTCATAGTGAAGGAGGTGAACACAGAGTAAGTATTATTTACATTATCAGTTCTGGTAAAAATGCTTTTAAGTTGGAGAAGAGAATCATAATGAATCGAACTCAAAGAGAAAGTGATTGTCTAGTGCAGAGCAGTAGTGCATCGTTTTTGTGCTTTAATTCTGTCACCACCAAGTTCATTTGGTGAGACAATTGTCATTATCTTTCAAAGGAACATTGCCAAAGACTTCTAGATGTACTATAAAAAGCCCCAGTCCTACCCAATATTAACATGGTGAATCTGGTCCATGGCACCATCTTTGCTCACCTGAATTACACAGCTTCTTATATAAATTAATATAAGCTTCTTCATAAGCTTATATAGACCTGCAAGCTCACTGATAAAGCTTCCTAACTTGTCTCCTTCCTTTCCTTCTTACTCTCTTACAATCCATTCCTCACAGAGGAGCCTGAATTTTCTTTAAAAAATGAATGTAAATAAGATCTTTTCTTTCTCCTGCTAGAATCCTTCCTCCAATGACTTTTCATTGCACGCTGATCAACATCCAAACTCCTTTTTGTGACATCCAAAACCTGCTAGAATCTAGGCCATACCATTTCCCTGACCTCAGTTCCTATCACTTCCTCTTTGCACACTGTATTTTATGCACAATGACTTTCTCCCTGGCTCTGCATTGAAGACTATTTACTGGTTGTTCCTTCTTTTTGAAAGACTTTTTCTCACTCATCACAGTTCTGACTTCTCAGCCATCGTTTAGGTCTCAGCTGACTCATCATGTCACCAATGCTAACAGTTCTTTCCAGGGCCACCTTATCTAAAGAATCCTCTGAGGGTTTCTCCTTCAACTACCTTATTTTATTTCCTTCACAGCACTCATTACTCTCTAGTATTATCTAGTTACTTCACTGGCTTACTTATTTTTTGTCTCCCTATACAGGAATGTGTACTTCCTGAGGAAGGGGACTTTATCTTACTTTTGGTGGGCCATTGCCTGGCCTGGTAGAGCCATTCAATACACTTTTTGTTGGATGGATGGATGAATGACCAAATCATTGAATTTATTTAAGCCCACTGGCCAGAAAAAGCCCAGGACTGGTCTTACTTAATCTACTACAACTAACTCAGGGTCTATTAAATTTCATCCCCTAGTTCCTATAGTTACCTTAATTCTTGCCAGAGCCCTACATTCATTTAGTTTCTATTAGTGCCTAAAGAGAGAACCCAGGACAAGCTAGGTACCTCATGAATGTTAGTGTAATTGGAATCTGACATTTTATTTTAATTAAGTTGAGCAACCTCATACTTGCCATATAACGTATTAGCTCTACTAAAAAAGCCAAGTTTCCAAAAAATTAGTGATCACACTCCCCCGTTTTAATGTCAGCAAGGTACCTTGCCATGATTTCCAAAATGTAAAGGCTAAGCAAGCTGAGAGATAAAGAGAATAGTTGGAGTTTTTATGGGAACATTTTTCAAAGAGGTTTTATATATTACTGTATCTGCTCACATAGAATTCCTTCAAGGAAGTATTCTTACATCCCCTTTGCCAGACAAGATTACTGTCAGGTGACTCACCCAAGCCTGGTGAGCTGGTAGGAAAGGAAGTACCGTGTTTCTAATCTCCTGCCCCACTCACAGCCCTTCCCTTCATCTCCTACATCTCTGCCTTCCTGCCATTTGCTGTTTGAATGTCTTTGCTCTGTTTGGTTCCCTTTAGATTTTTTTAAAGTTCAAACTTATTTTCTTGTTTTCAGCGTATTGTTTAAAAGCATACAGGAACAAAAGACCTGGGAGTGGGAAGAGAGTGGTCTTCAGGGAATAGGAAAGAAAGGGGATGGGAAGAGACTGGTAAGAATCAAGAGATCCTCTGAAGTTCAAGAAACCTCTTTACCAAAGAGGACAAAGGTCAGGGTATGGTGAAGTAATTCCTTTTCAAAGGTAGCCAGAAGGGAGACTGGAAATGACTAGTGCATTTACTCATCACTGATGGCAGTGCTCTCTGCATTGTGCAGCTCAGACTTTAACGTCCTTCTTCAAAGCCATCCTGTGAGCCACAGAGTTGAGGATATTAAAAAGTGCTGGCTATTAAACACAATTTGATTGGCAGCTAAAGACATTTTCAGATGTGATGGAGGAAACAGAGGCACTTATTTTCTGATTTCGCATCTCCATGACACATTCTTTAAATTTTTCTAAGGAGGATAAAATCCATTTTTAAGAGCGGTGGAGTTGTAACTGACCCACGAGTGTGGCAACAGCACCTGTTCTGATTTTGTAGACGGGGAACCATGGAGTACAACAAGTGGGCGATTGCCTCAGGGTGATTCAGGCCATCTGTAGCGTGAGGGGAAGGGGGCGCCCGACGGGCCCACTGGGCTGCTTTGCCTTGCACCCACCCTTACAGCCCAACTCTAAATGTCCACGAGCATAGGCAGGAAGACAATTACAAAACTTTGAGACGCTGTTCATAAAAGGCATCTCATAGACCTTTTTGGGGGGCATCTGGAAGGGTTTAGGGTCGGAGGAAAATGAGCCTCAAATGGCGGAGGAAATGCTATGAGGAAAAAAGTGTGCAGCTGGGGGAAAAAAGGCCTCTTCCATGTTAAACAAAAGAAAAATGCAAATCTATGGGGGCCGAAAGAGTGTAGGGGTTACCCCAATCCTTCCACTGTACCATTCAGCCAGTTCAGCTTCCCAAATTGAGGCTAATACTTGCCTTGCAGCTTGTCTTGAGGTCTAAACTGGTACTAGATTCACAGGAGATAGTCAGTAGTTGATAGTTTCAGAAATCATAAGATAATTTGAACTATGTTAAAAATGAAGGATTGCTAGTAGTTTATAATAGGAAAACCTCAGATTCTTTTCCAAATCTGCAGCAATTGAAAGTTATCCTTATATAGGAGATCTTCAGCCACACAGAAGCCGAATTCAGTAAAAGTCCTTTCAAAAGATATTTCATTATTTTATTTGTAGGTTGAACATGGGCCTGAAAATCAATGAGAATATGACCATTTAGAACATCTGGAAAAAAATGAAATCGGTTGGATATCAGGTCACTGGATTGTTCCTGGGTAAAAGGGGTGAGGAAGATTTTTTTTTTCCTCTTAAAAAGCAATGTTATTTACCTTATGAAGTAAATCAATCATGTGAATATTTGTTTTTAATTTTCATCTAGTTATATTAGCAGCATATAGACACAAGCTGCATATAATCTGGTAACTTGTTGCTATGTAGTTTTCTTTCATATAACTGTACTAAAAATATAGATAACCACAGATCATATTTATTAATTTGTGTTGTCATAGAAAACTTCCTAGATAAAGATTAAACTTCAAACTTCTTATAAATTCGCCAAGCCAACTTATAAGTTTTTCTAAGGATGTTTTCAAGTGTAGAAGAAGCTTTTTGTGTGTTTATGAATTTTATAAGTAACTTGTATAATTGATTAAAAACAAACAAATGAACACAAATGCAGACTATACAAGAAGTTCTGTAGAAGAAAAAAAAATCATCTGAGTCCATTACCTACAGATAATTGTTATTTGGTATATATCATCCAGACATTTTTCTATGTAGTTAGTCACAGTTTCTTCCTATGTGAAATCACACTGTGCCCTTTTCAATCTCATTATAACTTAAAATATACCAATGGCTTTCAATACCAATAAATGTCTATTTGTAGTATTTTTAATGATTTGCATAATGGTCCATTTGTATGGCTATGTCTTAATTTATTTAACCAATTCTCCTTTTGAGACAATTTAAGTTTTTATTTTCCCAATTATTTTTACTATTAAAACCTGTGCTTGTATTTGTCTGATTGTTTCTATAGGATTAATTCCTAACAGCAAAATTGCTAAGTGAAAGAAAATTCACACGTTTAAATTTGTTATATATATTTCCAAACTGCCCTCAGGAAAGTTGTTCCACCAAAGGCCTCGGTGCTTATGGGTGGCTGTTCTCTCTTGTTAACATTGGACTTTATAATTCTTTTAAATCTGTGCTTATATAGTAATATAAAAGTACCCCATTTTAATTTGCATTCCTCTGTTTACTGTTAAGCATGAATATTTTTTCCCTATGTTTATTGACTAGCTGAGAGTCTACATTTGTGAATTGCTTGTTCCTGACCTTTGTCTAGTCTTCTACTGGCCATTAATCTTTTTCTGAGACTGATTCTTAACAACGTCTCGTATATTGGAGCTATTGCTGGTCATTTTGCAGATTTATAATTTTTAAATTTAGAATTCATGGCATCCAAAATACCAAGTAAAAAGTGACAAAGTTTGTATGGGCAGCAAAGTGCAGGGCACATGTAGAAAAAGGGACGGGCCTTGGGGAAAGATACGAGGTCTCCCTTGATATTATTTAAAATAGTAGCTAAATTACAACATGAGGGAATAGGATTATGCATAAAAATATATTTCCTCATAGTTAACATTTTAAAGTGTTGGTTATGTTCTAGAACAGGATGCTGGGATCTTCTTCTGAGGGACTTTGTAAATGAGTTGCATTACCTTTCTGTCAGGCTTGAATAATCCAAAGGGATGGGTCAGATGACTGCTCAAAAGGTCTCTTTGCCCAGAGTAATTATTTTCTTCTATTTTCACACTTGAACTTGAGGTTTTTAAAAGTCTTAGCTCAAGATTCTTTTCAGTAAATTTCAGCTAATGCTATCTATATTGTCCTTCCTAAAGGGCTTTAAAAAATTAAGAAATTCTAAACTATATTTCTAAACTTAAGGACAAATAGAAATAGGTCTGTCTTTCAATTCTTCCTAATAGCAGAACACATACATATAAAGTGTGACTATGAGTCATCTTCCTAAGCTTTAATTTCTTACTGCTCTCTTGTGGCCATTCAAATGAACTGTCCAGATACGTTTTTTTTTTTCTTTTTTTTTTTTTAACAGATCTTATTAATAGGAAAATTTTTTTCAAGCAGAGTCATCAAATTTTTTGTGTGTAGTACATTTAGTGTCTCTGACATTTGAACATCAAGGCCACAAAATAATTCCTTATTTTTTTAATGAAATACTTACTGCAGTGGTGTTGAAGAAGAGGAAAGTCTTGTTTCTCGTTGATTTTTTAGTAAAACCAACCACTTTGTTACTCATCTATGAAGTCATCAAAAGGCTGAAGTTTGAAATAGTTCTGACCATCTGAAGGTAAAATAATGCAATTCTCAGCTTGTTCCTTTATTGGGGTTTTGGGAATATCAGTAAGGTCTAAGTTTAGTCATCATAATATAAAAGTTTCTTTTTATGGAAAAAAATTCAAAGACTGGCTATGTATTATAGCACACATAAGATAAAGCTGAGAAATAAAATCATTCTGTTACATTTTGGCCATGTAATACTGCCCATGAGTAGACAGGACCCAGGAATTGCAGTCTCAGCAGTCTTAAGAAGTCAGAATAAATTGAAATGCTTTACTTTCCCAAGTCTGATTGTCAGTCATGCAAATTATGATGCTGTCTAACAAACCTTTAATTCATTTGACTTCAATTCCTACGACCACATCTATTCAAACACGGCAGGTTTTAAGTACAATTAGTAGCTACTCTGCCATAATCAGCATATATATATATTTTATTCATGGGGCTAATTCTTCTGTAAAATGAGGTTCATGCACTCCAGGCATTAAGCTATAGATATAGAACTGAGCTCAGATTGTCCAGGGTTAAGTTACTGTAAATCTGTTCTGGAGAAACATTTCTAAGCAGTCCTGGGGATACAATAGTAACCATCCTCCACCAAGGCATAGCCTCATAGAGTTTACAGTCTAATCTATGAGACAGACATAAACTGTGAAGGAATGAAACTGTGAAGGAATGTGGAAATACAACCGTGATAAATACTAGGAAGAAAAGAAATGTGAACAATCTATCTGACCAGGAAGGTTAGATGAGGCTTTCCTGATGATGTAATGATACAGCCAAGATGTCAAGATGAATAGGAACTGAGGAGTCATAGAGAGAAAGCAGAAGGACCAGGGTGTGCAAAGGCCCTGCAGTGAGAGGGAGCAAGGAACTTTTAATGAAATAAAAGAAGGGTCGGTGACTTGGTAGTAGGAAAGCAAGAGGAAGCGTGAGAAGATTTAAAGCTGTTGAGATATGGTTTTGTGGCTCAGTCAAGGGGTCAGTCTTTATTATAAAAGTATAAGAAAGACATCAAGATGCTCTAAGCAGATAATGACAGTATCTCCTTGTGTTTGAAAAGACCATTCTGCTTGATGTGTGGGGTCAGAGTGATGAGAAGATGACACTTTGAGAGCTATTGCACTATTCCAGGTGAAAGATAACTGTAGCATTGATGGGGTGTGAGGAATATCTAAATATGGGAGGTATAATCTTCAAGGCTTAGTGATGGTTTGGATGCTGGAGGTGAGGGTGACAGAAGTGTTCTGGATGATTCCTTGGTTTCTAGCTTCAATAACACAGTGACTGCTGGTTGTATTTACTAAGAGAAATGCCAGAAGGTGACAAGTTTGGGAGAGAAAGATTGCGTTTAAGTTGTATGTGAGATACACAAGTAGAGCTATTAAAAAGGAAGGTGGCTATGTCCACCAAGAATTCAGGGGAAGGGTCTGTCATGAAAATATGTATTTGCATAAACCTGGTATTCTAATGTGTGACTTTTATGAATTGCTGAGGGATAGAAAAATTATACAAATAATCTACCTTGTAAATAAAACAGGAAGAACTTAAACAAAAAAAAAGAGAGAGAGAAAGTGTCTGCGAAGAAGAGTGAGAAAAATTATTGGAGCGGATAAAGTAGATTCATGAGAACGTGGTGCCAAAGAGATCAGTGGAAGACTGTGATTACAGAAGAAAAAAATTTTTGCTGTGCTGAGCAGCTTAGAAAATAATAAATAGTAACAGCCAACACCTGGAGCATTTACTACTATGTGGCAGATATTTTTCAAGGTTTTACCTATATTAATTCCTTGAATTCTTCCACCTGTACTATGATACAGATACTGTCATCACCCCATTCTCTGGGTGAAGAAAGTGGAACATGGAGAGGTTAAGTACCTTTTTTGAGATCACAAAACCAGTAAACAGGGCTTCCCTGGTGGCGCAGTGATTGAGAATCTGCCTGCTAATGCAGGGGACACGGGTTCGAGCCCTGGTCTGGGAGGATCCCACATGCCACGGAGCAACTAGGCCCGTGAGCCCCAACTACTGAGCCTGCTCGTCTGGAGCCTGTGCTCCACAACAAGAGAGGCAGTGATAGTGAGAGGCCTGCGCACCACGATGAAGAGTGGCCCCTGCTTGCCACAACTAGAGAAAGCCCTCACACAGAAACGAAGACCCAACACAGCAAAAATAAATAAATAAATTACTAAACTCCTACCCCCAACATCTAAAAAAACCAGTAAACAGAGGAGTTAGGATTCAAAACAAGGCAGTCTGACTGCAGAGTCCTGTGTTTTGTTTACCACTATGTAGTTCTGCCTCTTGACAAGTCAAAGATAGAGAAAAAACTGTGTTTGACTTCAGTGACATGAAGGTCTATGCCACAGACTGTTTGAATGGAAAGACAGGGCCAAGCTAACAACCACACTGAGGTGAATTGCAGAGTTGAGAGGGGAGCGGGAGGGGAAGAAGTGGACGTTGCATTTAGACACAGCTAGAAGAGCAGCTGTCCAGAATCATGGCTCTGAGAAATGTAGTTTCGTGTGTGTGTGTGTGTATGTGTGTGTGTGTATGTATTTCATTTCTTTACTTTTTAATTTGTTCTTATTTTATTTTATATTAAAAAATTTTTTTTGAGTATAGTTGATTTACAATGTTGTGTTAGTTTCAGCTGTACAGCAAAGTGAATATATGTGTATATATATATATATATATATGGGTATACATATATACATAAAAAAATATATATGTATATATATATATGTATATCCATTCTTTTTCCACATAGTTTATTACAGAATATTGAGTAGAGTTCCCTGTGCAATACAGTAGATCCTTGTTAGTTATCTATTCTATATACAGTAGTATGTATATGTTAATCCCAATCTCCTAATTTATCACTTCCCCCCACGTTTCCCCTTTGGTAACTGTAAGTTTGATTTCGAGATCGAGAAATATAGTTTGAAGCAGTCCCAAGATAGAGTCATGCAAATAGGACTTTTTGAGGCCAGACAACTATGGAATATTCCAAAGATTCATATCATCTCTAGCTGGATATGAGGGAGGAGTTCTGAAATGCATCAGGCTCTTAGTTCTGTTTTAAAGTCAGACAAAAATCATTGGGTTACCTCTGATATTAAATTCCTGAGGTTAAAAACTATTTTATTCATCTGATTATCACTCCTATTCTCAAACTCAAACCCTTATTCCCGTGCTTTATATTTAGCAGGGAGCAATGGGGTTCTGGGGAAAGTCACTCTGGGGTTAGAGGACTTGAGTACTTACCCTGCTCTCTATGGGCTGTGACTTTAGACAAATCCAAATCTCCTGGTTCTTCAGTTGTAAAAGAGGAAAAAACAGCCCCTTCCCAGTATTGCTGGTAGGGTTAAGAATCAAAATACTTTGTTAGCTACACAATTCTATACAAACATTGGGCGCTAATATAGTAAACTTATTGGAAGAGAGAAAGAAGGAGAGAAGGAGTGAATGACCCTGGTCTGAGAGTTTCATTAGATGAAAAGAAATATAAATCTATTAAAAATGTGGGCACATAGTAGGTGTTCAATAACTATTTTTTGGTGGATTAATTGATTTTTTTTTCCATTTGGGAAGGGCTAGAAACAACATCATGAATCCAGTGGGGTCAGGCAAAGATCACCCTGACCTTAGCCTGAGCACCATTCACATGAGCACATTGGCCAACAGAGGAGTTTCATGTCAGCAGTAGTGATAGAACAGGCATTTCACATAAATATTTGTTGGTTGATTGATTGAACTGGGCATATCATCAACACTGCAGCACAAAACATTTCGACAAGTGATCTTGGGAGATTTGCAAGGAACAGGCTTGCCAGCACTTGGGCAGGCAGACATTTCCTGAATAGTCACACTGCAATGTCCCTAATGAATTGCCCACCAGTGCCAATTAACTATCGTTGTAGTTAAACCTTCAGCGTGGTAGCAAATGATCTTTAGGACAGCTTCGGATTCACTGGGGAGTAGCCAGTTCTACAATGCTATAGTTTCACCCATAATTTGAGCAAAGAGAGGTGGCGGAAGATGAAGGACAGCTGATTGATGTCTGCATGGACTATAGATTCTTCCTCCAGAGCAAGTCTGAGAATGTTTAAATTTTTAGAAAGAGAGAGACTCCTAGCTCTTGCAGATGTTACACAATGTCCTCTGAAAATTTTTTTTCAGGTTTTTAAAAATATCACTTTTTTAAGGTATTGACTTTTCAAATGAACAAAACAAACACACAAGAGCAACAAAAACAATGAACAAAGCAAATGAACAGAAGAGAAGAATAATGAAATTAAGAATGAGTACCTGTCTATATTTGGGTCTGCAGGACCTGAGAGAGTTAATGTGAAACATGAAAAGCAAACAGGAATTTTCTTCATCACACCTCTGGAGGAGATTCCATGGACCCTTCATCTTAGAACATACCCATCTTTCGCTGACCATATTCCAGATGTCTCCAAGTGCAAAACCACAGGGGTGCCTAGTAAGATCAGACACTATAACAGGTTAAGGTGAAATGTAGATTTTCTATGTGGTTGCTGATAAGACTAGCCCAGAGAAAGGTTGTTTCTTTTTACTTTCTCTTAGATGTGCATATGCTGTGTGGGCAGGGGCCCTTGAGATAGTTGCTTTTTGGAGCCTGGTGTCTTACTCCATGCAAATTCCAATTTACAATGAGACTATTTGGACATAAATTGTCCACTAAATTAATTTAAGCATGGAGCGGGGAGACCTTCAAGTAGGCATAGGAGTAAGACATGGAGATTACCTTCCTTCTCACAAATACATCAGAAATACATCTACATGTGGAACAACTCCTACAGAACACCAACTGAACACTGGCAGAAGACCACAGACTCCCAAAAAGGCAAGAAACTCCCCATATACCTGGGTAGGCAAAAGAAAAAACAGAGACAAAAGAATAGGGATGGGACCTGTGCCTCTGGGAGGGAGCTGTGAAGGAGGAGAAGTTTCCACACACTAGGAAGCCCCTTCACTGGCAGGGACAGGGGGTGGGTGGGGGGGAAGCTTAGGAGCCACGGAGGAGAGCGCAGCAACAGGGGTGCAGAAGGCAAAGCGGAGAGATTCCTGCACAAAGGATCAGTGCCGACCAGCACTCACCAGCCTGAGAGGCTTGTCTGCTCACCTGCCAGGGTGGGGAGTGCTGGGAGCTGAGGCTTGGGCTTCGGAGTTCAGATCCAAGGGAGAGGACTGGGGTTGGCTGCGTGAAGACAGTCTGAAGGGGTTTAGTGCACTACAGCTAGCCAGGAGGGAGTCCAGGAAAAACTCTGGACCTGCCAGAGAGGCAAGAGACCATTGTCTCAGGGTGTATGAGGAGAGGGGCTTCCTGTTCCATGTACCCACAGATGACAGAGCACCATCTAAGTGAGCTCCAGAGACAGGTGCAAGCTATGGCTATTATCTCTGACACAGAGGCGTGCACAGACCACTACCACTGTCACTGCTGCCACCAAGGATCCTGTGTGCAAGTGCAGGTCATTACCCATACCCTCCTTGGAGCCTGTGCAGCTTGCCACTGCCATGTTCCTGTGATCCAGGGCCAACTTCCCCAGGAGAACACACAGCACGCCTCAGGGTGTTGCAACGTCACACCCTGCATTCCAATTGTGACTACCATACCCCTCCCTCTCCCCAGCCTGAGTGAGCAGGAGAGCCCTAATCAGTCACTGCTTTAACCCCCTCCTGTCTGGGCAGGGAACAGATGCCTGAGTGCAGCCTACACACAGAGCTGGGGCCAAAACCAAAGCTGAACACCAGGATCTGTGTGAACAAAAAAGAGAAAGGGAAATTTCTCCATGCAGCCTCAGGAGCAAAGGACTAAATCCCCACAACTGGCTTGGTAAACCCTGCATCTGTGGAATACCTGAATAGACAATGAGTGTTCCCAAAATTGTGGCGGTGGACTTTGGGGGCAACTGTGGACTTAGGGTTTGCTTTCTGAGTTTGATTTCATTTTGGTTTTATGTTTATCTTAGTTTAGTTTTTAGTGATTGTTTTCATTTGTGGGTTTGTTTATTGGTTTGGTTGCTCTCTTCCCTTTTTTTTTTTCCTCTTTTTGTGAGGGTGTGTGTGTATGTTTCTTTGTATGATTTTGTCTGTTTAGTTTTGCTTTTACCATTTGTCTTGGGGGTTCTGTCTGCTCATTTTTTTCTTTTGTTTTGTTTTGTTTTTCTTCCTTTTCTTCCGAGGCTTGCAACTGGCAGGGTCTTGGTGCTCCGGCTGGGTGTTGGGACTGAGCCTCTGAGATGGGAGAGCCGAGTTCAGGACATTGGACCACCAGAGACCTCCTGGCCCCATGTAATATTAATCAGCGAGAGCTCTCCCAGAGATCTCTGTCTCAACACTAAGACCCAGCTCCACCCAATGGCCAGCAAGTTCCAGTGCTGGACGCCCCATGCTAACCAACTAGCAAGATAGAAACACAAACCCACCCATTAGCAGAGAGGCTGCCTAAAGTCATACTAAGTTCACAGACACCCCAAAACCCACCAGTGGATGCAGCCCTGCTCACCAGAGGGACAAGGTCCTACTCCACCCACTGGGACACAGGCACCAATCCCCCCTGACTAGGAAGCATACACAAGCCACTGAACCAACCTCACTCACTAGAGGCAGACACCAGAAATAAGAGGAACTACAAACCTGCAGCCTGTGAAAGGGAGACCCCAACACAGTAAGTCAAACAAAATGAGAAGACAGAGAAATATGCAGGAGATGAAGGAGCAAGGTAAAAAACCCACCAGACCAAACAAATGGAGAGGAAATAGGCAGTCTACCTGAAAAAGAATTCAGAGTAATGATAGTAAAGATGATCCAAAGTCTCAGAAATAGAATGGAGAAAGTACAAGAAATGTTTAACAAGGACCTAGAAGAACTAAACAGCAAAGAAATAATGATGAACAACACAATAAATAAAATTAAAAATACTCTAGAAAGAATCACTAGCAGAATAACTAGTGGCAGAAGAACAGATAAGTGACCTGGTAGATAGAATAGTGGAAATAAATGATGCAGAGCAGAATAAAGAAAAAAGAATGAAAAGAATTGAGGACAGTCTCAGAGACCTCTGGGACAACATTAAACACACCAACATTCGAATTATAGGGTTCTCAGAAGAAGAAGAGAAAAAGAAAGGGTCTGAGAAAATATTTGAAGAGATTATAGTCAAAAACATCCCTAACATGGGAAAGGAAATAGTCAATCAAGTCTAGGAAGCATAGAGAGTCCCATACAGGACAAACACAAGGAGAAACACAAGACACATATTAATCAAACTATCAAAAATTAAATACAAAGAAAAAATATGAAAAACAGCAAAAAACATAAAAGGGAATCCCCATAAGGTTAACAGCTGATCTTTCAGCAGAAACTCTTCAGGACATATTTAAAGTGATGAAAGGGAAAAACTTAAAACCAAGATTACTTTACACAGCAAGGATCTCATTCAGATTCAATGGAGAAATTAAAACTTTTACAGAGAGGCAAAAGTTAAGAGAATTCATACCACCAAACCAGCTTTAAAACAAATGTTAAAGGAACTTCTCTAGGAAAAAAACAGAAGAGAAGGAAAAGACCTACAAAAACAAAACCAAAACAATTAAAAAAATGACAATAGGAACATACGTATCAATAATTACCTTAAAGGTAAGTGGATTAATGCGCCAACCAAAAGACACAGACTGGATGAATGGATACAAAAACAAGACCTATATATATGCTGTCTACAAGAGACCAACTTCAGACCTAGGGACACATACTGACTGAAAGTGAGGGGATGGAAAAAGATTTTCCATGCAAATGGAAATCAAAAGAAAGCTGGAGTAGCAATTCTCATATCAGACAAAATAGATTTCAAAATAAAAACTATTACAAAAGACAAAGAAGGACACTACATAATGTTCAAGGGATCAATCCAAGAAGAAGATATAACAATTCTAAATATTTATACATCCAACATAGGGACACCTCCATACATAATCCAAATGCTAACAGCCATGAAAGGGGGAAATTGACAGTAACACATTAATAGTAGGGGACTTTAACACCCCACTTTCACCAATGGACTGATCATCCAAAATGAAAATAAATAAGGAAACACAAGCTTTAAATAACACATTAGACCAGATGGACTTAATTGATATTTATAGGACATTCCATGCAACAACAACAGAATACACTTTCTTCTCAAGTACACATGGTACATTCTCCAGGATAGATCATATCTTGGGTCACAAACCAAGCCTCGGTAAATTTAAGAAAATTGAAATTGTATCAAGTATCTTTTCCGACCACAATGCTATGAGAGTAGATTTCAGTTAAAGGAAAAAACTGTAAAAAATACAAACACATGGAGGCTAAACAATATGCTACTAAATAACCAAGAGACCGCTGAAGAAATCAAACAGGAAATCAAAAAATACCTAGAAATAAATGACAATGAAAACACGATGGCCCAAAACCTATGGGATGCAGCAAAAGCAGTTCTAAGAGGGAAGTTTATAGCAATACAACCCTACCTCAAGAAACAAGAAAAATCTCAGATAAACAACCTAAGCTTACACCTAAAGCACGTAGATAAAGAAGAACAAAAACACCCCAAAGTTAGCAGAAGGAAAGAAATCATGAAGATAAGATCAGAAATAAATGAAAAAGAAATGAAGGAAACAGTAGCGAAGATCAAGAAAACTAAAAGCTGGTTCTTTGAGAAGATAAACAAAAATCGATAAACCATTAGCCAGACTCATCAAAAGGGAGTAGACTCAGATCAACAGAATTAGAAATGAAAGAGGAGAATTAACAACTAACACTGCAGAAATACAAAGGATCATGAGAGACTACTACAAGCAACTATATTCCAATAAAATGGAAAACCTGTAAGAAATGGAGAGATTCTTAGAAAGGTACAAGCTTCTAAGACAGAATCAGGAAGAAATAGAAAATATGAACAGACCAAACACAAGCACTGAAATTGAAACTGTGATTAAAAATCTTCCAAAAATAGCTGATTCACTTTGTTATAAAGCAGAAACTAACACACCATAGTAAAACAATTATACTCCAATAAAGATGTGAAAAAAAAAATCTTCCAACAAACAAAAGCCCAGGACCAGATTGCTTCACAGGTGAATTCTATGAAACATTTAGAGAAGAGCTAACACCTATCCTCCTCAAACTCTTCCAAAACATAACAGAGGGAAGAACACTCCCCAACTCATTCTATGAGGCCACCATCACCCTGATACCAAAACCAGACAAAGATGTCACAAAAAAAGACAACTACAGGCCAATACCACTGATGAACAAGATGCAAAAATCCTCAACACAATACTAGCAAGCAGAAGTCAACAGCACATTAAAAGGATCATACACCATGATCAAGTGGGGTTTATCCCAGGAATGCAAGGATTCTTCAATATATGCAAATCAATCAGTGTGATAACCACATTAAAAAATTGAAGAATAAAAACCATATGATCATCTCAATAGATGCAGAGAAAGCCTTCAACAAACTTCAACACCCATTTATGATAAAAATCTTCCAGAAAGTAGGCAAAGAGGGAATTTAACTTACCTCAACATAATAACTGCCATACATGACAAACCCACAGCCAACATTGTTCTCAATGGTGAAAAACTGAAACCATTTCCTCTAAGATCAGCAACAAGACAAGGTTGTCCATTCTCACCACTATTATTCAACATTGTTTTCGAAGTTCTAGCCACAGCAATCAGAGAAGATAAAGAAATAAAAGGAATCCAAATCAGAAACGAAGAAGTAAAGCTGTCACTGTTTGCAGATGACATGACACTATAAATACAGAATGATACACCATATTAACAAATTGAAAGGTAAAAACCAGATGATAATCTCAATAGATGAAGAAAAAGCTTTTGACAAAATTCAACACCCATTTATGATAAAAACTCTCCAGAAAGTAGGCATAAGGAACCTACCTCAACACAATAAAGGCCATATAGGTCAAAGCCACTGCCAACATCATTCTCAATGGTGAAAAATTGAAAGCATTTCCCCTAGATCAGGAACATGACAAGGGTGCCCAATCTCACCACTATTATTCAACAAAGTATTGGAAGTTTTAGCCATGTCAATCAGAGAAGAAAAAGAAATGAAAGGAACCAAAATTGGAAAAGAAGAAGTAAAACAGTCACTGTTTGCAGATGACATGATACTATACATAGAAAATCCTAAAGATGCTACTAGAAAACTACTGGAGCTAATCAATGAATTTGGTAAAGTAGCAGGGTACACAATTAATGCAATGAAATCTCTTGCATTCCTATACACTAACAATGAAAAATCTGAAAGAGAAATTAAGGAAACACTCCCATTTACCATTGCAACAAAAAGAAAAAAATACCTAGGAATAAACCTACCTAAGGAGACAAAAGACCTGTAGGTAGAAAACTATAAGACACTGATGAAAGAAATCAAAGATGATACAAACAGATGGAGAGATATACCATGCTCTTGGATTGGAAGAATCAACATTGTGAAAATGACTCTACTACCCAAAGCAATCTACAGATTCAATGCAATCCCTATCAAACTACCACTGGCATTTTTCACAGAACTAGATCAAAAAATTTTACAATTGGTATGGAAACACAAAAGACCCTGAATAACCAAAGCAATCTTGAGAAAGAAAGAAATGGAGCTGGGGGAATCAGACTCCCAGACTTCAGACTATACTACAAAGCTACGGTACTCAAGACAGTATGGTACTGGCACAAAAACAGAAATACAGATCAATGAAACAGGATAGTAAGCCCAGAGTAAACCCATGCACATATGGTCACCTTATCTTTGATAAAGGAGGCAAGGATATGCAATGGAGAAAAGACAGTCTCTTCAATAAGTGGTGCTGGGAAAACTGGAGAGCTACATGTAAAAGAATGAAATTAGAAAAATTCCTAATACCATACAAAAAACAAAGTAAAAATGGATTAAGGACCTAAATGTAAGGCCAGACACAATAAAATTCTTAGAGGATAACATAGGCAGAACACTCTATGACATAAATCACAGCAAGATTCTTTGTGACCCACCTCCTAGAGAAATGGAAATAAAAACATAAATAAACAAATGGGACCTAATGAAACTTCAAAGCTTTTGCACAGCAAAGGAAACCATGAACAAGACGAAAGGACAACCCTCAGAATGGGAGAAAATATTTGCAAATGAAGCAACTGATAAAGGATTAATCTCCAAAATATACAAGCAGCTCATGCAGCTCAATATCAAAAAAACAACCCAATCCAAAAATGGGCAGAAGACCTTAATAGACATTTCTCCAAGGAAGATATACAGATTGCCAACAAACACATGAAAGAATGCTCAACATCACTAATAATTAGAGAAATGCAAATCAAAACTACAATGAGGTATCACCTCACACCAGTCAGAATGGCCATCTTCAAAAAATCTACAAACAATAAATGCTGGAGAGGGTGTGGAGAAAAGGGAACCCTCTTGCACTGTTGGTGGGAATGTAAATTGATACAGCCATTATGGAGAACAGTATGGAGGTTCCTTAAAAATCTCAAAATAGAACTACCATATGACCTAGCAATCCCACTCCTGGGCATATACCCTGAGAAAATCATAATTCAAAAAGAGACATGTACCGCAATGTTCATTGCGGGTCTATTTACAATAGCCAGGACGTGGAAGCAACCTAAGTGTCCATTGACAGAGGAATGGATAAAGAAGATGTGGCACATATACACAATGGAATATTACTCAGCCATAAAATCAATGAAATAGAGTTATTTGTAGTGAGGTGGTTGGACCTGAAGTCTGTCATACAGAGTGAAGTAAGTCAGAAAGAGAAAAACAAATACCATATGCTAACACATATATATGGAATCTAAAAGAAAAAAGGTTCTGATGAACCTAGGGGCAGCACTGGAATAAACACACAGATGTAGAGAATGGGCTTGAGGACACGGGGAGGGGCAAGGGTAAGCTGGGACGAAGTGAGAGAGTAGCATTGACATATATACACTACCAAATGTAAAATAGATAGCAAGTGGGAAGCAGCTGCATAGCACAGGGAGATCAGCTTGTGCTTTGTGACCATCCAGAGGGGTGGGATAGGGAGGGGGTATGGGGATATATGTATTCATATAGCTGATTCACTTTGTTATACAACAGAAACTAATGCAACATTGTAAAGCAATTATGCCCCAATAAAGATGTAAAAAAAAATAAGAAAAAGAAAAAATAATTAAGCCTGGAGGTTTGAAATTAAAAGCTGGATGCTGCAATATAGCACCAGTTGAATGTAGGACTAAATGTTATATTTGAAATATAACAGTATGATTAGTTTTAGCAATAACATTTAAAAAACTAGTATGTTATTAGTGTGTGGGCAGTCAGGCCCCTAAATATGCTTGCAAAAAAATCCCATGATGGGCTTCCCTGGTGGCACAGTGGTTGAGAGTCCGCCTGCCGATGCAGGGGACACGGGTTCGTGCCCCGGTCCAGGAAGATCTCACATGCCACGGAGTGGCTGGGCCCGTGAGCCATGGCTGCTGAGCCTGTGCGTCCGGAGCCTGTGCTCCGCAACGGAAGAGGCCACAACAGTGAGAGGCCCGCGTACCGCAAAAAAAAAAAAAAAAAATTCATGATTATACCCAGTTACCTGCATGATGACTGCATCCACATTCCTTCTTGTAGGTAACAGACACTTACCGGGACTTTATACATCTGTTGGAACCCACTGGTGAAATTGCTGTTCCTCCCTAGCTGGGGGAGTTAAACGCAGATGCTTCGGACACACAGGCTTTCAGAAGATGACTCCATCCTCCTCTTTTAGCTGCAACACGCTGCCTTGCTCAGCCCTAAGACTTCTCCTTAGCCTACAGAGTTTTCCTTTTGCCCTCTTCTAATGTGGCAGTGTTAACTTTAGCTTGCTCTTGTTTGACTCATACCTGACAGTTCCGTATTTTCTGTATAAAATTTGCATTAACTTATATGAAAGAGAAAACTGCACTTCCATCTTTAAAACCAGACAAGTAGGTGATTTATCACGTGCATATCCAGCTATCATGGTCATTTTCGGCATAGTTGGTAACATTTCTTTCCCACTCCAGAAAATATCAGAATCAAAAATGGTAAGAATGATGTTATAACAGAGATGACAGTGAATCCGCTTTAATGTAAAAAGAAGACAAATATAAGCCTTGGTATTTTGGTATTAGTAATCACCAGTAACACACTTCACAGTTGGTTGCCACCATAGCTGAGTACTGTTTCCTAGGACAAGTGCCCCAAAGAGAGGTTTGACTCAGAATGAAGAGTCAGACCAGCTAATGGGTTAATGTCTCTGTGCCTACCACCTCCTTATAACTCTCACCTCGTAAGCCTCAAAGACCTGGACTGAGGGGCTAAGGCAAGACCTGGACTGAGGGGCTAAGGCAAGAGCTCTGTGCATGTGGACTGTATGAGAAGCTTCAGGCAAGGGAAGGAGACCAAAGTCAGGCAGACTCTGACATTTCCATGGCTGTCCTGACAGCATTCATTCTAGCTCATTACTCTCTAAGTGTTATTAGATTATTTTTCTAAATAAAAGTGTACTTCAGTAAACAACATTAATCTCTTCATTATAATTATAATTGTGACAAGAACTCTTAATTTCCACTAAATACTTTTGTAGTACTTTTATTCTCATTTCAAACTATTCATATATCCAAGTATTAAATGAATATTTAATAAATATTTATTGAGCATTTACTACATTCTAAACTCTATGCAATCTCTGCAGATGCAACAATAAAAAGAATAATTTCTGTCATCGCAGAGTTTACATTCTTAATGGGGAAATAGATAATTAAAAGCAATTATAACACAGTTTTATAAGTGTTATAGAGGGTGAGCACTTGGTACTGTTGGGGCAAATAATAAAAGGCACCTAATCCCATCCCATCTGCAAGTAAGAGTCCCCTGACTTCCTGGAAGACATGATAACTCAGCTGTTGTCTGAGGGATGACTAGTCGTTAGTCAGGCTAAAGGATCAGTGTTAAGGAAGTGAGTTCCAGTCAAATGGAATGTCATGTGCAAAGGCCTCAAGACAAGGGAGAGATGGTGCATGCAAGGAACCACAAGACGTTACCTATGTCTGGAGTCAAAAGTTCAGGATGAGAAGGGTCAAGATTAAGTAGAAATCAGAAAATGTAAGACCTCTAAGCCATGTTAAGGATTTGGACATGGGCTTCCCTGGTGGCACAGTGGTTGAGAGTCTGCCTGCCGATGCAAGGGGCGCGGTTCGTGCCCCGGTCCGGGAGGATCCCACATGCCGTGGAGCAGCTGGACCCGTGAGCCATGGCCGCTGAGCCTGCGCGTCCGGAGCCTGTGCTCCACAACGAGAGAGGCCACAGCAGTGAGAGGCCCGTGTACCTCAAAAAAAAGAAAAAAAAAATTTGGACTTTATTCTAAGGGCAATAGGAAGCCATTGAAAAGTTACATATGTGGTAAGATAAGATTTATGTTTTAGGAAGATCACTTGGATATTACTGTAGAGGATACAGGAGTTCCTTGTTACTCACATTATCATTAGTGCAGCTTATATTGTCTCAATGCAGGGGTAAGGAGACTCAGATACATTTTTATATAAATCTCCCACTCTCCAAACCTTTGCTAATCACTATGCCAAATAGATTGAGAACTTAATGTCTTTCTCTATCTGAATTCCTGCTGTGCAAACTGAGGAATCAAATAGATTCAGAAAATGAAGAACATTTCTAAATTTAAGTGGGATAATAAGGAGGGTAGAGCCTAATCAAGGTAGTGAATTGGCAGTGGCCTGAGGATTTGAGAGGAATTTAGAATAGAGCATCAATAGGCCATTGTGATAGATTCTATATAGAGGGGAGTTCAAGCATGATGAAGGCAGAGAGTGAAGAATGATGTGAAATTATCTGTTTGGGAGAAGTCTATGGTGTTTCTACTGCTGTGATAGGAAACAAAGGAAGAGGACTCATTTTTGGTGAAGGGAGTATGGGGATCACGGGATACAAAAAAATATAGATTCTACTTGGGACACACTGAATTTAAGGTGTCAGTGGGAGACAAGTGAAACTGTCCAGTAAGCAGTTAGATGTTTGGGTCTAAAAGTAAGGAAAGGGATTGGGGCTGAAGATACAGAATTTCTAGCTATTGGCTTATTGGTGTAGCAGAGACTGCTACTTGTCCACTAAAATCTATCTGCCCCTTCTCTCTAAGGATGTGCCCAACCAAAATCCACATTTTCCAGCTCTCACTGTGGAGACATGTGGTCATTTGTCCACATTCTCACCAGTGCAATATGAATAGACGTGATGTATGTTAACTCCCATGTCGTTGGTTTAAAGAGTAGTCCCTACCCCTGAACTTCCTCTTTTCTTTTTGCCTCCCTCAGGTCCCTGAACTTAATAGAAAGCCAGCTTCAAACAGCAGACAGTGGTGATGCAGATGATTCAGGGATGCAGAGCAAAAAGACAAAAGAAGCTGGGTTGCTGAGTGACAGTGTAGAGCAAGGCTGGACCATGTGCAACTTGGCTTTTAGGTGAGAAAGAGATAAACCTCATTATTTAGACCACTCTTCTTTTCATTGTAGCTTAGTCTCCACCCTAAAGAACAGAAATGGTAATCCTATAGGAATATATTAGATACACCAGGGAAAAGTATGTAAAGTGAGAAAAGAAAAACCCTATAATAGGACCTTGAAAAAAACATTGAAAAAGTAGGCGGACAAGAATCCTGAAAAAGGAGGTGAAAGGTGTAACCTGAAATATAGGAGGAAATCAAGGGTTGTGTCTCTTTATGTAAGCTTAGGGAAGATTGTTTCAGGAAGAAGAGAGTGGTCACTAGTGTCAAATGATGCTAATAGAGCAACAAAATAAAAACTAGGGGAAGGGTCAAGGAGGCCATTGTTGACCTCCATAACAACAGGTTGGGAGTGGTGGTGTGAAGAGATCCAGAGAGGTAAGAAAATGGAGTTTACACAAACAGCATTTTAAAGAAATTTGGTGTGGCAGAAAGGAGAGAGATGGAGCCAGAATTATGGATGGGAATAGGATCAGCAACTAATAGCTAACATTTTCTGAATGCTTATGAGGGGCCAGGTCATATTTCAAACACTTTAAGTATGTTTTCCCATTCAATCCTTACAACAGCCCCATTAAGTTGGTTCTACTATGTACATTTTACGGAAAACCAAGGCACAGAGATGTCAAATAACTAAGTTTTGGGGGCATCCTTAATCAGCTTGTGCTATAGCAGCTGGTCAGACAGCTTAGGGAAGTTATGTATGCTTGTTCTTTCTGTATGCATAACATATAGCATGGAATATGCTATATGGAAGCATACTGGAAGCTTCCTTCTTTAACTATTTTTGCTGAATATAAGCTGAAAGTTAAAGTGAGACCCAACAAAATGTTTAACATCAAGGCAAAGCAAATCAGTTGCTCCACCCCCAGCAAGGCCCAGAACCTTTTCTATTTGCCTCAGTCTCTGAGCCCTGATTAGTTAGGGAAGGATGCTTCCAGATGTTCTGCACTGATAATAATCACCATCATCTGTTAGTCACAACATGAATTATAGATTTGATTTGTGGGTCCATTTGGAAATGCTTGCCCTGTATGCTAACATTAGTAACCTTGCTGTTTATTTGAAATAAGTACCTGGGGATCTAGAAATACAGCTAGGAAAACATAGAAGAAAGGATTTCTGGGGAGGGGTGAGGGCCCCATTGCTGTTGTGGTGACTATGAATTTATTGTGGTATTTATCTGCACAGTTACATGATTTCCTCCAAGTTGTATTCAGCCACTGAGATGAATATGATGAGAGGGAGGTGGTCAGAGTTCTCTAGTCTTGGACTTCTGCCAGTAGGTGATGGAAGAATAATGAGCAAAGTGGTAAGGATATTAAAAACAGAGATGTTGAAATGATGGACTGTGAGACTTAAGCTGTGTAGAAAAGGAAGATATGGTAGAGTTGATCAAGAGACTGAAGCAAGGTCAATGATTTTGCAAATAGGTCCATGAGAGCAGGCATCTTTGACTTCCTGATTCACTCCAAGATATCCAGTGTCTAGAACAATATAAGGTACCAAGTAGGCTCTCAGTACTATTTGTTAAGTGGCATAAAACTGAGATGAAAGACTAAAGTATTGGAAATAATTAAGCAACAGTCAAAGAATAAGAGTTTTGGGTCAAATCCCTATAGAGTATGAATTTGCAATTTAAGAGCTAGACCAGTTTCAGGTAAAGATTAAGGTCCCGGATTTACAACTTGGTGGTGGGTGCCTGAAGGGCACTGTGCAGGAAAGTAAGTCACTGGAGATGAGGTCAACATTCTGAGAGCTAAGGGTTTGTTTGACTTGAACACACATTTTTCCAGGCGCTCAGAATTATAACAGAACCTGTGGAAGGGAGGAGAATTATAAACCCAGGTGCCAAGGCAATCAGTACGTGAAAGGGTATGATTGGATCTGAAGACAACACACTGAAGGACAGAGGATGGTATAAAAGTCAAAGACAAAATTTCCAGCTAGCATCACTCAATAATAATAATGCTTAATGTGTTCCATTCACCTGACTAAAGTAGCTGACAATGGATACTTTATAGCCCGATTTACCTGTTTTCATGGTCTAAAATGAAATATTGATTGCCTGTCTGGAAAATTATTCCATTCTGTGCCATATGACATGAATCTTCCTTCTTTTTTTCTATATGCCAAAATTGGATGAATCTATAAAGGCGAATTTATTTGACAGTAATGATCAATCAATCAAAAAAATTCAAGCCAGTTTCTGAAAATGTATATTGTTTAGTCTTTGAGTTTCTGATATTTGTCTAATAATGTGTTTGCAAATTCTTATTACTATTCTTTCTAGATGATAATTTTCTATTTATTTTTTATTTTCTTTGCAATGGTATGCATAATTTGGAGCTGTATATGTCAGATATCTTTAGTAGGCCGAAGTCTTTCACTTTTTTATTGTTGAATGTTGTTTACTTGCTGATGGAATTTGAAATTAACATTATCCAAATTTGTCAATACAAATATTTCCTTTTTAAATGACCAGTTTTTATTGTGATGATATTGTGTATAGTTCTAATTATTTTGTTGAATGTCTTGCAACTGAAATTTATCTCAGCTTTTTTATGATGTCTAGAAACAAATAAAGGTCATAGGTTCCTTCGTTTGTACACCTGGAAGAGAAAATGGAAAACTGAGGCAATCATATCAATAATTTAAGTATATAAATGAGTTGGCTATTTCTTTCAAAAGTGTTTCTTCACCTGTGTTACCTGGATATTTGTTTAATTCTCCTCACTCCTCTCTTTCCATAGTGAGACAGTGTCTGAATCAGAAACCAAAGAAGTTTCTAACACTTTGGTTAAAGAATGGGTGAAAATGTTCTGATGTCTGTGCTGTAATGTGTAGAACCTGTCACAGCCCAAAAAATATTAACAAAGGATCCTTTACCTTGACTCTAATTAGCTAAAATTTAAGGAACAGAATCCCTCCGTGAGTAGACCATTTCAGAAAGAGTGTTTTCATGCTGAACTCTTGATTCCTTTGTCTTTGTAAAGCTGAAAGTCACCAGACACTGATAGCTTGTTCCACTATTCTCCAGTATTCTTTTCTTTTCATTACTTCAACTATGCTAGTCAAATGAGTTTCCATGGCCCCGTCCTCAAAAGTTGTACAGGGCATGATGGCTTGTTTTGCTTGGCAAAATTCTCTAGAACGTGATTCATTGTCTGCAGGTGATTCATGGTTAGGAAATTAATTCTGAACCTGCCAGTGATTGAGGTTGATTAAAGTCCAGAAGTCCCTGCCGTCTATTCACTAGCACTCTTTGTCAACTGGAATATTTCTATAATAAAAAAAGAGCCGAAAGTAGATGTGCTTGATGCGTGGAACTTACATGCATGTTTGCATCTTTTGAAAGAGCTACTCAAGACTACACAATTTTAACACTTGGCATGAAAATCACTGTAAAAGTGTCTGACTGAATGAATCACATTTTACAAATAAATATCTGTCAAATGGTGCAATTACTTCAGATCCAGTCATTAAGCAATAAAATAAAGCAGTAAATAGGATACATCTGCTGCAAAGTGCTATAGAAATGTGAGTTTCCTTCTCAAGTTACTTGTCTTTTAATATTTTGGCCTAATTGGTGGAATGATTCACTAGAAACATCAACCATTCAACCTAATCATGGTACCAAAAAAGGAGGGGAAAAAGGCTTCCTATACCAGTCAATCGGACAAGAAAAAAAAAAAAAAAACCCTTACCCAAGAAAATAAAGCATAAAACAGGGGTGGGGCATAAAGCATTGCTTTTATGTGCCACTAAAAGGAATGCTTTGAGATGAAGGGTCATGCATCCTTTGAAAAGCAATAACAGCATCTCAAGGTGTTATCTAGCTTCCTACCATTAAAAAGTACCTAGTTGTGCCCATGCACATAAAAGTAAATTCAAGGAGATAATTACCTTTGGAAACCAACTGAAATTCTTTAAATGTTTGGTTTTTCTTAAATAAAGTAAATAAACATGGATGGCATTATCTTCACAATTCTCTATCACTTTGTCAGTTGTTACAGAGTTTATATTGATAGGGAGGCCAGGCAATACATTAGGTAATTATGATCTCTTGACATATGGATAGACATCATAAAATATTAAGATTTCTTTCTCCAATTGTCCTCCCTTCTATATGAGTAATTATAAAAAGGACTATAAGAAATAGGAAACCTGTGAAAATTCAGTTTGGTAAAATATTTAAAATAAGTTTTTTTTGGGATTTGATTATGAAAAGTACATTTTTTTTGTTGTTGAAACTTTAGAAAAAATAAGCAGAAGAAATTAAAAATCACATAATCCTTTCATTCAGGTAACAAATGTGGGTGCCTAGGTGTCTTGTGATTTTTCTACATTTTTCATTGTATATTCTTAAGCCTGGACCAAAAGAGGCTTCCTTTATTTCTGTTTTCTCCCTTGTACCTCTGTCACTATGATAAAAACAGTATGCTCAGACTATCACACTGTTCTGAGGAGGATGAGAAACATGTGGAGCAGAGCTGTTTCAGCCAATCCACATACCAATAGTGATGCACAAATGCATGAGTGATAATAAACAATTGTGGTTTGGGTGATTTGTTATGCAGCAATAGCTAACAGATGCAATGTGCATATAAATATCTGTGTATGAGTATATACATATATGTGAATATATGTATATATACATATATATTTAATAAAATCAAAAGCATAATGTCCTTTAGCCCCTTTTTTCAGACAATGTATGTTAATTGAATTAATATAGAATAACTACACTATCTCAAGTATAAATAAATAATTATTTCCATTTTTGTTTTACTGCTAGAGTGTGAGGTCTTTGAAAGCAGACACCACTGGATGCTAGTGCCCGGCCAGGATCTGTCTAACAGTAAGAACTAAACAAGTATATACAGACTAAGTTAAAATCTTCAGACACTGTTTTAATGGTGGCATTTTTTACATTGTATATATGCATGCATTGTGATATTTCTAACCAGTCTCTTATTTTTATTTTTGTTGAAACTCTTTTCTGTTCACATTTATGATTATTTCCTTAGGAAAAAATCTTAGAAGTAGAATTTGGGGGCCAAAGTGTATGGAAAGGATAGCTATTTAAATAAAATCCTTTTTATCAGCATCTTTGCAATCACAATTTGACAAAGGGTTTTGTTTTGTTTGGTTTCTTTTTCTTCTATCTTATTTGATTCGTAATGTGGCCTTTCTAGATTAAGGTGAGAAAAAAAGTGGTCTCAGATTGTTCCTCATGCAAGGGAAGGTTAAAAGTGGGTATATTTTCCCCCTTTAAAAAGATAACCTGTAACCTCACCCTATTCTATCATTTTCTCTTTGCTGCCTTTTAGGCTTTCTTTCATGTCTGGTCAATAAAAGTCTATTGAGGTTCTATGTGTGGGGTTCATCTCTCATCAATCTCTTCTCTAAAGGCACTGCCCCTCCTCCTCCATTTCACACCCAAGGGAATGTATACATGGAGTAGCAGAGTGCAGCGACTACTAAAAGTAGGTTGAAAATTCCAAAGATAGGACTTATCAAAGAGAAGAGAGTGGCAATCTTACCTTCTTTGGTCACACTCTTTTTGTCTAGCTTGAGGAGACTTTTTGTTGCCTTTCAGTTTGGACGGGTTTTAGAGCAAAGACCTGGATATTGACCAGAGGGGCAGAGATCTTATTAGCAACCATAAGTGAGGGTGGGCACACTACCGCAGAGGAACTTACACCCACACCATTATACTGAGCGGTAGCCTTTCAAATAAGCCCTAATTACGTCTGAACCTCTTCCTTCCTCATCTCTAGGGGTCATTCTACAAGCAGACTTCATGGTGAACAAAGACACTTGCTTTCTCATGGTACCTGTTCAAAGTATAATAGACTTGTCAATCCATGTTAACGTTATTCCCACATTCTGCTAAGCACTATATTTATTACAAAACATAAAAGATGATAGGCTGACAGTTTTTTTTCTTTTTAGTACAGACACTAGATTTTACTATGCCCAGTCTATTTTAATTAATGTGTATTTCTATAGCTAAAGAAATTTCCGTTCGTTTTTTCTAAACTATACTAATTTCTATTTTAATGCTGTTATTATGTCTGCTTCAGGGCTGTAGCTAAGGAAATATGATCAGAGAATTTAATTCTACCTTGAAACAGGTATATCGTTAGTAAATGTCAGAAAAAAGAAGAGGGGGTGGGTTTCTTTTAGTTTCAAATAACTGTAATTTTGGTCCACTTCTGATAGCAGAATTGTCTTGGACTAATTTGGATATAAGCCCTTTTAACTGAGTTGAAACATTTTCTCCAGGGTCAGAATTTGATTCCGTGCTTAGAATAAAAGCTGAAAGGATTCTGAACTCTGCCACACCCCCAATAAACACCCACGAAGGCCATGACTTGTCACTCTTGTATGAAGTTGTGCTTGTAAGCAGCCTATTTCAAACCAAAATTACAGTTGGAAGTACCATATTTCAGTAAAGATTTTCCCATTTATCCACAAACTCCAGTTTAATAAAAAAGAAAAAAGCCACTGGATTTTGAAACAAATTAGAAGGGGAAAATGAAAAGTAATACTCTATTTACATTGGAAAGATTGGAGACATGATTCAGAACCTACCCTTGTCCCCTCCTCCACAAAAAAATACCAGATTTATACATATATTCAAAATGATATGAATAATTGGACAATTATTCAGATATTTGGCCTGAAATATTCAGACATACTACATAAAAGTGTTTTGGTACTTTTGGGCTTGAATTATGGAGGTAATTGGACCAATCCACTATTTCACTTTGCCTCTGTAAGTATAGCAGTACCTTAACTACAGTCTAATTTCCAGGGTTTCTGTTCCTCCACAGACACTTTAAAAATACTGGATTTCAAATCAGGAGACCTGAGCTTGATTCTCTTTCACTCTTCTGAGCCATGTGATGTTGGACAAGCCACTCTCCTTCGGGGGTGTCTGTTTCTTGATCTAGAACAAGACTGTGATGTGTACCCTACACATGAAGTTGAGAAAGGTAAAATAACATGACAGGAGGAGCTACCATTTACTGGTCATACACTATTTCATTTAATTTTCACAATAATTGCAACTGTGTAGAAGAATCGATGTTCAGAGAAATTGAGAACGTTGCTAAACTCCAATAGCTAGAATTGCCCAGAGCCCAGACTCAAACCCCTGACTTGGATTCTAATGTACATGTTATATGGTCTCTCTAATGAGACAAACTCCTGCACATGCATGAAGGATTATTTTTCATATCATTCTAGTAAGTGCAGTGAACCAGGCAACCTACAATGAGTTGAACACACTGCCATGTTGGGTGGGTATTTAAAATTTATGGATTTTTCACCTTTGTTTTCAGCAAGGATTCTAGGACACTTGAACAAATGACTTTTCATGGTGTCACTCTTGGGGCTGTAGCCATATGTTCATGAAGGACATGTGGAACCTGTTAGCTTTGGCACCATCAGCAATAATAACTTTGCCGTTTCCCCCAGCTTGGGAATCAATCCCTGGGGTTGGATTTGCTAACAGCAGCATGAGGTCCCTTATCTAATCAGAGCTAGACCTAGCCATATTTCAGTGCATTTGACAAGGAATGATGTTAACGGTCTTAGTTGAAAATAAGATATGCATTTGACATTTGAATATCACACAGCAATATGATTGTCAACTAAATTGCCAATAATAGGTTTAGTAAAAGCCTAGTTTAAAATAGGGTAATGGTTTTACTCTAGAGCTTTTTTCCCCTGCTCACCATGTTACTTACCCACACACATGTATATATGTGTTGACACACTTATATACTCACTTATCTGTGAAATAATAATGATACGCCTGTGAAAACAAGCAGGTTGTGTCAGTTTTAAATACGGAGAAGTCACTATTTTTCCACACTCAAGATTTTCCCACATACTGTTGAATAAATAAGAAATCTTCCTGTTTGGATTCCAGTGGTGAGAATTTCCCCATATGTTCACCATCTCTTTACCCTTTAGATATTTCTGAAGGTAACAAAATAGTACATTCCATCCTCAGTAAATTTCCACCAAACTTTCGTATCACAGGTGAGGATTTTAAGTTAATTAACCCGAATCCTACACAAAATGTATGCCGAGTAGGCTAATTACCATTTGCATTTCTTAAAAAGAAGGAGTATTTGCAATGAATAAAGGGCATATTTGACCTTTCTACAAATAATAGATAAGGTATAATATATAGCATAACTCCATGAAATGTAGAAATGCTACTTATAGGCTAATTTTACATTAAACTATTGCTAGAAAAACTGCAAACAGTGGTCAGTCTTTGACAGATCTAAAAATACAGCCATGTGGATCAAATTTTCCAGTCACAGCTTCATCTCTGTAGATTTTCGTTCATTTGTAAAAATCTTGCTGTTTCTGCAGAGGAACTGATTAGACTGTCCACTTTAGTGCCGAGCAATGTATTTCTGAACATGAGCTTCAGCCTACAACAATGCGGTCTATTTGCTGTGTGTGTTTTTTTTTTAATCTGTCCAAGACCAGCTTTTAGGACTTACATTTCAGATTTGACAATTTGCCTTCGGCATAAACTCTCTCTTAGTGGCAGCTCCTTGAATTTTCACATAAATAGTTTTCCAGTTGAGAACTGTATCTGTATAGCCATATCATTGGAGCATACACTTTTAAGCTTCCTCTAATGATTAATGTACATTTCCTTGTATTGCTCTCACCGAGTTTTGCCTTTGACCTCAGGATAGGAGAATAATATTATCCATGTTCACTTCAACTTATAAACGAATGCTTCAGAGCAGTTGAGCTAGAAGAGGAAAAGGTCCTTGGAATATTTTACAAAAATGTCATTCTATCAAGGACTCCATTTTTCTCTAGGACTTCAATCACATCTTAAAGGGCTTTGTTTTCTAGGCCAACTGATTGGTTAAGCAACTTAATGCTCTGTTATTGCTAAGACACCATTGGCAAAAGGCTTTGATCATTTGTTTTGTCCCATATAATTAAACAATGAAATGCCCCAAATAAATATATTTTCTAGATAACTGAACCTTATTCCATTAAGTACCCAACGTTTTATGTTTAAAATTTGTTCATAGTTTGGTAGAATTTTCCCTAAAAATTTTTAATTCACCTGAGGGCCAGATTTAATAGCTGCTAATTGTGGTGTCTCCCTGGCTTATAATTTGCTTGCCTATAGGACCAACGGCCCTAATATTGAGGTTGGTCCCTCAGGGACCTTTTTGATTTATGTGAACTCTTTCTCATGGACAAAGCTGATTGACTCATTGTTAGATACCTGACCTAAACGAAGTAATAGGGTCTCTATCCATGATTTTCAAATAAAACTAAGCTATATTCCCTGGAATTTACATGATGGGAGCCCCAAGAGGTAATGCTAAGGTACTCCTGGTGGCCCTCATCCACAACATGGAGGAATCCAGTCTGCAGTGGAAGAAGATGACAACGGGAGAGGCCAAGGTGAATAGAAAGACAAAAGATGAAAGAGGGGCTCCTGGGGAAGATTGATTGCTTTGTTCACTTATCTCTGAAGCTTAGTTGTACCTTCCTGAAGTTAGAAAAGTAGTCTTCTCATAAGTTTCCCTCATCATGTAAGCTGGTTCCCTTCGAATTTCTGGCACTTGAAACCAAACGATCTTGATAACATCATCAAATGTTTGTTTTGTCTACAGCTGATTCAGGCAAACTTCTGAACTCCATTACAAAACAGATTAGGTGATTTTTTTTTTTTTTTTTTTTTTTTTTTTTTTTTTTTTTTTGCGGTACGTGGGCCTCTCACTGTTGTGGCCTCTCCCGTTGCAGAGCACAGGCTCCGGATGCGCAGGCTCAGCGGCCATGGCTCACGGGCCCAGCTGCTCCGTGGCATATGGGATCTTCCCGGACTGGGGCACGAACCCGCGTCCCCTGCATCGGCAGGCGGACTCTCAACCACTGCGCCACCAGGGAAGCCGAGATTAGGCGATTTTTATGCAAACCTCAGTCAGTGTAATTTTATGAAGCAATGGAACATTTTACAGAAAATTTTTTTCTTAAAAATGGCAATGTCATTGATCTTCCTAGACATAGCATACTGAACACACCCTTATATTTTCTTGATAATGTGGAGCATGTATATGAAAATAAATTAATTGTTGCACTCATAATTCAGTAACACATTCAAGAGCTTTTTGAAATAGGAGAGGCTGTTGGTACCCACACTAAATGGCCCCAGACAGCTGTGGTTTGTAAGATAATGGGTCTGATTTATAAGAAATCTCTCATTCCTTCACTGGCTTGTTGTTGGCTCTCATATCCTGCCACTAGAAAGAAGTAGTTTGAGAAATAATGTGACCATTAGAAGTAGAGAAATCTGGTTTGGTCAGAATGTGTACTCTTTTGCTTACTAGCTGTTTGATCATGGGTAGGTTATTTCAATGCCTGACCTTATCTCTTTTATTACAAAGTTGGCTTAATAGTAGACTTTTTCTGCTATTAAGAAAGAATAAGTTAAATAATACATGTAAAAAGCATATTAGGAGTTCAATAAAAGTTACATCATTCCTGGTAACTACGTTCCCCCCAGTTTACTACTCCTAAATTGTCCTGGGTTAGAAAAACAAATCTGAAGATATGAAATCTGAAGTTTTGATGGTGATTAGAGGTGACTCATTTAAAAAACCACTTTAAAGATCATTTATTTAAAAGCTTACTTAATTAAAAACCACTTGACCATATTAAGTGTTCTATACAAAGTCCCCATCATATGCTTAGACAAATGCTTCCCCACCCTCCCCTGAAGGATGCCTGTTTGTTCATTCCACCCTTGGGCGGCTATGGTTATTAGAAAGTTCTAGTTACATTGAGCTCATTGCACCCTGGAATTGGTTCCACCCATCATTGCCATGTAGGTGGAAGTATGCATGTTTCTGATTAATGACTGTTCAGATATTTGAAGGATACTGTCTTGTCCCCAAAACTTGTTTCATCCATGTTAAAAATGGCTACCCATTTTACTTCATCTTCTTTAATCATCTTCTCAATATTACCCAGTTTATCATTTTGAACTATTGTGTAGAGGTGTTATCTGAGTCATTTGGATTAGAATCAGACTTCTCTCAGAGCAGCCCCAGATTTCAAACAGAGAGATGTTTGTATACTGAATTAGATTATCATTTGTGAACCTAAGCTACAGCCTAGTGTCCTTCCCAAGAATCAGTTAGGAAAGCTCATTCAGTATCAATCAAAGCTAAATCTGATCTCTTTTTACTTTACCACAGATATATATCTATGCACAATTACAAAATTCTTTCCCTTACCCATTTTTGAAACTAGATTTTGCATTTTTCTGTGATTTTCCAAGATTACCACGTGGTTCTGTCATCTCAGTTGTAAGTGATTTTAGTACATTGAGCTGGCCTTATTTAGAACATGTAGAATACTAGGTATTCTTATAATCATGATTGTCATTTTGATCTAACTCTAATCAATTCAATTCTTGTTCTATATATTTCAGTCTGGAAAAATTTTACCTTCAGAGAATTACTTTCTCCACGTCATTAACAAAAATTGCTTCAAGTAGAGATCCAATATTTTCTTGATGGCTTTTCTCTCTATATCACTGAAAACTGAAAAACTCTATTTGATACCTTTTCTGTGTGTGTGTGTGTGTGTGTGTGTGTGTGTGTGTGTGTGTGTGTTAAGGGGGTAAGGGTCAAGTTATTTAGAACTTTAACCCAAATGACCAGTATGAGAGTTTAAGCCAGCTGAAAAAGTTTAAGGGAAACATAAGAGAGCACCCTCAAGTTTAATAATTTGCAAGAAGGGTCTCAGAACTCACTGAAAGTGATTATCTTCATGCTTACAATTTATTACATGGAAAGGATACAGATTTAAAACCAACCAAGGGAAGAAGGGCATAAGTCAGAGTCCAGGAAAAGTATCAAATGTGGAGCTCCCATTGTCTTCTTCTTGTGGAGACATAGATGTGTTACTTTCCTGGCGTTGATGTCTGACAGTTCACATGGAATGATAACACATGGAGTATTGCCAACCAGGGAAGCTCATTAGATGCCAGAGCTGCTGGTGTCTTGTTCTTGGACTTTCCAGACTCCAGAACTGTGAGAAATAAATGTTTATCCAGTGTGTAACCATCTAGTGTATACCATCTGTTATATCAGCTCAAGCTGACTAACACATTTATCATTTTTCTCCACAAAATATGACACATAATAAGTGATCTATAAACATTTTTGGAGTAAGTAAATTAATGTATTACAAAACTTCTTTTTTTTTTTACTAGGCTCTTAATACTTTCTTATGTTTAACTTTCCTTGAGTGCTCCTATCATTTTTCATGTGTCCTCAGAAACTCTGAACTTATTTTACATAAAACCAGATTTCTATCTTCTCTTGTGAAATCAGGAGCCCAAGCAGAGTCCTCAGTAACAACAGTTGTTGAAGCTCATGAGTGTCCATTCCCTGAACAACACCTCCAAGTTCGTCACATTGTATTTTCTGCTATCTATTCCCTTTGTGGTAGCCATCTCTTCCTGATAAGAATGGATTAGTGACCCCCTTATATGAAAATAATTCTGACCTATTTTGAGGTTTCAAAGATAGTCTCACTGGGGTAATTACCAGTAATAGTCAATTTAGAATAATAAAATGACAAAAGAAAATACATTTTAAAAAAGACATAAAATTACACCTAAGAATAAACTCAATTAAATTGAGAGTATCTATATGTATAAAATTTTATTGAGAAACATATAATTAGGTTTGATTATATAGAGATGTATGTCATGTTCCTGAATGCAAATATTATAAAGGTGTAAGTTTCCCCAAATAAATGTACAAATTTAAAGCAATTACAATAAAATGGATTCTAAAGCCTCTATGGAAGAATAAATAAGTGAAAATAAGCAAACAAAAAAAGCAATGAAAGAATAAATAATGAGGAGAGCTCTCAAAATTATATATCATGTTATCAAAAGTATAATAATGACTCTGGTGTGGTACTAGTGTAAGGACAGATGAATTAATGGAAGGGAATAGAAACTGATAAAGTGACCCAGGACACATTCATCACTTTACTCAACCAAATTGTTGCTACTTCGAGAATATCTTGTGCCAAAAATTTGAAATTCATGCCATATTTGAACACAAATTTATTACTTTGCATATATAAGTCAAGTAAGAGTGATGAATAAATAGCCCTAGATAACCAGAAAAAAATGTGTTTTCTAATATAATAAAGAATCCATTTTCATTAGTGAGAAAGAATGGCTTAATTAATGGGAAGAAGGATGGCATAATTTGTTGAATTAATTAGAAATTTTTACCTCATAATATTTTTAAAAACTGCAGATGGATTAAAATGTTAAAGAGGATATAGTTTTAAATTCATAAAATAATAATGTATAGATGAAGCTAAATCTGATTCTTGGTAGATACCCAAGTAAATAATAAAAAATTTAAATGTTAATATATTCAAGTACATAAAAATGAAAAACTGTTTTCATAAAATATCATAAATAAAGTAATGGTAAACTAGTAAAAATTTTAAAATGAAGTAAAAATAGAGAACTGTTCTTATTTATGAAGAAATTTATAAATTAATAAGGTACACTAATAAGAGGAAAATTGATAAAAGAAAATAACTGACTACTCACCATACAAGATATGAACAATACAAGAAAGTGTATCACAAAAACATCATCACAAAGTACATCACAAAAGTACATCACAAAGTACATCACAAAGTACATCACAAAAAAAAAATCGAAGAACTGATTTTTCACATGTAACACTGGCAAAGGTGAAAAAAATGATCATATTCAGTTTTGGCAAGGGTGGTGGGAAACGAGGACAATTATAAATTAATTTTAGGAATGTAAGATAGCTTTTTAGAGAGCAATATGGGTCTGATATAACAAAAGCCTTAAAAATACTCATACATTTGAGCCAGCAAGTTCACTTGTAGGAAGGTACTCTAAGAAAACAATTTGGTATATTAAAAAAGATTTATGCTCATTTTGTTCTTTGTAACATTGTTTACGCTGCCATAAAAATATTCAGCAATAGAAGTATGGTTAAATAAATTAAGATCAGTGAATGAATTCAATATAACCATGAGAAAGTGAATTGAAAGAGTATAACCAAAGTTTTATAAATATATGTAATTACACATTTATAAAAATAGAAGAGTTACTAGAAGAAAATACACAAAATATTAACAGCAATATGTAGAATTTATTTTTCTACTCTACCATATTTTTCAAATTTTAAATTTCCTTTTTATTTTACATTTTTAATTATAAAATGATACATAAATACATTCTTACACAAAAAAAGAAACAAAGTATAACAATGAAATGAAATTACCCTATAGCCTCAGCTATTCCATTCGTTTCTCCAGAAGAAACTATTATTCCTGTGTGAGTATCTCTATGGACTTTTAAAATATTAGATATGTATTATTATTGTGATCAGAGGTAAAGGCTATTTTAATGAGTGTTGATCCAGACAGAAGAGAGTAATCTTTCTCTTATACCCATAGGTCTAAACATTAAAGGCAGTAACTATGACAAACTATATAATAATATAGGGAAACCATATAATGGACTGATACCATCTAATGATATTAGAGAAGATGTCTTGCATTATAATCAGATAAATCACTAGCCTTGGTGATTAGAAAAACCTTCTAGCAAAGGTAGAGAATACAAACATTTCCAACAATGACAATACATTTTATCAGGAAGAAGATGTATTCCCAATCTTTGGGCTTTTGCCTTAAGCACAACAAACTTTTTACATAAATTAGTGTTCATTTTTTCCCCAGTTTTATTGAGATATAATTGACATACAGCACTGTATAAGTTTAAGGTGTACAGCATAATTGTTTGATTTACATATATCATGAAGTGATTATCACAATAAGTTTAGTGATCATCTCATATTGACAGAAAACTAAACGGGAAATTTTTTTCCTTGTGATGAGAGAACTCTTAGGGTTTCCTCTCTGAACAACTTTCATATGTAACACACAGCAGTGTTCATTATATTTATCATGTGGTACATTACATCCCTACTGCTTATTTACCTTAGAACTGGAAGCTTGTACCTTTTGACAGCCTCCGTCCAGTTCGCTTCCACCCAGCCTCTGCCTCTGCTAACCATAAATCTGATCTCTTTTTCTGTGAGTTCATCTGTTAGTTTTTGAAGTATAATTGACCTACAGCACTGTGTTGGTTTCTGTTATACAACATAGTGATCAGATATTTCTATACATTTCAAAATGATCACCACAAAGGTCTAGTTACAATATGTTATCATACAAAGATGGTATATAGTTATTGACTATATTCCCCACACTGTACATTTCATACCCATGACTCATTCATTTTGGAACTGCAAGTTTGTACCTATTAATCTCCCTCCTCCCAGCCCCCTCCCCTCTGGCAAGCACCTGTTTTTTCTCTGTATCTATAACTCTGTTTCTGTTTTGTTATGTTGGTTCATTGGTTTTGTTTTTTAGGTCCACATATAAGTGAAATCATACAGTATTTGTCTTTCTCTGTCTGACTTATTTCACTCAGAATAATACCCTCTAGGTCCATTCATGTTGTAGCAAATGGCAAGATTTCATTCTTTTTTATGGCTGAGTAATTTTCCTGTGTGTGTGTGTGTGTGTGTGTGTGTGTGTGTACTACATACATTTATTTTCCTTGAGATTCTTTATACTTCTTATATTGGTAGGCAGATTATTTAGATCACATTTTTAAAAATAGCATTATTTCTTCAAATATTTTTTTTATTCCTTTCTCTCACCTCTCTTGAAATCTAATGACACACGTATTAGACTGCTTGTTTTTGTCTTATAGGTCACTGATCTTTTTTTCTGTGTTGCATTTTGGATAGCTTCATTTAACATGCCTTAATAGTTTCTACTACTTCAATAATTTTTTTCAAGAGTCTATTATTGTATTTTTTCTGCAGTGACAAATATAATGCCAATTTCAACTAAATTATTTTCCATTTAATTTTTCTTTTTCATCTTTAGAAGTGGTCTTTTTCATATCTTTAACTTTTCTTTTCATCATGCTCATGTTTTTGTCTACCTCCATAAACATATGGAACATATATGTATAACTATTTCAATGTGCTTTTCTGGTAATTCCCTTATCTCTGTCATTTCTAGGACTGTTTTTTTTTTTTTTTTTTTTTTGCGGTAGGCGGGCCTCTCACTGTTGTGGCCTCTCCCCCTGCAGAGCACAGGCTCCGGACGCGCAGGCTCAGCGGCCATGGCTCACGGGCCCAGCCGCTCCGCGGCACGTGGGATCTTCCCAGACCGGGGCACGAACCCGTGTCCCCTGCATCGGCAGGCGGACTCTCAACCACTGCGCCACCAGGGAAGCCCGTTTTTTTTTTATTACTGATTTTCTACTGGTTAGAAATGATATTTTCCTGCTCATTTGCATGTCTGGTAATTTTTTTTTTAATGGATGCTGGACAGTGTAAATTCTCTATTGTTCGTAGTTGGACCATATTGTATTCCTTTAAATAGGGTTGAATTTTGTTTTGGTGTGCAGTTAGGTTACTTAAAATCGATTAGATCATGTTGAGACTTGCTTTTAAACTTTTCTAGAATGGAAGCAGAGGATCCTTTGGTCTAGGGCTAATTCAGTCCACCACCAATGCATAACCCTATCGAGGATTCTACCCTATTATTGTAATCTAATGTCTTCCCACACTGGCTGGTGGGAACTGAGACTACTCTCAGATTGATGTGAGCATCAGGAATTGTTCTACCCACTGCTTTCTGGTGGCTTTTTCTCTGAACTTGGATCATTTTCTCTCAACTGGCACTGATTAGTACTCAGCCAGAAACAGAAGGTTTCCTCTGCAGAACTTTGGAGCTTTGTCTCTGTGCAGGGAGTAGCCTTTCACTGAAATACCCTCCTTTCTGGCCTCCCTGAACTGTTTTCTCAACTCAGAAAGGCTGTAAGGCACTTTTGTATTTTTCTTCCCTGATTCGCATCCTGGAAAGAGCCTCCAGGCATTAGGCTTGAATGACTGTATGCTTCACCTTATTTGTTTCTCTTCTCTCAGAGATTATAGCTCTCTGGTTGTGTTGCCTGAAAATTGTTGAAACTTTCTATATCTATCTATCTATCTATCTATCTCTCTATATATATATATTCAGTTGACCCTTGAACAACACGGGTTTCAACTGCGGGAGTCCACTTATACATGGATTATTTTCAATAAATACTACAGTACTGCACAGCCCGTGGATGGTTGAATCTGCAGATACATATGAAATCATGGATACAAAGGGCTGACTGTAAAGTTACACGTGGATTTTCGACTGGGCAGGGAGTTGAGACCACTAACCCCCGGGTTGTCAACTGTGTATATTCCCCCCACACCCAGGTTTTCCAGTTGTTTAACATGAGAGGGTAAATCTGGGTCTGTTGCTTCATATAAGACTTATAAGACTAAGTCAATATACATTTATTTTTATGATGGAAAATTAAGCGTTTGAAAACAGGTATTCATCTATTAAATGAATTAAGCTAGGCAAGTTACTAAACTGATCAAAGTCTTAATTTTTTTGCACATAAAGTATTAATGCTTCCCTACTTGATGATTGGATTGTAATTAGGATCCAGTGTGAGAGAAGAAATTCTTTGTAAAGTGCAAAGCTCTATGCAAATAACAAAGTTGAGGACTGTGGTTGGGATGGGGTGATGGAAATGTTGATGATTGTTTCATCTGCATAACTATTCAAAGACTAAGACTATGTTTTAGAAATACTTACTGACAAAAAATCCTGTGAATAATAATAATAACACATACTCTGCGTCTTGTAGTGAGGAAACAGCATCCTTATCCAAACTGGTTTTAAACAAAGAGAGAGTATATTTACTGTTTAACTGAGGAGGCCAAGTAGTGGGTCAAGCTCAGCCAAATCCAGCGTTTCAGTGTTGTCAGTTTTCTCCCTCTCTCTTGCCTCTCCTCGGCTTCCTTCTCAGACTTTCTCCAGGTGGCAGCAAGATGGTTGTTGACAACTCCATCTCATATTCCAACAGCTTGGCAAAATGAGTAGACAGAATGAATCTTTCAGTAATTGTTCTAGCATAAAATTTCTGAGTCTTATTTGGGTGATTTTCCCTTTTTCTGAACCAATCACTGTGACCAGGAGAAAGTGATATTCTAATTGACCAGGTCTCTGAAATCAGGGACATTTCATTAGATACTTAGGATTCAAAACTCAACAGAATGTGATCTTTGATCTTTCAAATTTAGTATTTGCAGGGTACAATGAGACACAAATAAGGGTATGGTCAGTTCTACTCAATTAGTGAACAGGGAGAAGTCCACAATATGTTTTCTATGTTTTGGTACTTTCTTTAACATCCTTGTTTGCTTTTGTAATACCCTGTGCCACTTTGCTATGTGGATAAATAGGAAAACAGGCAACAGGAAACAAGCAAGCAAGCTTTGACCAAAGAATCTACATAGCAACAAAAAAATGCTAAATCGCAACACTACGTAAATTACATGAATACAAAGGAAAAACAATACTAGCATTGACCCACCTATGTCTTCTCACCTCTTCATATATAATAGACTTACGTGATTTTTTAATACTATCCGACATTGTTGTTATTTTTGTTTGTGCCGTATCTCCCATACTGGACAGTTAACTACTTGAAGGCAGAGAAAGACTTTTTTACCTTTGCATTCTCACAAGTCCCAGGACAACACTTTATCCACATTAGGATCTCAATGAGTTATTTGTTGAATGAATGAATGAATAGCTAATTATTTATGGTGTGTGAGGTATTAGTCTAACTGCTTTACATATATTTATTCATGATATCCTCCCAGCAACCCTATGAGATAGATTCTACTTATTCCTTATTTTACAATTGAGGAAATTAATGCACAGAAACATTTTCACTTGTCCAAGGGTTTGTAAGTAAAAACTAGGTTTCAAACCCAGGCAACCTGATTCCAGACTGCTCTATCTGCTGCCTTAAGAAAAAAAGAAAAAAAAGTTATTGAAATACTTTACTAAAAAATAGAAGACAAAAAAGAAAAATGAATGGTGTACATGTTAATATTCAACAGCCATTGGCCATCTATGAAGGAAACAGAAAGCATATACTTAGCTTAGGAACTGTCAAAGCATAAGGGTGTTATCCATTAATTGGATGAGTCGAATGATGATGTAAGGAAAATCTTCAACAGTGAGCTAAGGCGATCACCTGAGTGGTTGTTAGTATTGTATGAAGACTGAGAAATCATTCTTTCTTTCTTCTTAGGTAGCCATGTAGAAATAAACAAAATTAAGTAACAGGTTGCTTCAACTCTTGGTGATGCAAAGGAACCACATTCTGAATGCAGTAGATAACAAATTACTTGATTCATACAATAAAGCTTAATAAATCTCATCTATTGTAGAGGAAATCCAAGGTTTTAACAATAGCAGCAGTAGCTGGTAAGTACAGGACCACCACTAGAGCAAGCTACGACTCTTGCTTGCAACTACTTCTGGAGTTATTATTGTTTGTCTCTTTGATCTGTGATTATTGCTTTTATCTTAACTCCTGTCTTTGAATAAGTTGGGTCAAATCTAGTCAATAATCATGGAAGACTTCAGGAAAAATTGTAATTTGAGTAGTTTCTCTGTGCTACCCCTTTACTCTCTTTTTCTTTGAGTATTGTCTTAGTTTACTCTTGTCTGTAAGTCAAACTTAAGCTGAAATAATAATAAAACTATTTTACTTGTGTTAAAGGAAGTTTAGAGGTAGGGCATTCATCTCTTTGCTCTGATGCCATTGTGGCAGCTTCTCAGTCTGATTCTCCTCTTGGTCACAGAATGGTTGCCAGGAGCAAATGCCATCCTTATTCATGGAAAATGGGTGAAAGAGTCTGGCTACCTGTGACAATATCTTGAGAAATGGAAAGAACATATTACATGGAAATAATTTACTACAGGCCACAAAGTCTTTGATCCAATAATGACTACAATCACAGTATAAATTCATGAACCATAAATTGCAAAGCTACCTAATTAAAACCTTTAATGAAAAAGCTGCTGACACAAGATTTTAGAAAATCTGAAGCACTGGGTTAAGTATGAGCTTTTTGGGGGGGAAAAGAGATAATGTTAGAGAAAAAAATTACATGCCAGTTGCCATAAAATTTAAGTTATATCTATAGTTAATCCTTTTATAGTCATCATAAAAGAATCTCAGCCTATTTTGAGTGAAAAAGTGAAGAGTTTTCTTATGGTACTAAAAGTTTACTTTAATAGTTATCTTCCAACAACGAGTGACTTGAATCATTGAGACATTAATTAGAATGTCATTCAATTTGTTGTTGAGAATTGTGTTTGTTCTCTCAGCATCATAAACACTTTGTTCTTCGAGGTTAATTTTGCTTACCAATCTTGTGACGCATAAGTGATGGTCACACTGTTCCTAATGACAAATCAGAAGGTAAGAGTTGAACATTTTCTTATTGAGTCAGGAACATGTTTTGAAAGCATTTCTCTTCATGTGAGGGAATGCACGACTAACAATTAAAATAAATGACTAATAGATTCATTTAAAAACACAATGCAAAATCTTATTTTTCTGTACCTAGAAGTCTTCAGCATGTCGCTTCTCACGTATCATTAGTTACTCACACACGCAGACTCCACACAATTTTATTAGTACAAGGTAAAAAATTGTTATGTTTTATCAAGCTGCTGTACTCTGGTTTGTGAAATCTTGGATAAATGAGATGGCTTTCACCTTTCAGAGTTGTGTTACATGCTACTGATCCTGTAAGAGCTACATTCAGGGACCTTATCATCTATTTCAGAAAACAATATCCACCCATGAGCAATAGATAATGATGTAAAACTGTGAGTAGTTAATCCCAAATTCTGTGCTGGAGATTTAAGTGCTACAGGGTACAATCCAATAAACAAGTAGGCTCAGTGCAATCTAGGGTCTCCATGTCTCTGAAACTCCCTCCAGTCCAGGATTTTCGATAAAGACCCTAAATGCAAATAACTACTCATGTGTATTTGGCACTTAGATTCACAAACAAACAAAAGAACTTTGAAAATTGCATGTTTAACCGGAGTTAATATAAAATAGAAAAGGTTAGATTAAAATCTAAAAAGTCAGAGAGATTCTGTCAACTCATTCTAAAGACCCTCATTGTGTAACAAGATTGTGAATTTTATAAAATAAATATTATAAAATATAAATATAAAATAAAATATTTGATGTTCTAGATTCCTGATAATTTTGATACTATATCAATTTATGTCTGTGATGTCATTTTCTTTTTAAGAAAAATATACTTCCATCAGGGAAAAATCCTTTAGCTTAGAGAGTCAGACATTTCAGCCTGTCAATCTACACTGTCAGAAGCTATGGGAAATCAATAATAAATAAAACCTATAGTCCTAGCTCTCAAAAGTTTATAACCTAATGAGAGAGAAAATAATGAGGCATTTAAACTCACAGAAAAGTAGTGAAAAAGTAAATCACATCTTCTTGTGAAAATGTTTCCTAATTCCAATATGGTTTTAAAAATCTAATGTAATTCTTCAATGACTTATTTTACTTGCCTAATTTTAGACATGGACTACACCAGGATATTCTTGAGCCTGGGGAGTATTTTATTTGCTAGTTATTTTCTAATAGTTATTTCCTCTCTTGAGTCTAAAAATCCCACACCTAGGAGTTAGGGCAATCTTAGAAAGTTTTCTATTGAGATTTCAGAGGAAATTCTTTTGAATACTTTACATATACTTGGCTCTCAAGATCCTGTTCACTTAACCCTGTTCCTATTCTAAGTGAAGGTCAAATTATAGTTTGAACTTTTCATCAGGGTTTGCCCTGTCTTTGACATTTTCTTTTAAATGTGAAGTGGTCTTAAAAAACCTACAAAGAATATCTATCTATCTTATACCCTGCCGCGGTCCCCCTAGACATTTGAGTTGGCTTACAAATCAAAGGAAAGGAGAAAAAGGAAAATAAGAGGAGCAAGCAAGCATGAATAGGGTAAGTGCTTCGAAAAGGGTGAAAAAGCCTGTGTTTTTGTTTCTGTTTTACTTTGTTTTTCCGATGAGAGAAAGAGAAGAAAAATCATTTGCTCTTCTGCCCAGATCACATTAAGTCGTGAGCTTGTGGTGGAGGAGATGAAAATAAAATAAAGAACTCCTGGGTCTCCATCCTGTGATCTAACCGCTAGACTGCCACTTCCTGCTTAGTTTCAGAAATACATTTTATCGATCCTAAACTTATTTGATATATAAAATGAGTTTAATAAACTTGAGTCATATAAAAATAAAATATGATTTATCAGTCAAAAGAATTTCCTGGGTAAGGGCCACTGCCTTACCTTAGGAACATACCCCAAACCACATGGTTTCTCTAGCGGTGCCTTTTAAAAATTCCTGACCTCCCACCACTTCTGCTGTCACAGATTTTCCCTGTTTTACCAGTACTCTCATATCCCATCAAACTGCTTTCAGTGGCATTATTTATTTGGGTAAAAACAACAGGAGTATCGATGAGGGACTCATCAATTACAACTCAGACAGAAAAATGACTAGAATTATCTGGTTCTGGAGTTACTTTCTTTTTCACTTCATAAAACATCCCCAACATTCACCACATGTCAACTTCCTGACTGCATTTCAACCTGACCATTGTGTTTGTCAGTTTGAATAACTTTTACAGCCCTGTCTCTGTTTGTCTGAAGCTTCTGGTGGTGCCTTGGGTTTCACCCCTTGGTCTTCAAGCTTCAGCATGAGAAGCAGGGCTTCACCGCAAGTTCCTCCCGCTCTCCCTGACTGCCATGTTGCCCTGTGCCCTCAAGTCAGAGCCCTGGGAGAGGAATGGCCCTGAGGGAGAGGAGCTGGGGCACAAGGACTAAGTGGTAGGTTTGGGATGAGCTGGAAACGTGCTTCTAAACTGGTCTGAGCACCTTAATCGGGGGAACTTGACCAAAGCAGACAACAGCACTGGTCTGAAAGTGACCTCAGTAATCTGAGCAGTTACTTAGTGTCTCTGACCCTCAATTCTCTCCTCTCATTAAAAACAACAGTAATAACACAGAAAAGATGATGCCCACCCCATGTAACTCACTGATATAGTATGGTGATCAAATTTCATCATGGATGGCAAAATCTTTTTAAACTCTTAAGCACTTCACAGATTACCAGCTTTCATTAATATAGATTCCCTGAACACTGTTAAGCAGTTTGTCTCAGGACTGTGGCTGTGGAGTTAGCTGCCTTGAGTCCAGTTACATGGCTCCCTTCCTCCCCGATCCTACCTTACACCAGCCCCTGCAAAGGTAGCTGGTATCTGATATCTATGGATAGCTATGATATGAAAGCTGTTGTCTACTGCCCCACACCACATGTCCTGATTAAAACAAAAACTCACTTGTTAACATTTCCCTCTTTCTTTGTACTTTAATCTGTGAAAGATTTTGTGATAGGTTGGATGCTGGTGGTGTAGAAAGAGTTATCCCAAGGTATTTCTCTTTCAGGAAAAGATTTAAGACATCTGTGGATGACGTGCAAAGGTAGTCATTGGCAATCTCTCTTCCATTTCCGGGTTGGTTCATTGTTTACCTAATTGCCAGTAATAATATTTCATTGTGTAAAGCATGTTGGCACCAGGGGCCCGAGGTTCCAGTTTATTGATGGCTCAGAGTTTATGAATGGATGCCCTCAGCAGGTTGCTGCCCTGATGAATGGCAATTACTGTGACTCTCACAGAGGCAATTGTAGCCAGAGCATTTACTCCTTTCAAGTAATTGCCCCTGAGAAGCTGAACAGGTAATTGTAACATCTGAAAACCATGCTTTTGGCTCAGAACCAGAGTATTAATCTCCATAACAGAGGTGTTTTCGAATGACCCAAAGGAGTTGTTAAAGAATGGTCTCCAGAGTGTTTAATTTTAAGATGAATTGTAGCAACCTTAGCAAGAACCCCACCCGCTGACCCATGAAAATTAAAATCCTGTAAAGACACCCAAGTAACAGTTAGGGGTGCCCATTTTTCGAAGCTGTAATGCCCTATGGTGATGGGTTGATTTTAGACTTTATACCTAAATTACTCCTCCTTAAAATACTTTAAGCACTCTGTTTCAGCCGGGCTAATCTTCCCATTAACCCCCAAAATGTTATGTGTTCATCCTAGTCATTGAATATTTGTTCAGACCATTCTTTAATACCATTCAATAAATGTATGCAATGAAAAAATGACAAAAAGAGTAAAATTATTTGAAATACCATTTAATTTTGCTCTATGTTTTAGGTGAATTTAGTTAATTACTAACAGCCCTTCAATACAGAAAGTGCTAAAATCTTGGAGCCATGCATGTGTATTCTACAGAACCAAAAGAAGTTAGACCTTCTACTCTATTTATTTTGGTGCCATGGGAGAAATGGTAAATAGGCACATAGTATAGCTTCTTTGCTTAAAGGTAACTTTGAGGAAAATATTGCACAAAATTGGGAAGAAATATAATGAGAATAATCCATGATGGCTTTTGGGGGAGAAAAAATAAAGAGTAACAAAAAGGACTATAAATACAGAGGCACACCTACAACTTTGAGGTCTTTTGTGTGGAAGGGAGAATCAGGAATATTTGAGGGATGACACTGAGGAAAGGAAGGAAATTATTAAAAAAAAAGAAAAAACCTTTCAAAATGTATAAAGTTTATGAAAGATCATAAACTAGCTTTGAATTCTGGAATACTTGATGTTTAAACACTTCTCAGATTGTTGCCCAGTGTGTTGAAGAGAGAACAGCCAGGTGTGCTCTCCTTAAAGGTGATATAAGCATCATCATTCACAGTGCGAGGGGTCAAAAAGTGTGTTACTATCACCATATTCCAGACTGATTAGTAATGCCAAGAGGAATGATTAGAAGACTTCAGACTGAATTACTGGTCAGTTCAGAAACACTCGATGGTTAGAATAAAAAACATAAAAAAGTGATTATGAAAGTAAATGTGGGATAAAATTATGAACATGGGTAAAATTAAATAGGAAGTAATTCTATAAACACATACGCACACATGCACAATTAGAAGGACCTAAAGATACCCAAATAAAGTTATAGTTATCCATGCAACCCTAGACATAAATTAAGGAACTTGATTTACCTTAAGGCTTTAAGACTCAAGAGTTTTCTTCTTATATATAATCATGACCTTGTTCTGCTAATTGGATGGTTGGAACTGAGAGTTTTAAGGCTCATAGAACTAGACATGAATTTTAGAGAGCATGTGTTCCAGACGCCTGCCTTAAGGCAGATAAATATCTGAATCAAGGATAACAAATAGGTTTTAACTTAGAGGCTGATTCCAATCCATTTGTAGTTGACTGGCTAGAGCAATGTGTTGAGGTGGATTCTGAGTGCAAGTCCAAAGAAGGAGTACTGAGTCTGATGGGTAAAGTACGGCCTAATTTGCTCAGGCTCAGGAATAAGAACTCAGACACATATAAGGGTAGAGGCTGGCTTGAATGCCATGCATTAGTTCTTCTCAGTCTACACCGTTTAGGTATGAAGAAGATAGCATACAATACAGATACTCAGTCAATAGGTATTCTGGGGTATAATCATATGGTGCAGATGTATTTAACCAGCATTTTCTTTGACCCAAATAATCTTCTATATCCTGAGGAAATCTAAAAGGTTTCATGCCACAAGCTCCTTGCCCTTCATTCTTTTAAGATTTATGAGTTTTAGAAAAAATGGGGTGTGCAGAAGCAAGAGATATGTTCTTTTTTTAAAAAAATTCATTGTATTCAAGTATAGTTGATTTACAATGTTGTGTTAATTTCTGCTGTATAGCAAAGTGATTCAGTTATATATACACATTCTTTTTATATTCTTTTCCATTATGGTTTGTCACAGGATATTGAATATAGTTCCCTGTGCTATACAGTAGGACCTTGTTGTTTATCCGTTCCACATATAATAGTTTACATCTGCTAACCCCAAGCTCCCAATCCACCACTCCTTTACCCTCCCTCCCCCTTGGCAACCACAAGTCTGTTCTCTAAGAGAGACATGTTCTTTAAGTGAATGATGTGTCATGTCATTGGTTATTCTTTACCCCCATGTTCTTGTTATTCAGATGGCTGTATAGTCTAAGGCCTCTGCCTGGTTCATTATTTTTTCCTTAACTAATTCTACCAAGTGCTCAGTTAAGCCATGCAGCCATAAATGGTAATAGTCAATTATCTTAACTGCAAACTATTTATACCTAATACCAAACTATTCACACCTAATGAACCAACAAGAATTATTCATATTAAAGATGCGCTGATTTCATTTTGTGGTATGCTTTATATGATCACAGCAATGAACTCTGTTGGTTCTAACTCCTTTTTCACAGAGGCTCACCTCTTTGGCATGGTCTTCTGCCACCATTTAAAGCAATTAGAGGCCATTGAAATCTCCCATAGATTCTCTTGACCTTGAACTATTCTTGCTCTCTTCCAATGGCCTCTTCACTCCTTCTGTGTCTTTTCTTTGCTCCTTCCCTTCCACCTCCATCCTAATGTATTTGTTTATAAATTCAGCAAACATTCATTGATAATTACCTTTAACCAGCTGACTAATATGTGCCAGGCACTGCAGTAGGCACTTTTGTGTATTTTTTCTTGCTTCTTCTTCAGAGCAGTCAAAAGAGCTTAACATTACTATCCCTAGTGTATGGTTGAGTAAATTGAGGATCAGAGATGTCAAGTAACTTGTTCAACATCTCCCAGCTAGGAACCCAGATTGGGATTAGAGTTTAGCAGTCCTCTTTCTGGTGATCCTCTTTCACTGCTTAATATTTTGACGTCTAACATGACACACAAAACATTGTCCAAACTTTTATGGAACTTAAAAATTAGAAATACACCAAACTCATTATCTACCTACTTTATGCCCTATATCTACCAAATCATGTGGTTTCATTCTGTCCCCTAACACCACCACCAACAGCCTGGTCCTGCCCTTGTGACCTCACAGTTGGGACCAAATCCGTTTCACTAACACCCTAGACTCGGTTGTATTCTTTCTTGTATGTAATCTGAATGCAGATCTTCTTTCTGCTCAAAGACCTGAAGTGCTACTTCACCTGGTTTATCGAGTATCGCTTAAGTGCGTATAAAGGCAAATATGTAATTCCACATATGTTGATTAGTTTCTATCATAGCCAGTCATTCAATAAGTTATCCTAACTGTGTAGCCCTTATTAGGCTCTGTTTAAAGAAGGATCACTTTGGGTCAAGATGCTTTTGGAAAAAAGTGAGAACCTAAGGCTCAGATGCCAAGATCTATGATACAAAGTAAAAAATAGTCCTTCAATAAGAAAGGTGTAGACTAAGAGTTCATAAAAGAAAACAGCTGGGTCAGTTAGGAATCATGATGGAAGAGGCAGCATCTGAAGTAGACCTTGAAGGAATACTTTTTGGGCATGTGGAAATGAGAGAAGGGGCTGAGAGCACATTGTAAAGACATGGCCTGTGGAACTGTGTGCAGTGCAGGGACGCCGTGGAGACCAGTGTGCCTGGCGTTGCTGGAGCGAGGAACACTTCTGCTCTGGGACATGATGGGGGGAGGTCAGTTCTGCTCCTTGGCTTTGGAACACTCTTCACCTCCTGAATTCTGCTTGTTCAGTTTCTGGGATTCCCTCAGAATGAAATTTTTTTCTCATTTTTTTTTAAACCACACCTGAGGCCTTTTTCACACTCTCAGAATTTTGATTCTATTTGGTCTGGTTAAGTTTGCTATCATTTCTGTGTGCTGATTTTCTTCCCAATTGGACTACAGTCTCTTCATGGCCAAGGATGCAGTTTTTTATTCAAATCTCACATAAACAGAGGCTTGAGCTGAGCACAAAGCAGGCATTCAATAAACACCAGATGATTTATTGGGTTACGAATGAATGAAACTGTCCACAGAAAGTGGGTTTAAAACTGTTAAATGAATATTTCAGATTTATCCCAAATTGTTAACTATGGAAAAAAACTAACCATCAATTTAAGAAAGACACAACCAAAATATTCTTGGTATACCCTATTTCTGTTAAAGATATTTCTTCAATCAAAAACACTCATGTTGGATAAGTATTGTGGTATGTATCTAGCTTTGAAGATATATTGTAGGAAAATAGGAAAGAAAAAATAAACCTTAGTCATTTCAGTTTTAAAGCAACTTTCTCAAACTTCTGTTGAAATGATTCATACCTCATTACCTACTAAGATTGGGTCATATGCTTTTTGACCAGAATTATTTTCACAAATATGAAGAAATGTATTTCATGTTTCCCCATTGAAATTCAACCTCATTTATCAATGCAGAATTATCACCAGATTAAAATTCAGAATCTAAAACTGCTGGGTAATTTATACAAAATCTGTCATTGATATCTGCCTATGGAATCACTTTGGCAGGATTAAACTCAGCCAGTTAAAAGAATAACTTATGGGAGAACTGTCAGAAAAGATGAGAACCCAAATTACATACATGCACCACGAACATATAGTGTGTAAGCTGACACTGGAACTGGTAAGTTTCATGAGTCTATTATCTAAGAAAATTAAATGAAGAACATTGCATTCTTTCTCTGACTTATACTTGGTCTGACATTGATTGTTGCTGCCTCTTGACTAAGAATGTGTGCCATTCCCCCAGAAAATGATTACCTCTTCCTTCCCATCCTAGCAATCTGCTAAATCTCTTCTCATGTGAGAGAAACTTTCACAAGCTATATATTTTGTTTTTGGTATTTCCTATCGTTATTTATAGTTTCATGCATATTTTCTGTCTTCCCATTTCAACTGTGACTTCTACAGCAAAAGCTGTCATTTTTCTTTGTCTTTCCATTCACTCCGTCCCAGTGTTTTGAACAAGGTTTATGAGTTTTTGAAGAAAACCAGTAGAGGATGAGATATAGCAACTCAACTCATCTTTTAAAATGTATCTCTAATGAAAGTGACACTGCTTTTTTTTTAAACTACCAACTTAGTCAAATATCTCAAACCATCACCTATCTAGAAATATGACCCAGGATAAGATTAAAGTATGGTATAATGGCACACATTCTAGATTGTACTAGGAGTGCCTGCTACAGAACATACACTGTTTAGCTGTTCATACACATCCAACTGTTGGATGTGGGTCTGGATCAAAAATGTTCAGTGAGTTACGATTTTTCGGTCATTGAATAATATTGCGTTTGGTTGAATGTCGGGTTTCAACTCCCGAGAACTTTACGTGTATGCTCTCAATTTTTGGTGGAGTGCTGCTCCCAGAGCATCACCACATGGATCAAATTTGAGTTCTTCCCAAGACACTTACCTTTAGTCAAAGCAATCTCGCTGAACCATTGATTGAGGTTCCTGGCACTATTCTTGTACACTTTCCCTTTGACTTTGCAATTTTGCGGCAACTGCCTTTGCCCTCAAATGCTTTGTTCTAGAAGACGCATATTAGTCGGAATATATTTTTTTCTCACACAATCTGGTTGTAACATTTAGTCAAAATTAATTAAATATACAAAAAAAACTGCAGGTAATCAAAGGTGCTTTAAAATATGCTTCAACAGTATGTAGATTTGCAATTATTCACATCACCACAATAAATATCTCCTAACACACAATAAAATATGTTTCAGGATGATAATAAGCATATGTACGTAAAATTCAACTTTCACATCACAAAGTTAGTGCCAAATAAATCATGTCTTTGTGAGAAATACTTTCTAGACATTCTAATAAAAGTATATTTTACATATAAAAATTATGAACATGGCTCTATGTGGTAATGGGGGGAGAATTCATTAAGGAAACAACACAAGTGCTGGATGTTAAAGAATAAGTAGGATTTTTCCAGGGGAAGAGGAACAGTTTAGGCATAGGGATCTGCATGAGCAAAATGAACATTCAGAGAAAAAATTCAAAACTCAAAGGATTTTATTAATTACATTGTATAAACATGGACAAAGCACTGAGAAAAAGTAATGATGAATAAAAGGTGGTCCCCACTGTAGTCATCTAGTAGAAAAAACAACTTAAATAACTCATTTATTAAAAATATAAACGGGATGAGTGAGCACTCATCTAGCAAAGGTGAATATTATTGTGGGGCTCCAGAGAAGGGAGAGAACAGGGCAATTGATATAAAAAGTCTTCTTAGATAAAATGGAATTTGAACTAGCCCCTGAAAGATGAGGAAGAATGTAAGAGGTGGATCCAGGAGGAAAGGGCATTTCTGGGAGAGGAGTGAGTATGAGAGTGAATAGAAGCGGGCAAAGAAAGTTTGTAGACCTGTGCAGATGCCATTGTGACAGGAAAGAGGGGCTCTTTGGTTGTTAGATGGGGTAAGAGGGTGTAATAACAGTAAAAGCTGAGATGGCCATTTGGAGTTGAGTGGCAGAATTGTTTGAATCATGGGTCGAGGACTTTCAACAGTGAGGGGTGTCATGATTTGATGTGTGTCTTGAGTTCATTGGAGAAGCCACACTTAGAGGTTTTGGGGAGTGATCCATAAAGAATGGTCAGTTGGGACTGTGTTTAATGTAAGAAGACCAGGCTGAAGATGGAACTTGGGAAAGTCTTTCATACACAGAGAGGGAAGAAATAGAGAAACCGAGAAAGATTCAGAAAGCGACTGCAGGGAGGTGGGAAGAATACCTTTTGCATCAAATGTTCATTTTTCTTTGAAAACACATTCAGACACGTCACCAGTGAATTTGTGGCACTTTGGCCTGTTGGACCTCAGCAAAGACCTGGCATGTATACCAAGTAACTATTTTATTTATTTATTTATTTTTTGGTACGTGGGCCTCTCACTGTTGTGGCCTCTCCCATTGCGGAGCACAGGCTCCGGACGCGCAGGCCCAGCGGCCATGGCTCACGGGCCCAGCCGCTCCGCGGCATGTGGGATCTTCCCGGACCGGGGCACGAACCCGTGTCCCCTGCATCGGCAGGCGGACTCCCAACCACTGCGCCACCAGGGAAGCCCCAAGCAACTCTTTGAAGGGTTGGGATAATGTAGTACTCCCACCTCCCTGCTTTTATTCTCTCCTTCACCATGTCATCGAACCTCTGTGTTGTCACTGTCTAAAACATCTCCATATGTAATTTTGTAACTAAAACCACAAGGGCTAATTCTGTACTACAGCTCTTAAAGGATTTCCTAATGCCCTGTAGTTGTCAAGATGAGGGGCAGAAAATGACTAAAATGGTGTTCTGAATAGTCCTAAGAGAGATTGTTTTAGACCCATACAGAGTATTAATGTAAAACCTATTCTTTAAGATAGTTTAATATCAAGCTAATAATTACTTTAGCACACTATCATGCAAAGTCTTTTCTAGACACATGCCCATTTATTAGCATAAAATTGTTCATAATATCTTTTTATTTTTCAAGTTGTAAATTGTAGGCTTTTACCATTTGAATTTCAGATATTGGTAATTAATGCCTCCCTCTGTCTCTTTCTCTCCCTCTCTCCATCTCAGTGTTGCTTTATTGTTAATCTTATTAGTATTTTAAAAATAATTAAAATTTGCTTTTATTGAATTTCTCCATTGCATGTTTGTTTTCTATTTCATTAATTCCTGCTGTCACATTATGATTTTTTTTCTACTTTAGAGAGTTAATTTTTCAACATTTCTTTTTTCTAATATACATATTTGAGGGTATATATTTCTTTCTAAGCATAACTTTATTTCACAAGTATTGATAGTTATATGTTTATTAACATTCAGTTAATTTTTTTTCTAATTTCATTATGATTTCTTTGACCACAGTTTATGTAGAAGTGTGTTACTAATTTTCAAATATTTGGGGACTTGAAAATGTTTTTAATGATTGATGTGTAGCTTCATTCTTCTGTGGTCAGATAATATATTTTAAATAATTTCAGTCTTTCAAATTGGCTAATATTTGTTTTATGGTTCAGCATATGTCCAATTTTGGTCAATGCTTCAAGGGCATTTGTAAAGAATATACATTCTGCTGGTGTTGAGTGTGTAGTTTTATAGATGTCATTTAAGTTAAATTTGTTAATCATGTCAATTTTTGGTATCCTTACTGATATTTATTTGTTTTTATCAGTTTCTGAGTGAAGTATATGAAAGTGATAGTATATTTTTAAGTATTTCCTTCTAGTTCTATCAATTTTGCTTTAACTAAGTAGAGAGAAATTTAGAATTTGGAACATTAAGAAATTCTTATTTTAGATCTAGTAATGATTCCTATTTTAAAGTCTACTTTGTTTGATATTAGTATAGCTATACCAGATTTCCTTGGTTTATGGTTTGTAAGATATAATTTTCCCATCATTTAACTTTTAAACATTTTTATATTTAAAGAGTAAATATCATATTATTTTGTTGTTGCTTTTCTTAGAAATACAACTTGATAATATTGTATTTTATTAGAGCATTTACTCCACTGAACTTTAAAGTTATTTCTTATATATTAGCTCTTAAATATACCATCTAAGTATTGTTTTCTATTTGTTTCAACATTTCTACATTCCTTTTCCATTTTTCCTTGCCTTAATTTCTCTTTTATTAGCTTGTTAATTATGGATTTTCTATTCTTTTCTATTCTTTTGTTGGTTACCCTAGATATTAAAAATTATTCTTGATTTTTATAATTTAATATTAGTTTTCACATTTCCTAAACAATGCAAGGACCTTAGAAAACTTTTTTTTCTTTTTTTTTTTGCCGTACGTGGGCCTCTCGCTGTTGTGGCCTCTCCTGTTGCGGAGCACAGGCTCCGGTCATGCAGGCTCAGCGGCCATGGCTCACGGGCCTAGCTGCTCCGCGGAGTGTGGGATCTTCCCGGACCGGGGCACGAACCCGTGTCCCCTGCATCAGCAGACGAACTCTCAACCACTGCACCACCAGGGAAGTCCCCTTAGAATACTTTTACTTCATTTATCACCCTCAAGCCTTTTATGTATTCTTAGTGTTGCCACATATTTTAATTCTACATATGTTTTCAATTCAATAAGGCATTATCTTTATTGTTTTAATCAGTCAACATTTATTTAGATTTATCCTCATGTTTACTCTTTCCGTGGCACGTTCATTATTCCTTCCCACATTTCCATGCTTTCCTCTGGGATCATTTTCCCTCTGCCAAAGGAACTCCCTCTAATATTTCCATCGGTGTGTATCTGCTGATGATACATTATCTTAGGTTTTGGTTGTCATAAAATGCCATTGTTTTGCATCTTTGACCCTGTTTTTACAAGTTATAGAACTCTCAGTTGTCAGTTATTATTTTTAGCACTTTTAAAAGGTCATTACTTTGGTTTCTGACCTTCATCATTGGCTGTCAGTCTTATTGCTAGTTTGTAGGAAATATGTCTATTTTCTTTAGACTATTAAGATATTCTCTTACAGGGAGATCAGCTCGGTGCTTTGTGACCACCTAGAGGGGTGGTACAGGGAGGGTGTGAGGGAGACACAAGAGGGAGGGGATATGGGGATATATGTATACATATAGCTGATTCACTTTGTTATAAAGCAGAAACTAACATACTATTTACAATTATACTCCAATAAAGATGTTAAAAAAAAAAGAGATTCTCTTTATTTTGGTTTGAAGTTTCACTGGGAATGGCCTAAGTGGTGTTTTCTCTGTATTATTCCATCTGGAGTTCACAATACTTTTAACTCTGTCTAATGACATTTTTGTTCAGATTTAGAAAATTCTCTTTTCTTTCTTTCTAGAACTTCCCCAGCCCCCCACCCCTGGCCCCATATTTTATATGTTATTTTTTGGTTTTGGGGTTTTTTTTTTTCCATCCTTTTTTTCTCTCCATGCTTCAGTCTAGATATAATTTTTTTTTTTCTGATCTGTCTTCCAGTTCAATAATCCCCTCCTCAGCTATGTCTAGGTTGGTACTAACCTCATCTATTGTGTTTCTAATTTCAAATATTACACTTTTCATTTCTATAATTTATATTTTATTTTTATTTCAATTCTATGCTGAAATCCTCTTATTATTTATCTTCTTAAATATATTAATTAAGGTTATTTTATGAGTTTGTGCCTGATAACTACTGGATCTGGATTTCTCTGGAGTTTTTTCCTCTTTCCTGCCTTTTGTTTGGTTTAGGTTGTTAATTTTGTAGGCAGTTAAGGTAGGGACAGATAATTTTAAACTATCAAATGAACTTTAGTTTTTGCTAAGTCCGGTCTAACTCCAATTTACCCCTACACCAAAAGTGTGGCCCTTTGGGGTGTCCCAGCTGAAAGCCTGGGATCTTTTGGAGGACTCCTTGTTGGTGAGACCTAAACTTCAATTTTTGCTACTCAGCTCTTCCAGAAGATCTGTTCACCCTCTCAGCCTCTTAGTTTCTGCTTGTGCATCAGTATATAGTGGGGGAAAAATTGTCCAGGACATTGGGCTCAGCCTTCTACCTCTCTATATTTCTTTTATCTTGGAAATTTTGACTTTTGTTATCCTCACTGCCTTAAAATCTCCCAATTCCTAAGGATAAAAATTGTCTATCTATTCAGAGAGAAAGAGAGATAAAGAGATATAATTATGTGTATATGTGTGTCTGTGTGTTGTCCATTTTTTCTTGTTTTTGGTGGGAGAGTTCAGCTGCAATAAGCTAGTTCACCATTACCAGAAGATGAAAATGCCTGATATTAACTCTTAAACACTCACTGTTTGTTTGTTGAAAAAAATTCTCTAAAAATAGTTTGCAAAAAATCCTGATGTGTAATCTTGAACTTGAAAATGTGTTCATAGAATTAGTTGCTAAAAACAGAAATCAGGAAAGAAAAGTATAGGGGTGAGGGAGAAGACAGAGAGTTTTGCCAGAGAAATTGGAGGCAGAGAAAGAGAAAAAGGAAAAAAAAGAGGTGATACCAAAGCAGAGGTGGAAAAACAGATCATTATGGATCTCATGATAGGTTTCATCCTGTGGCTGCATTTCTATTTTTCTGATTTTTTTATGTCATGTATCTTTCTCATGTCTGTCGCTTCTTGTCACCTCAATTAACTGGTCTGGGAAGTTCATGGCCAACCCAGTCACTGGATGTAACCCACTGTCCTTTATTCAGACTCTTTGTTGGACTGCAGATCTAAGGCATACACTGCCAGCACTTCTTGTATGTACTCCAGCTGGGAATGGGACTGACTGAGCTCTCCTTTTTTTCCCTCCTCCACCTCTGACCCTCTTTCAGGCCTTTCTTGGTGTTCCTGGCCATCTGCCTGACATCCAGAGTTGCCTGCATTCTGACAAGACAGAGTGGCTCACCTAGCTTCGGAATAACATCAGAGGTGCCAACAGAAAGTAGACCAGATGCACCATCCAAAATACCCCTCCATCATTATTCCAAACCCTGAACTAAGCCAACAGTTGTTCCAAAAATACATCACTATATTTTGGCCTGAGTGTCACTTCCCCACTTGGCATGCTAGGGCTAGAGAAACTGGAACAGAGATTTCTTGTTAGCCTCTCTCATATTTTCTCCTTTGGGATATACATCTTTTACTTGTTCTATCTCTAATATGACACAGTTGCCCCAGGTTTTACAATTATTTATAGCATATCAGAAAGAAGTGAAAGCTTTACATTTTGTCTCCCATCTTCTCCAAAAGAATTTCAGCCAAACTGTCCTCTTCACATAAACAAATACTTTTGAGTGGATAAATGATCAACTAAGTGGATATCTGTTGTATATTTGTACTTTCATATTGTGGTTCACAGAATTCCCCAACTACATGGGTTTTCTCTTTTTCTTGGCTGAGTGCAATTGTACCCATCTTTTGGGGTCCTCTCAAATCTTGAAGCCTCCACTCACCAACCTAGTCCTCTTGATGTCTTTTGTAGATTTAATAATTAAAGCAGTTACTTTTTTTTTCCACTGTGATTAATCAAGGACTTTATGGGTACCAAAACCATCTGATGTAAAGATACTTTGCCTCCAGAAATGGATGGAAAGCTCCTTTGGAACAGGAAAAAGTCCTTTCCATAATACCTATGCTGACCCCACATTTATAGTTTCCAAAGATTGTCATCTATTTAATATTTCCTTCCTTAATCCTCAAAGACCAGAGTAGAGCCAGGTAGTGACCTTATTTCAATTTTTGAAATGGTGAAACTGAAATGCAGAGAGAATAAGTGATTGCTTCAAGGTTCTATCCTTGTTAAATGAAGAATCCAGGATTGAATTAAACATTGTTATTCCAAATCTGTAACCCTTCTACTGTAGCATACTGTTTTCCACTGTTAAAAATTCCTTTCAGCCTCCAACAAAGTCTTTCATAAGTTATAAAGGCTCAACAAAGAATGAATAGATAAATGAATAGATAAATACTTTTTTCAACTCACTATTTATATATCTATTTAGACATAATATTTGTTTCAAGTAAAAGAAGAATTCCACTAAGAGAATAGAATACATGTATAAAGATATGAGCATTAAATGCAAAAGATGGATTATTTGTAAGTTATGGATCAGGCTGTTCCCAGACTTGGGTAAACGGGTTCATTTACAAACAAGCCGCCTTCTGATCTTGTGCCTTAATTTACTTTTATCTTATACCTTCCACTAATAGGCTCTGCCTTGTTCATGGGCATATGTGTAGACATCCAGAAAATATGTGGATAACACAGTCAAACTGATAGCATCATCATCTTTCCTGACCCAGCTCTCTTGGAGATGCTGTGAGGCATTTTGAGTAAGTTCATATTGCAGGAAAAAAAAAAAAAAGTTGTTTTTGCAGGCTGAGACCAGATCTTCCAGGAACTGGTTTCTCCAGTTCCTGGAAGGTTTTGAAAATGTTAGACTATCTGTACATTGCCTTTCTGACATGTCAGTAGAGATTGCAAAGTATTATCACCACCACTAATTTACTTTTCTGACTGAGAAAAAAAGTGTACTTAAAAAAAAGAGAAAAGAGAGAGAAATCGTAATGATAGGTTCTTGAACGTTATCAGCGTTACAATATATTAGCTTTTGTGCTAGAACAGCCTGTTTGGTGCCAGGAATGATTCGAAAGCTTTATAATACAAAACGGTGAGGTTTTTAACACAATGTAGTCTAGACAGAAATTGTGTGAGAAAACAGTCAAATCATTACTGTGAAGTTAAAAAACAAAATAAAATAAAGGATGCAAGATTACTTTTAATTACTTCTTGGTTCCAGATCCTGCCCCCCTAAACTAAGCTGCTTTTAACTGTTATTTCTTCTGTCCCAGAAGATTTTTTTCAAGTAACTACCCTGGCCACAGGCAGTGATTAAAATGCTAGGGTTGAGGCTGCCGTTTTACTTGTGCCCAAGTCCAGATTGGCCATCAATTCTTCAGCTCAGCTCTGCATTTCCAGTTCTTCAATATACCTGTGTTGGGGAATTCAGGGCCACAGTCCTGCCCAGACCAGAGCCATTGTTTCCTAAGTTGGCAGGCCAGAGTGCTGCTGCAGGTCAGGATGGTGTCCTAGCAACCAAGTGACTCACCTCTTAAATTATCTCATTATTCTCTTACCCTAAACTGGGAGAAAGCTCATAATTTCCTTCCAATATATTTTCCTGCCACAGTTTGGTTTCTCTTTTAATTATATGCAGGGAAAGAGGTTTTCATTGTGGTCGTGGCTTTCTTTTCTTACCATTCCGAGTCTCTTAAATTAGAATACATTCTTCATGAATATATACGTATATATACACATGCACACACACACATATAAATTAAAACTTCATCTATTGCTTCCTTTAATCTCTGTATTTTAAAAATATACCTTTTTTTCTGTTAGTTTAGGACCAGTTCCAACTTCCAGTCCCCAATTTAGATTACATGCTCTGAAACTAACTCCAAACATTTACTGAGTTTGAAGGTCACAGTGCTATTGATTGATTTCTAGTTATAATGTATGTTGTCCTAACATGAGTTGTGCTTTTTTTCTATAACTTTGGGCTAAATCCAAAAATGCAAGGATCAAAGCATCTGGACTTGTTGCTTTCATGTTTGGCATACAAAGGGGCTGGCAGTCACCAATGTGGTCTTGGCTGGGCCCTACTTGTTTTCATTCTCTGATGTGAAACAGTTGGGAATCGCAGACCCTCCAACAGCTAGAATGGACTCAATAAAAGTTGGCTTAATAATCTGCCAAGCATTTGGAAGTGCCAGTCTCCACAGTTTTTCAGCAGTTATTGGCCATGACATGTTTCTTTTTTTTTTTTTTTAAGGAAAGAATTTGCTGTGAAATTAGTTTTGAGATCAACATTTGCAACAGGTAAACTATTCATCTTAGTAAACTCACTTTATCATCTTTGATCTTATTTAATTCATTATTTTACATATTTCATTTTTCTTACATGATGGTTCCTCTTAGCCACCTTTTTGTTTCTCATGAAAATCAAATGTGAGATATAACAAATAATGAAGAGGGCTTAAATATTTGATAATTTGATCCAAAGTTCACTAATTTTAAAAAGTTATCTAGTCATCTTAAAGTTTTCACTTACTTAGATGTAAAGCATTCCATATTAAATAACTGAAATTTGATTCCAGTAAAAAATACTGAACATATTTATAAAGCTCTATCATATATGTGAACATCTACTTTGATTAAGGTGAAGAATTTTCCAAATAGATATCTTTAAACTAAACTCCAGGGAAATGTTCTTTATATTGAATTTTATTGCTGCAAATACTATTTAAGAAGGTGGAATTGTTACCTAAGGCTTGTAAATATTTTCATTATTTAGAAATTCCATTGGCTCTTAATATAGTTTTTAAGTATATCACCATTTTTACCTTTCTCCACTACCTTGTTTTCCACCAAAAAATAGTTGTAACTAACATACATTTTCTATGGATTGTTAAGCTCTTCCAAGAGAAGGCTGTAACAGGGTAAATTTAATAGCATTGGGGATGGGGTAGGGAGCCAAGTTGGGAGAGCCTATTAATATTTTTGTAGTTAAAATAGAGCTCTAATTTGAATTTGAACTTCTACTCTAGCCTTTGTAATTGGAGAAAAGGAAGCAATAATAAGCCTAAAAACTGGAAAGGAAGAAAATTACCACTATTTGTTAATGATACATTATTTACCTAGAAAATTCAAGAAAATCAATTAAAAAGCTTCACAAGCAAGAAATGCATTTGATAAGTTAGTTGGGGAAATGTTAAAATTCTGAAATCATGTATAAAACAATGACAAGTTAAGAGATAAAATGGACACTGCTTTTACAATAATAATAGCAACAAAAAGTGAAAAATAGAAGAATAAATTAACAGAAAATGCATAAGATCTGTAAGAAGAAAATCATAAGATGCTACTGAGGAAATAAAATAAGATTAAAATAAATGAAAATGTGAAAATAAATAAATAATGTTTTTGGATATGAAGACACAACATCTCAGAGATTTTTCCTTAATTAATCTATATATTTAATCTTCAATTTATAAGAACCTTTTTCAGAAGCAGACATACTGTTTTTAAAGTTCATGTGGAAAACTAAACAAGCAAGAAGAGCAAGAACAATGTTGAAAAATGAAAATAATGAGGGACCAAGCCCAATATAGAACCATCTTATAATGCTACAATAATTAAAACAGTGTGATGCTGGCACAGGACCAGACAGATTGATTAATGGAATAGATCAATATCATCATAAATAGACTCAGATATGGATAGGCATCTAGTATATGATAAAAGTGGCATTACAAATTAGTAAGGGGAAAGGGTTTATTCAATAACTATGCTGGAACAACTGAGTAAACATCTGGAAGAAACTGATATTGAATCCCTACCTCACATGCTGCATCAAAATGAATTCCAAAAAGGATTGAATATTCAAATCCACAGGAGAATGCTTTTATAATGAGTGGAGAAGGCCTTTTTGATTGCATAAATTGAATTCAACTGCATGAATAAATTCAACTAAATGTAAAAGAATCTTCATGGATTAAAAAACATAAAACAATAAATACAAATTAAAAGCTAGAAGTTTATAAATTATATAAGAATAAAGCAATCATTTTCCTAATATTTGAAAATTTCCTTTGAATAGTTAGGTAAAAATGAACACAAGGAAATTTGAACAAGGAATGTCAAAGTCCATGGAAAAAGGGAAATAAATGGCCATATAACAAATAAAAAATATTTTCATCCTTATTTATAATGACAGAAATTTAATTTAAAACTACATATGGATCTGCCTTTTGCTTTTCAGTTTGGAACACAAAATCTAAAATTTTATGTTTTATTAATAAGAATGTGGAGAAACCTGTTTTTTGGTAAATTGATGTCAATAAACTGCAACGATTTCTATGACAAGCAATTTGGTGGCACCTAAAGTTTCTAAATGTGTGCGCCCTTTGACCAAGCAACTCTGCTTCTAGGAATTTATTGCACAAATATGCATGCTCATGCACAGAATGACATGAACCTAGATATTTATTGCAGAATTGTCTTTAACAGGAGCATTAAAACAATCTAAAGGGAATTTAATGGAAGATGAGAAATAAATTATACTACATCCACAAAGTAGAATATTACACTGTTGTTAAAAAGGTGAAGCATAAATTAGGAATTTTATTTTTCTAATAAAGAAAAGCTGTCTGGTACTACCACAGTGACACCATTATACCAGCAAAGATCTAGGCTACTTCTTTCTTTCTCTCACTAATTCTCACCATGTGGCTTACCATCTACTTATTACAAGACGGTTGTTCCCTTTCCAACATCTTCTTACTGATATTTCAGGCAGAGAGAAGTGACACTGTACATTCTGCGGCCTTCCAAATAACATTCCCCAAAGCCCCAACTATCAATTTCTGTTTTCCTCTCATTGGTCAGAACTGTATTGAATAGCTGTTCAAATGGCAAAGTATCTTAGAAATATTGTATTTTAGCAAATATTGTATAAACTGAGGATTATAAGTAAGAGTAAAGATATCCTTTTTACTGTATAATCTTTTCTAACTTTAATTTTATACCTAGTGCATACATTATTTATTACAAAAATATTAATTAAAAATTATACCTCCTTTTAAAATGCTTTGTAGTGAAATTCTTCAAAATTTCAAATTCACATAATTTTCTTAATCAAATGCTCTAATATTAAAAGGGTAATTTCTACCATACAATTTGCACAATTTAAAAAATTCATTAACCTTTTCCCGGAGAAGTTTGTGGGCTAAACTTCAGTTTTGTCACTTATGGGTAGTATGGCTTAGAGCAAGTTACTTGCAATTTCATTAAGCTTCCTTTTCTGGTGTACAACATGGGGATAAGGTTATTGTTGGAGCATTAAACTAGATAATGTATGTAATGCATTTAACATAGTACCAGGCACAGAGTAGATGTTTCATAAGTGGTACCTACTATTTCTATTACCATTAAAATAATTACTATTCCTGAGAACATTCATATGGGACTTTGTGCATTCTCTCTAAGTGGGATAATAATATAAAGATTGGCCCATTTAGAAATAATACAGTAACAGGAGATCTGTAATAAGGAACAATAGAGTATATTATGTCTTAACTATAGTCTGAGAGCATCCTAGTTTCTACAAGCTTCATATCATGTGATATGAGCAGTTAAGCCACTAGCCTCAGTTCTGTAAAACAGATATGTATTCTCTAGGTTAAATACTATTAATGTTAGTTCTGGACACTGCAAGTGATCAGTCTTGAATACATTTCTGCCAAATTTAAAGGCAATTGAAACTTCTGACTCAACTATAAATTTGTAACCCTCTAACTAATTCATTGGCAATTAGTTGCAAAAACTGACTTCTCAAAAAGTCAAAGTGAGTCAAAATATAGAAAGGTGGTAGTTAATATAAGTGAGAGACATACTTGAAAAGTGAACCTAAGTCAGGACAACATACTTGCACTTCGATATTCATGGTATGCCCAAATTCTAAATAGCACTATTGGTATACGTCCCACAGTTCAAATGCAATATATTATAACTGAAAAAAACCCTAAATGTCTCCTTTGGATTGTTAATGATTTTATAGATTAAAGCCATTTGGTAAGCAGTTGGCTTTCTTTTGTGATCTCCTTCCCACAAAGAAACAAAGATTCTTCTATCACCTGAAAAGACATTTTTGCCTGTAGGGGTGAAAGAAGAAAATCATCTGGATAAGTAGATTCTGTCTGGTCTGTGAAGCTCAAACACTTTTCATCATATCAGCTACCCATCAGATTTGTTCCTCAGGAGAAAGAGAGACAAAATATTCCATGTTCTGGTTCTCAAGGACTGCCTACAAATAGCTTTTTAAGTTAATCTTTGAAAGCAGAGGTCTCATCTACTGCTATAGCATAACTAGTGCAACATTTAACACAGTTGACTATTTCAAGGTCTCACTGTTTTCCTTTTTTAATTAAATATATATTGAACTTGAAGAGTGTCGAATATTGATTTAATACTATGTGTATATGAAGTTTCAGAAATCTTTGTAAATCAACAATATATTCAAAATTCCCACTTTTTTGGAAATTGGATATAACATTTTCAATATACAGGCAAGGTAAAAAATAGATTTGATTTACCCCAAGGCTCTTGAAATTCTAGAGTAACAACCTTAAAAAGTAACCAAGTTTTAGTTGTTTAGAAAGGTTGTCTTTAACTCTTGGCCAAAATATGCAAGTCTTGCAGTTTTCCAAACCATTAACTGTATCAGTAACACAGATATACAGGGCAGAATGTTGAAACCAAAAGGAGCTGAATATGTTTCTTTGTGCTCCCTTATCCTGTGTCCTTCACCAGCACGACTGTGTCTCATACATTTCAGTCTTTAAGATGTTCACTGAGCTTCCCCCTTCCTTCATTCCAAAGCTGCTGGGGAGGGTTCTGAAGAGGAAAGGGGCAACAAGAACTCTGTGGCACCAGGCCATAAGGAGGAAGCAGCTAAAAATCATTGAAAGCCTTCTATATTTGCATACTAACACTGCTGTTTCTAGAATAAACATTTTGACATTTATTTTAGATTTTTTTTTAGGTAAAAATTTTAGGGTTGGAAGCATTTCTTTCATCGTTTCTTCAAAGCACCAGCAAATTTTCAGGTTTTCACAATTTGCACATATAATCTTTAAAATTATGAGAGGCACCTCTATGAGGGAGCATATGTGAGAAATAAGGAGGGGGCTGGAAGCGAGAAGGAAAGAAAACAATGTTAGGTTATACAACTCTTGTATCCTTAAAGACAGCCTGGAGACATGGAAACCATATGTGAACTTTTAGCTAATAAAATAAAATGCCAAAATGTGGTGGCTAAAGCTATTGCACCCAAAATGTAATTGGACATATGCTCATTTACTTGCTTATAATCAAAACATTAAAAAAAACTGTTTTGAACTCAAGCTAGGTGTCAGTGTTGAACTAACTTAATTCATATAATTATCTCACATGGAAAGAATGCATTTGTGCCATGGTGTTATTACTACATTAAGAAAAGTAAACAAAGAATAAGCTGGAATAGATAATACTTAAGCAAAACCAAAAAGTTCCTACTGCCCATGCTGAAGAAAGGAAAAGAACATATTAATTTTACACTAAGCTGAAGCTATTTTCCAATGAACGTGGTAGTTGGCTAGTGTGCTTGCTGTAGATTGATCATGTTCTTGCAAATGAATGTCAGTCTATTTAGGTAATCAATGCAAATTTCATTTCTTCATTCAAAAATAACAGCTTTTACAAGTCTAGTGAAATGGTCAGTATGTCAGACTTGGTTGCTAAGCTCAGTTTATGTACCACATGGGTTTACAGTTCTCATGTGAATTCATTCAAGAACATCAAAATGGTATTGGGTTTCCCCTACCCGAAGGCCCTTTTTAATTCAGTGATCTGGTCTATTTATCTTTATTTACTTATTTGTTGGTTGGTTGGTTTATTAAAATATTAGAATGAAGCACAGTCATTAAAAAATAAGATCCTGAAATAGGGCATATACACAGACATTAGTTAAGGATTAAATGTAGAAGAAAGAGCAAAAGTAAATCAGAATTTTTAAAAATTTAAGCAATTATGAGGGATAGGAAATTTGACTTAATTGACATGAAGAATAAAGAACTATTGACGTGTTTTTATGATCTCAGAAACCATTTGAGTAGGGACTTTACAGGAGGCCAGACGACAGAATTAAGTGGGAAAAGTTAAAAATCGAGTTCTGATACAAACTGAGTAACAATGACAGGACATGACACCACACAATGCTCATGTGCTGTCATTACCTCATGTGTTATGTATCTAAATATATGCTTAGCAAAGAATTCACAATATAATACAGATTATATCTGTATATAATCAATAATTTACTGAAAACTTATTTCATACTTAGGATACAAAGAATTATCATAGGGTGAAGTTTGTCAGCAAAAGTATTTTTAGATAACATAAATCTGAAGGTAGATTCATGAGGTACCATCAGTGGGGAGGACACATACAGGACGTGTGGCTGTAGAAGCAGAGTCCCGATGGCTGGTAAACAAGGTAAGAACTGGAAGGAAGGACATCGGTGGGGCTGGAGAAAAATGTTCATGTTAGGAGATAATATGGAAAATTGAGGAACATTTTAAGGTGCCCCAAAGAAAAAAATACATTGACTTGAATGGAAATCTGAAAATAAGGCTGGTTGATTCAATACTTTAAATGCTACAAATTTAAAGATTTAATTAGTTTTTTTTTTTTTTTCATGTTTGGGGGTATGAAGAATAAGCTGGATGGGGCTTCTGGAAGGCATGTAGAGGGCCTTGTGGTTAATTCTGTGGTTTTCTATTCAAGATGGCCTAGAGCAGGGCCTTTCCATAAAGCATTAAGGCATAGTGTTGATTTGTGTCAACAGTAAGGGAAGAAGGGACTCTGCCTCCTAGTGTGTAGCCACTGTAGAATGGTGTCTTCATGGCGACTAGAGCACAGAAACTCAACTGGTGAAAGGGTAATCAGTGGATTGACTGAAAAAATATAACCCCCAAAAATTAGGGAAAAGAATCATAAGATCATATCAATTAACAGAAAGCTAAGGATGACAGAGTAAAAATGAAAAATCGACTCATTTAATTTTCCCTTTCCATGGGAAAAAAATCATGTCCTTAGAAACAGAAGAGAAAGACATCCCTATCCAATGCAGAAACCAATTCTAGAGCATCTCTGTCACCTCTGAGTTTACACTCAGTGATAAGGGGGGACTAGAACTTCCTAAATCAGTTACCAGTGTAGCTGCCAACTCTAAAGCTCCAGCAGCAAATTCTCAGAGCTTACTAAAAAAAATCTTAAGCATAGTTTACTGATTCTTGTTTAAAGTTCCAAAAACAAATCTTGAATACAGATGACATATATTGAAATATAAAAATAATATATAAGTATATATTGGAGTCTCCCATTTATTAAATACTAATTATATGCCAGGCTATATGTCAAGTGACTTAATTATACCACAGTGGTTAAAAATATAGGCTTTGGAGTCCAACTGCCTAGGTTAAAATTCTAACTTTGTCATTACTAACTTTGTTACCTTTAGCTAGGTGTTCTTTATCTTAGTTTTCTTACTTTTACAATCCAAAGAGTAATATTTGCTTTATACCTCATAGGATTATTGTGAAAATTAAATAGAATAATATAAGAAGCAAAGTGCTTAGAATAGTGGCCAGCATATAAGAAGTACGCAATACATGTGTAATCATCACAATGCTACAAAGGATGTAAAAATTAAAGCTCATGGATTTAAGAACTTTGTCTAAGTTCATCCACCTAGTTAGCTGAAGGCTGGGATTGTAACCCAGGTATGTCTTGCTAGTCTGTCTTCATAGTGTTTCATTACTCGAGACTCACAACTCAGCCCTCTGCCTTACCATTCAATGGAATGGCCTGCCAGGCCTCCGCACACAGCAATGGGTCAGCCTCAGAGAGCTCCATTTCCCTCCTGCACAAAGGCTGTCAAACGTTCCTACTCTGCCCTGACCTCTGTGGAATTCAGTGAACCTAATCTACAGATCCAAAAACTTAACTCATTAAAAAAAGAAAAAAGAGTTCGAATGTCTCCAGAAGAACCAGAATGGCTCTTCACTTTGTTTGTTTGCTTAGGATCATGTAACCATCCAAGGAAAGCGTTTAAGGTTTTGGAGAGGGGTTGATTTTCAGTGTTGAAAAAGATGACATGATAACTGGATAGAATTCGGTCCAGAGGGGGCAACAGCATATAAAATCATGAGACACTTCAACCATCCTGTTAAAGTTAGAAAAATCCATTACCAAGTTGTAGAAGGAAAACAACTTGCGGAAATATCATCGAGGGCCGACCGTTTCCAATCACTGGTACTCCATTCATTATATGCTTGAGTGGTTCCAGCAACAACAGAAGACCGTGCACTGTTACAATGCCAAGGACAAGAAAGGCAACTCAGCCTGTCTGTCTGACTTCCCCTCACAGCAATCCGAACATTTCAGGCTTCGCTTCCCTTGCCCAGATGAGTTAGTCACTGGGGAAGCAAAGCCCCGGCCAAGGACTCCTTTCTCAGAGAAGACTCACTGCTCTCACGGACCACGGCTGCTCCCACAGTCCTGGGCTTAGCACACACCGACTCTATTTGGAAGGGACAGGAATGGCTTTTCATTCATCTTCATTCTAGCTTCCCTTAGCTCCTTATTAATTCCACTCAGCACTCTGTAATAGCCTATGTGGGAAAAGAATCTTAAAAAGACTGGATATATGTATATGTATAACTGATTCACTTTGTTGTACCCCTGAAACTAACACAACATTGTAAATCAACTATATTCCAATAAAAAATTTTAAGAAGAGCTTCCAATAAGTTCAACATTATCTTTGCACTGTGCCTCTAATTCTTATACCATGCTGCAAAACTGTTTCATTGTCTAGACAAGGAAACTGGTGCTCACTATATTAAGTTTAAAAGAACATGTACTAACAAGTGATAGAAATGGTGCTTGGACCCATGTCTGCTGAGTGCCAAGATCCATGACTTTTCATACAGCAGAGCTGAGAGTGGTTTGGAAGGATGAAAAATCCAGGCAAGAGTATAGAACCTATACTAGAGTGTAGGGAAAATGACAAGTTTTGTTTGAGCAAATCCAAAAAATTGGTGCCTCAAGGGCTTCCCTGGTGGGGCAGTGGTTGAGAGTCTGCCTGCCGATGCAGGAGACACGGGTTCGTGCCCCAGTCCGGGAAGATCCCACATGCCGCAGAGCGGCTGGGCCCTTGAGCCATGGCCGCTGAGCCTGCACGTCCGGAGCCTGTGCTCTGCAACGGGAGAGGCCACGACAGTAAGAGGCCCGCGTACTGCAAAAAAAAAAAAAAAAAGAAAAAAAAAAAAGAAAGAAAAAAATTGGTACCTCAAAAGAAATGGAAAATTTCTGTGAAGAGAGCATCTGGATAAGACAGGGGGAGAAAAGATAGTGTAGTAAATATTTTCTCATAAAAGAATGGGTGGGTCAAGGAAAGATAGAATTCTAACTTGCCTGGAGGTCCCACATGTTAGCTTTAAGCGGACATATTGTCAGTGGCCAAAATGAATAAAATATGCAGCCACACTGAAGCATTCCTTTAAAATTCCCATTTGACATGCTTATTCATTTGTATTCTACTCAAATCTTTACTGAAATAGTTAAATTCTTGCTGAGCTTAAGCACACACATCCCAAATCTGCTCTGTAAATTTAGTTAGCAATACGTTTATGAGTTAAATCTTTCTCATGAGATCTTAAACTTGGCCAAGAATCTAAATATTAAGTCTAGATAGTGTACTGATGTGAAGACACTGCTATTAAGACTATATTTAGACTAGATGTTAAAGCCACAATTATCCAAAAATAAAAGTTGCTCAGTCTTGAGATGACATTATTTGATTCACCTATCTGGTAATAATTGCTTAAATATGATGGAGACCCTTATGAAAAGAATTAGCAACTAGGGTTTATCACTCAGAGAAGTCTTGAAAGCTCTCCCACTATAGTCCAGAGCTTTTGTTAGAAACCTATGCTCTTATCACAGGTTCTGGATTAAACTGTGGTTAACCTATCCCTTACCCTTTGTGTTTTCTAAAAAATTTGTACTTAGAATAATAAAATTGGCTTCATTGATTCACTCTCCATTTTCCATTCTCTTTAGGGTTTTGTTCTAGTATCTCCAGCTCAAGAAAGAATAAATTTATTCAGGGCTTGAGTTAGGGAACAGCTGGTATTGAAAATGTTTCTCTTCTTTAAGCCCTCTCCCTTCCTTATCCAAACAGAGAAAAGACAGATCTGTTTTCTCCTACTCAAAAAGAGTGGAGTGAAATCCAAATCCTCCAAAAAAGAGACAGAATGCTGTTCTACCTCACTATTCACTCCTACTTCAAACTTTAACTTTTGGACTCACATCATTTTTAGAATGTTAAACCATTTTTCAGAGGCATTAGCCTCCGAAGAGGTAGGTCAGGATTAGTTCCAGTTGAAGCAACATTTAAACACACAAATTTTTGAAAAACAAAGCAAAACAAACAGGCTGGACATCCTTTTTCTCTTCCTTTTTAGACAATGAAGATATAACATTGAAAACAACCCAGTTTGCAGCATCTCAAACTGTACTCCCTCGACCCTCCTGTCCTCAAAAGAGGAGTTTGGGAAGACGTGAGGTGTTGAGAAGTTGCCAGTTAAGAAGTCCGTTTGGAAGCCACTTTAAACCAAAGTTGTGTAATCAGAACTGTTGGTCTTAAGTATGTGTTTGAGTAATGTTTTAAATGACATTAACATGGACAGTAAAACTCTTGCATTATTTTTTTCCCTGGGGGCTTATAATGCAAAATTTCATTGACTAGAGCCAGTCTGGTAAATGGGGCAGAAAATGCCTGTAGAACTGATGTAATGTTACAAAGAAAGTGGAACATAAGTTGGCATATAACCCCTTAATGGCATTGTTTCCTAGATTCTCCATGTGCAGCAAAGTGGAGATTGTTGCTGCTTTTAAGGGAACGGCTGATTACAATGAAAGCACCAGCGTGTACGTTTCCTGGCACACATATGACTATGGGGCACTGATTAGAATTCATTTCATCAAGCTTTAATTTCATGTTCAGCCCATTAAAAGTTCCATATCTCTTAAATATGCTGCCAGCAACCTGTTATCTGGTATAATGAAAAGCAATGTAACCACTCACCAAATAAAACCCCATATAAAACCTAAACCTCAGTTTCACTTTTCAGGCACTAGTTTCATTGCTTCTTCCACCCACTCTTTCTCTCTGCCAGAGCCTCTAATGAGCAGCAACTCAGGCCAAACCCTGCCAAGTGTGAGCAGGTGGGGTTGATGGGATGTGAATTGTAGTTTGCCTATAACCAGACTACCATTCGCAGGCAGGACCACATGGGCATTAGGGAGAGAGAGAAAATTTAAGCAGGATGTTTACAAATAAGACTGAAGATAAATCATCCTGTTTAATAACACTGCATTATTCATTTGAATAACAATCACTATATTTAAATTAATATTTAAAGAAATATTTCCGGAAAGACTTTCTTTGTACTTCGTTAAATATAAAATAAGTAGATTTCTAGAGGGAGGAGAACATTTCTTTCTCTCTTCACAAAGCCCAGAAAAGCAGAAGCTGTTTGGATGATATGACCATTCATTCATGCATTTACTTTAAAAAAACAAACAGGGCTTCCCTGGTGGCGCAGTGGTTGAAAGTCCGCCTGCCGATGCAGGGGACGCGGGTTCGTGCCCCAGTCCGGGAAGATCCCATATGCCGCGGAGCGGCTGGGCCCGTGAGCCATGGCCGCTGAGCCTGCGCGTCCGGAGCCTGTGCTCCGCAACGGGAGAGACCACAACAGTGAGAGGCCCGCGTACTGCAAAAAAAAAAAAAAAAAAAAAAAAAAAAAAAAAAGAAATTCCAAAATAATTAAGTTATTTACTTCTCAGACAAATCAGTGGATACAACCGTGGGGTTTATGAAACAAAAACAAGATTACTGTTACTTTGATTTGATTTGATGATCTAGTAAATTTTTTAACAGAAAGATCTTATATTTTCATGTCTAATACTCTGTTTGATTTAAATTATGCTTTATGTATGTTACAAAAATGAAGAAATATGCTAAGGAAACTCAAGGGTGAATGCAAGAATCAAAACAGATGACGTGACTCAGAAGGTATTTTGAAAGTGGTGAAACATTTCACAGACTTACAAGCTTATTATTATCTTTTGAGGTAAAATGGTGTAAGGGAGAGAGTAGAAAAAAGTGAAAAGTCAAGTATAATCTATGCAGCTAGCCAGTGTGTGGCCCTGTGTAGGGCATCTACCTTCTTAAAAACTTAGTTTCTGTTTATTTAAATAGTCCCTCTAATAACTGCCTTATCCACCTGCCACCCAAGCTTACTGTGAGAGTCAAAAATATTTTAAAACACTTTTTTGAACTGCAAAGCACAATAAATAATTTTGAAATTTATAAAATGTGTTCTTCTTGATTATAGTCACTCTCTGGTAGAACTAAAACCACAGCTAAGTTTCGGGAATAGGGAAATTTCAGAAGACTATTTCATACAAATGCAGGAGTTCAAGTGCTTCAGAAATTTCATTTACAAGTGGGATTAGTATAAATAAAAACCTCTGTTTAATTAGATGTCTTTGAACTAGAAGTATAAACACAAATACAATTTATACGTTTCTTAATTGACTTGTTATATTGATAATAAATTATTTTTAAATTTGCATTTCCTTTTAATACATGTAAAAGAATATGTGTAATATATGTATTACAAAATGATGTACAATGTAATAACAAATGTGTTATAAATCATAAGAACACACATACCCAACAACCATGAGCCTAAGAACTAGGACATAAGCAAGAATGTGTATATTACACAGTCCTGCTAGGAAACATATGAGATACAAGGGTCTAACTGAAAAGAATTAATACTGGGGACTTCCCTGGTGGCACAGTGGTTAAGAATCTGCCTGCCAATGCAGGGGACATGGGTTCAATCCCTGGTCTGGGAAGATCCCACATGCCGCAGAGCAACTAGGCCTGTGCGCTACAACTAACGAGCCTGTGCTCTAGAGCCTGCAAGCCACAACTACTGAGCCCATGTGCTGCAACTACTGAAGCCCACTCACCTAGAAGCCTGTGCTCTGCAACAAGAAGCCACCGCAATGAGAAGCCCATGCACCACAGCGAAGAGTAGCCCCCGCTCACTGCAACCAGAGAAAGCCTGCATGCAGCAGCAAAGACCCAATGCAACAAACAAACAAATAAATAAATAAAAGAATTAATACTGCACCAGCAATGACTGAGTTTCCATATCTTCTCCAATTATTGTGTCGTCAAATTCTTGGTTTCTGCCAACTGAGTGGTTAAAGTGATAGCTATCTCATTGCATCTTAATTTTTATTTCCCTTATTATGAATGAGATTGAACTTCTTTCCATAATTTTGCTTGGCGAAATGTTTCTTCTTTTGTGAAGCTCTTGTTCGTGTCTTTTGCCCAATTCTCTATAGAGTAATTGTATTATTGACCTACGAGTTTTAAAAAATATATTTGAGGCAATCATCTTTTGGTGGTTATATATACTGCAAATATCTTCCCAGAGCTTGTGACTTTATTTTCATTTTCTTTTAAGACACAGAAGTTGCTAACTTACTGTAATCATAGTCATCAATCTTTTGTGGTTAATGCTTTTTTAAGAAAGACTTCTTTACCCTAATTTCAGAGGGATCTCTCTTACATTTTCTTCAAAAAATTTTTAGTTTTATGTTCATAGAGATATCTTTAAACCATTAGCAACTATTTTTAACATGGTGAGAGGAAGGAAACAATTTAATTTTTAAATATGAATTTACTTTTTTAAGCTACTTTTACTGAATAGTCTTTCATTTCCCCAGTGATATGAGGTGCCGCCCCTGTAATAATCAAGGTTTTTTCTATGCCTGAACCTGTATTCTGTCCTATGGGTCAGTCTGTTTATCCATGTGCCAATTCCACAATTACTTATTTACTATGGCTTTAATCTTAATTCTTAATATCTGGTAGGACAAATCACCCCTCTTTATTATTCACCCTCATAAATGTCTTAACCAATCTTGGCTCTTTTCTCCTCTATGTAAATATTAGAATCTGATTTTAAAATCCTACATAAAACTCTTGTTAGAATTTTAATTAGAATAGTATTAAAGCTATAGATCAATTTGGGGACATATGATATCTCTACAACAGTGACAATATCTACATAGAAAACATCTCTTCATTGATTTAGGTCTTGGTTAAATTATTTGGATAAAGTTTTAAAATATTATTAAGTCCTGCACGTCTTTTGCTCGATTTCCTCTGATAAATTATATGTTTTATTGTTATTACAAATGACTTTTATAAAAATACACATTTTCTATTCTTTGTTTCTATTCCATAACTATGCAAGTGATTATTGTATTTTAATTTAATATTCTGCTAACTTGTTCTATATACTCATATTATCCTCAACAACTCAGATTATTTTGGTGTTATTAATTCCTTTTTGATGTCTTTAACTTCTTTTTATTTTCTTCCTGAGTACCAACTAGGATGGTTGAGGCTTGCCTTTATAGCCTAATATAAATGCAATCAATATTGTAAATACTATAAATGTGCTTGAGAAGAATGTATATGCTATAATTTAGGATATAGTATAATGTATATTTCTACTACATTAAGCTTACTAAAACTTTTCTATGTCTATATTAATTTTTTTCTGCTTTGACCTAGCAATGATTAAAAGTATGTTGAAATTCCCATTATGAAAATGGATTTATCAGTTTTACCTGGATGCCTATTCATTTTTTTCTTTATATATTTTGAGGTAATTTTATTAGGTTCATCCAAGTGGTATCTTTCTATATGAATTGAATGTTTAGTATTAGGTAATGATCCTCTCTATACCTAGTAGAGCTATAAAAAAACTTTGAATGCATTTACTTTGAAAAACCATTTAAATCATTTTTAAGTGTACAATTCAGTAGGATTAGTACATTCACAATATTTTGTTACCATCACAACCACCCATTTCCAGAATTTTTTCATCAATCCAAACAGAAACTATGTACCCATCAGATAATAACTCCCGATTCCCTCATATGCCCAGCCCCTGATAACCTCTATTCTACTCTGTTTCTATGAGTGTGTCTACTCTGTGATTTTACCTATTCCTCATACAAGTAGAATCATACAATATTTGCTCTTTTTGTCTGGCTTATTTCATTTAGCGTAATATTTTTAAGGTTAATCCATCTTGTAGCATGTAACCTAATATAACATTTTGTCTTAAAGTCTATTTTTACTGATATTATATTACTTGCCAGAATTCTTTTAGCTAGTGTTTGCCTGGTATGTCATTTCAAACCTTTTACTATCAGCCTTTTCTATCTTTGCACATTAGGTGTTTCTCTTATAATCTATTGGTACGTATAGCTTTATTTCCTTAATTCATTCTGAAAAATCTTTTACCTTAGAAATCAAAATTATGATTATTAACATTTATTGGTTGACATATATATTTATTTTTATATCCAGATTATATATTATTTTTCTCCTTTCTTAAAGTCTTTTAAAAAATTGATTGAGGTTGAGATTTCTGTTATTGCTTTTATTTTCCTTTATTATGTTTTTTTTTCTGCACTGTATTGGCCTTTGTAACCCTTATTTTATCATATTTAACTTAACAAAATCTAAAGCTGAACAATGAATTAATCCCTACTTTTCAACCAGAAATGTCTCAAAAAATGTTTCTAGTAGTCCATATTGTTTCTTTAGAGACCTTTGTCTAAGTCTCTAATATAAACCAATAACACACATTATATAATTTTTTTTGGAGAATAAATGAGGAGTGTTATGGATCAAATGTTTGTGTCTCCCCTCTCCCCCAATTAATATGCTGAAATCCTAAGCCCGAGTGTGATGGCAATAGGAAGTGGGGCTTTTGGCAAGTATCAGTAATTAGGTAGTGAAAATGGGGCCCTCATGAATGGGACTAAAGGGCCTTTTTAAAGGACCTTAGAGAGCTCTCTTGCCCTCTTCTGCCATGTGAGGACATAGCAAGAAGCAAGAAGATGGCCATCTATGAATCAGGAAGTGGGCCCTCATCAGGTACCAAATCTGCCGGCACACTGATCTTGGACTTATCACTCTCCACTCTGCAAAATAAATGTTTATTGCTTAAACCACCCAGTCTATGGTAGTTTATTAAGCATCCTGAACAGACTAAGCCAAGAAGAAAAAACATTGTGAGCTGGAGACCATAGCATATAATAGCATGAATTTGGATTTTTAAAAATATGGGCTCAAGTTCTGGCTCCACACTTATTTGACCTTGGGCAAGTTTTTTATAGCCTCTAGGCCTAAGTTATTTCTGTAAGTAAGATGGGTACAGTAATATCTACCATGAAGCGTTAATTTATTTATTTACTCATTTACTTATTGAAAAATCTATGTTTGAACTAATATATGTGACTCTTTTGTACCAAATGCCAGATGTGTAGTGATAAACAGAATGTCTTTAATTCCTGCCCTCATAAAATTTACAGTCTTGGATACAGAATTTTCTTAAAAAATCATACAAATAACTGAGACAAATTCTCAGAAGAAAGAAATTGATATGCATTAAGAGTCTCTTTTAAGGTTGTGTATGAAATATATGAAATATAGTAAGCACTCAATAAATGATGGTAGTATTATTATGAATAATAATTTTCCATAACTTTAGAGTGACTATTTATCATAAATAAACAATAAGTGAACAGTATGTTATATAATGAAATACTCAGTTATGTGTTATAGGCATTACATTTTTCTTAATGATATCAAAAAAGATGAAATTTGAATAATCATCTATGTGATTTTCAAAAGTAGAACTCAATGCATCAAAAAATTGGTTAAATATACTTTTACCAATATCTTTTTATAATTTTCATCAACTATGTAGAATTCCATTTATATGACAATCATCCTGCCTCTTCCAAAAGAGCAGTTCAATATCTAAACTCTATTCACAAATTTTCATAATTTATTATGCTTTTTTTAAATTGAGCATCATTTCCTCATTCCCTCATTCAGTAAATGGACATTATTTAGCATTTACTATGGACCACATGTGTATTACATGAAGAGTCATGTCATGACATTTTGCAGTGGAATTTGAGAATTGGGCAGTTAGGAGGTGGGGGTAGCCCAGAAAAAAAGGAATGTGAGATGTTTGATGCAATTTATCAGATTATGAGTCATGCCACTTTGTTTTATTTTTATAAAAATAGAATAGAAATCGATTACTTCATTTATTCACCACACAATTATCAAGTGTCTACTGTGTGTTAGGCATTGCCCAAGGTTCTGGGAATGCAACAATTAAGGTTCTCTCCCTGCTCTGAAACTGTTGACAGTTAATTGGGAATTATGGATGGGTATAATCCAGTGTGATATTTGGAAGGTGAATATAATAGAGTATGATGTTTAGAATACTTTATTATAAGGATTCTAAAATGATTCTTAGACCAGGAGAAGCAAATCTTATCAGATTCCACACTCTTTATTCCAACTGTTTTTGTCTGCTCTAAAAACCAGTTACTCTAAAATGGTCTCTTAAAAAAATATCAAGATGAAACTATTGAAACCATATCAAAGAAACCTGTTTTTGCAAAAGATTTGAGAAATAATCATTATGCTTATAATCTGAGGAGAGAAACAAAGGATATTTTGGAAATTGATATTTCTTGGTACATTCAGTATTTATATCCAACTCAACAAATGTAATCTTAAACTTATCTATGGCTTCAGTTCACCTATTTTTAAAGAAAGCAGTAAATCAGCAATTGTGTAGACAAAGGGAAAGAATTCTCTGTGGAAAGCAAATAAAAATTAGAACTTTAAAGTATTAGGCACTAAACCAAGTTCAGCCATGGCTTTATCTTTCAGGAATTAAAATTCACTAGAATATTTGACATTCAGCATTTATCAAATTCATCATTAAAATGACAATGATTGGCTGATCAAATAGTAATTGGATGAGCCCAATAGTACAAGTAATTACTGAGAAGATTGAATAGGCTAACCCCAAAAGGTTGACATTTGTCAGCTCATAATTATTTCTTGAGTTTTCTGCTCTGCATATGTGACAGCAGTTTTTGGTACACTGGATTTCCTTTGGGTGTTTCATATATAAACAGTGGTTCTTTGTGGAATCAGAAAAGATTGACATAATTGGAGCAAAAAGTTTTTAAACTGGGAAGAAATGGTAGGATCGATGATACAATGACTATAAAATATTTTCACCTTTTAATTTCTGTCTTCATTGAATCTGCCTATACTTTCATCTTGTTTATTCTATTTTTCACTAAAAATGGGGGATTTTATAGAGTCATGGAGAGCTAAACCTTTTATAGAAGTTTTATTTTTTCTCTAGGTGAAATACTTATTATAGATGGAATTAGTGGCTACGTAAATATAATACTTTTACTTCTTACCAAAGTAAGGTACATCAGGAAAAAGTCTACAAATAGAATATCTTTTATTCACTTTTCCTCAAATGTTATTTGAAAGCTCCTGTATAGTCAGAGTCTAGATAAAACGGGGTGATGAAATATAGCTCAAATGGTGCTCCAAATAATTTTCTTGTAATGCTAGGCACACTCTTTATCATACCAAAACAACAATAATAACAACAAAATAACTTTTAATTAAAATGTTCATAGCTGTACAGGAAGATGTGCAAAGATTACAGATTCCTGAGGCTGGGGTGAGGGGAATATAAGAATATAGATCTGAACTTATGGGACTTTTTAGTGGATGAATTAATATTTGGAATAATCTTTTACCTTAGAGTGAAAGATGTGCAGAGACTTGCTATTTGTTCATCAAACTGTTTATCTTTCTTCTTGGGCAGAGATAGACTACATTTCCCAGCCACCCTGGCAATGTAATGCACATAGAACTCACATAAGCCATTTTCGGAAATGGCTTATTAAATCTGACAAAGGAGCCACTATTCTCTCTCTGCATCATCTCTCCCTATCTGTAGGCTGAATCTGAAAGGCCCTAACCACTCAGAGAAGGGCAGAGCCACAAGGGAATAGGAATTTCTCCTTGGAAGAAAGTTAGCAGGAAGAGCCACTCAACCCAGAACTCTACATTAGACCATTGCATGCCTGAGAATAAACTTTTATCATATATTAAGTCACTAAAATTTGGAGTTCTCAGTTAGCCTACCATGGCTAATTCAGAAAGATTCCAAGAATGAGGAGAAGTAGAGAGGTTACCATCAACAACTTAGAATCTGCATTATTTGTGGGCACATGAAGCATGAGCTGGAGGGATATCAAAATGTGTACCTGCCCTTGCTAATAATGTCAAAATTCCATTACTAGAGTGGAAATTCCTCTAGGATTCTTTTTAAAAATGCAAATATTCCAGGAGAGGAAATGTACTTTCATGAGGCCATTTTCCTACATAACATGAGAAATGGGAGTAACATGAGAGAAAAGAAGAATGCTAAAGAAGCAGGAAAACAGTAGGAAAAGCCAGGTAATAGCAAACACAAACTTCACTTATTCTGTTTAGGGGCATGATGTCAAAGATAATGGAAAACATATGATCTCTCTTGTAATCTTTGGTTCTGTGAATAGTGCAAGATGGACTTCAGGTGATGCCATCATTTCTTTTTTTTTTATATAGCTACTTTTTATTTTTTTTAAGAGACTTTTTCTTTTCTTTATTTTTTTGGTTGCATTGGGTCTTAGTTGAGGCATGCTGGATCTTTCATTGTGGTGTGGGCTCTTTGTTGTGGTGTGCTGGCTTCTCTCTAGTTGTGGCGTGCAGGCTCCAGAGCACGTGGGCTCTGTATTTTGTGGCACATGGGCTCTCTCATTTGGGCATGCAAGCTCAGTAGTTGTGGTGTGCAGGATTAGTTGCCCCGCGGCATGTGGGATCTTAGTTCCCCAACCAGGGATTGAACTTATGTCCCCTGCATTGGATTCTTTACCACTGGACCACCAGGGAAGTCCCAATGCCATCATTTCTAACAAAGTGGATTATGCCACTTAGTTACTCAAAATCTTTTGTACCTCCCTTGTGGTATTTTTCACTTTCTGCTCTCAGTCAGGTATTGTGTAGGGACCTTAGATATAAAAATGAAAAAACAGACACAGTCTCTACCTTCATGGAGCTTGCAGTCTGGTCATGGAGAAAGACATGACACATATAATAAGATAGGTATATAAATACATAATTATAGGTGCATAATTTAGCATAAAGTGATCTGAGCACTATACTGGAAGTAGCTGAGTCACATGGGATGGAAAGAGTAAACCTCTGGATAAAGCAAAATTTCACTCTGAAAGGATAGTGAGTTAGGTAGGAGGGGAGAGAAAGAGAGAAGACTCTAGGTGAGTGAAGAAAGGAGATGGAAAACATCCAAATAGAGGAGTCAGCATATGTACAAATATGCAAAAACTCTGAGACGGGAAGGAACATGCTATACCCAAGACAGAGAAGGCCAAAGGTAGTATAGAGTGAATTAGGAAGGAAAGGACAAGACATGAAGATAGAAAGGAGATGGATCACACAGAGCATTGTGGGCCATTTCAAGAATTTTGAGTTTTATCCTAAGAGAAATGGGAGATCATTGACGAATTTTAAGGAGGGGAGTTGTGTGAACTGTTGTGCTTTTAAAAGGTCCTTTGTGCACCATGGAGAATGCATTTGAGGGGGAAGAGTGGGTTCAGGAAGATCTGTTTGGAGGTTACATCTGAAGTCCAGGCAAGAGATGATGGCGGTTTGTACCAGGGTGGTAGCCAGGAAGACAGAGAAGTGTGAAAAGTCAAGATACATTTAGGGGGTGAAATCAATAGGGATGATTGAATGTGAACATTAAAGGAGAAGGAGTAGACAAGACTGATGCCAGGATTCAGACTTGAGCCACTGGTGGTTATTTTTTCTGTATTGCGTATACTTCTCCTGCTTCCAGTGAGCTTCAAGACAAGAATAATTTGTTTTGGTCAACTTTTTAGTACCCAATCTAGTAAGGCAAATGCAATAGATGTTTAAGATGTTGAAAAAATAAATGAGTGAATGTACATATGCATAAATAAATGAATGCATGGCATCTTAAATACTAAATTAGTTCATAATCTACTCAACTGAAGTTTTTAAGGCTGGTTACAATCTTTGGGATATTAATTTATATCTTTTATCTATGCATTATTCTCCTTTTTCCCCTCCTCATTCAAGGCTCTGTACTACATTACTCAATAGACATTTAAGCTTACTGAGGAAACTCTAAATCTAAACACAAAGGCACTGAGGCTACTTAGACTCACAAAATCTGAAGGCGCCATATAGGTGGGGACTGCGAACTTCTTAGCTACAATCTGTGAATTACTGTCTCTATGACCACACTTCCCAACCAACATCTTAGCAACGTTGACATCACTCTAGGGATAGAAGAACTGCTCAAAATCCCGTGGGTAAATTACCATTTCACCTGGTGTAAGGGAATAAGTTATTTAACTTATTATACATTTGGATTTGTTGCTTAATTTTCATACCTATAATATATATTTTGTGACTGAGACTGTGATGGTTAATTTTATGTGTCAACTTGGATAGGATATGGTGCCCAGTTACGTGGTCAAATATTATTTTTGATGTTTCTGTGAGGGTGTTTTTCGATGAGATTAAAATTTAAACCAGTGAAGGGACTTCCCTGGTGGTGCAGTGGTTAAGAATCTACCTGCCAATACAGGGGACATGGGTTTTATCCCTAGTCCGGGAGGATCTCACATGCTGCTGAGCAACCAAGTCCATGCACCACAACTACTGAGCCTGTGCTCCAGAGCCCATCCTCCACAGAAGGAGAAGACACCACAAATGAGAAACCCGCTCACCGCAAAGAAGAGTGACCCCCACTCGCCTCAACTAGAGAAAGCCTGTGCGCAGCAATGAAGACCCAATGCAGCCAAAAAAATTAAAATTAAAATAAATAAATTAATTAATTTAAAAAATTTAAATCAGTGGAAACTGAGTAAAGCAGATTGCCCTCCATAATGTGGATAGGGTATATTCATTTGAAGACCTGAATAGAACAAAAAAACCTGGCTTGCAGCAGATGGTCCCAGAACTTAACTACAACGTTGACTCCTTTCTAGGTTTCCAGCCTGAAGGACTTTGGCCTTCATCTGTAGTATTGGCTCTTTTCTGCATCTCCAACCTGCTGGCCCTGCCATGCAGATTTTGTTCTTGCTATCCTCCATAAGGATGTGAGCCAATTTCTTAAAGTAAATTTTTTTTTTTTTTTTTTTTTTTTTTGTGGTACGCGGACCTCTCGCCGCTGCGGCCTCTCCCGGATGCGCAGGCTCAGCGGCCATGGCCCACGGACCCAGCCGCTCCGCGGCATGTGGGATCCCCCCGGACCGGGGCACGAACCCGCGTCCCCTGCATCGGCAGGCAGACTCTCAACCACTGCGCCACCAGGGAAGCCCTAAAGTAAAATTTTTAATATTTCTTTATCTATATATCCTATTGGTACTGTTTCTCTAAGAACTCTGTCTAGTGCAGAAACTAATACTCATGAATGCTTTTGAAGAAGTCTTTATGTTGTCTCAGGTATCTAGCTTTACTTTAAAATATTATTACTAATTAGCCACAATCTAGTTAACACACTTATAGATTTATTTAGACTAATGGTTCTGTGTCCACAATGAAATTAAACTAGAAATGAATAACAGAAAAATATATGAATAAACTCCAAATATTTGTAAAATAAACAACCACTTCTACACATCTCATGAGTCAAAACAAGCCATAGTTGAAAGTAGAAAGTATTTTGAACCGAGTAAAAATGAAAATAAAATACATTAAAATTTGTGGGATGCAGCTTAAGCTGTTATTAGAGGAAAAACTATAGTTTAAAAGCTACTATAAAGGGAAGAAAAAGTTTCAAAATCAATTATCTGAGCATCTACTTTGAAAATATAATAAAAAGGAGAAAATTAAATTCAAAGTAAATAGAAGAAGAAAAAAAGAGTAAATAGAAGAAAGAAAATAATAAAGATAAGAGCAAGAAAAATTAAATAGAAAACAAACAATATATAATAGCAATTAGATAAAAATTTGGGTTTTAAAAATCTTGATAAATGCTTTAAAGAATTGATAAATCTTTAACTAGAATGATCAAAGAATAAAAACTAAAAATAGAATTACCAAATGACCCAGCCAATCCACTACTGGGCATATACCCAGAGAAAACCATAATTCAAAATGACACATGCGGGCTTCCCTGGTGGCACAGTGGTTGAGAATCTGCCTGCTAATGCAGGGGACATGGGTTTGAGCCCTGGTCTGGGAAGATCCCACATGCTGCAGAGCAACTAGGCCCGTGAGCCACAACTACTGAGCCTGCACTTCTGGAGCCTGTGCTCCTCAACAAGAGAGGCTGTGATAGTGAGAGGTCCATGCACTGCGATGAAGAATGGCCCCTGCTTGCCACAACTAGAGAAAGCCCTCACACAGAAATGAAGACCCAACACAGCCAAAAATAAATAAGTAATAAATAAATAAATAAGCCAAGCATTTGAAGCCCTTAAAAAAAAAAAAAAGACACAAGCACCCCAATGTTCATTGCAGCACTATTTACAATAGCCAGGTCATGGAAGCAACCTAAATGCCCATCAACAGATGAACCGATAAAGATGATGTGGTATATATACACAATGGAATATTATTCAGCCATAAAAAGGAAAGAAATTGGTTCACTTTTAGAGACGTGGATGGACCTAGAGACTGTCATACAGAGTGAAGTAAGTCAGAAAGAGAAAAACAAATATCATATATTAATGCATATAGGTGAAATCTAGAAAAATGGTACAGATGAACTGGCTTGCAAGGCATAAATAAAGACACAGTTGTAGAGAACAAATGTATGGACACCAAGGAGGAAAAGGTGGGGTGGCATGAATTGGGAGATTGGGATTAACAAATAATCACCAATATGTATAAAATAGATAACTAATGAGAACCTGCTGTATAGTACAAGTCACTCCATTTCACTGTACAGTAGAAACTAACACAACACTGTAAAACAGCTACACCTCAATTAAAAAAAAAAAAGAAAAGAATACCCAAATTACTAACATAAGGACCAAAACAGGTGACATCATTACAGATACTAAAAGGATAGTAAGGGAATATTATGAACACCTTTGGGGTAATAAATTTGACAACTTCAATGAAATGGACAAATCCTTCTAAGCCACATATTACCAAAACTGACTCAAAAAGAAATGAAAAATCGGAATAGTTCTATATCTATGAAAGAAATCATATATGTAATTAAAAATCCCCCCAAATTACAGACTCAGATAGTAAATTTATTTATTCACTAGTAAATTTATGCCCAAGATAAGACTTTTCAAGAGAACTGCAGACCAGTAACCCTCATAAACATCAACACAAAAATGTTTAACAACATTTTAGCAAATCAAATTTAATAATTTAAAAAATGGTTAACATGTCATGTTAGGGTTTATTCCAGTAAAGCAAGTTTGGTTTACCACTTGAAAAGCAATCAATGCAATTCACTATATCAACAGAATAAAACAGAAAAACCATATGATCTTCAAAATAGATGCAGAAAAAAGCATTTGACAAAATTCCATAGCCACTCATGATTTAAAAACACCCAAATTAGGAATAGATAGGAACTTTCTCAAACTGATAAAGGTCATCTAAGAAAAATCTACACCTATCACCAACTAAATGAAATCCAGAAGCAATACTTGAACAAAATGAGAAGTTTGAGAAAAATATAGGAACTAAAAAATAATGAAACAAATTCTGGAGCTGAAGAACACAATGATTGAAATAAAAAAACGTCAATAGAGAGTTTCAACAGCAGAATCAATCAAGCAGAGAATAAGTGAGCTCAAAGACAGATCATTTGAAATTACTTAGTTGATAAGATAAACAAATTGACAAACTCTTAGCTAATTAATTAAAAAAGAGAGGGCTTCCCTGGTGGGGCAGTGGTTGAGAGCCTGCCTGACGATGCAGGGGACATGGGTTCATGCCCCGGTCCGGGAGGATCCCACATGCCACGGAGTGGCTGGGCCCGTGAGCCATGGCCGCTGAGCCTGCGCGTCCGGAGCCTGTGCTCCACAACGGGAGAGGCCACAACACTGAGAGGCCCACGTACCCCAAAAAAAAAAAAAAAAAAGAGAGAGAGAGAAAGAAGACATGTAAATAAAATTATCAATGAAAAAGGAGACATTTCAACTGATACTACAGAAACAAAGAATCATAGGAGAATACTGTGTACCATTTTCTGGCAATAAATTGAATAACCTAGAATAAATGGATAAATTCCTAGAAATTTACTATCTACCAAGATTGAATCATGAGGAAATAGAAAATCAGAAGAGACCAGTTACGAGTAAGGAGATTTAATATGTAATCAAAAAATTTCCAACAAACAAAAGTGCAAGACCTAATGGCTTTACTGCTGAATTCTACCAAACATTTAAGGAAGAATTACTCCTAATCCTTCTTAGACTCTTTCAACAAATTAAAGAGTAAAGAACGCTTCCAAACTCATTTTAGAGGCCAACATTACTCTGATACCAAAGCCAGACAAGAAAAGAAAATTACAGTCCAATATCCCTGATAAACATAGAAGCAAAAATCCTCAACAAAATAATAGCAAACCAAATTTGACAACACATTAAAAGGATAACACACTATGATCAAATTGTATTTATCCCTGGGATTCAAGGATGGCTTAACATATGCAAATCAATTAAATGGTATATCACATTAACAGAATTAAGGACAAAAATTACAAGATCACCCTAATAGATGCAGAAAAAACATTTGACAAAATTCAAAATTCTTTCATGATAAAAACTCTCAACAAATGAGGTACAGAAGGAGTGTACCTCACTATAGTAAAGGCCATATATGCCAGCCCCACAGCTAACATCACTGTCATTGGTGAAAAGCTGAAAGGTGCTCCTTTAAGATCAGGAACAAGACAAGGATGCTTACTCTTGCTACTCTATTCAACATAGTACTGAAAGTCCTAGCCTGAGCAATTGGACAAGAAAAAGCAATAAAAGTCATCCAAAGTGGAAGGGAGGAATTAAAATTCTCTGTTTGTAGATGTCATAATCTTATATATAGAAAATCTTAAAGACTCCACCAAACATCTGATAGAACTAATAAACAAATTCAGTAAAGTTATAGGATACAAAATCCGCATAAAAGTCAGTTGTGTCTCTATACACTAACAAAAAGCCATCTGAAAAAGAAGGGAAGACAACGCCATTTACAATAGGATTAAAAGAATAAAATAATTATGGATAAATTTAAGCAAGATGGTAAAATATCTGTTCTCTTAAAATGATAAGACATGGATGAAAGAAATTAGAGAATACACAAATAAATAGAAAGATACCCTGTGTTCATGGATTGGAAGAATTATTATTGCTAAAATGTGCATACTACTTAAAGCCACCTACCAATGTAATCTCTACCAAAATTTCAATGGCACTTTTCACAGAAATAGAAAAAATAATCCTAAAATTTGTATGAAACTACAACAGACCCTGAATAGCCAAAGCAATTTTTACCAAAAAGAATAAAGCTAGTGGCATCACACTTCATGATTTTAAATTATATAACAAAGTTAAAGTAATAAAAAAATATGGTATCCACATATAAACAGATACATAGACAAATGGAACAGAATAGAAAACCCAGTAATAAACTCATGCATATACATCAATTAATCTTCAACAAGGACACCAGGGATACAAAGTGGGGAAAGGATAGTCTCTTTAATGAATGGTGTTGGGAAAACTCAATATCCACATGCAAAAGAATGAAATTGAACCCATGTCATACACCATATATAAAAGTGAACTCAAAATGGATTATAGATGTAAATTTAAGACCTGATACCATAACACTCCTAGAAGAAAACGGTGGGGAAACAACTCTTTCACATGAATCTTGGCAATGAATTTTTTGGAACATGATACCAAAATCAAGGGCAACAAAAGCAAAAATACACAAGTGGGACTAAGCAAACTAAAAAACTTGTGCATAGAAAATGAAACAACAAAATAAAATGGCAACCTATGAAATGGCCAAAAAAATTGCAAACAATATATCTGATAAGGGGTTAACTTCCAAAATATATAAGGAACTCATACAACTCTGTGGCAAAAAAAAAAAAAGCCAAACTATTTAATTCAAAAATGGACAGAGGAACTGAATAGATATTTTTCCAAAGAAGATGTACAAATGGCCAACAGGTACATAAAAGATGCTCAACATCACTAACCATCAGGAAAATACAAATCAAAACCACAATGAAATATGACCTGTTAGGATGGCTATTATTAAAAAACAAAAGACAAGGACTGTACAATATCTGGAGAAAAGAGAACCCTGGTACACTGTTGGTGGGAATTTAAATTGGTGCACCCATTATGGAAAAGAGTTTTGAGAAGAAATTAAAAACAGAATGACCATGTGATTTGGCAATCCATCTGAGTATTTATCCAAGGAATTGAAATCATTATCTAGAAAACATACCTTTACTCCCATGTTCATTGCAGCATTATTCACAATAGCCAAGTTATGAAAACAACCTAAATGTCGATTGACGGATGAATGGATAAAAAATGTGTAATATATGTAGAATGGAGTATTATTCAGTCTTTAAAAAGGAGGAAATTCTGCCATTTGCAACAACATGGATGAACCTGGAGGACATTATGCTAAGTGAAGTAAGCCAGACACAGAACGACAAATACTGTATAATTTCATTTTTGTATAGAATGTAAAATAGTCAAACTCATAGCAGCAGGGAGTAGAATTGTGGTTGCCAGGGGTGGTGGTGTTGTCGGGGGGTGGGGCGATTGTCAAAGGGTACAAAGTTTCAGTTATATAAGATAGGTAAGTTCTGGCGATTGATTATATATTGCCCAAAGCTACTGTGTTGTATACTTGTCTCAATCTGTTCATGCTGCTGTAACAAAATACCACAGACTGAGTAACTTATAGCAATAAAAATTTATTTCTCTCACTTCTGGATGTCTTGGGAAGTCCAAGATCAAGTTGTCAGCATGGTTGCATTCTTTTGAAGGGCCTCTTCCTGGTTCATAACCAGTGCCTTTTTGCTGGGTCCTCAGATAGTCTGAGTGGCTAAGGAGCTCAGTGGGGCTTCTTTTATAAGAGCACTAATCCCATTAACGGGGGCTACACTCTCATGACCTAAGCACCTCCCAAAGGCCCCACCTCCTAATACCATCCCATTGGGCATTAGGATTTTAACATGAACTTTGGGGAGACATAAACATTAAGACCATAGCAATACTTAAATTGTCTAAGAAGATGGATTTTATGTTGTGTTCTTAGCACACCATACAAAATAATGATAATAACACAGGGGCAAGAAGAAACTTCAGGAGTGATGAATATGTCTTTGGCCTTGATGGTGGTGATTTTTTTTGTTTTTTTAAGAGATTATTATTTTTAATTTTATTTATTTTTTGGCTGCATTGGGTCTTTGCTGCACGTGGGCTTTCTCTAGTTGTGGCGAGCAGGGGCTGCTCTTCGTTGCAGTGCACAGGCTTCTCATTGCCGTGGCTTCTCTTGTTGCAGAGTGTGGGCTCTAGGTGGGCAGGCTTCGGTAGTTGCAGCACGCGGGCTCAGTAGTTGTGGCGCAGGGGCTTAGTTGTTCCGTGGAACATGGGATCTTCCTGGACCAGGGATCGAACCCGTGTCCCCTGCATTGGCAGGCAGATTCTTAACCACTGTGCCAGCAGGGAAGTCCCAAGGTGATGGTTTATACACATTCCTAAATTCATCAAGTTATATGCATTAAATGTATTCAAATTTTTACATGTCAATTATACCTCAATAAAGTGCTTAAACATACACACACATACACACACACACACACACACACAAATTTTTTTTCACCACTTTCTCAGACTTACTGCCCTGTTAATGACACAGTCATCTTTACTTACTAAAGATGCCTTGGCTTCTGATCTAAATTTTCACACCTGAATTAACCACATTAAAAAATAATCATTTCATATTAAAGTAAAGGAATAAAGGGAATGAATGGCAAAAGCACTTTATGGAGGATGTCCTGCCTTCTTTGAAGCTGTGCTCTTTGCATCGGTTGTGAGAAGACAAGATGATATTCTTCTTCCACCAGAATAGAGGCAGAGGTGGGCTTGATGAAGCAAACCAGTAAACAATTGCTTGTGGATCTGGAATCAAATCCAGGAAGGAAAAAGAATGTCTCATTTGAATGGATTAAATTAAAAGTAAACAGGTTAGATTAAAATAACAACTATAGATAGTTGTTTTGAAAAGATTCATAGTGACCGAAAGTACTAGTCTTTACCCAGCTTGGGATCTGTCTTCCCTCTCACGTAAGTCTGTTGACATGTGAAGGGAAGACGGTAGATAAAATCAACGTGAGAAGTAGCATTTACAACATATCAGTCTTCTGTCTGTTCTTATATTATGATTATATGCACTTGCACTGCATTCTTTTGAGTGGGGAGCGTAATACAGAACAAAAATCTCCACTTACCCAGGAATCATATGCCAATTGACTCATCCTCCAAACTGGTTCTTGTGGCCTTGTTTTTGGCCTCTCAATATGTGAGTGGCATTGCCAGACTCTTGTCTTGGTTAGTAGAATGCACTATCTGCTCTTATTTCTCCCATAGTCATATTTATAAGAATCTCGGGAAAAAGAAAATGCATATTCATCAAGAGAAAGTCAGCAATGTTACTTCTGATGTTACAGTCCATGTGTTAGCCTGCAGACTGGAAGTATGGGGGGACTCCAGGATACAGTGACTATGCCAGTAGTTTGTGAATTAGGCAGACTTAAGTTAGCATTCTGATCTTCTGAAGTCTGCTCCTTCATATTTCAAATGAGGGTTCTAACATCTTCCTTACAGTATTTCATGAGGATTCAAAGAGATAAAGAATGTAAAGCACTGGTACTCTGTTCAATATACAGTAGCTTTGATTATCATTATAGGTTGATTAGGAATGAGGACTATTGACCTCTAAGGCATGGATCACTCCACCAATGGACAATTCTTAACATTCATGCCTATTTCCTTCTTTCTAAATTGGGGAATATTTCCTTTCCTATCTATTTGATGAGATAATTAAAAGGATCCAATGTTAAGGAACTCTGACGATTGCAATGGGCTGATCAAATATGTGCCCAATTACTTTGTGTTTGTGGTAGGACAAAAAGTGAGAGTCAGGAAAAAGGGAAATTTTAAAATAACCTTGTTTTTTAATTGGGTAAAAGAACATTTTGGAGAAGAGAAATTTATAATTACATAATTAGTTGAAAAGTTGGGTGGGAGCAAGAACATGAGAAACATGCTTCTAATAAAATCAGAATTGGAAATCATGGATTATCATGAAAGTGTAAACAAACGAGGAGAATATTGGATTCCAGGAAATTATTGCTTAAGACTGCTTAGAAGTGAAACTCAGCTTGGTTCTTTTTTTGGCCTACTCGAATACACACACACACACACACACACACACACACACACACACACACTTGATTCCATGTGATTAAGCAGCTTCGTTTCTGTCATTTTCAACATGTCACTGCTTCCCAGAACTTGGGGAGGTTTTGTGGGATAGGGATCCCTGGTTCTCAAATGTCCCTCCTTGCATAACTCTGGTTTTTGAAGAGGTGCACCAGAGGCAAAGTGCATACTGTGTCATTTCCAGGATTTATGGGGAACCAAATGCTTGAATCTGAAGTCGCCAAGTACACATTTCATTTTTATTTAAAAGACAGTTAATGTCTAAAACTGAAAAGAACACAAGTGATTATTAATAAAATAGGTAATAGGAACTAACAATTGAGAAGCAGAGCTCTTTTACATGCAGTAGCTGATGCTAATTTGCAATTAGGTAGCTAAAGCAGCCTCCTAAAAAAATGAGAATCAGGTTTCTGAATGATGGTATTCTGTGACTGAGTGTTGGATCTTCTTTGATGATGAAGAGGAAAATGGGGCATTTTGATATGTTGCTGGAAAGATCATTTTCTCTAGCTGTACTGTAAAGCTCTGTTCATTCCCCTGACTTCAATGCCACAGTAACTTGGCAAGAAGCTACAATGGCTTACAAATGGATGCTTATAGAGGCATTTAAATTGTCCAGACTTAGCTGCAGCCTGGAGAAAATGAAGGGGCGCATGGTTACTGTAAATGTGGACCTTTCCATTGAATGGTGATATATAAGACTGATGACTAATAAACATACCCTACATGGGAAACATTTGAGTGATGACATCTTTTTTCTTTCACACTTTTGACTAGCCACAATTGCTGGGATTTTACTTAAAGAATATATGGGAAACAGACTAAGCCCCCAAGACAGATCACTCTGGCAGCTGTAGAAAGAGAAGGCTATACTTTCCCATGTATGTTATCTGCTTTTTCTTCTATCATTTTAACATCTGCCAGTGAGATCAGCATGGTCCCCTGCATGCTGCACATTGAATGCTCAAGTTTGGTGGAGAATTGTGGCTTCTTGCCTTAAGAGACAAAAGAGACAGGCTATATTAGGCTGTGGCCTTTGAGGCCCCAGCCACCAGCCCTATCCGTGCTGCTTAGCTTTTTGGACAAATGTATTCACAAAGGTTCCTTGTAATCTTAGGCAAAATTCATTGTTCAGCCATCTTTTTCCCTGTGTCTCCAACAAGGAAGATGCTTGTACTTCCTTGATCCTCATGAGATTAATCACAATCAAGTGACAGGATGATTGTAATTTTGCAAAACATAAAGCAAAATGTAAACTATCATATTATTGGCTAATGCCAATTTGACACAAAGTAAGATGTTTATTATACCTTCTCCATGTGATTTATTATGTCCAGTTACCTATTTTTTGCCTGCAGATATACATTTCTGGGTGCAAAATTAGCCTGGTTTGCCGTTAGACTCTATCATATCATTGAGCATGTTCCTACTCTTTTTATCTACTTGTTTTCTCCTGTGTTACTGAGATTTTCCGAGATTAATTAGTACATGTAGACCTGCTTCATTCTCTTCTTTATTAAGATATAATTATAAGAACCTACTATAGTGCACAGGGAACTATACTCGATACTCTGTAATGGCCTATAGGGGAAAATAATCTAAAAAAAAAGTGGATATATGTATATGTATAACTGATTCACTTTGCTGTATACTTGAAACTAACACAACATCGTAAATCAACTATATTCCAATAAAGATTTTAAAAAGATATAACTGACTTATAACATTGTATTAGTTTTAGGTGTACAACATAATGATTTGATATTTGTATATATTGTGAAATGATTAACATAATGTCTAGTTAACATCCATCACCTCACATAGTTAGAAATTTATTTTTTCTTATGATGAGAAATTTTAAGATCTACTGTCTTAGCAACTTTCAAATATACAATATAGTGTTGTTAACTAGTCATCATGCTGTACATTATATCCTTAGGACTTATTAATGTTACAGTTAGAAATTTGTACCTTTTGACGACCTACATCCATTTCCCCCACCTATTACCACTGCCTCTGGCAACTACCAATCTGTTCTGTTTCTATGAGTTTGGTTTTTATTTAAGATTACATATTTAAGTGTGATCATACTGTATTTGTTTTTCTCTGTCTGACTTATTTCCCTTAGCATAATACCATCCAAGTCCATCCACATTGTTGAAAAATGCCAGTATTTCCTTTTCATGGCTGAATAATATTCCATTGTGTGTTTGGAATTATTGTTTCCATTTTTTTATCCATTGATCCATCAGTGGACACTTAGGTGGTTTCCATGTCTTGGCTATTATAAATAATGCTGTGATGAACATGAGGGTGCAGATATCTCTTCAAGATAGTGCTTTTGTTTCCTTCACATATATTTAGAAGTAGAACAGCTGAATCATATGGTAGTGTTATTTAAGTTTTTGAGGAACCTTCATACTATTTTCCATAGTGGCTGCACCAATTTATATTCCCACCAACAGTGCATAAGTGTTACCTTTTCTCTCCATTCTTTCTGACACTTATCTCTTATCTTTTTGATGATAGCCATTCTAATAAATGTGAGGTGATATCTTATTTTGGTTTTGATTTGCATTTTCCAGATGATCAGTGTTTTTGAGCCTGTTTTATGCACCTGTTGGCCATTTATATGTTTTCTTTGGAAAAATATCTATTCAGTTCCTCTACCCACTTTTTAATTGAATTTTTTTCTTTTTTGTTTTTTTGCCACAGAGTTGTATGAGTTCCTAATATGTTTTGGATATTAACCCCTTATCAGATAAATTATTTTCAAATATTTTCTTCCATTCCATAGGTTCCCTTTTCATCTTGTTGATGGTTTATTTTGCCATGCAAGAGTGTTTTAGTTTGATGTAGTCCAACATCTTTATTTTTGCTTTTTTTGACTTTGCTTTTGGTGCCAAATACAAAAAAATCTTTTTCTTCTAGAAATTTTTTTATGGTTTCAGGTCTTTCGTTCTAGTCTTTAATCCACTTTGAGTTGATTTTTGTTTATGGGGTAGGATAGGGGTCCAGTGTCATTCTTTTGCATGTGGCTAACCAGTTTTCCCAATACCATTTATTGAAGAAACTGTTCTTTCCTTTTTGTAAGGTCTTGGCTCCTTTGTTGTAAATTCGTTGACCATGGATACGCAGGTTTTCTTCTAGGCTCTCAATTCTGTCCTATTGGTCTGTATGTCTATTTTTATGCCAATAACGTACTGTTTGATTACTATAGTTTTGTAATATGTTTGAAATCAGTAAGTGTGGTGCCTCCAGCTTTGTTTTTCTTTCTCAAGATTGCTTTGGCTGTTTTGTGGTTCCATACACATTTTAGAATTGTTTGTTCTATTTCTGTGAAAAGTACCACTGGAATTTTAGTAGGGATTGAATTGAACCTGTGTATTATTTTGGGTGTATGGACATTTTAACAATATTAGTTCTTCCAATACACGAGCACAGAACATATTTCCATTTATTTGTGTCTTCTTTAATTTCTTTTATCAATGTCTTGTAGTTTTCAGTGTACATATCTTCTTACCTCCTTAGTTAAATTTATTCCTAGGTATTTTATACTCTTTGATGCAATTGTAAATGGATTGTTTTCTTAATTTCTATTTTTGATAGTTCATTTTTAAGGTATAGAGTCACAACTTATTTTTTATATATTGATTTTGTATCTTGCAACATTACTGAATTTATTTATTAGTTCTAACAGATTTTGGTGGTCATTTTTCTATTAAAAATTAATTAACTTGCATAATCCTATTTCTCTTCTTGAACCCGAGTTAGATGAATTTAATCATACAGGCAAATTACTCCAGTTTTCTGGATTCTTTCCAATCTTACTTTTATGTGACTAGAATTAGTTTCTTTAGAATGGAAAAGAGCGTATATCTACATAAGGATCGGGTCATTCTATTGGGTTGGCCAAAAAGTTCATTTGGTTAATGAATACGTTGTTCAATAAAATTCTTGGTGAAAATGAAAAACGTGTCTTTTTACTTAAAACTGAAAGAACTTTTTGGCCAACCCAATAAAACCACATTACTTTTAGGGGAGGGAAGGGGAATATGTCCTTGCTTATCAACATGAATAAAAACTGTGCTTAGATGTCTACAGTATCTCAAACTCTATGAGTCTTCTTACTTGACTTTTTATTATGTACCACTCAAAGCAGTTCCCAGGGTCCAGCCTCCTGAGAATTGAATAGAAGAAGATGTTGAGGTCAGCATGGCTTAACATGACTACAAGGTCAACTGGACCATTTTCAGTGCTAAGTGCTAATCCTGTGGTCAGCTCAAAGAATAATGCTGTCCCCTAGGTCCTTCCTTTTATCACATTTGTTGCTAAGACAAACGTGCATTTAGAATCAAGATTGCAGGCCTAAGATGATGTAGAAAAAGAAATTATAAAATTATAAAGTAAAAAGCTCTTGCTCCCTATTCTCCACTCCCCACCCCCATCCTGCCCAACTAAATAAACATTAAAATACTATCTAGACATACTTCATTGTAAGCCTTGGGAAGGTATGTTTCTATTGGCAACCAAACTCCTAAACATCACTGCACACCAAGTAGGAAAGAATCAGGATTGACGAAAACACAAAGGTAAGATTTGTTCTAGATGATTTATTCTTCTGTAATTTCTTTCAAGAACCCCCCTACCCCCAACACACACACACCCCTTTTTCTCTTAAATAAATAATAAGCTTTGGAAGTCCTTTAACCTTTTTTTCGTATAGACATCATTCTAAAGGAAAATAGAGCCCCGTGTATTTTGGAAGTTTATATAAGTTCCCAAAAAGGAGTCACTCTGGTGCAGTTTCAACCCTCACTACAGCAGGTTTCTTTATGGTGAATATGACAAAGGGCAGGCTGTGTTGCAAAAATGCCAGCCATCTCTGTGTTCGCAAACCTTCTATCACTCTTCTTGATTTGACATGAAATATTAAACACCAGTTACCAGCAAAAAGTTATTGAACACAGATGTCCACTATCACTTTCAAATTGCTAAAGTCATTTTAGGTTTATATATTTTCTTTGCTTAAGCATTCGCATGCAACACAAATGTTCTGTGACAGTAATGATTTCACAATATACCCTTTCAATTAGGAAAGCACATCGTATATGTGTTTTCATTTTTAAAATGCCTATTTTTTTATTTAAAAGTTCTGTGTCCCTTACTAAAAATGGGACCTTGGATTGAAAAATAAATAAAAAGAAAGAGCTCCACCTACTGATTCATTTTAAAAAAGTTTTTTTCTGCTCTCGTTTTGAATTGAAAATGTTCTTTGGCATGACAGGGATCTGGTAAGCAAGCAGCCCAAACTGTTTGGTTTAAAACAAACAAACAAAAAAAAGATACAAGAGTTGCCCCCATAGAAAGAAGCAGACTAGAATGGAGCTCTGTCTCTGTAACGAAAAAAGTTCTCCCCACTCCTGCCTTTGCTGTGCCCCTCAGAAGCCCTAATTAATAAGTCTGCTTCAGGGTTAGTGCTCCCCAGGGACATGGCTTAACTGTAGCATTCACTTTTGCTGGATTTAACAGAATCCCCAGGAGTCACACATTTTGCTCCATTACAATAATCATATTCATGTCACTGGCTGCCTCTTCTTTCTGAAGGACTTGGTGGGCCCTCTTGGAAAGGATTTACAGGGCCATTCCTTCCACTGGTGAAACTGGGATTGTTCAGTACCTACCATACTAGTCCCCTGCCCTCACCACTGCCCAGATTCCAGTGATTTCATGGGGAGAGTGAAGAAAAACATCCACTGGGAACCTGGGGGTATTTTAAGGAGGCCAAGAGTAATTACTTGAGGAGGAACTGCTGTACCAGCCTCCTGGCAGCAAGGGTTGAGAGCAGCAGCTGGAATGATGGCTCTATGTGACTTCTGCCAGCTCTCACCCTGCTACCTCTGTGGCTGAGAAGCTTCCAGAACCATTTCTGATTCCTTCCTTGGAGCTTCTTTGGAGAAGGGCGTGTTCCCATGCACCTCCCATTGTGTGCCAAGCCAGGCAGCTTCCTTGGGATACAGAAAGATGTGACTTATTGGGGGAATTTCATGGTTGCTTTGAAGGGTCACAGTGTTCTGGATCTTAGGTACCCAGTGCTTCCAGCTTGGACCCTTCTTCCTGTGTTATGGAATTTCTCTTAAGATGAACAAACACCAGACTGTATTCATCTCATACATTTGAGCAGTGGGTATAGAAAATATTACCAGTGGGCGACAAGATGATATCTGGAAACATACAATGGAGTAATTGATTAAAGTCTCCTACCTTTGAATCTGTCTGCTCAGTCATGCATTCCTATAGACATGATTAACTAACCATAAGAACCATAAGGAATTCAGAGTCTGAATAGAAAATGTCTATTCTTCCCCAAATGAATCACACATCACCTATCACTGCAGAGTTGCCAAACTCTATGGTTTTCTTGTCAAACATAAATTCAATAGCTGACCACAGTCAGAGACAGAAATTTCTTATAAATCAAATAACTACATACATTAGAGGGAGATGCAGGGGACCCACTGCCATATTTCAGGCAATCAAAAATATGTGTAATGAGCACCTACCAAGTTCAAGGTGCTGTGCTCGGCACTGTGTGGGTATTTAATGAAATATGACCTGGCCCTAACCCTCAAGCAAGGAAGTACCTACTTCACACTGCTGCTGTGAGGATTATATGCAAGTACCAAGCACAGTGCCTGGCACATAGTCAGTGATAGGTAAATGGCCACTATTATCATTACTAGTAATGTAATATAATATTTAGTTAATATTTAAGACATAAATGGAAGAGATGTCACATGATGGATGGGTTAACAAATGGTTGACCCAAACACTAATTGTTCTGAGATCAGAAGAAAGGGGAACTCCTGGAGTCTGAAGTAGGTGAGATAGTTTTATTACAATTTACCATTTTTGGAAGCTCATTAACATCTAAGCATCAGGTTGACTAACAATTTCATCTCTTTTTAACTTTCACAATCAAATGATGTAGATATACTCACCCCCATTTTACAGATGAGAAAATGAGGTTCAGACAGGCTAAGTAAGACACTGTGTGTCACAAAGGCCTGACAACAATGCTCATGGTTTTTCCATCTAATCGAATGGTCTCCATCACAGAATTACAGACTATTAGAGGTGGAAGGAAATGCAGAGACCATGTAGTCCTAATTGCTCACTTGACAGGTAAAGAAGCAGGGGTCCAGAGAAGAAAAGTAATTTGCACAAGTTCACATACCTAACTAGTGACATAACTGAAATTAGAAACCAAGGCTCTGATTTTAAATTGGTACTATTTCCAATATTTTTCCCAAGTATATTCCAATATTTATCCTAAGTCTAAGCACCTTCTAAATACAAATATAAAGAATTATGCTAAGAGAAGTCTTTGTGCTCCAAGTCAATTTTGCATAAACTCTTCTCTGCTGAGAATGTATTTAATGATTTTCCTGTTAGTGAGAAGTCATTCTCCACCTCACATCCCACCCAACTCCATTCCTTACACACACACACACACACACACACACACACACACACACACTGAAAATACATACACTGTCTTTTTATTCAGAAGGTAAAATGCAAGCCAAATTTATATCACAGTATTTGGGATTTCTATTTAAGCTCAGGTTTAACTGAACTATTACCTCCCCAAATTTATCTTTTAGTAGGATTTAGAGCTAATTTGTTTCTTGGGAATTGTATAATTTAGGAAAAATATAGCGAATATCTACTAATAGTAGATGGTATGGTCTGAAAATCTGTTCCCCACCAATTCATATATTAAAATCCAAATGCCTAGTATTAAAAGGTGGGAATTTGGTAGGTAACTAGGTCTTGAGGGTGGAGTCCCCGTGAATGGGAGTAGTGCCTTATAAAAGAGGCCGCACAAAACTCTGTAGCCCCTTCCACCATGTGAGGACACAGAGAAAAGGCACTGGTTAGGAACAAGGAAGAGGGTCCTCATCAGAAGGCTATCAAGCTGGTTCCTTGATCTTGGACTTCAGGTCTCCAAAACTGTGAAAAATAAATTTCTGTTGTTATCCATCACCCAGTCTGTAGTGTTTTGTTATAGCACCCTGTATGGACTAAGAGAGTAGATATTAATAATCGATTACAAAATACTTTCTTTTTTGGCTCATTAGTGGGTTCAAGATCAATCAGAGTACCTATCAATCAGACTGTCAAGTGAGAAAACTTTTGCTCTCCCTGATCACAGGCTTTTCTTCTTGGTCTGATATGATCACGCTGCTCTGTGTCCCTCTTTTGTTTTCTTTTATGGTGCTCTACCAATTTCTAGAGATGACCCAAGCATAAAAATCAAAAGAAACATACAATACATCATTGCAGTAGGCAGGCTTTTTTAACAAGCCTGTTAATAATTATAACAAATATGTTTTTTTTTTGGAATTGTAACAGAAAAATAATTTTGGAAATGAAACAAAAATGTGTAGTTGAGCTTTTAGTTTCCTAATTCAATTATTTTTTCTTTTCTGAAAGGGCAATTATTATTTATCACAAAGCAAATACCCATGTAACTATCATCATGACCATGAAATAAAATACTGTCAGTGCCCAGCAGGCCCCTTTGTGCTTCCTCTCTATCACTCCCTCCCCCTCAAAATTACCAGTACTTTGAATGTTAGGCTAATGATTTCCTTGCTTTTCTTAATACCATCAAAGCACGTACTGTTAAACACTCCAGTTTTTCCTGTTTTTAACTTTGAGTCATACATATATACCGTATATAAATTTATTTATTTATTTATTTATTTATTTATTCCTGGCCCCTTTCACTCACAATTACATCCATCCATTCATGACGATGCCACAAGTTATTTAACTGTACTTTTAAAGGACATTTTTCCAATTTTGACTATGGTAGATGATGCTGCTATGAACATTTTTGTGCATGTCTCCTGGTATGCACATTTTGCGTAATTTTGGGCGCATATTAAAGAGTAAAATTAGGGGGTCATAAAATATGGGCAGCTTTAGTAGATACATTTTTCCAAAGTAGTTGTAGTACTATATCACCCAGTACTAGTGTGTGAGAATTCCCGTTGGCCCTTACATTTATTATCATCAGTATTTTTAAATTTAGTCATTCTTTAGGTGATCTTAATTTGCATTTTTCTGATTACTAGTGAGTTTGAATATATTTTCATATATTCCGTATTTTTACTGGATATTTGCTGCCACAGTATTTGAGTGTGTAGTGCCTTTTCAGTTCTCTTGTCCTTTTTTTCTATTGGGTTGTCTGCTTCTTTCTTACTCCTAGGTGAGAGTTCTTTACATAATCTGGAAAAAAGCTCTTTATCGGCAATACGTGTTGAAAGCATGTTTCTCCTCTTGGTGATTTGTTTTTAACTGTCTTAATGGTATATTTTAATGAACAGAAATATTCAATTTTAGTATATGTCCTCAATATTTCCTTATGGTTAGTGCTTTGTTTCCCATTTAAGAAGTTTTCACTTATAATAAGATTATGAATATATTCTCCAAATTGTCTTCTAGATGTTTTATTGTTTACCTTCCATATTTAAGTCTACAATACATATGGAATTGATGTTTTTGTATGATACGAAATAAGATCAAATTTATTTTAATTTTTCTATTCATAGTCAAGTTTCCCAGTATCTTTTATTGAAAAGACCATATTTCCCCATTATTACGGTACCACTGTAGTTGTAAATCACATGTCCATATATGCATCTGTCTGTTGATGGGAATCTTGATTCTATTCATTATATCTTTATAAGCCAATACAATGCTCTTTTAATTACTGTAGCTTTTTAAGTTTGACATACAGTAGAGCAGTGCCAACCATTAATGGTTATTTATAAAGCAGATCACTCTGCAGAAAATACACAAGAGGAACATCAGAGGAAGAATGAAAATTAAGAGATGCTGAAACATCCAGGGCTCAGTCCTTGGACCACTTCTCTTTCCTTCCTACACTCATTGCCTAGGTCACCTCACCCAGTCTCAAGGTTTGAAATACCATCTATATGCTAATGGATCAAAACTCTATGTCTCCCACCTGGACTTTTCCCCTAAATCTTGGAGTCAACTCTCCAAGAGTTTACTTGACATTCTCACTTGAAAATCTAATAGGTATCTCAAACTTAACTGACCTGATGTCTGTCTTTCCCCAATAAAGTTCTAGCTCTTTCTGTAGTCCTTCCTATCTCAAAGAGTAATATAATCCTTTCATAAATCATGCTGGGTTTTTTCTCTTCTCTTTCTCAGTCTCCACATCCATTGCATCAGCAAATTCTCTTTGTTCTGCATGAAATTACATCAAACATTAAAAACTTCTTCCCACTCTACTTGACATCCTGAACACCATCTTCTCTTGCTTGGATTAATGCAATAGCTCCTAACTAGTCTCCCTTTTTCTGTCCCTAGTTCTCCATAATTTATTCTCTACCCAGAAAACATAATTATTTTCTTATCATTCCTCTTTTCAAAATCAGTTCAATGGATTTCCACATCAGAGTATAAACCAAAATAGTATGTTGAACAACCTCCTAAATGATCTGGTTCCCTGAGAGCTCTTTGATGTCATTTCAATATTCTTCCCTTCATTCTCTCTGTTTCATCTACCTTGTCCTCGAACATGCCAGGCATGCCCCTTCCTTAGTGTTTTCACATTAGCTATTCCCTCTGCCTGGGACGTTATTGGTTGTCTCCCTGCAGATATCCACATATCTAAATTTCCATTTCTTTTAGTTCTTTACTCTATGGTTACCTTCTCAATGAGACCATTCCTGCACACCTTATCTAGAATTTCCAAGTCTAACATTTCATATTGCCTTTCCATGCTTTTTCTCCTTAACAATTATTACTATCTAACACACTGTCTAAAGTACATATTTTACTTATTTATATTGTTTATTTTGTGGCTTTTTGAAGTGATGTGACTTGAAGCTCAAATTGATACATTACTCTTAAAAGAAGTAATAGCAGTGTATCCACTGTAACAGGTCTGAAGGGAGACAGGATAAATAACCACATAAGTGGGTTTATAAGTCTGGTCGATTGAGGAGTCTATAATTTACTCCTGACTACCAACAGATCAACTTCAAAAGGTTTGGCTGGGCTGAGCAGATTTCTTGGAACTATGTCTTGAAAAATTCTTTAAGATTGATCAGTTTCTGTGCTTTATAATCATATTTGAACACTTTGACTATTGAACATAGTTGGAAGCTGGGAAGATGGAGAGTTGGAGTGGGGACAAGAAGAGAGAAGTATGCACATCCAAGTCCGATGTACTTATATTCATTTGAGCTTAAAAATTCTTATCAATTTAAGAAATAGCTAAGGGCTTCCCTGGCGGCGCAGTGGTTGAGAGTCCACCTGCCGAGGCAGGGGACACAGGTTCGTGCCCCGGTCCGGGAAGATCGCACATGCCGTGGAGCGGCTGGGCCCGTGAGCCATGGCCACTGAGCCTGCGCGTCCGGAGCCTGTGCTCTGCAACATGAAAGGCTGCAGCAGTGAGAGGCCTGCGTACCACAAAAACAAACAAACAAACAAAAAAGAAGTAGCTAAAAGTTACAGTTCTAGATTTAGCTATGATTGCATCAACTCAAATGTAATAAAGACTGAATCTGATTGGCCCTATAAAAGGGTCAGTAGTTAGTTAATTCCAGGATCACTTTCAGTAAGTAGCAGAGACAGCCTTAGAAGAAAATTTTAGTACCATCCTTACCCTACCCCTCTCATATGGTCATCCAATGAGTGAGGTGACTTCTTAGATGAACAAACACTTAGAATTCAAAGACTGTGTTCGTTATGGGTTTAAACGTATTCCTCCAAGAGATACTGAAATCATAACCTCTAGTACTTGTGAATGTGACTTTATTTGAGAATAGGGTCTTTGGAGATGATTAAGTTAAGATGAGGTCATTAGGGAAGACCCTAATCCAATATGACTAGTGTCCTTATAAAACAAAAATTTGGACAAAAGCAGACATGCACACAGGGATAATGCCATGCGGAGATTATCAAGTTGAGACATCTGCAAGCTAAGGAATGCCAAAGATGGCCAGCAAATCATCAGAAGCCAGGCAAGAGGTATGGAACAGATGTTTCTTCATAGCCTTCAGAAAGAACCAGCCCTGCTGAACATTTTGATCTCAGATTTCTATATACCAGAACTATAAGACAATTTTGTTGTTTAAGCCACACAGTGTGTGGTACTTTGTTATAGCAACCCTAGGAAGCTAATACAGTCCATATTCTTTTTAGAACAACTACAGTAAATAGAATTCAAATTATGACCATAAGAATTTTAATCTAGTAAATTTTCTTTCTTTCTAGTAAATTAACTTTCTAATGTAGAACAATTTTAGATTTAAGGAAAAATTACAAAGTACTACAGAGAATTCCTCTATACAGTTTCCTCTATTGACATTTACATTAGTAGGGTACACTTGTTACCACTAATGAACTGATACTGATACATTATTATTAACTAAAGCACACACTTTACTCAGATTTCCTAGCTTTTAACCTAGTGTCCTATCCCATCCAAGATACCATGCTACATTGTCATGTCTCCTTATGCTCCTCTTGGTTGTGACAATTTCTGACTTTCCTTGTTTTTGATAACCTTGATCACTTTGAGGAGCACTGGTCAGCTATTTTGTGGAATTTGACTGATGTTTCTCTCATGATTAGGCTGTGATGTTGCATTTTAGGGGTAAGACCACAGAAGTAAGGTATCGTTTTCATCACATCATATCAAAGGTACAGACTACCAACATGACATCCCTGTTGATGTTCACCTACATGAGGAAGTGTTTGTCAGATTTCTCTGCTGTTAAGTTATTCCTGGCCCCTGCCTTTCATACTATATTCTTTAGAAAGAAGTCACTATGCACAGCCCATACTTAAGTAATGGGAAGTTATGCTCCACCTCCTTTGGGGTAGAGTATCTACGGACATTTTTTGAAATTCTTCTGCACAGGAGATTTGCCTCTTTTCTTCAGACTGGAATAACTATTTCAATACTCTGAAAATAGAGAGACTCTACAAAGAGGATAATTAAAAATTTTTACTATATAATATAATTTCTATTTAAAACAAAACAGTACTAGTATTTGATGTACAAAAGCAAATATTCTGGTCCAGATAATTAGAAATAATAATATATACTTTTAAAAGGCTTCCTTTGATCATAGAGTCTCAATTTCTCTCTACTAGAGCATGTATTCTCAGTTACTAAGAGTGTGAAAATTGGTTCCTAATTACAAAGAAAATTTACTAGCAGAACACAAGATGTTTTAACCCCTTTTATTGTCACATGGAGGGTTTTGTACCTTTGGGCATGACCCAATACTGCCCTTTCTTCATGTTTATCTTCCTCCTGAGGTAGAATAGAGAATAGAGTGAGAGCGAAGTAACTTTGAGTTTCCCCCAAGATGGCAAACTGTGTCACTAACCATGGGCATGCCTCAATTCAGATGTACTAGATTCTGCCTTCCAAAGTATGATATACTCTGCATATAAAACTAGTAATGTGGTATTATAGAAAAGTTCATGCTTCAAAAACTCTAGGTATATGTAATGCCTCGATTTTATTCTTTCAACAAACATTTATGGAGGGCCCGCCATGTGCAAATCACTATGTTTGGTTCTGAGGAAACACCACTGAGAAAGCATAGATAAGGTCCCTGTTTTGATATCGTTTTAAACTAGGTGGAGAAGACAGGTACTGAGTGAACATTAAAAGTGTGCTAAGTTACATGAAAAATTTTAGGGTACTGAGGGTGTAAAATGTGATCAGGTAATGGGGTCATGGGTTGGTTAATTTAGCACAGCCAAAGAGAAGGTTTCTTTGAGAAAGTTATGTTAAAGCTAAATTCTGCAGGATGCATAGGAGTCATGTTGGGGAGGGTTATCATATTGACTAATATGGTCCTGTTTTGAGTGAAAGTTAAGTTTCTCCTTGCTTTACAAGGCAGAAAGAAACTTTAGAGAAGACCTCAAATTTCAAAAGTCTAACACTAGAGTTTATAATATTTTTGAAAAGCCAGTTGGAAACTCCTAACCCTGGAAATTTATTATAAATAGTTAGAGACAACTCATACTGGTATCCTTTCTTTGAAAATCCCCATGGAAATAGCAACACTACAATACTTCCATAATTGATATAGTGGTTTACGATAGCCAACTTCTCATGCAAATGATAGTACAGTACGGTTTTCAGGATGTTTGCTACAAAGGGAGAAAAAAATAACTGAGGAAGCAATTTCCCTAAATGTGGTGACAGCCTAGTCATTAAAGAACATTCTACTTCATTGTTATGAATATGTAAATCATTCCAGTGGTTACTGGGAATATTTTTTTTACCATTTACAAGAAAACATCTGCTACAACTAGATGAATGATTAGCTGCAAAGTATATAGCAATTTTGTTTTTTAAGGATTACTTTCCAAAGTCCGACCCTTTCACCCTTCACTTCATTCAGGTGCATGTATAATGACATAGGTGGTCATTTCTAGAATCTTCCTAGTTGGTAGGAGCAAATTCTTGAAGAGGCTCATAAGATAAAGTTTTTGTTTCTCTCAGAATTTCAGCATTTCTTTGAGATTACTCCATCCCATTTTCAAAGAATTCTATCCCCCCTCTCTGGCACTCCCAGGACATATCTTCAAGGTTAATGTTTAAGTGTTAATTAAGCCTAGCCATCCCTTAAGAGATAAGTAAGTAAACAGGCTAGCCATGATAACAAGGTTTCTAAGACTGGACAAACAGGAATGTTAATGCATCTTTCATAATGGAAACAATACGTTTATAATCTTAGACTTAAAGTAACTATGGTTACAAAGCCTTGTGCTGCTTTACCTTCACTTGATTCCTTTCACTGGGGATCCACCTCTGTCATCAGGAGAGAGTCTCCTTGGCTAATGGCCCTCAGTGTCATCATGAGAATACAAAGATTAAATACCTTATGAATAGAGAGTGTAAATTTCTTTATCTGCTTCAGAAGTGTCTTTTCAATAAGGAAGACTTGGTCAACAAAGGAGAGAGATGTGTTCTCAGTTTCAACCAACTTTCTAAACAAAAAAACACTGGCTTTCTATTGTACCTGAAGTGTTTTGTTATCAATGATTACCTGCCAAGTGCTTCAAGTCTTTATAGCCATAGTCTTGATGTTGACAAAGTGCTTCAAAAAGAATTTCTGCAGATACTTAGGGTCAGGGGGTCAAGAAGAAGATATTATCAAGATAGAATTTAGAATGCTAGATTTAGGATGAATTACTGCAGACATCTTCTCAAAGAGTGTTAAGGAGGTAGGAAATTGTTCAAACATAATATTAGAAAAAAAGCAGGGTTCGAAATTGTGTATATAATCCATTCTATAAAAATGATATAAAGTATGTAAAGGTGAAAAGAAGCACATAAAAATGTAAACAGTGGTTATCTTGGGGTGACATTATGGGTGATTTGACACAATGAATATTATTACTTAAGTATTCAGAAAAAACTGTTTTATATAATAATTTATTTTAAACAACAGCTATAGCTTCGGTAACTATGAAAAGGACTCACTGTTTATCTGGGGCACTTTCAGAGGATGTTAGCAAAGGATATCAGGAGTGGTTAAAGCACTGATGCTTTTTCACCTGGAGAAAAAAAGAGTAATGAAACATAAATGCTAGCTTCAACCCTTTGAAAGACTGTCAAGTAGAGGAATAACAAGACTTATTTTCCAAAGACTAGAAGTTCTATGGAGTTTAGCACCTGTCTTAATTTAAAAAAGACATTTCTAGTAACAAGGGATCAGATTGATATTCAAGAATTACTGAAGGCATTCAAGAAGAGGTTGGATGGATATCAGACATATGGTTATAAAAATGATTGCTTCACTGAGTGAGAACTAAGACTAAGGGGTTTTTAAGGTCTTTACAACCCTTGGATTCTATTATTTTAAACACTGCTAATATATTTGCCCAACACTCTAGAGGTCAGAAGTCTTGGTTTTTCTTTTCCTCACTTTTCTTTCCCCCACCCTGCTCCCACTTCCCTCCCACATTGACAGGAGATGCTGACTTGTGCTGGGAGTCACAGGGGCAAATCGCCCTTGAGAACAATGTTAAAAGAGCAGTAAATTCCTCATGATAAAGCCTCCAACTTAAAGAATAGAAGTGACAGAATATAGTGACTTGTCTAATTTACCATAATGTGTTTTGTATTATAATGGCAAGGCGGGGTTCACTTGGCTTGGGGTTTGTAAGGGCTTAAGACAAATGAGGAAGAATAAGATGAGCTCAGATTTCTATCACTCATCTGATCACACATTTAGACATGACGCATGCTATCCATCCCTTTCGCTATGCCATCAGTTTCCACACCATCTTACTCAAAAATGGCACAAGACATTCTCTGATTCACCTTCCTAGACATCCCAGTCCCCTAGCTGAGGAGGCCCGTTGTGTGATCCCCAGTGAGTGTGACATCCCCACCTCTTGTCAGCCCCAGATAGGAAGCAAATATTCTTGTAACACCATTCTTTTAGGGACCAGCCAAATAGTATTAGAAACATTGTTACAAATACCAATAACCATTCATCTTCCAGTAAAAATAATAGTATATATATATTTAAAATTCTGGGCAGGGTTTCCCTGGTGGCACAGTGGTTGATAGTCTGCCTGCCGATGCAGGGGACATGGGTTCGTACCCCGGCCCGGGAAGATCCCACATGTCGCGGAGCGGCTGGGCCCGTGAGCCATGGCCGCTGAGCCTGCGCGTCCAGAGCCTGTGCTCCGCAACGGGAGAGGCCACAACAGTGAGAGGCCCACGTACAGCAATAAATAAATAAATAAATTAATTAATTAATTAATTAATTTAATTAAATTCTGGGCAATTTCGATATTTATACTTATTCTACTCAAAGACTTAAGTCCTAGAGAGATGATTCAGATGATTTTTTTATACTACTTAGTCCAAATTCCACTTTTATTTATTGAGTATCTATGTGTTCCAGGCACTGTGCTATTTTCATTTAGACATCTCATTAACTTTGAGTGAAGAAATTTGTCCCTCTCTGTCCAGGTGAGTAAAATGTAGTTTAACAGATAATATTTTGCTTTGATCACCCAGCTGCCCAGAGGTAGAGCTGGGAAACAACCTAAGGTTTCCTGACTCTAAGGGGCACAGAATTTTGTAAATGTCTTCATATGTAATTATGCAAACAACCTGTAGTGCTTCATGATGATAACATGAACATGCCCACATCAGCCTGTAAAACAGATGGGACCTGAGTTGAGTTATTCCCTTCTTGAGACAGGCATGTTAAACTACAGTCCAAGATACCCAATTGGGACAGGACAAATGAAGGATTCAAAGTCATGTTTCTGCAGAGTTCTTCTCCATGCTGTGAAGTATTAAGGAAAACAATGCATCTCAATAGTGACAAACCCCAAATACCTCTGATTGCTTACAATGTCTTGCTTTACACAATGTACATTGTAATTAATTTTTATCAATATAGAGAATCTTTCTTTTTTAAAATTTATTTTATTAAAGTATAGTGGATTTACAATGTTGTGTTAATTTCTACTGTACAGCAAAGTGATTCAGATATATATATATATATATATATATATATATATATATATATATATATCCTTTTTCATATTCTTTTCCATTATGGTTTATCAGAGGATACTGAAGATAGTTCCCTGTGCTATACAGTGGGACCTTGTTGTTAAAGAATCTTTCTTTGTTAATCATTAAAATCAACTGAATGAGTTATATTTCAAATGAGTCTATTAGTAGAAAAAAAGCACTCATTAAAACAGAAGTCTGAAAATGGAGACAGACAACGTTGGCCAAGAAAGAAGAAAGAACAGGTGTTTGATCTTATCCCACACTCCTTCAGAGTGGAATATGGAAGACCTCTTGATTTTGTGGACATGTGCTAAAGAAAACAGAAAAATCCAGCCAAGTTGTGCAGTGAGTTTCATGAATATATGGAGAAATGTTTACTTGTCTTGAATTGAGGATGGAATTCTAGTCCCCTTAGACAATGAGCCAGATTTTAGAGCTCATTTGTATTGTCTAATCATTCTCTCTTCTGGGGACATTCTAATTTAGCTAAAACCAGGATTTGGATTTGGCCTAGCTATAAATTAAAAGAATACTACATGGCTATGCAGCTCTGCTCAAGAGTTTATTTGCTCTTACATTAAAAAATAACTCAAGTTACTCTCAATGGATTCATTAAAAACCTTATTTCTCCACTTTATAGCTATTTTGTCTGGCAGATGGGATCTGGTTTTTTCCTTATGCTGCATTTTTTGAACTAAGTGTATATGGTGAGATAACAGTATACTCTCCCGCCAACAAAAAAGCCACATGAATATTTCAATAAAATTGCATTATTTGGCATCTACTGTCCACATATGTTCATTTGGCTATTGCTTGTCCAAGCCAATTATAGCCACAAGGGGAATGAGTGTTTGAAATTTAAACAAGGAGCTCTAAATTTTCTGAGAGGAGGCCTCCTGACAGGTAGATCAGTCTCTAATTCATTTTTAATGAAGTTGACAATTCCATAAATCATTGTTTCCCTCCCATTATCTGCCAGCTTCTGTGCTGCAGAAGCCTGAAAAGAAAACTTCTTTACATTTTTGGGTGTGTGGGGGGGTTAGGATGAGGTTAGACTCTTTGAATGAGCTTTTAAGGATAAATAACTTCACCATGCAGAGAATAAAGAGTATTTCAAGCAGAGAGAATGGCATGAAGGTGTGATGGGTTCAAGGGTAGAGCAAGGATGTAGAAACATAAGTCGGAGGGGATGGTAGAGATGTTGGATTTGTTGGTACACTCAAAGAGCCATCATCAAAAGTTTTAAAATAAAGAACGTTAAGTTCCGTCTCTATGAATCCTGAGAAATGGAGTATTACATTCCCACAAATATGAAGAGAAAACCTGATTCCTCTTTCCAGTAAAGAATGTCTGTAAGGTCTGAAGTTAAGTGGACAGATAAATAGGAGCAAGAGATATTTGGAAATATTGTTGTCAGTTAAAAAACAAAATATGTAATACCTAAGTTAAATGACCCTAGGTATTTTTTTTTTCATTCTGATTTTTAAGAATCTGGTTTGCATATGACCCAGCAATCCCGCTACTGGGCATATACCCTGAGAAAACCATAATTCAGAAAGAGACATGTACCAAAATGTTCACTGCAGCTCTATTTACAATAGCCCAGAGATGGAAACAACCTAAGTGTCCATCATCGGATGAATGGATAAAAATGTGGCATATATATACAAGGGAGTATTACTCAGCCATAAAAAGAAATGAAATTGAGCTATTTGTAATGAGGTGGTTAGACCTAGAGTCTGTCATACAGAGTGAAGTAAGTCAGAAAGAGAAAGACAAATACCATATGTTAACACATATATATGGAATTTAAGAAAAAAAAAATGTCATGAAGAACCTAGGGGTAAAACAGGAATAAAGACACAGACCTACTTGAGAATGGACTTGAGGATATGGGGAGGGGGAAGGGTAAGCTGTGGCAAAGCAAGAGAGAGGCATGGACATATATACACTACCAAACGTAAGGTAGATAGCTAGTGGGAAGCAGCCACATAGCACAGGGAGATCAGCTCGGTGCTTTGTGACGGCCTGGAGGGGTGGGATAGGGAGGGTGGGAGGGAGGGAGACGCAAGAGGGAAGGGATATGGAAACAGATGTATATGTATAACTGATTCACTTTGTTATAAAGCAAAAACTAATACACCATTGTGAAGCAATTATACTCCAATAAAGTTGTAAAAAAAAAAAGAATCTAGTTTGGAATTGGGAGAGAACAAGGTACAGATAGAATTAGTGTGAATTTCTTTGTCAAAAGTTAAGGTCACTCAGAGATACCATTTGCTTAATCATGGCTTATACACATATCAAAAAAAAAAATCACACACACATCTTTTTATGTGCCAAAAATGGTAGTGGATGAAAATGTGACTAAATCTACATGTGTTGATCAGAATCTGGAGTATGAGCCCACTCTCGTTTAGCTTTGCCAAAATTTTATTACTTTCTCAAATTCTCAGCTACAGATCTTCATCCTATATGGTAGTGCTTTAGAACTGCACGCATAATATAGACGAGAACTTGGCCTCCAGAATCAAGCAAACCTGAGCTCTGTCTACTTATGAGCCCTATGACCTCAGCAAGTGATTAGATTCCTTTAGGTCTTAACTTTCTCAACTGTTAAAAAGAAAAATCAGATGCAAACTCATATCTACCAAATAATTATTGTGAAGATTAAGTAAATGTTTGAAAAATGCTTATGGTGGTGTCTGGTGTATATTAAGAACTTGATAAATGTCATTAGCCCATTATATAATTATTATTATTACCCAAAGATAAACACAGATAATCAGCTTGAGAAGAAACATCTGTAGAAACCACTTTATCTGTACACCAAGCCAGCTGATTGACCGCATTTTGCTTGATTAAATAATAATGAAAAGGATAATAATAACATACATATAATACTTCAGTGTTTAAGGATATTCCCTCATGGACAAATAATTTGGCACCAACTCTGTGAGTTAGAAAAGATAAAATATTCTTACTGTTTACAAAGAAGAAAAAAAAGAAATCAGGATATAACATACAAGAGAAAAAAAATCTATAAAAGCCAGAATAGAACAAGGAGATTAAGGGGAGAGGAAAACCTCTTAAAGAGATTAATGTGTCACAACAACCCTTTCAAATAACCAGAGTGGAAAAAGCACCCTGTCAGCCAGTTAATTGACATTGTCAAATCGACTCATGGGGATCTAACAAATGTCAGACTTATTTAACATTTTTTTAATTGCTAGCTATTGATTTACATATTTATTATTTATTTATTTTTATTTTTGTATTTATGTAGGTATTTTTTTATTTAACATTTTTATTGGAGTTCGTTCCAAAATTAATATTTCAGTTATGTTTATGATTCTTAACACATACATTATTGCAGAGCAAATGTATCATCAAAACATTTGTTCAAAATAAGCACCATTTTTATAATATGCATTTGTTTAAAAAAGTACATTATTGAGTAAATTTTTATGTTCTCTATTCTTCAAAATTATATATTCACAGATTGAAATGTAGTCACCATCTCTACCTACTATTTAAATTATTAATCAACAAAACATAATATAGACTTTGGAGCAATAGTTCTCAAACTATACAATGGTGGGCTGAAAACTTGGAAAATGGTTCCATTGCTTAGTTGAGTATGGCCAATCTTTCTTCCAGTTCACATTTGATTAGATTTTTTAACAGTTTGACCAATAAGTTTTCTTTTAAAAAACTGATGCCTGATAATTGTTGAGTCTGACAAAGTGAATGTCCAAGTATCATAAAATATGTATTTTATGAATACATATAGAAAGGTGACTGTGCCTAATTGGACAGTTAATAAATGTGGTCATATATATTCATGTCTAAGATTTTTGCACCATGTACCTATAATAGAGTTATAGTTTCTCTAAGAAGCACTGATTCCAACTCATTAATATGATCAAATATCCTAATAATTCATATCTACCTTGATCACCATGAAATTCAAATGCTTCCTGATCAAATTTGGTAACCATTGCTTTAGAAGTATACACATATTCAGATTACTCTTTTTTTTTTTTTTTTTTCGGTAGGCGGGCCTCTCACTGTTGTGGCCTCTCCCATTGCAGAGCACAGGCTCCGGACGCGCAGGCTCAGCGGCCATGGCTCACGGGCCCAGCCGCCCCGCGGCATGTGGGATCTTCCCGGACCGGGGCACGAACCCGTGTCCCCTGCATCGGCAGGCGGATTCTCAACCACTGCGCCACCAGGGAAGCCCAGATTACTCATTTTTATTTAATTATTCTAAATTTCCTTGAATATATCTTTGTTGAGTAAGTAAAATATAAGGTAGTACACTCGGTTAGTTAAAATTACGTGGAATAGATTCATTGTTACCACTGTGGTTTCCATTTCAAGTGCTTTCACACTAATGGAAAAAGAAAAAGTTAATGCAACTTTTCCTTATGGCTACAGGTGGAGGCATTACTAATAATGTTTTTCAGAGGTTTCTTTGGCACTTACATAATAAACTTAAAGAATTACATATTTATTTTTATTTTTGTATTTATGTAGGTATTTATTTATTTAACATCTTTATTGGAGTATGATTGCTAAGAATTACATATTTAAACTTAAATGTTTGTGTGGATTGAATCTAGGAATTGTGCTTATCATTCATTATAGAAATTGATAGCTGTGGTTAATTAAGATATTGTTATATGTAGGCTAAACTGTCTTTTAAACATATAAAATATAAGGTTTGAATAATATATGCCAAAGACAATATAAAAATGTTTCAGATTCACAGGGCAGTGAAATCATTACAGGACTATGAACCTCTCCTTGGCTTCAATTCCTCATATCTGTATGAAACTACTGCTCCCAGATATAGCATCAATATCTAATAAATGGTGACACTGAAAGTTGGGAAGTTCTATGACACCAAAGCTAGAATTCAAAGGAATTTCTGTAAAGCAAAGTTCTCTGACTCTCCTAAGCCAGAAGAATTTTTCATATGTCTTGGAAAAGGCAGAATCAAAAGGCAAAAGATGAAAGACATAAGACGGGAGATAAGAGGTGAAAAAGTTTTGGTCCCGTGATTCTCGGTTTCCTTGCCTAAAAAAAAAAGACTAGGGGAGCTTTAAGGTCTTTTCCAATTCTGAGCTTCTATGGTTCCAAGTATACAAAATTCTGTATTCCAGAAGTGTTGCGCCCTTGTTTTGCTTGGTTATCTAACACATCATATAGCTAGGTTATGGTATCTCATATTACGAATGGGAGATCTATTTTAGCCTGAACCGATATGAATTGTGATTCATATGGGATTGCAATTTATTAATTTTTAAATTTAAATATGTATATACAGAAAGTCACATAGAACTGGAGGTGTTTACAAGTGAGGAAGATGATTTTTCTGAATACTACAGCCTATACATTTATTTATAATAATTTGGAATTTTTAGTGGAGTTTTAACAGAAAGTGTCTAAAATATATAATCCAGATGGAAATTCTCCACAACTTTTCACCATCATCAGCATAAATAGGTCTGTGTGTGTGTGTGTGTGTGTGTATAGAATTGGGTTAATTTATGTTAAACTTTTAATAAATGATATGATGACCATTAGTGAAGAATAATAGATCATAATAACTCTAGTATCACTTGAGTCCACATACTTCAATTATGATATGACAACAACTTATGTAACCATTTGGCAATTCTCAAAAAGAAATTATGTTCATTCCAGAGTGCTATTAAACATTCTTGCTTTGGAATTTTTAACACATTTATAATAATCCCCATGGGTTGTTCAAAATATGGTATATAAAACTACTATAAAATGCCCAGATGTTAGCAAAACCTTAGCCTTTTATTTTCTAATATATATTTCTGTATAACTTTTATAATATTTCATTTTAAAAGAATACAATTTATTTCACATCTTCCTAATTGTCCTTCATGTTAAAAAAAGCATTTACTCAATTTCTCATATTAATTAGACAAACAAGAAAGGCAGAACCTTTAAAAGAGTTTCATCAACATCTTACTTCACATTTCAAAGCTCCATTTTGAGAAATACTTACTGGCTCATAGCAGATCTGTGGGAAACTATAAACTAATATAGGCCTTGCTTAGAATCCTCTCAAGCAGTTACTAGAAACACCATAAAATTGTGTGATCAGGATATCCAGACCAAGCATGATTTTGAGGACTCACTCAAGTATACATTTATTCTCATTTTTCACAAATGGTGCTTCTTTGGACACTTGTTTTTCAAAACGCTCCTAAAAAAAGGAACTACCTAAAAGAAAAAAAAAAAAAGGAATTACCTAGTTAAAAAATTTGGAATTCTTTGTATACTGTGTCTTCCTATTTGAAATTCACAAATCCATATTAGAGCTCCAAACAAGTATTTCAGTGAAGTATACTATTTAATCTATGTTTAACCCAGAGTTTTCTAGTCGTTGGTGTTGTTTTGACTATAAGACTCACGTAATTCTCCTCCCCTTCCCCCCTTTTCTCCTTATTAAATATGATTACTTTTTAGTTCCATGGAACACTCATTGCTTGAGGCCTCAAGGCCTTGAGAGCCTCTGTACCATTTCCTTGATACTGTGATTGCCTCAAGGCCAGAGCGGCCTCAAGGGAGCAGATATTTAGGAAAAGGGTACAAATTTGGGAAATTCATGAGGGTTGTTCAAAACAGAATTACAAATTCAATTAATATTTCATAGAGCACAATGAGTTTGCTGATTGATGTTCTTTCAGTATGTTTAGAAACATGAAAAAATGGATGCGCTACAACTGTGATGTGTTTAGCAAACAATGACTGCTTTTCTAATTGCACGATCTTTCAGAAAAGTGTAACTGTTTAAAGGTGAAAAATGTCTTTGTTTCAGAAATGCCTAGCAAATAAGAAGAAACTTATAGAAAGCATGATTTCAAATAATCAAAATATTCACAAAATATGAAAAAATTCACAAGTGAAGGCAGTATACAATTAAGTTATTCAAGTAGACCAACAGTTTTTGCTGAGGACTCTACATACTACGCAACTGGCAACAAGAAGTTCTTCCTGTAAAAAAAGAAATAATGCTTGGTGATTGTGGAACAACAATGTGAATGCTCTTAATACCACTGAATTAGACACTTAAAATCGTTAAGATGGTAAATTTTACGTTATGTGTATTTTACCAATTTTTTTAAAAAAAGAAATTATCTAATCTTGGTTTCCAACATCATTAAAATAGCAAGTATTTTTTAAGGTTTGAGAGAACTACTTGTCTTGTTATGAAACCAGATTCTTAAAAATGTCTAAAAACTTTCCTCTCTCACTGGGAAACACTTATCTTGACCAACAGAGAATGCAGTAGTGGATGCTGAAAGAACATGACATTTTTCAGAATAAGAGAAATATTTCCTTTTTTTCTCTACTTCCACTACCTAAATCTCCAAGCCGTTAGAGCTACAATAACAAATTTGAAAGTGGACTTCCTTTTTACATTACAAAAAATAATATAGTTTTCTATAAATGTAAAATGGTATTTCACGAGTTTTTAAAAAATATTTTATTTCCTGTAGTGGCATTAAGAGTAAAACCTGGTGTGTGGATTTTTTAAGGTTAGGTAGAATACATTTGGTTTATCAAAGTGTGTATTAATATAAGAGAATTAATACATTTGTGAGAAATAGACTTAGGAAAGGATTAATGAACTATAAAACTCACTGCAAAGCTAAGAATGTTTAAAAACATTGTTCTCTGACTTCCCTGGTGGCGCAGTGGTTGAGAGTCCGCCTGCCGATGCAGGGGACACGGGTTCATGCCCCGGTCCGGGAAGATCCCACATGCCACGGAGCGGCTGGGCCCGTGAGCCATGGCCGCTGAGCCTGCGCGTCTGGAGCCTGTGCTCCACAACGGGAGAGGCCACAACAGTGAGAGGCCCCCCCCCAAAAAAAACACCCATTGTTCTCCTTGGCTAATATCGTATACTAGACTGTAAGTTTATGAGGGCAGGGAACACATCCATCTTGCTCACCACTATTTTTTCATGTCTCCAATAGTATCTAGTGTTGTAGACAATAAATATTTCTGAGTGAATTAGTAAATTCAGAAGAGAGTTAAAAAATACAGAAAATTGCTTTTTAGGTAATAGTTAAAAAGTGACACTAGCAAAGGCCATTTTTCAATCAATTAATGATTTGAAATATTACCAGTGGACTATTTATATATCTAATCAGTTACCAGTTCCATTATTCATCAAATACATGCTAAACACTAGCTACCAAATTCATCCAGATCTTACATATGGAATTTTATTCACAAACCAATCTCTACATTTCAATAGACTAATATTGTAAACACTTAAGCACTTAATATCCAATTCTTCACATGAAACTTTTTGTCTGATGGACTATTGTTGAATTTTTCTCATGAAGTCTGAGCAATAAAATTATATTTCATAGATATTCTTACATTCTTTCCAAGGAGAGGCATTATGAAATTTTCTATATATTTTTAAGATATCCAGTGGAAGAATATTAATTAAAATGTTAATATTTGTCATTTGAATTAATATTCTTCAAAATTTATGCTATGTGCACATAAACATTAAAATGAGGAGTGATTAAATGGTGTTTCCTATAATCCTGACAAAAGATTTAGAGATGAAAGAGCATGTCAGTATTTGTAAGAATATAGAAAAGAGATATCTACTGCTTTTAAATATATTTCCTAGGCCTTAATTATTGGTTTTAGTGTTTTTTGATTTAGAAAAACTAAAATATAAGCAGAAAAAGTAGAACACAGTTTCCACATGATTAGCAAAAAGAGTCAAAACTTTGGAATCGCTTTGAAATCTACTTTAAAAGCTCAGCTACTTTGATTTTTTTTTCTGTTATAGAACCATGAAAAGTTATTTCAACTGAATTGCATACATAACTCCTAGAGTGTAGACAGTTGATGTTATTTGTTCACTTCATCAAAATGCTTTTTTAAATTATTGCTACATTTGTATTACCAGGTCCTGGAGAAACCAAGGTGAAAGAGGCCCAGGAGAAGCCAAACCCTCTTTGCTATTTCTAACAAAAGAAATGCCATTCTTGCCACTAACTCTTCGAATTATTTCCAAGTTCTCTAAAAATAATTTAACCTGTGTCAAATAGCTGTCTCATCTGGAAAACTAAATAAATGAACGTAGAAGTTAGAAAGAGTAAGGGGAAAGTTAGGTGTTAAACTGAAATGGTATATCCCAGGCTTTTTAGATGGAAACTCCAAATTAGCCAGTGCACTTCTACACATCTGCTCACTTTTCTTTAAACTTGAGCTATATTATCACAGAAAAGCATAGTAATCCCCACTCTGAAGTTGTATTTCAAATGAGAGAGACTGCAACATCACAGCATAGGCACCTTTGAAAACGGGTATTATGGATGGATGAATTTCTTTTGGGGTCAGCATGTCTACATTTAAGGGGCAGATTATATAGGGAGGGAAAGTAGAAGGAATAATATAAAGTATTTCTACCCAATGACAATGATTCTCATTTGACATTGGACTTTAAAGAGGATATGAATGGACTTGAGGTCATGGGGAGGGGGAATGGTAAACTGGGACAAAGTGAGAGAGTAGCATTGACATATATACACTACCAAATGTAAAATAGATAGCTAGTGGGAAGCAGCCACCATAACACAGGGAGATCAGCTCGGTGCTTTGTGACCACTTAGAGGCCTGGGATAGGGAGTGTGGGAGGGAGACACAAGAAGGAGGGGATATGGGGATATATGTATACATATAACTGATTCACTTTGTTATACAGCAGAAACTAATACAACATTGTAAAGCAATTATACTCCAGTAAAGATTTTTAAAAAATAAAGAGGACATGCCTATTAAATCATGCTTCATTTTAAACAACAGTTGAATTTTTAAAAATTTTGTATAAATTATATCTTGGTAGCCAAATTACACTTTACTGTACCTGAAGAGCTGTTGACATGTAGAAAGCTCAGGTAAATCCTTATAGTAGTAAAACATATGCTATATTTATTTATTCAGAAATGTAGGATATTATATACTATTTTCCTAATTTAAAGCATTTTAACATGCCAGTTATTTAAAAAATGAACTTTAAAATTATGTTATATGATTTTGCAAGGCAATTCTATTTTATACTTTTCCATCTGTTAAATTATATAAGATTAACATTTATTATATGCTGGTCCATGAATGAAATGCCATTGCCTACAATGATTTTTAGACATCTACTAGTGTCCTCAAAGAGAAGAACTGGAATATTTTTAGAACAGATGACTTACCACATGACTATTAACTTTTGTAGAGTCATACTTAAGATTCTTCAAGGTGACTAAAAGTAAAATAGAAACGTTCTGGATTTTAAATATTTTTCTGTTTTCTTTTTTGATATGAAAGGGAAACCTATACCAATTTTGTAAAGAAAAGGGGCTACAGTAACTTGCACTGGTTCCTGTTGACTGGTATAACAATGAAAGTGAAATTCACTTTGTCTAAAGGGTCACGTGAATGTGCAAATACAGGTTTATGCTATGACTTTGCTTTCCCACTCTCATAGTTAGTTTTAGAGCTTGGTGTGGAAAAGAGGATGAAGGGAGATAATATATGGAACATCTGCCATTTGCCAAGAATCATGTTTAACAGTTTACATATGGCTTCTCATTTATAAAGAGTTAAGCAGTATATAAGAAAAAAATTCAACCTAAAGAAATCTCTTACTTTTTTTTCCTGCCAAATTCTTGTCTGTCTTACTAGGTGATAACAACATCTCTAGTAAGGAAGAGAAACCTGGTGTCTTGCTTTTCTTCCCTGTTTGCAGTCATTGTTTTTTTTAAGTCTTGAAATGAAGGGAGTCCAGTGGTGGATGGCAGTCCAAGAAAGAATGCTGCTTTTATATATCTTATCCTCTTTGCAGGTCAGATGAGGATAGCTGAGAGAAGCTTGAAAAATAAAAGGTAAGGAAAATGAGTAAATATTGAGAATAAAGCATAGTTTTCCATTGACTGGATAAAAATAGTTAAAATGAATTTAAATATAAACAAAAAACTTTAATTTCAAATACTGTAGATAGAGAATAGAAAAGGATAAGCTGATTGCAGCTTTTTTAAGACCAAAGCAAATTTATAAGTAACATGTTAGGAAGTTATCTAATCAAGTCCTTCATATTATTTAATAACATTAAATTTGACATGGCTGCCTATTATAGGTATGCTATGTCTGTGTTAAATGTGCTGAGATATAGGAAGATAAATGTTAAGTAAAGCTCAGAAACTCTACTGAATTGATAACACCAAGCATTTTTCATAAATCCTTTAGTCAAGACCATCTTAAATAGATTTTGGTTTAAAAACTACTCTAGACAGTATGTAAGTCAAATATCTAGTCATAAAATTTCAGTATTCTCTATGTTTATCCCAATAAAGCATGGATAACATGAGCAACATTTCCAATCAAGAAAATTTTTGTTCTCTAAAGTGAATTAACCAGTCATCTGAAATGTTAAACACATATAAACCAGTTGAGAGCAAAAATACAATCATATTTATTGCTGTGGCTTTCTGGGGCTCATCGCAGGGCTTATGCTTACAAATGCTGTAGAGTTGACCTAAACGATGAAAAATTTGGGTCAAGATTACAGTGTAGATTAAAATCCTCCTTCTAGTCAGGCCCTACTCCGTGGGAAGTTTGTGTCCCTCAGAGCAGGCTAAGCACTTGCCTTGATCACTTCTACTCACTTTTTCTTCCTGTCTGCTGACCAGTGATGGGGAGAACACCACTAAACATTTTGATGATTCATTATAGGCCTGCACGTCATACTTTTACCCTGATATTTATGTGGCTAAAGTCTTAATAGCTTCCCACACCAAAAGTCATGTTTGAAATACAACGCATTAACAATCTGAAGCTGACTTAGCTGTGAAGCAGGATACCGAGGACACATAGATGAAATTCTAGACATTTCTAAAGAGGATCCAGCTACTTAATGGCCACTGAGGTCTTCAGTAAATAGGTGTGAATATTTCAGTGCAGTCCAACCTGAACTGAAAAGCAGTTCTTACTTCCAAATTTAAATACCTCCTGTGCATATAAAAAATTTCATTTTTTAGTCCAAAATGTTACTACGATTTGGGATCTTGAAAAAACATTCTCATTTTCTTGGGTGTGTTCTGCAGCAAAAGGAAGTTGGGAAGGGTAGGCTAGAGAATGGAACTTATGCTTGGAGGCCATAAAGTTGAGAAGTCCTGTTTTTCACCTCACAACAGGCGAGGCTGGGCTGAAGATGGTTGAGTAAGTACATTTCTCTGCCAAAGTTAAGATGATGAACCATGGGTGAAACTCAGCAAAATTCTATTCATCCACTGAGAAGCTGTTAGTGTTTGGCTATTGAGGATTGTCCAAACCATATTCCTCTCAGGTTGGACCCATTCTCTTGGGGGCGGGGGGGGGGGGCGGCAAGTGAAGCTCCCATTGAGAGGGTCACAGTGAGCTGTGTGGACACACTGGCACTTCAGAGAGTAGTTGGGTCCATACTGGCCTGACCTGTATTCTGTGAGGGAAAAATAAAAATAAAGCCAATTCAAATATGCTTTTCTATCATACAGTCTTTTTACTACTATGTCTTGGAATGTAATAAGATAATGATAGGCTTGTAAAGAATTCTGGTTAACCATTTTTTTTTTCCCATGGTAGAATGTTATATAAGAAAAGTAAGGACTTTAATGGAAAACAAGAGGAGGCTGGGGAGGCAAGGAAGTTAGTGGCAAAATCGAAGAGATGAGGGGCTTCCCTGGTGGCGCAGTGGTTGAGAGTCCGCCTGCCGATGCAGGGGACACAGGTTCGTGCCCCGGTCCACGAAGATCCCACATGCCGTGGAGTGGTTGGGCCCGTGAGCCACGGCCGCTGAGCCTGCGCGTCCGGAGCCTGTGCTCCGCAACAGGAGAGGCAACAACAGTGAGAGGCCCGCGTACCGCAAAAAAAAAAAAAAGAGAAGACAGGACAGCAACTTATATTTTTAAAGTGCCTTCTCAGAATTGATTATTCAATAGCAGTGCATCGTGAAGGACACACAGAAAATGGATTAGTTGTCTTGAGACCAGAAAAAGGCAAAACTCACCCTGAATATACAATACAAGTTTGTCTTTAGGTTGAAAACACAATTATTTGTGCTTATGTTGCTGAAAAGGAAATGACTTTAAATTCAACTCTTTCATCTCTTAAAATATGTCAAAAGGGCCATAGATCCCCTGTGTAAAATACTACTATATGTACTAAAGGGTTATAACTATCTTTAAGTTGAATTGCATTGTGATTGCAACCAGTAGAGAAATGAAGAAAAGGAATTAAAAAGTGTTAGCTTTATCAAAACAATGAAATGTGGACTAAAAGGGGCCCCCTCAAACATCACACCCCTGCCTGTGCATTTGGTCTTAGTCTGATATCCAGCAGAGAATTAGCAGAGAATTAACAGGTTCTGTTTCTGAAGGATTGTGAGGTTGGGAACAAAGCCAAGCCCAGTCCATGGAAACAGAAAATGGTTTCACATTTCCAAGGCAGTCAGGCAAGACTGGGAAATAACTCAATTTACCAATGTTTAAGGACCAGAGAAACTTAACTTTGCAATAATAACAGTCAGCTAGCCCTACGCTATTTTTCAAAATGGGTTCCTAATACATTATCTTAATTGGTTCTAACAAACACCTTTGAGGTAGGAGAGGCAGTGAGGTAAGCTCTCTCATTCTAGAAAGAGATGAACTGAGGTTTGGTATGTCTTAAGGGACCTTCTCAAACGTTAGATCTCTGGTAAATGACAGAGCTGGATTTCTAAATACTCATCTAGTGCTCATTCCTCATTTTGCACTATGATGTGGAAAGACACAAGATATCAAGCATATGTAGAAGAAAGCCCAAATCAGGAAGTAGAAAGTGGAAAATTTAGAGATATTGATATAAATATAAAGATACAGGTACTAGAGCAAATTCTGAGTCTGAGCAAATTTTGTTAAACATTTCTTTATTGCCTCAAAATTCTCTTTGCTGGATTGGAGAGTCACCTTGAATATTCCACGAGCAGTGGATGTTTATTTGATTTTATTTTTCTTTCTCAGATAATGAAGGTAGGTTACAGTGTGGTCTAGCTCTAATCTTAATTAACTAGTTATATTTTAAATGTGAGATAAATGGAAAATATATCAATTTTGCAATTAATTTTTTTTACAAAGTTTCAGTGTGAGCAAACAGTAATTCAATCCCTTCCTAAATCAAGGAACTACAGGTAGGTAAAAGGAACTTTGGAGGTGATGCAAATACTGCTCTGAAATGAATCTTCTCTTTAAATTATCAAACTTTATGAAAGTACAAAAAAAAAACTATGTGTCATTTCAAATTTAACCTAACATAACCACCTGTGCCCAGTGTGTGGGAGAATTACTTAGTTCGGTGGTAAGACCTAGTTTTCTTGTTTGAAAAAGAGTTATGAGTCAGGATCTCTACTGAGCAGTTCAGAATCTGATTTTAATTTACAAAATTACCACATTTTCATGTTAATAACGATGTGTATTTAAGACATCTGTTTGAATGTCTGCAAATGTTAATTTACCAAGGGGGTGGGGAAGTAATCCAATAAAAAGCTGCTACATTCTTTTATGAATTAATATTATGGCGGTTTAATAGGTTCTTTACCAGAGTTCAAATTAAAATGAGGTCTTTTATCTTTATAGTGCCTGCATAGACACAGCTGTTCACAGTTAATATCGCAGATGAACTGTGCCTAATTGAAAATAAAAATGCAAATAAAAGAGCCTGCAGTATGTCTGTGTAGGCCATGGGTACCCCAAAGAGCTCATGACAAGAGAGGCCTTGAGGCGCCCACCTAGAATGGACAAGTTAATATATAGCATCCACTGTCACATGGCAATTTACTTGTGGATGAAAGAGACTATGTGAGAGCGAATTTAGTCCACAGAAATTCCATAGAATGAGGCTTTAATTTTTGGCCTGTCTATAAGCTCTCCTGGTTTAGTGGCTAGTTTTAAGTCATTGCTAACTGTTGTCCAATAGAACCTTCTGCAATGACGAAAATGTTCTGTACTGAGCTGTCCAATACTGTAGCCACTAGCTGTGTGTGGCCACTGAGCACTTGAAATGTCATGTGAGACTAAGGAGGTGAATTTTAAATTAAACTAAATTTAAATTAAGTAGCACGTGTGGTTAATGGACAATGCAGATTGACAACCGAAAAGTCCTATTCCTTTCTTTTCCTTGAGAGGCAGTACAGTGGGTATGTTAAAAAGTCTAGCTCTGGGCCCGGATTGCTTGTTTCAAATCTCCAAGCTCCCACTTACTAGCTGTGTAACCTTGGGCAAGTTACTTAACCTTTTTTGTGCTTCAGCTCCCAGCTTCCTCCTCTATAAAATGGGTATGGTGATAATAGTAAAGGCACCTAGTATAAATGAAAATGCCTGGCATATAATATGCATTCAATACACATTAGTGGTTTTCTTTAGGATTTAGATGCAAGCACCAATGCTATAAGCACTGCCTTTAGTGAGTGTTTCATTGGTGACATTTTACCGTGGCTTCACCAAGATGTCATGTGGATGTTTATTCTGACAGAGTTAGTTTAGATTTCACAAAGTTCAGATATTTCTGTCTACTGTGACTCCATGAAGAACGTGGAGAAGGAAAGCAAAAATTCCCTCAACAAAAATTTGCTGAAGGCTATCATGTGCTAGACTTGGTTCTAAACGTTTTTGATAAAAGACAAGTAAACATGGACGTGACTCTCAGGAAACTTGTAGTGCAGTGAAACACAAGAATTAGAGACTTTAATGAAGCAGCTTTGTAGAAAAGAAATGTCAATATCAATAAGCTCCTGAGTTGGAAGATCCTAAAGGATTCCAAGTCACTACTCATAACCCCTTGGCCTTATCCTATAAGTCTACACAAAAGGGAAGAAGGAGGGGTAGGAAGGAATACAAGCCTCTTAATGAGCCTCTGGAGGTTCCTTATTCTGGACTAGATACAGATATTTACATACATACATAGATACAGTATTGTCCCAGTTACTGGGTGGCAGGAGCTTTCTCTTTCACAATCACGAAGTTGATGGCAATTGTCTCCAAATATTCCAGGCGAACACTGCCCAGGAAAGAGAAATGGTGAAAAATTAACTCCTTGAGCTGTCAGTGATGCACCTAAATTGAGATTAAAGATACAATTTCCAGGGGCTTCCCTGGTGACGCAGTGGTTGAGAGTCCGCCTGCTGATGCAGGGGACACGGGTTCATGCCCGGTCTGGGAAGATCCCACATGCCGCGGAGCAGCTGGGCCCGTGAGCCATGGCCGCTGAGCCTGCGCGTCTGGAGCCTGTGCTCCAATACAATTTCCACAAGAGCAAAGTAGGATGATAAAATGAGACTGATTGGTCAGAAGAAGAGAGGAAATTTTCAGAATTCTCAGAAAGAAGCTTCATTTTATACACGGTTTCACACGAGGGCCTTAAAGTTGAGTTACTTCAACATCGGTTTGTAGCAGTTAAGAATGTATGTAAGCTTTTTGAAGACAGGAATTTAAGGAATGAGACTGAGTGGCCCAGCCAAGTGTATTGCTTTAAATAGTTTTCCTTAAAATGTTATTTATTTACTGTCTATTTCTCCAGAAGATGGTAAGCTTCACTATGTTCCCAGAATTTAACACAGGACAGGCACATAATAGATGCACATTGTATCGAATCACTAAATAACAAATTAATAAGTGAATAAAGGATGGACAAGAGTCACTACATGTAAAGTTCTAGTGACATATGAGGACACTGTATGGGACTAATTTATAGCTCCTTTTTAAGGTAAGAACTTTGATTCAAAGTCAAATTACCACTATCATTATATTATCATTATCGTTATTGGGGTTGTAACCATATATACACAAGAGCAAACATAATATAGACTAAAATGGGACTTGGAGTTCTTTACTGAGAACGATGTGGTTTGGCACTGTTTTGAATGGACCAGGGCTTAATAATATTTTATTTCAAACTGAGTAGCCCAAATTCTCACCTCTATATCTTCATCCACATTTATGGCTGCCGTTACTTCTACTGATAAATGACTAATTCAATTCACATCTTTAACTATTTTTCATAAAGCCCTTGAATCTGTTTCAGCACCACTGAACCCAATGCATGTCATTCTTTAAAAGGCATTTAATGAAATATTTCTCATTTAGAGTAGAATTTTCGTCCATTGAAGACTAACTACTTTTGTAGTGTTTTGACATATTAAATAGTTTCATTTAGGGCAATATAAAAATTTTGACCAATCAGCAACAAAATCAGGACTCATTATACTGTCTGTAGAGTGAATTCCTGTCACTTAAAGGTCCAAATCAGAAGCTCAGGTGATTATTCCATGGTTCAGATTCGGGTTTACACGCTTGCCCTCAGATGGACAGACCTCACAGTCACACAGAATTCCCACATTCAACGCTTAAAAACGCCCTGGTTATACCTTTTTCACATTGGCTACCATGGAAACCTGCTGGGCAAATGCATTGTCCACCAGCTGCATCACAGTTGGCTCTGTTTTTGCAGTCACAGATGTGAGCACAATTCAAACCACAAAATCCAGGAAGGCATGCTAGAAAATGAAAATGTCAAAATGCTATTTTGGATTTAAGAATAAATAAGGAGAAAATTAAAGGATATGCTCTAGGTCACCTCTTTATCAGGACCAAAGAAGGAGAGAAGAGCAAAGAATTGAAAAGCAAGACAAAATTACATGGAGAAGCATATTGACAATACATTTGTCATGCAGATATGTGAATATATCAGTGCCATTCTCTACAACTAGTCTAGAAAAGTCCATAAGAAAATTTAAAATATCTTCAAGTAGATAAAATTTATTTGCTAGAATGTGTTATAATCTGACAAAGACTTCATCAAAACCCTCTAATAACCTAAACACCTAAAATAGCAATGCTTTCTAACTTCAGATCCAGGCTAAATTTAGTGCGAATTTAAAATTCTTAAAATAAATAAGAGAGTATCTGTGGAAGGTGATTCATGCAGCTCTTGATATTTAAAGTCCTGGAATGGATGACAGAAGTGGGTGTGAGGGAGACAGGCAAGGAAAAGGAGAGAAAAAGGAAAGAGAAGACAGAGAATATGATGCATATGTAGTAGGTTAACATCTTATGAAGAAGTTATGTTTTAAAGTCAGTGAAATTTAATCTTTGAAAAATTTCCTTAGATAGCCTATAGAGTATGATATAGAACTGTTTCTTAGTAAGTCCAATATAACGTGTTTTTCCTCCATGGTTGGAGAAGATCAGTACTTTTGTGTCTGAACATCAGAAGTAATTGGTTTAGATTTAGAGCCTATGTCATCCAAGCAAATGCATTTCTTGGAATGCTAAAATTGTCCTCTGCCCAGGGAGATGCTCACCCTGAGGGACGTATGTGAGAGCTAAGTTTGACTGCAGACAAAGGATTCCCATTCCCTACCTTGAGTTTTTGCTAGGCCTGTGGTCACCACTCACCATTGGGAACAGATGGGGCATGCAATTTCCTCACCCTTCAATTATCCACTCTCTCTTTCTCTCTCTTGCTCTCCCTCTCACTCCTGCTCTCTCCTCTTTCTTTCTCTCTCTGTGTCTCCTGATCCCCCTGCCCAGGCATCTAGAGTTGGATTTGCCTAGGCTTCATGTGTGTGACACTTCTTCAGCATGAATGGAGCTACTCAGGACAGATTTAACATTAGGAAAAACTCACATTCAGAGAGCAGAAAAATGAGGTAAAACCAAAAGAGATGAGGATGAGGAATATATATCAAATATCTAATTTGATATATATTATTTTATATAATATAAGTCTTCCATTTTCTAATCTCATTTTAACTCAACAAAATGAATAATAAAGGAAGATTCAGTGCAGGGTTTCTTCTGTTCATTCTTATATAATCGTCGTTGACAATACATAAAAAAATCAAATCTCCTTTAACTCCCCTATTTTAATTATATATAAAAATGAGCTCATAAAGTTTGGCTTGCTCAAATTTTCCATTTCTCTAAATAATACTATCCTTCTTCCAGGTCCCCTGGCTTAGAACTTTAGAGTTATCTTGGATTCCTACATCTTCCTCATTTACATGTCCAAATCGATTGCCAAATACAGTCAATTGTTCTTCCAAGATATTATTCTGTTCATTCATTTACATTGTGATCCCAGAATAGATTTTTGAAATCCTAGACTATCACTACAGCTTCCTACATGGACACAACAAATGGTTTCTTTTCCTAACAGTTAATAATGTATCCACTTTACAGATTTCTTTCACCAAAGTGATGTCCTTTGCTCAAAATTTTACTTGCTACCCTACTGCATGTAAGATGAAATTAATGGGGCTTGAATAGATATATTTCCATCTTTTGTACCTCTAATTCCAATTTTGAAAACAAAATGAACAAAAACTACAAGATGTTTGCTTCCATACTCCCTAACCCAAGAAACATCAGAGTGGTTGGCAAGAATTCTAAACCTGGAAAGGATTAGTAGGATTTGTTTCTGTGAAATATGTTTTCTAGAGCCTAAAGACAGGTTGAAACAAGTGGAAACGATTTAAAATATTGTTAATATCACTACAGAGGCTTTATAAATTCTTTACTTCTAAATAATTAATGTTCATCACGTTTTTACGACATGCCTCAGTGCTAAATGCTTGCATGTATCTTCTTATTTATTCCTCATGATAACCTTTTAAGGCAGGTGTTATTATTATCCCCATTCTATAGATGAGGAAACTGAAACTTACAGAAGTTTTGTTTATACATATTTTATATGGCAGAGCCAGGCTGTATACAACTAATTCTGGAGATTAAACTCTCATATCTTAATTTCTGTGTGTTGTCCATCAGGGCTCTCTGATGTCAAAGACAAATTATTGCATAATTCTTCCTTTTCCCAATTTAGTTGAAAACATTGAGTCCAAATGAAGAAGGGATATAAATAAACATATTCAAAGGAAACTTGAAGGCAGATCTTTTAGAGTTAAGCCTAGGTTAACATGAAATAAATAAGCAGCTTCTTTGTCTATATTCTGTCTAAAGGCAGGCAGGGGAAGGAGAATGATTTCATTCAAAAAGACCAACAGCTGACTCCACTGAGTGTGTCTGCCCATATCTACTGTAGATAATCATAGAACCATAGAAATTTTTTTGAACAACTATTCCAAAAAGAATAAAGAAGTCCAATTACTTCATCATGCCAGTTGTCAACACCCACAACTTAAATTAGAGCTATAAAATACATTGCAAGAATATACATTACACTATTGTTTATCTAATTTGATATAATGTGAACGTATTACTTCTATGATTTAAAAAATAGTTTTTAAATCTTAAAATATATCAACACCATAATATGCCCACTCATTTTCTTGGTTTACCATGTTCGCAGTCTCTTCCATAATAACCTGGGAGGCACTCATAGCTTCCAGAAAACCTGCTGCAAATTCCACTGTTCTGACACTTGCAATTAAAATGGCAGCCCAGATCATAATAACCAGGAAAACATTCTGAAAAACAAACCACTCAAGCAATAATTCTAGTTAAGACAATTGCATTTGTAATGAGTTTGAAGACAGAAATAAACAGTAGAATTAATAAAAAAATAAAGGCAGACAAATCATTAGCCAGTGTAATCAAGAAAAAAGAGAAAAAGTACACACAATTTTTAAAAAATGTCAAATGATCATCAAAAGGAGTAAGTCTGGAAAGTATATGAATAAATATAAAAACCTAAATGAAATGGAAAAGTTATAGAAGACAACTTACCAAATTGGCCTAATTTGAGGCAGAAAACCTAGACAGGCTAACTATAATAGAAAAACAATAGAGAAAATAGCAAAATAGCTCCAATTAAAAAAAATTCCACCCATCCTAGGCTTCATGGGTAAATCCTACAACCTTTTACAATTCAGATCATCACCTTATTACTTATACTATTCCAGGGCATTGAAAAGGAAGGAAAATTTCAAATACTTTTTTTAATGTTAGTATAACATCAATTCCAAAACCTGAAAAAAATGCATAAAAAACTACAGCTCAATTTTACTTATGAATATCAATGCCAAATTTATAAAAAAAGTACACAGAAGCCAACAACATATTATAAAGTAATATATCACAACTAAATAGTATTTATTCCAAGAATGAAAGGTCACATAATATGATAAAAATTTCATTTATAAATCCATCATATTTATCAACCTAAAGAGAAAAATCATAATATTAATCTCATAAATGCAGAAGAAACATTTGAACAATAATTAAAAATTAGTAAAAATACTGAATAAGTTAAAAATTAATAGCTATATCATAATATGAATATGAAAATCAAATGTTTTACTTATTGGGGAACACACAGCTTGAACAAATGGAAGGATAAACAATGTTTATTCTTGAATGAGATGAGTTCATATCAGAAATATGCTAATTCTCCTTAAAAGAGTAGACACAGAGGACAGCAAAACAGTGGGAAGAAACCTGATTTTTTTTTTTTTTTTTTTTTTTTTTGCATCTAGACGATTTGACTATAAATTTCATTAGGAAGGACAAACAAGAATAGCACCAGGAAATCCCCGAAAAAGAAGAGTAATGAAGGCAGCTAGCCCTGCCAGTACCAAATACATATAATAAAGACTTTATAATAAAAATATTATTGCATATAAATAGACAGATCAATAGAACAGAGCATCCAGAACTATACCTAACTGCATATAAATGTTTACTCTTTGATGAAGCCTGCATCTTTAATCAATGGGGAAGATAGACTTGTAAAACCTGCATTATGACAACTGAAAAGCCACATAAGGGGGAAATGGATCTATTCCTCCCACCATACACCAGGAAAAATATTTTAAATTGATCAAAGAATTGAATGTCAAAAACTGTATCCTAGAAGTATTAAAAGAAAACCTGGTTGAATTCCTCTAAAACCTGAGAATGGGGACTCCATGCCTAATTATGACTCAAAATTTTAAAAAACAGAGGAAAGACATAGTTTATAAAAACAAAAAAAAAAGTATTTTGAATCATGCAGAATCTATAATCCAAAGATGCTCTTAATGAAGCACATCTCCTAGGATTCACACCCTTGCGTCATCAATTCCCTTGGGCTAAATCTGGGCTAAACCCATAACTGGCTGTATCCAAGAGTATGCGGTGGAAATGATGTTATATCATTTCCAAGCCTTAGGAAGACCTGACAACTTTTGCTTTAAGAAGTCAGCTGTTGGGCTTCCCTGGTGGCACAGTGGTTAAGAATCCTCCTGCCAATGCAGGGGACATGGGTTCGAGCCCTGGTCTGGGAAGATCCCACGTGCTGCGGAGCAACTAAGCCCGTGCGCCACAACTACTGAGCCTGCTCTCCAGAGCTCGCGAGCCACAACTACTGAGCCCACGTGCCACAACTACTGAAGCACGCATGCCTAGAGCCCGTGCTCTGCAACAAGAGAAGCCACTGCAATGAGAAGCCTGTGCAGTGCAAGGAAGAGTAGCCTCCGCTCGCTGCAACTAGAGAAAGCCTGCACACAGCAACGAAACCCAACACAGCCAAAAAAAAAAAAAAAAAAGGTCAGCTGTCATGTTAGAAACCCAATTATCCTGTTGGAAAGAAAAAAAAAGGCATGCAGGGATGGTAGTGGTCAAGACGGTGGAATAAAAAAGACCCCGAACTCACCTCCTCCCATGGGCACACAAAAATTACAACTATTTACAGTACAAATAGACAATTTATAGAAAAGGGTCCTTACCCTTTAAAGAGGATGCTAAACTTTATTCATAATAATGAAAATTAAAACTCCACTAATACAACATTTCTCACCAAAATTTTGATAATATACTCTTTTGATTCCCTTGTGAGGAAACAGGCATTCTATATGTTGTTTATGAGGATGCAATATGGTACAATCCCACATGAAAGAAAATCTGTCAGTTTCAAAACTACATTTGTACTTACCCCGTGATTCAGTAACTCTTGTATGTGTTTGAAATGTTCCATAATAAAGAGTTTAAATGATAGAATCAAAAGTTAAAATATCCCACAACCCAAAATGCTAGAATTATCCAACTCTGAATTAGAAACAAAAACAACATGAACACATCTATTCTAAAAACACTGCTATTCCTCTGATTTAGGAGTCCCAAATATCACAAAATTGATAGGAGCTGTTTCCGATGAATTAGGGAGGATATCCATGTTTTTAAAACTTCTGTGAAAAATGGTCTTTAATGTTGGATTTGGAAGGGCTGTCATTTCAAAGTGTCATCATACTCACTTTCAGATGGGAAACTCAGGGAGAGGTTGTGAACCTCTCCAAGGCACAGAGCATGGTCAGCAGAGCAGAGATTAGCGTACGGGCTATCCACCCCCAGTGCAAGGTGCTTTCGCCTGTGCCATGCTGCCGAGTTTCATGACGGTCAAATTAGCCGCGAAGGATGGTGCGTACTCACACTCACTGTGAGAGTATGTTAGGGCTGCAGGTCTAAAGAGCCATAGCCCCCAACGTTGGAACCATCTAGGTAACAGTTCACTGTGGATTATGTTTTACTCAGGGCGCCCCGAGTTTAGGCCCCAAGCACAGTGTTCTCACCCATGCTCTGCCTCACTGCTCTTTCTCAATATTCTGCGAAAACACAGCACTACCTCCTACAACAGTGTGCTCTAACTATGGTGCATGCTTTTCAGTGTTGTACAAAATTATCAACTGTGGTTCCAAAAGAAAACATTAGAACAACTATTGATCTTTATCTTTATCCATTCATTATCAATTTAAACCTTTATAATGTACATATTAGTGGAGAAGCACATGAATGTCACTTCTAAATAAAAGTACATTTATGGTGGTGCATGATTAAATTTCTCCCAATGAGGTGCAGTTTGGAGACCTCTGCTCCCAGAATCCTCCACTTCACTCCTTGCAGCTGGGTCCACTCCTGATGTGAACTGGCTCTGCCCAGGGCCCTGCATCCTCCATCCTGCCTGCCTCAAGAACTGGCTGGAGCAGGAGTGGGATTTAGGTCTCAAAGGAGCTCTTTCACATTAATACTATTTCAATTACTTAAGAGTTTTAAGTTTTCATGTGGTATTCCAGTAACAAGGTAATAAAATCAATCAGTATTAACATAACATTATTTTTATTGGAAATGCAATCATAATTATAAACAACTTGTATAGACTTATGGGAAAAGAGCCCCTTCACAGGTCTCTACTATACTTTATCAACCAATGGCAGTATGCTGTAGATTTTTATTGAATGAAAGAAGGTAGTAATCAACTTACCTTTTTCACAATAATTTCCTGTCCAGCCAAGGGCACAGGTACAGCTTCCATCCACAGGATTGCAAAGGCCACCATTTTTGCAGGTACATTTTAGCTCACAATTTGGGCCATACCTTGTTGGGGGACATCCTGTAGTAAAAATTTTAAAAAAATCAAACAATAAAAATGTCACACAGCAAACATTTTTCTCTGCTTCAGTAAGTAATCTTCAGGAAGAAATCTATATAGCAAAACCATTTTTTAAAATGCTCAAATTAAAACAAACAACTACTCAGATGTATCCTTAGGGTAGTAAGCACATCACTGTCATTCATTCATGTTTTCATTCACTCCATAAATATTTATTGAGCTCATAACTATGTGCCTGGTATACTTCAGGAATTGGAGATGCCCCACAGACAGAGATCAACCTTAGAGTAGTGATGGGAGATTTGATGTATTTAATCTCATAATTGATAAAGAAGACGGACCAGTCATTTGTTCCTTAATGTCTCTATGCTGAAATCTGAAAAGCACTTCAGCACAAAGTGGTGGGTGACACAAACAAAAATGCACTGGCAAGAGGAGTTAAGCTACACATGAATGAAGCTGACCAGACATAAGGGAAATTGAGCCTTCATTGTCAGGGGGAAAACAACTGAATGACGGGAAGTGCCACCAGTGGGAGAGTAACCATTACTCACATTTATTTGGTTTTGCCAAGAAGAATATGAGCCCAATATAGCCAGCTAATATGATTTTTCTCAGGAAAACTAAAAATCCATATTTTATATGAAATCATCCAATATTTGAAAGTTGGCAACTAATTAAAATTGTTTTATAGCATTGTGGAAGCCAAAACTATGTCAGCCAATTCAAACACATTTGTGGCTAGATTTGGCCAAAATCCTGCCATTTATACCCTCTAGTTTATAGTAGTTTTACATAATGATATTTTCCACATGAATTATCTCATTTAATGCTTACACATATTTCTCTGATGTGGGTAACAAGATTCTTATTTTATACTTGAGAAAACTGAAGCTGAGAAACTTAACTCTTGCTCAGGCTTAAGCAGCCAGTAAAGATAAGAACCAAGATTCAAACCTAGAACTTCTGGCTTCTCTTTCTATTTTAGATGGTGGGAGAAACGGTAGAGAAAAAATTTTTTTTAATTTGCCCTAAAGCCTTTGGTTAATACACAACAGAGCACATACTTGAATTCAATTTGTATGACACTTTCTTCCTTGCCTTTATTTAACTGAATAGGTGTGCTTAACTTTAGTCTCAAATGAAAGAAGCATTTCAATTTTGTTTATTTAAAAAAACAGGTATAGTTGTGCAATTAATGGTTGAATTGTCATCATATGTGTTTTTGGGTTTTGCCTTTAAGACAGTTAAGCAAAATCAATGATACCAAGTCTTATACTATCAAAATAAACTTTCATCTGTGTCCCTTTCACCCTTCCAGAACAACCTCATCAACCAGGAGGCCCATTCATCTTCCAACCTGAATGTTGAAATGTACTGATGAAACTGGTGAATCTGTGAAAATATAGGACTCCAGGATAAGACTTTGGATAAAAAACGTAATTGGAAGAGTGAAGAGTACTTAGAAATCTTTCTTTCCACAGGTCTGAGTCCTAGAACAATATTCACACAGAATTGTGCAAATAACTTTATTGTTTTCTAAAAGTTATTGTAATTACATGATAAATATTTAAACGGTATATTACGGAAAAAGGTATATATATTACAGAAAAAAGTATTCCATCCCTGTGCTCTAGTCTTCCAGTCTCCCTGCTAAAAAACATCATTGTTACCAGCTTTTTTCTGTATCATAGGTCTCACTTCTTTCAATGAGATTTACCCTGACCACTTGATTTAAAATTTCAGCCCACCTAGTACTCTCAAGCCCTACTACATCATGCTCTTTTTTTCTCTTACCATAGCTTTTACTCCCTGTTAGCAATTCACTTATTAATTATGAAAGTTAACATTGATATTGATGTCATGCCTACTGCTTTATTTTTGTTCACATGTGCTTGGTGTGTCTGTACCCATTTATTTACCTTCATTTTATTCTAGAGTCTTGTTTTCCAAGCTAAGGTGGGTATTGCTTTTCTCTTGCAGTTTTCAAGATTTTTTCTTTTTCAGTTTTCAGAAGTTTGACATTGATATGTCTTTTGTGGATTTCTTTCAGTTTATCCTGTTTGGCCTTCACACAGATTTTTCATGCTGTAGGTTTACATTTTTTGTCATGTTTAGGTCATCTTTAGCCATTATTCCTTTGACTCCTTTTTCAGTCCTGCCCTCTTTCTCCTCTCCTCTGACTCTGCTGACATAAATGTTTGAGCTTTTTTTAGTTCCACAGATCCCCAAAGCTCGGTTGTTGCTGTTATTGTTGTTATTATTATTATTAGGTTGTTTTCATTTCCCTCTCTACTGTTTAACCTGGGTAATTTATATTGTTTTATCTTTGAGTTCACTAATGTTTTCCTCGGTCCCCTCCTCTCCAAACACTGAGATTTAAAAAAATTTTGGTTTTTGTATTTTCCAGTTCTAAAATTTCCATTTGGTCCTTCTTTATGTCTCTTATTCTTTGTTGAAACTTTCTAATTTTTTAAAAAGAATTTGTCTTGGGCATGTCCATAGTTGCTCACTGAATCATTTTTATGATGGCTTCTTTAAAATTCTTATCAAATAATTTTGACGTCAGCGTCATCTGAGTCTTGGTGTCTGTTGATTATTTTTTTATTCAAGTTGAAATTTTCCTGGTTGTTGGTATAATGAATAATTTTTGAATGAACCTGGACATTTTGAATATTATGAGACTCTGGATTTCATTTAAATATTCTGTTTTAGCAAGTCCCTTGTGAGACTGTACTGGCAAGGAAACAGGTTCATCAGTTAGAGGTTGAAGTCCAAGTTCCTCATACAGCCTCCGGGGGGAGCAGGGATAAATGTGCCTCATTCCTGTTGGGCCAGGGCAAGAGTTCAGGCTCCCCACTAGGCTGACATCTACCTGACAGAGTGGTAGAAATGTCTCCTTATGGCTCCCTACTCAACCTCCACTGACACTGTGTGGGGTGGCCTCGTTGCTGCTTATGAAAGTGTTGACTGTCCACTAGACCTCCTCTGATTCCACCCTAGCACAGAGGGGTGTGGCCTCCTCACCATCTGGTGGGAGTGGACATTCATTCTTTCCACATGGTTTCCACTGTCACTGCCAGGGTGGCGGGTCCATTCCTATCTGGCAGGGATGAAAGTCCCAGCCCCACTAGTACTTCTCTCACCACATCCTGGTGCAGGGTGAGGGGTGCCTCGTATACCCCAGTGAAGTTTGAAGGGTAGACTCCTCACTTGGCCTTTGCTAATGGGGCTGTAATTGAGGAAACGGTTTTATTCTGTTTGATGGGAATACACTAGTTATTGTCTAAGAGTTTTCTGTCTTGCTTGGCTGTCCTTTCCTGATCTTTTGACTAGAGAAAGCAAGCTTATCTTGGACCTTTCTTTGTCTGCACCCATTGGCCCTCCTGGGTTGCAGGCTCCCCAGCTCCCAGTCCGGGGTACATGAGGCAAAAAAGAAAACCCAGGGAACTTATCATCATGTTGACCCTAGGTCCCCATAGTTGTAGCAAGCCTGCCGTCTGCTCTCCACACCTCAGAGAGTCTTATGTTTTCTACATAGTGTATAGAATTTTTACTGGGGTTAGAGGGAGGAATAGGAAAAAGTGTGTGTACTCTAGTTTTTCTAAGTGAAAACCGTATAAGCATAATTTTATATAATCTAGAGGATCTTCTTTAGACAGTGCATATAATATAAAATATAATGAATTTCTTCATTTGGTATATATTGACTCACCAGTATGAGTGGTGATGGAATTGATATGATTCTGCTTTCTCCGAATTTTTCTCATTCCTCTTTTCACCTGATTTTACTTGGCTGTATTTTTAGTCTTAAATTCTCAATTACAGCATTCTAAACTCCAGCATTTATCTTTATACACTTAAACATATTTATTGAGATGTCATATTTGAACAATGTTTTGACACAGATTTGTCCCTCCCATCCCACAAACTTTAATGAAGAAATAAGATCAAGATACTTACACTCCTCCAGCCTCTTTCCCTTTCAGCTTATGCTCGTTATGCTAAAATCTCAACATTTTTATCATGTAAAATATCTATATATTTATAATATACCGTGTCACCATAATTCCCACATTTGTTTTAAACTTAGCCATAATTAAAATAGACTTAACACCAACTAAACGTCTTTTTTACCAGAGATTTTCCATGTATTACTTGGTTACTCAAATTTATCTTATAGAAGTTTCTTCAAAATATTTTACAGCTACTATATTCCCAGCAACTTTTGATTATTAAAAATTGTGGTTTAGGACTTCCCTGGTGGCGCAGTGGTTGAGAGTCTGCCTGCTGATGCAGGGGACACGGGTTCGTGCCCCGGTCCAGGAAGATCCCACATGCCGTGAAGCGGCTGGGCCCGTGAGCCATGGCCGCTGAGCCTGTGCTCCACAGCGGGGGAGGCCACAACAGTGAGAGGCCCGTGTACCGCAAAAAAAAAAAAAAAAAAAGAAAAATTGTTGTTTATTTTCCATCATATGTTATTCTTGAATAACAGTTTAACTATGTATAAAATACTTGAGTCATATTTTTTCCCTAGAACTTCATAGGCTTTGATAGCCATATGCTAGCAATAAATATTGCTGTGAAGTATCAAGCCAGACTGATTTTCCCCATCTCTTCATATGAGATCTCATGTTTTTTCTTATATCGCCAATAGAGTTTCCGCTCGCTTAAGATCAATCCTAACTAGTATTTCTAGGGATAGAATGTATTCATTCAATCTGTAGCAGCAGATCTTTCATTTCAGAGGAAAAACATATTGATTAGACATGAATATTTTCCTTTCCATTTTTATATTTGTCTATTTTTTGCATTTCACTGTTTTCACTTTCCTCAAGTATATTCTCCATGTACATGGTTGTCGCATCAGCAGATTCCATTCTCCCAATATCTGCGTTCAGTGTGGTCTACATTTATATCATGTGAGGTTTAATTTTCATTTCCACTTCTTTCTGAGCTCTGCCAGCTTACTTTTTCATTTCCCTTTGTTGTCTTTTCATCTATTCCATGAACCCTTGTATCTCTTCATTGCACTCACAATTTATAGGGAACATTTTTTCATTATGTCCTTCGAATGCTTGGAAGAAATTCTGGTTAATATTTCATGGGCTCCGTAACAAAACTCTTCTGCTCTGTGTTCGTCTGCTTTTGTTTCCTTATTCTCTTTCTCCTTTCTCCTTCTTACAGAATTTGTACTAAAAAAGCTTTGAATGGTTTCATATTTTGTTTCCAAGATGAGGGAAGGTTTTTATATGCACCAGTTTGTTTTAATGTATCAGATTGGTTTCTTGTGCACCTGTAATTTTTAGGGGGGTAGTATCAATTCGGGGCTAGAAAAATGATTTTAGCTATTAGGCTGCCTCCTTGGCCCACAGTAAGACTCCATATGACACAAGTCATGGGATATGTGTATATGTGTGGGTAGGCTCAGCCTCCCCTTAGCTTGCAAGGCCGCTTATAGTCCATAGATTCCCCTCTATTCGAGAGAAGACTTGAAAAGATAATACGTCTGTGCACTTCTTGGTTTTATCCCATTTTCCTGCCACTTTGTGATGTCAGGTGGGGTTCAAGAAAGCTCCTGCAGCCTGCCCACACACCCAACTCTTGTATTTCAGCAAAGGGTCATTAGGTTTGCTCCTCTGTGTATGCCATGGAGAAACAGCTACTCTGCTGACCCCACTTAAGACCTGTAGGGGCCCAACATCCTCTATGCATGTCTTTTCATTGAACTTGACAGTTCTTCAGTTATCATAATTGTTATTATGATAATCATAAATAATACTATTTAGTTTAAGAAAGTTTTGCAGTTTTAAACCAAGATCATGTTTTCTTTTCTTCTGTCTCTCATTTTTCTTACAGCTTTCAATGGGCTGAAAATTGATGAGGACATGAAACTCTTCAGTTGATATAATTAGATACCTCCAACACACAATTCGAGGTAGTTTTACAAAAGTTAGCCAGTTACTTAAAAACTTGCTCCTAGTCAAGACTATGTGTAAATTATTCTTTGTTTTTGTTTACTCCCCAGTAGACTATTTCCTTTATAACTCTACGGGAGTGTGTACTTTCATGTTATTAAAGCCACATTTAAGAAGAAAGTGTTATAAACAATGCCCACTTAATTATATGCCCTGGCACCTGCCTTCAAAGTTTAGCTCAATTAGTGCCTGGATGAACAAGGTGACCCTGAAGGCATTGTTACCTTTCTGACACCTGGCTCCCATTTGGCAAGGTGGACACTGGCACCCTCCAGTCAATGGGACACACTGTCCTGAGCCACAGGAATGCCGCTGGACACAGTCCTGCCCGTAGTCATCTTCAGGACAAGCTGCAGGAAGGAGCAAAACAAAGGAGAGCAAAAGGAAACCAGATTTTCCTTATTAAAACGTTTCACCAGTCAAGATTTTTAAAAACGTGTAAATACATGACCTTTTCTTTTAGTCAAATAGGTTTCCCTGATTTGCCTTCAGTTTTCAATTTAAAAGTTTACTTCAAAAAACCAAAGTAGGGCTTCCCTGGTGGGGCAGTGGTTGAGAGTCTGCCTGCCGATGCAGGGGACATGAGTACGTGCCCCGGTCCAGGAAGATCCCACATGCCGCGGAGCGGCTGGGCCCGTGAGCCATGGCCGCTGAGCCTGCGCGTCCAGAGCCTGTGCTCCACAACGGGAGAGGCCACAACAGTGAGAGGCCCGCGTACCGCAAAAAAAAAAAAAAACCCAAAGTAAAAAAGGACCTGTTCAAATTCTTTCTTACCTAGCGCAATTTTAGTTGATACCAGGAATTCCATCCAAATATATAGTGTCAGACATTTATATATGTATATGACATAAATGACACAGAATCAGTCTTGCTTTACCTCATGGTTGTCTTTGCCTGTGTATGTGTGTATGTGATAATCTTGAGTATGTTTCCTCTTAAAGTCCACTCTAAAATTTTAGCTTACACTTCTATGCATTGATATAGGATCCATTATGCTCATATCTCCAAATATTTATTTATGTATTTATAAATTTATTGTGCATTTATTAAAAATCAACAAATCTGTTAAATTACTTTTAATATATTATATCTAATTCATATTATGAATATAAATTAAAAATTAATTTATTCATAAATTAACACATTTATTAATTTGCTTGCTTGTTTTGTTGCAATCTCACTCCACAATTTCACCGAGGTGCTTATCAAAATACAGATACAAAAGAGATAAAATAAATGTCTGTGAGAATCAAGTGAAGGGAAAATATAGTAGCAGTGTATACATAAACGAATATCATAATTCTTTGAACTTGTAAGAGGTGGACTGCAAATATGGCTCTGACTTCCCTAGCCGTCAAAGCAAAGAAGGGAAATCACGGCTTTCTGAAGACAAAACTACTCCCAATATTCAGGGAAACTGTAACTTTTGAAGATGCTCTGGCCTAAGGAAATTAAGAAATTTCTCCAAGGATTTTCTCTGAAGAACAAACACAAAGGAGCCAGTTAGAACCTTCTTTGGGAGATGCTTATGGGTTGGCTTTCACTCAAAGATAACTTGGCCCTTGAGGCCTCAGAGGCAGTATCCGTTAGGTTTCAATTTTCTGCTACTTGGAGCCAGGACTTTATCTTATTCATCTTTTATCCTCAGAACAGCAGGGTACTGAAGCAGAGTAATTAAAATTACCCTCCTACAAAGAAGACAGAGTAACTACCTGCCTAAGGAAGATAAGCATTCTGGATATCTTTAGCACATAACAATTTAGTGTTCTACCTGATCACAACTTCATTATCATTCTTCCAAATAAAGGAATCTCAAGTTTACAATCACAGCCCTTCTATCTTTAAGATCTTCACTCTTATGTGAAGTACAAGATACAGAATAGTGCACAAAAACATTAATGCACAGGGGCTTCCCTGGTGGCACAGTGGTTGAGAGTCTGCCTGCCGATGCAGGGGACACGGGTTCGTGCCCCAGTCTGGGAGGATCCCACATGCCACAGAGCGGCTGGGCCCATGAGCCATGGCTGCTGAGCCTGCACGTCTGGAGCCTGTGCTCCACAATGGGAGAGGTCGCAACAGTGAGAGGCCCACGTACCACAAAAAAAAAAAACAAAAAAACCCATTAATGCACAGATCAGTGAAGGATCATGAAGCAAACATCCTCATCAACAGCACTAGGTCAAAGAACACAGCATTGTCAGGACCACCTCCCCACCAGGCCCTCTCCTACTCATTGCATCCTCATCATCTTACAAACTGTCTAAATAGTTAGAAAATGGCAGATTTGATGAAAGCAAAATGTATTTGCTAAGGATATCCCCATAATGTCTAAGCCAGTGCATTTGTAAGGAATCTTTAATTTACATCTGGTCCCTTGATGTCAATAGTTGTTTGTATGATCGGTTGTTAAGGTCTTCAGAGTTTCAGGAAATGGTTACTTTTTGGTAACTAGAGGAACTACTTTTTTTTTTTTTTTTTTTTTTTTTTGCGGTACGCGGGCCTCTCACTGTTGTGGTCTCTCCCGTTGCGGAGCACAGGCTCCGGATGTGCAGACTCAGCGGCCATGGCTCACGGGCCCAGCCACTCCACGGCATGTGGGATCTTCCCGGACCGGGGCACGAACCCGTGTCCCCTGCATCGGCAGGCAGACTCTCAACCACTGCGCCACCAGGGAAGCCCCGGAAGTACTTAATTTTGAACTGGGAAATTGCTGAGGATAAATGAAATTGTGGAACTTTGAACAATGAGTTTGACATTTTGTACGCAGGAATCTCCAGTCTGCTCTGATGTTGCCAAACAGATTTTCTTATCCTGACTTGAGTCCAGCACTTCTGGGGGCAGGAGAGGATGTGACCAAAGGTCTCTCTTTGGCTGCCTTCACTGACTTCAGCTCTCAGTCAAATGCCTGCTGTAAGTACTCCTCAACTTAGAATACAGTTCAGTTGTTGATTGCTGTTACTGCAATAAATCAGTATGTAAAATAAATGCGACCACATTTACTCTCTAAGTGCAGTTCTTTAAAACTCTGCTTCAGCATATCTGCTTCATAGTACGTAGAGTGACTTACTTTGACTTACTTTGACTTACTTTGACCTCCGATGAAGGCAGGAGGGCAGTCACAGGTGCCAATCATGGTGTCGCAGCTGCCACCGTTCAATCACTTACACTTCCTTTGGCAAAAAGGACCATAAGTGCCTTTTGGGCAACCTGTTGAAGGAGAACAAAACTATATGTGGTACTGTAACTTGAAGCTATCAGTGTTTAGCTTCATGCCCATAGTCACGTGGTTAACTCAACATTCCAATTACTTTGGTACTTTTAATCACCTTCAAACTACTGATTCAAGTCATGGACATATCTGAGGATATGAGTTGATATAGATACATGCCTTAGAAATATGGAAGGGGACATAAAATTCCTGATGCTGTTCATTAATAAGATATAAGAAACTTAACTTTGAGCTTCCTTGAAAATTTACCCACTTTTAGAGAATGCTCAGGATAAAAGACAATTCACCGAACAAGGTTATTTCATTCCAGCCTAGAAATAATCATTATTTCAATTAATGTTTAAGTATTATAATTTGGCTTATCTGGAATGATCTGGGTTTAATACAAATAAGAATTCAAAATGGCACCAAGCATGGAGGAAGCATCTTCATTTTCTGTTAGTTTCTCAATTTTCTACTCTCATATCCATGGATGCATGGCCAACCATTCTGATACCTATGTAAGAGATAGATAAATGGCCATACTTCAAGATAAAAGGAGATTGAACAGGACAAAGAGTGACATGAAGACCACATTATCTGTGCAATGCTTGAAAGGTTGGGGGTGTTTAGCCAGGAGAAAGTAGACCTAAGAAGATAGAACTGTCTTCACACATGAAAAGGAAGTCTTATAGAAAAGGAGGAAGGCAGACTTTATGTCAATAAGGAAATACTTTCTGAAAGAGCTGTCCAGGACTAGAATTAGCTTTTTCCAGGAGGTAATGAGTCACCCATCTTTGTAGGAGTTCCAGCAGAAATAGGATAAGTAACTAGCAGAGAAAATGCAGCAGGGATTCAAGCACTTGATTAACTCTGAAGCACTTCCAAATATGATATTCTCCTGCTCTATGAAATGTCTGGTACTTTAAAGTCTTAAAATCATAGACATTTGAATTTCAAGAGACCTCAAGTCCATCTGATTCAACTCTTATTTTAAGTTGAGGAAGTTGAGGCCTAGAGTATAGTTACTTGAAAATTTTACTGCACAAAATTCTGTCATCTGTTAAAGAAAAATTTCTTTTTTCCCATCATATATTTAAAATATAAAGCTGTAGGAAATTTTGAATGGACTATAATTTGAACCCTATATCTTCCACTTGCTAGTGTTGTTAAGTCACTCCTTCCTTTGAGTTCCTGGTTCTTCATTCCCAAAGGGGATGATAACAGAATCACAGGCTTATTGTGTGAACAAGTAGAGCATCTAGCATATTGCCAAATTCAGATAGCTCCCAAGTCCAGGGTAGCCATTATTTTCATTCATGGTGGCAGGATCATTGGTGGGCACATGGCAAAACACTTTCCCTACCTGCTTGACCTGAGTCCAAAGGCTTCATATTTGCTTTAGGTCCTTCCTCTTGCAAAATCTTTTCACTTGGAAGCTCAGCTCTAAAAATGACTAAACTAGAGACTGGATGACACTTGCTTCCTTCCCTTTTATCCTGTATTTCTATATAAGAATCAGATGGTAAAGAACACTTTGGAGTATTGCACAAGTAGCAGGTTTTAGAGATAGAAGCCAAAGTATGTTTTTTATTGAGATTCAGATCGTTTATAATCCCTATCTACATCCTGTCCTAAAACCCATGGTCTCAGCTTGAGTCTCAAAGAATGGCTTCTTCTTCCCTCCCTTCTCTTTCAGTTTTAAAATAAAACCCTTCTTGATGGGGATGGAAAGCAAAACACCTAAAATCATTCCTACCAAAGGTTACTTCTCTGTTGCAGCTGCCGTGTTTCTTTATTCCTCTCTATGAAAAATGATGGATGCACTTCACATTCTCTTCTGTTGTTCCCTCCTTCCAAGGGATGTCAGTTCTCATGGCTAATGGGTGCTTCTTTGGTAAACAGCATTCTTTAGTCCTCCTAGAGAAGTTATTTTTCTCCCTCACAAAAATTCAATACAGTATACCTAAAAACAGAACTAGTGGTTTAAAAAGAGTCTCTATCTCCTCTTCTCTTTTTTTAAAAAAATGTATTTATTTTTGGCTGTGTTGGGTCTTCATTACTGTGCACGGGCTTTCTCTGGGGGCTATGCTTCGTTGCGGTGCACGGGCTTTTCGCTGCAGTGGCTGCTCATTGCGGAGAACGGGCTCTAGGCACGTGGGCTTCAGTAGTTGTGGTGCACAGGCTTAGCTGCTCTGTGGCATGTGGGATCTTCCCAGACCAGGGATCAAACCTGTGTCCCCTGCATTGGCAGGTGGATTCTTAACCACTGTGCCATGGGGGAAGTCCCTCCTCTTCTTCTCTTATTCACCAAGATATAAAATGCTTTCATATCTATCCGGGTCAATCTTTCAGAATGTAATTTTTTAAATAGTTTTTATTATTACTATGTGTGATGCTTAAAAAGAATGTTTGGTTGCTTGATATTAGAGAAAAAAAACACAAAGCAAACTAAAAGTATGCAGTTGGAAACAATGAAGTCTTGGGTGCACTGCTGACATGTTGCTTCCAAAAAGGAGGTTAAATTAATAAGAATGGATTGGCATAGAAAATTCTGTAGTCACATGGCTAGGAAGTGAAAAGTGACATGGATTTTTGTGCAAACAGGGAAAAGGGAAACACCCGATAAAGTGAAATTTACATATTTATTAATAAGGGAAATGTTAAATTGCGGCTATAATAATGCATATAAAAGAATCAGCATTTCAGTTAAAAGGAAAAAAGAGTTTATATGCCATTATTTGATGAATTTATATAACTGATACGTGTAAAGATTTATATTTTGAGATCACTTTCATTTGAGTTGAAGTTACTTGGAAAACAATTTCTCTCTGACATATACTCATTTTCAAACTATCTGAATGTTGGTTTTGCATTTGAAAACAATCATCCCTTGCTATTCCTTTATCGTATATAGAAAAAAAAATAAGCCTTCAACTTAATTATCCTTTTGAAATCGGAACACTGAACTTGATGAAATTAACCTACTAATGAGCATAACATCTGTTGAAAGACAGTAGATGCGCTAACCACTTAGTCCCGCAACTCGTTAAAGTTATATTAAGAGTATGATATGTGTTTACAAAAGTGCCCATAACTTTTTTCCCCAAGAATAAGTTATTTTACTGACAGTTCCACTTCCTCATATAATTCTGTAGTTATGTGAAAGTTTGACTTCTGGAATCATGCATACATTTCTTGCTCAGGTGTTCACTAAATTTAACAAGGAAACATACACCCAGGACATAATGATTTCATTTGGCTTGTTTGTGTGTTTGGTCTCCCCTCCCTCATTTCCTAAAGTTCCATTTTGATCATTACTTGGCCTTTGCTCTATTCATTACAATTAGCTCTCCTAGGAAATTTTGTTTCTCTGTCAAGGGATATTTGGTTATTTTCCATTAGAAGATGACTATTTTTCCCCATCCTTGTACCATCCCCTCTACATGAAAGAGATTAACTAGGAAGAAGCTTGGAAATGAATTCACAGTTCTGATTTGTTTAAATGTTGAAGGCTGCTGATGATGTGAGTGACATTTGGTAGCTTAATTAGAAACTTAGAACAGGCAAGGTTGTGACTGTATCTTGAGACACTTAGCTCCAAAGCAAATGAAAAGCATGAATCTGTTTTTTCAGTCTGTTTTCCTAGTAGTATTTGACCAGGTTACTCACACACACACCAGCCATTGTTGCACAGTTTTATTTTACTCTTAAAAACAGACACTAAGATGTGGTCTGTTTGAATTTTTATTGCTACGAGCAAGAGCATTAAAGCCAAGCTTCCACTAATGCCTTGACATCTTCCTCCTGGCACAGGTGAGCTTCCTGTGACCCATGTTTCTCAAAGCATCCTCAATGAATGTAAGGGTGTTCTTATGAATACTGTCAACAGAAATGCCCATGGTTTTAGAGGACTCCAATGCCTTCATTTCTCTCAAAGAGACTTCTAATAAATAGTATTGCAGGTTGGAGAAACAAAAGATTTCCAGGGCCTGTAGTGGCTTTATACAATTTCTCATTGGTCATAAAATACATAGATAGCATGATGAGTTTGCATCTACCGAGCAGTTTGTTTTTCCCCTCATGCTATCCACAGACTGGGACTGACCTGCCCAGTGTAAATTATGAACAAGTGGTGAGATTCCTACTGCAAGTTTTTCTGCTTCCTCTGGCCTCTGCTGAGAGAAACTGTTGATTCTCCACTCCGAACCTGAGAACATGAAAGCCCAGTTGTTTTTGGCTGCTGGCACTTTTGCTTTTGAGCCAGCTACACCTTTCATGGATATTTTCTTGAACCCTTTTTCATCTTTCTGTAATTACAGTGGATGTTGCCAAGGAACCTTTGCAGCAACTTTCAACCACGTGTTGCCTGGAACTAAGCCCATCTGACTAGTCAGGGAGTGGCTCCCTGCCTCAGACTGGCTTTTACAAGGTGAAGCTCCCCTCCTTCAACCCAAGGTAGCTGGTCCTCTGAAATGGAAGGACTCTCAGCTTTATGTAACTTAATTTTATTTTATTCAGATGAAATACCCTTGATATCAAGAAGAAATTCTTCCTGAGAAATGTGACGGTATGAAATGTGAGGAAATAACTCTTTTCTTCCACTGCAAAAGTGCTTGAAATTTGCCATGACCGAAAAAAATAATTGAAATTTTACTAATTATATATTTTGGTTCTTCATTTTAAGTTTGAATAATGCAATCATTATGGGTCCTATGGGTGTATGAAACCATTTTCATACATGCTTAATTGTGTTTTTAGCTGGTAACATTTAAAATTAGGACAAATGTGAGAAGTGAGATTCAAAATATATATTCTATGGCTTGTAGAAAATGAAAACCAATCGCTTGACCATGAGTCTATGTTTTATGGATGGCGTTTTTTTAGGAAATATCCCCAACTCATCCATATACTTGCAGAATTAGGAAAGGAATGTAGAAAAAAATTTCTTATAGGAACGACTAGGGAGAAAGAGTGGCAAGAGCCAAGTTGGGGGAGAAAATGAAACTGAGGCCAAATCATTTTATCCTTAAACCTATAAAAAGGGGCTTCCCTGGTGGTGCAGTGGTTGAGAGTCCGCCTGCCGATGCAGAGGACACGGGTTCGTGCCCCGGTACGGGAAGATCCCACATGCCGCGGAGCGGCTGGGCCCGTGAGCCACGGCCGCTGAGCCTGTGCGTCCGGAGCCTGTGCTCCGCAACGGGAGAGGCCGCAATAGTGAGAGGCCCATGTACCGCAAAAAAAAAAAAAAAAAGCCTATAAAAAGTACATTATAAATAATTACGAGCTTAAAAATTAAGTAGCTGACTGAACATTTTAACATGCTCTTTGGGACTTTTTATCATGTGTTCTCGTATAACCATTTCGATGTTAAAATGTCCTAACAAATCAATATAAGGTGTCTGGTCTACGGACTATTCTTTTTTATTACACAACAGGGAGCCAACTGGCATTTTGTCATTTAAGCAAGTCATTGTTTTCATTCCAGAATAACAATTTGTTTAATTTGATTGTTCCTAAGCAGATCCTGGAACTAACTTACTTTTATGAATCACCTTAAATATGTTGCCATTTGCTGTATATTGATTTATAATCATTGGTTCGTATTTTCTTCTTTATTTCTTATCTTTTTCTTGGGGATATTTTGAAGAGAAAAGGCAAATAGGAGAACGAGTTACACAGGAAAGTATGTTTTCAACCAGTCCAATAAAAATTCCCAGGGGATTTGCAATGAATTAGAAGCTTGAATTAACATTTGCCCTTTAGCATTCTGAGTGATGACCCCCCCCACATCGGTGTCTCTTCAATCAATTACAGCTAAAGCACAGAACACACTTACGGAGATGATAGCGGTTTCCATGGTAGCCAGGCAGCCAGGTACATCTCCCCATGGTGGAGTGACACTCCTCATTCTCAGCTGAACACTGACACACCTGTTTACAATCCTTCCCGTTTGTTCCTGGTGGACAAACGAAGGGAAAGAGGAAATGTAAACCCAATGAATTAAATTTGTCTGTGTAAATATAGCTCTAAAAGTGAAAGCAGGGAAAAATTTATTAAATAAGACCATTGCCTACAGAAGTGTGCTGCCCTTTGGGATTTAGGTTTCATTAAATTTACTTGGGGATTACTTCACTCTTTGATTTTGTTTTGTTCAGTCAATTTGTGACCAACTGTCAAGGGCTGGCTGCAATTTTCTTGTCACTGAAGAAAATCATAGGGTGATGTCAGGTAAAATCAACTAAAATAATAGTATAATTCATGAGGGACCACATATCTGGATAAAGATTTTTTTTTTTTTTTTTTGGTGCAGCCGGTTTAAATTCTCAAGGTTGTTTCTCTCTCTGCATTAGTATGTACTGTTATTTGTGTCACTTGTCAGCTACAATGCTGGTTGTGCTGTTTTCTTTTTACAGGCCAAGCAGTGAAAGCTTTCTCTTCAACTTCTAAATAATATCATGCCATTTTGCTAGGAAAAGAGAAAGGCTTTCTGGGTATTTTTCAGCTTACAAAACAGAGTCAAGTAGACATTTTGAGTTTCATGATTGTATTTGATAAACATTCAAACAAATTCAGTAAAAAAAAAAAAAAAAATCAGACAATTTAGGTTGTTGTAGACCTAAATTTGAATAATAATTTCTGGGTCAACCTTTTAACTTATCACCTTGGGGGTTTGTCACCGTGAAAGAACAAACCATTTAAAAAGCCCTCACACTGGAGAAGTTATTAACTGTCTTGTTCACTGCATCCCTGTGTTTTGTTAGCTGCCCTGTGTGCCTGTGCTGTTACTTGTTTTTTAGCATCCACTATCCTTAAAAACATTTCATCTTTCAGTTTGCTTTAAGTAGAAATGACAGCAGTAATAGAAATGCTACCTTTAAGGGCCATTGGTTGCTTGCTTAGTATTAAAAACAAAGACTAATATAACGCGGGGTGATTAATCAAAAAATGCATTGTTTTTCTCCCTTTCTTGAGTGAGGTATGTACAAATAAGAGAGTATTAAGTAGAATCTGACTCAGCATCTGAACAGCTGTTTATGTAGTCTGCTGTTGGTCTAGACATTCTTTTATCTAAGAATCACTGATTGTTCAAATATATCAGTAAAGCACTTATCCTGAACTTGCCAGGTATGCCAGAAAGCACATCTGGGTTTACTGCCTGAAAAGTTTATTAACTTTGTTTGTTAATAAGTGACTAAGCAATAAGAACTGCGTATGGCATTTCAGAGGTGACTGGGTGTGGATGTTTGTGATATTCTTACTTCCTTCACATCGTGGTCAGTAAATGCATAACAGCATCACCTACATTTCACTGTGACGTAATGAAAGGTGATCCCTAATGGAAGGCTCACAAGCAATCAGAAAAATCAAAATGTTTCATTAAAGCCTTCTGATAACTTTAGAAACCAAGAGCTGTGGTTATTACAAATTCTTCCCATCATGGGGAAGACCTGTTTTTGCCATTTTACCTGAGTATAAATCTTGATATGGCCACAGCAAACATGGCCACAAAACCCTGCGCTCTGAGGAGAATAATAACATTAGAGGAGTCAAAGTGGCCATGCTGAACACAATAGGGTTTGTATAATAAGTTCCAGTATCCCCATCTATTGATATTTAGCCATTTCCCATCTTGAGTTATGGGGCCCACTGGCATAGGGCTTTGAGGAAAGTGGTATTCTGACTGGTCTGCTTTGAGAGAGAGGGAGCCATCCTGAACACCGTGCTGGTCTGTGAGGTCCACTGAAGGTTGTGTGGTCTAGAGGAAATGGTGGGAACTTTGGGTCGGGGGGCTCAGCACAGCTATGGACCTTATCTCTGGCTTTAAACAGTTATTTAAGCTCTAAGACCTTCAATTTCCTCTTCTGTAACATGGGATTCATAAAATCTATCTCACAGATTGTTATCAGGAGTAACCTAGTAGACATAGTAACATAAAGGAATCTCATAATACTTCAGTAAAATGTGTTTCCTTTCCATTGAAACCCTTGCATTTAAAATCAGGATCAACTATTCAACAAAGATGCTATACCTGGGCAAAAACCATAGACACATTCAGAATAATATGGGGAAAATACATAATATGTAAAGACCAATGCTTTTCTAAAAAAACATTGAAATCACCTGGCTTGATGTTTCTGAAACACACATAAATAAAATTTAACCACTTTCTCATTAATCGTTCAGTGTTTTGAGGCTTCACAAAAATGTTCGCAAATGTTAGTCACTTCTCCATCCCAAGAAGAGCTCAGACAAATCCTTAGCTTTGATTCTGGAACTCCAGTGGAATCAAAATTGCAGAAGACATAAATAATTACTCAGGAAGACTGATCTCTTGAAGTTCTCAAAGTCTGTTCTTCAATGGATGTTTAAGTGTCTTTGAAGGAATTTACAATTTATATTGAAAAGCAATAAAGTACAAATGGAAATAAAAGCAAGTCAAAGCATTCTGGATGTTATTAAAGAGAATTCTTGAGAAATACTGTAGCATTTCTTAGATTATATATGCATCATGAAAAACATCCATCAATTGTCATCTGGCTAAATAATCATGACTTTGACTAAGACTTCAGAGGAAATCAAAGTTAATGCAAAGCCTGCTTCATGTCCTCTGAAAGAGGAGGTGGTGTGTTGGTTTGTTGCCTCATGATCCCAGATGGACTGCATTATGGGGCATGCTTTCAATCTATCTTACAAAATTTGCAGATTTCTAGAATGTTCTCATTCAGCCAAAAAATATTTCCTGGATACCTGCTATGTGCTAGGTTCACAACAAAATCAAGCAAAATCAAGCATAGTGCGGGTACCCATCAAGCTTGCAATAGTAGAAAGATGAACACAACAAAATTATCATTCAAATAAGTGCCTAATTTAAAAGTGTTATAAGGGGTTAGTGTGTATGAGAGAGAATAACATCAGGGACCCTAATTTAGATTGGCAGGCAGGAGATGGCGTGTGTTTAGTTCCAAATGTTCTCTTTGAGGAGATCACCATTTAACAGATCTGAAACACTAGAGAGAGTGTAATGAGTGGGAAAGGGAAGGGGAAGGAAAAAAGAGTAGGGAAGACAAAAAATTTCCAGAGGGAAAGACCCAGATACATATGAGTTATCAATACAATTCCCAAACAGTGTGCTGGCAGTGGTATGTATGTATGTATGTTAGACAAGGTAAGGCTTGCATTATTATAAATGTTTCTGTATTAGTTTCCTAAGCTGTAAGGAACTGTCACAAATTCAGTGGCTTTAAAATACATAAATTTATTACCTCGCAGTTCTGCAGGTTAGAAGTCTAAAATCAGGTGTTGACAGGGCTGTGTTCTTTCAGGACACTTGAGGAGAGGATCCATTTCTTTGTCTCTTCTAGCTCCTAGGACCCACCTATATTCCTTGGCTTTTGGCCACTTTCTCAATCTTCTAAGCCAGCAGTTTAGCTGCTTGTTTCTGCTCTGACTGTTTCCCTCTTATAAGAACTTTTTGATTACATTAGGCCTACCAAGTAATCCAAAAAAACTCTCCATCTCAAAATCATTAACTTCTGCGAAGTTCCATTTGCCATGTAAGATTACCTATTAACAGACTGCAGAAATTAGAACATCTTTGAGGGTCTATTATTCAACTTATCACAATCTCTGTATTTCTAAATATTTTAAGTAGCTTCTGACTTACCTTAGAGACCATGTTATTAAATAGAGCTATGTTATTAACAATAGCTTGATGCACAAGTCTTTATAGAAATAAATACAAATATAAATATTTTTAAAACCATGTAATATAAAAAATACATGGGCTGTCCAGTTTTCCCAGCACCACTTATTGAAGAGGCTGTCTTTTCTCCACTGTATATTCTTGCCTCCTTTATCAAAGATAAGGTGACCATATGTGCGTGGGTTTATCTCTGGGCTTTCTGTCTTGTTCCATTAATCTATATTTCTGTTTTTGTACCAGTACCATACTGTCTTGATTACTGTAGCTGTGTAGTATAGTCTGAAGTCTGGGATCCTGATTCTTCCAGCTCCATTTTTCTTTCTCAAGATTGCTTTGGCTATTCGGGGTCCTTTGTGTTTCCATACAAACTGTGAAATTTTTTGTTCTAGTTCTGTGAAAAATGCCATTGGTAGTTTGATAGGGATTGCATTGAATCAGCCTCATAGCACAGGGAGATCAGCTCGGTGCTTTGTGACCACCTAGCGGGGTGGGATAGGGAGTGTGGGAGGGAGACGCAAGAGGGAAGAGATATGGGGATATACGTATGCATATAGCTGATTCACTTTGTTATACAGCAGGAACTAACACAGCATTGTAAAGCAATTATACTCCAATAAAAATGTTAAAAAAAATAAATTAGCATCAAAAAAAAAATATATATATATATGGGCACTTCCCTGGTGGCACAGAGGTTAAGAATCCATCTGCCAATGCAGGGCCTACTGGTTCGAGCCCTGATCCGGGAAGATCCCACATGCCGTGGAGCAACAAAGCCCGTGCACCACAACTGCTGAGCCTGTGCTCTAGAGCCTGCTAGCCACAACTACGGAGCCCACGTGCCACAACTACTGAAGCCCGTGCACCTAGAGCCCGTGCTTCCCAACAAAAGAAGCCACCACAGTGAGAAGCCTGCGCACCGCAACGAAGAGTAGCCCCCGCTCAATGCAACTAGAGGAAGCTCACGTGCAGCAACAAAGACCCAACGCAGTCATAAATAAATAGATAAATAAATAAATAAACAAATAAACCTATGTCATAAAATAACCTTAAAAAATAAAAAAATATGTGGAAAAACTATCATCAATTATTAATTTTTTTTTTTTCCTTAGCGGAACCAAAGGAGAGGTTTTAATAAATGTCACTTTGAGACTGACCTGGGACTCTTGAGGGAAGGTCAGAACCCAGCAAGAACCTGGGAAGCAGCTTGAGTACCCAGATACACCTACAGTAAGACTCAGGAGGAAGAGACTTCTCAAGGGCTAAAACTGACAGAAGACTAAATGCAGATTGCAGTGGAAGTTTCTATATCATGAATTGCTTGTTCTTCTTAATGCTCAATGTAATAACATTATTTTTTCTGTTTTAAGAAAACAACTTTAAGGGCTCCCCCTGACTATAGAACAGTGTTTGTTTTTATGTATAAGGTCTCCTTTAAGCAGATGTTACTGTGCACATAGCAAGATAAGCAAACATTAAGCCACTTGCCCAAATGGCAAGGCTACTAAGGAAAAATCAGGAACAAAACCAAGATAGCCTTAGGATGAGCTCTGAGCTTTTTTCCAGTCTCTCGGGGATTCTTAGGCGGTGAGAGGGTGCTAATTTTATATAACATTGAAAAGATTACAAAGTTGGACGAGAGGCCGAGTTGTGGTTTGACTTAGTAGGTAGAAAAATCAGCCTGGAGAGTTTTATATTGACATTTTCTTGTTCACCTTGTTTACTAGTTAGCCACCCAGTTCCCTGGAAGAACCGGTCAAACCAGTTTGAAGTAATATAGTTGATGCCTCTTTCTAGTTGAAATCATTCTGGGCAACCAAAGGACCACAAAGCCTCTGAGGGTGGCTTCTCTGTAGATTTAAGTTGTTTCTCCATATTAAAGCTAGATTTCACCCTTTGAATTAACCAGTGAATGTACTCCAAAATAAGATTGAACTGACAGTTCCTATTTTTTGATTTAGGTAGAACTTACATCACTTTGACCATGAAGATATGACTTGAATAGAGATAAATACCCAAAAGATTTTGGAAGGGAAAATATTGTATTTTTGATTTGTTTGCTTCTTGGGCATTTGAATGATTTTTATTAAAAACTGAAGAGTCAGCTTTGTTAAATTCAAGATGAGACAAATCAGTTAGAGAGACAAGTTGGTTAACTCTGAAAATGTCATAAACAGTGCCTCTCACCTAGTTTTACTATAGGGTAAATTTTCTAATAGTACTTTTTGCTTCTAAGAAATAACAATTATCTTCTTCAAAGTGACTTGTGAGAGGTCATTCATATCTTTATTTTCCCACTAAAATTTAAAGATAGATGAGATCTCAACTAGAGAATGTAATGAATTTGTCTTTGTTTAATTGTCTTGTCTACTGTCTTATGTAATTATTTTACCTGAGCGATATATCTGGCTGGCAAACATTTTCTGAGATGGCACACAGAATTCAAACCATACACTACACATAAGAAAATGCAATGAATTGACTTTTTGTTTGGAAATTCATGACTGTGTTAGCATTTGACACGGCTTAGAGTAACTTCTCATGGGAAGAACCTGTCCGGCCTAGTAAGAAGATACATTGTGCAGTCCCAAGATCACTGTGATGGTTAGAAACTCCAAGGCCTTCTACATCAGCACAGAGTCCCTGACAGCTAACTAAGCATAAGCAGAAAAGTGTTTTAGACTGTCAAAACAAGTACCCACCATCTCACCAGTTGTTTTTTTTTTTAAAGCCTGTAGCTTTCATGATGGGCAGAGAGGTGTATTCAAATTGCATCTAATACTTTGCTTCTCACAAATTGGGATTGACCTTAGGTGTTTTGTGACAGCATATTTTGCTCAAGTCTTTATCAAAGGCCCGGTAATAGATCAGCTGTCATCCACCCGTTTCTCAGAATGTCTTTGTATTAAACTAATGGTCCAGCAGAGCAGCCAGCCTGACAGGCAGGTTATTTATTTGCAATCTGGTAAAAGAACTGACAACTTCATTGTTTTAATTGTTCATTTTTCATGGGTTGATGCATTAGCTCACTCGGATCTTTGTGCCTCAGTCAGAGAATAAATATATGGGAGTGAGGGCATCAGAATGACTGGGTCCATCTTAAAGTTCAAGAAGCTGCAGAGAGCCGGCTTGGTGCCGGCTGTGATTACCAGCATCCCACAAGCATTTGGGGATTTTTTTTGTCTTATCTCTGTTCTGCATCTCTTTCCTCTCTTTCAGGAAGACCTATGATGTCAGCTACTGATCTGATTGTTTTTTGAAACAATGTTCCTGGTTCTCACAGCCTATTAAGGAGAAAGACTGGAGCGGGCCTAGAGTCTCCGTGTCTCAGTCAGGGTGGGGACCTGCCAGACAGAGGCCCAGAGACCTCAGATATCAAGATATCATCGAGAGCAGATATAGCTCAGTCAAAGCCTGTCAGAATCACCAGCAAGTTATTTTGCTAAATACACATGGCCTGGCCTTAGCTTGGGAGATTTAAGTGACTCTTTGGTAGGGACTGAATACATATATTTTTAAAATCCTATGATAAACTCCTGGTTGAGAGCCACTGACCTAGAGTATAGACCAACACCCTCAATTTACAGACAAGATATCCAATAGATTGGATCACTTGCCCAAGGTCATAACTAATTAGTAGCAGATCTAAAACTAGAACTAAGGGGTCCTGACCCTTTGATCAATGACCTTTTCATTCTCCACATCAGACACCATTCTCTAGGAGCTACTGATATACTTTGAAGAGGTTCTCCCAAGACCTTCTGCACGTGCTTAGGTGCCGGGTGCAATATGGAGGTGACCACGTGCACTCAAGACTCATCTCAAATGCTGGCCCTCAGAGAGTAGAAGACATCTCCACAGTCCAGTTATAAATATGAAAGGGGCTCCTGTTAAGCAACTGGTACTCAACTCATATTATTACTTTGTTGTTTTTCCTTCATATTAAAATTGAGAGCACCTGTAGGGAAGAGGCAATGTTTTATTATTTTTAATATGCCTGACACCTCCCATACATAGAACCTGGAACACAGAAGTTGCTCAATAAATATTTGGTGAAGAAAAGAAAACAAGAAGGAAGGAATGCTTCTCTACTCCAAAATGCATAACTGTGTGCAAGGCTGATCCTATACAAAAACAGAACACTGGCTCCCTGCATGGCATGCTTATTATACATTCATTTGCTTATTAAACATTTATTCACAAGGTCCTGTGCTTGGCACTGATGATATAAAATAAATAAGGCTAGTATTGTTTTTGAGAATCCAAGAGACTGATTCAGGAAGATGTGAAAAATTGATACAGAACATTCTGACAAGTGCTGCAAATAGAGACACATAAAAAAGGCTAAGGAGGGGCTTCCCTGGTGGCACAGTGGTTGAGAGGCCGCCTGCTGATGCAGGGGACACTGGTTCGTGCCCCGGTCCGGGAAGATCCCACATGCCGCAGAGCGGCTGGGCCCGTGAGCCATGGCCACTGAGCCTGCGCGTCTGGAGCCTGTGCTCCGCAACGGGAGAGGCCACAACAGTGAGAGGCCCGCGTACCGCATAAAAAAAAAAAAAAAAAAAAAAAAAAAAAGGCTAAGGAAGCTAAAAGAAAAGAATAGTTAACCCTATCAGGAGGGAATCAGGGTGTCTTCAGAAAGGTAGCATTAGAACTGGGTCTAGAAGAGTAGAAATTCATCAGTCAGAAGGAAGAGAATGAATGAGTAAAGTCTTTTATTGAAAGTGAGAGACACATTTTCTTTATGGCTAAAGGACAGGGTTTATAGGAACAAGAATGATGTTGAAGAGTTGTGCTGGTCCTTAAAAGTGAACCATTTTTAATATCACACTGAAGCTTTAATCTGGTGCTTGCAGGTTGCCATAAAAACATCATGGTCAGACTGACGACAGTGTGCATATTGGACTGGAGGTTGGGAGCCCAGTTGGGGGCAATTGCAGGCATCTTAGTGAGAGACAAGAACCTGAACTGGAGATCTGGAAAAGGATGGAGATAAAAGGTTGTACCAAGAGATTTTCCTTGAGGTGGAATGGATAGGACCAGATGACAGATTGTATAAGAGATCAGAGGGAATACTCTCTTGGTCCCTAAATATTTCTTTCATTGTTTGTCGTTGTTTGTTTGCTTGTTTTTGCCATATGGCATCTCTCTTCCAAAATGGCCTAATATGCTCACATTCCAGTTGCAAATGGGCTAGAAAATATTAAGATATTGACTGCGGAAGGCCACAGCAACTAAGCAAATCTGAATCAGTATGCAGCCATTCTTATGTTTTTGATAACAGGCCTTTTCAGTTTACCTTGGCAATTAAAGCACTGGTTGGAGAGGGCAGGCAGACAGGGCAGGGGCTCTGTAAGAGCTACAGAGTGTGGATAATCCAGTAGCTCAGGATTGGAAAACAGTATGTGGATCAGAAAAGGGAAATGAGCCTAAGACAATGGGGCTGGGATAAGTCCCGAAAGCAAGTTCCTCCTGGCTCATTTCTTTTAGGCTTGTTTTCTGAATATATGCTCACATACAGCACAATCCTTAAGGAAATGTTCGGAGTGTGTCAGTGTTGAAGTCAAGTGGCAATGTTCCTTTTTGCAATGGATACCTTATGTGCCAGGGTCAGCATGGTATCTCACTACGGCATTCATGGTGGCTGCTGCCCCTTTTGTGGAACCTGGTGGTTGCCAGTCTCCAGATGTGTGGACAGTACTAATAACTATCTAGTAACAATATTTCCTCTTCATCAGTGTTCCAGATAAAAGCCAAACAATATGTAACAATTCTAGAACTTTAACATTTCAGTTTAAAACTGATGGATTATATTAATAGCCCCAGAAGAAATATATCCATTCTGAAAACCAAGGGTTAATTTATTCATGCCTAATTTTCAATCTTCTTTTATTTATTTATTTATTTGTTTGTTTGTTTTTGCGGTACGCGGGCCTCTCACTGTTGTGGCCTCTCCCGTTGCGGAGCACAGGCTCCGGACGCGCAGGCTCAGCGGCCATGGCTCATGGGCCCAGCCACTCCGCGGCATGTGGGATCTTCCCGGACCAGGGCACAAACCCGCGTCCCCTGCATCGGCAGGCGGCCTCTCAACCACTGCGCCACCAGGGAAGCCCTTCTTTTCTGTTTTATTCAGCTACTAAAAGGTGAAAATAAGTAGCATGGTTAAAACTGTGGTTAGGAGACTTTTGACCTCCAGCAGATGTTCAGAATTTAAGAATTCAAGCAGAGAGAGGACAAAAGTTTGCAGAAATAAGAGAAGGTAAGAATGACCAGAGAGCAACTTATGGGAAATGAATGACTTGGAGAACTGAGGAAAGGCTCATGATTAGGGGGCTGACATTTTCTGAGTACCTACTGTGTGCCAGATCTGTTCTAAGCCCTATCCTTGTATTATCTCATTTGATAACCAAAACAACCCTGTAAGGGAATGTCTGTTATTATTTTCATTTAACAGAAGAAACTAAGGAAACTAATGTGAAGTCGTTTGCTCAGAGCTTGCACAGCCTGAGTCAGCATTCGTGATTCAGTATCATTTTCTTAAACATGACTTTATACTTCTTCCCAGGAGTAACTACACTAACTGGGAGATAAGAACTTACCCTACTGGTTTATGGGCCCTTAAGAAAGGACCTGAGATCTATGCTCTCACCTCATTTCACAGAACCAGGATAGTACAGAGAGAGGAGACCTGGACTGGGCATTGGGAGTTATTAATTCTTACCCATGTTACTCTGGGAAAGTCACCTCTCTGAGGGCCATGTTGGTTTCTGTTATTTCCATAGCTCTATTTAGTTTTACATTTCAAATATTTTTTCTTATGAAAATGATCAGTAAAACACCTACAATGGTGGAAATCTGGTACATTCTAATTTAGTATGAGTTTACAATAAGTTGACTATGCTATATTCAAAACCATAGAAACTGATAAGTAAGATTAGATCCCATAATTTTCTGCTTCTCTATGAAACAATTAGATATTAAGTTTGAGATGCTATGTCACCAATCACTGCTTTCCACAAGATCCATAGAATTTAAAGGATAGGGGTAGTACCTAGAAAGAAGGACACCCATGTCTAATCCACTGAGTTAGAGGATAACACCAATCATACCAGAGGCAATAATTCTACTTTGAGGGCTTCCCTGGTGGCGCAGTGGTTGAGAGTCCGCCTGCCGATGCAGGGGACACAGGTTCGTGCCCCGGTCCGGGAAGATCCCACATGCTGTGGGGCATCTGGGCCCGTGGGCCATGGCCGCTGAGCCTGTGTGTCTGGAGCCTGTGCTCCGCAACGGGAGAGGCCACAACAGTGAGAAAAAAAAAAAAAAAAAAAGAATTCTACTTTGAAATGCTAAGGGAAACTTTCAGTATTATCTGCTTAGAACTCACTGATTGGATGATGAGCAATATGGTGATTAGACAAAGAGGGCAGACGAGGTATAGGAGGTGCTTATATACTAGGCAAGAAACCCTGGAATCCCAAATCCCCAAGTGTTTCTGCTTCTGCTCAAGTGTGTTAATACTCCCTTCAGTACATACCCAAGATAAGTTTATAGAATCCAGGAACAGTATAATTAATAGTAATTCTTTTCTTTTTTCAGATTTGCTACCAGAAGAGAGGCAACTGCTCTTTGACTATTATCCTAGAGTGTTAATTTGTGGTATCCATGTAAAATGAATCCTTAATGAAAATTTTCTTCATGTCAGTATTAAGGTCAATGAAAGTGAACAAATGATAGTCACATATACTAATGAAACTTCTATATTAGTGATCAGCTCAAACCCTCACCTGGCAAACAGATGTCTTTCCTGAATATTCTTCCCCCTTTATCACTATAGAAAAATAAAGCATCAGGAACAGAAACACAAGAGAAGCAGTTAATGTTATTTTGCATAATGCAATAAAATCAAATAACTCTAATAGAGTAAGTAGATTCTCATCAGTTCAAATCATAAAAATCATTGCTTTTAGGCCATGGCTTGTGAAAACAAATGCCTTTTCTGCATGCCGGTATTTTAAAGACAGATATAAATATTCACTCATAAACAACCACTAAGGCTTCATTCATTCAATTAGCAAATATTAATTCAATGCTTACTATGTAGCAGGCACTGCATTTGTTTAGGAAAAACTCAAAATCAACTAGATCTCAAAGCTTTCTTTATTTCAAAGTCACCAGTTTGTGTGAATTCCTTAAGAATAAGAACAACAAGATAATTGAAAGAAATTGGCCCCTAACTTTTATGAACTGTTCATCTCGGCTTCAGCTACTTTACCTGCCAACTCTCCAAAACAAACTCCAATTCAATTAGTAATAAAATATTGCAACTCTCCATGAAGCTCTTTCCCTTTCAAATGGCAGTTTACTTGATCCAAGGTCAGGGACTGAAATGAACTACTTCATGTTATCACTCTTTCCTTACATATTGTCCTGAATAGGTCACAGTCTTCCTTAATAATTTGAAAGCATTTTTATTTGTGCCCTGGGAATGACTAGAAGAGCTTTTAATATTATTAAGTCTAGATCAAATCAATCCAGTCTAAATAGGGCATGGGACTAATACTTCTTTAACCACCCCTCCTTCTTACCAATTATTCACGACTACACTGGTGGCCTTGTTAGGGAATCCTTGACATCTGTGAGCAGAGGTTCCAGATGTAGGCCACTTTCATGCATTTTGCTGACAACCTTTGAACCAAGCTGCCAAGTCAAAGCTTACCATAGTCTTAAAATCCAAATGATGATTCATTGTTTGCTTGCAGAGAGACAGATTACCATTGTTAACTTGACCTTAGCCTCTAACTCCAAGTCAAAAATGCTGGAAGACATGGGCATCTTAACTAGAGCAAGACATAGATCAAATTACCTTCAACAAAGAAATGAATGGTTGGCATCTCATGAACTGTAAAGTGCAGTGGGTTTTCCATGGAAGATGAAGTTGAGACTGATGACAAAAGATTCCATTACTTAATTGAGTTTAATAAAATATGGAGGAACAAACTTTGCCATGATTTCAAACAGTTTGATGAATAAGTAGAGTCATTCTGAGAGCTTGCTAACTGCACAGTTCTTGGGACTGAAGTTTTTCTAAGAGCATGAGTGAGACAAGAGAGGAACTATCCAGAGACATGGATAATGTTGTCATAATTTCCTTGGGACAACCAAATCAGATTAGATTATATTGTTTTAATTGGCTTACTTGCAGGATTTAGAGCAAGATAAGGGTAGAGGAGTGGGAATGAAAAGGCTGCTATGGGGAGACAAGGGAAAATATTTGTTCCAGAGGAGACAATTTTTGGTAAGTGAAGGAAGTGTAGTGAGGTTACAGGAGAGCTAAGGCCAGGCCAAACATGACCATCAAGTGAGAATTTTACGAGCGTGTTAAATCTCATCATGTCATGAGTTAAACTGCAATTTTATGAAACGTTGGTTGAACTGAATTGAGGTAGTGTGGATCCACAATTGAGGAAAAGAAAGACTTGGAAGTTTAAATAATAACAGATCATTATTGTTTTTGGTATATGAAACCAGCTCTTCTTTTTCCAGTGAGTTTTAACTAGGTAAAAACTAAAATGTGTATATGATTTTTAAAAATACTTATAAAATCCAGTCTTCAAGTTTAGCTTAAAACCAAGATAAATGAAGATTAAATTTTGGAAACTGTCTAATATTGATGATATAATGTTGATCTTAATATTTTAGAAGGTTATAGTTCTTATTTACTTTCTGCTTCAGATCTGGGAGGAGAGAGAACTCTCTCTACCAGTCCAGAAATGTATGACAATTCAATATTATTAGTCTTGATATCTCCATAAAAGTACTGATTTTTCCAAACAAAATCTTTTTGAAAATTAATCTAGAAAAATGCACTTTTCCACACAGACAGCAAATAAGCACTTCAGAGGTTCGTCCCAAAATGCTCTGTAATTCAGCATTTCCAACAAAAGGTGATCTATCTCAGAAACACTAGAGACATTTCTCCTTTTAATAGTTTGCCAACGTGTAAGCTCTTATGACATCTGAAGGTTTTAAAAACTGGCACAATCTAGTTACTTAGAAACACATGAGCATTTCTTTGGGTCTCTGGAGAATGCAAGTTAATAGAAAGTGACATCCACGTGCACCTGAGGATGCTAACGGTGTGTGCATGCACCTAAGGATACCAGCGAGACACATGCACACCTAAGGACACTAATGCATTCATGTATCTCTTACTGTGTGACCTCATCAACCTGCTGTCAAAAGTGCTGGTTGAAACATGAAAAGTTCAATTATTCACCCAGTTATTTTGCCTACACTAACTGGTCTGGGGTTTTTTCCTTTTGAATTAATTGAGCTGATGAGCTGTGTTCATATTATGGAGTTAAGCTTCAAGGGTTGGAAATATACAGCATCTTTCCCAAAATTGCAATTTAAGGATCATGTTTTTAAAGTAGTTGCAAGTCAACACTAGAATAGAGTATATGAAACACACCATATTTAGATGTATGTTCATTAACCAGAATTTTATTCATTTTAAACTATAGGAATCTATTGGACAAAAAAAGGTGCATGTGTGTACAGGGCATGGGGTAGAACTGCTCAGTCCACCTCCATTGTCACCTCTGGCTCCAAACCAGCCAGGGAGAGGGAAGGATATCCCGGAGATGGACTGCACAGTGTGACACACCTGGTGACAATTCAACCTCTAAAAGTCCACCTGGACAGCTGAATATGGAAAATAAATCAACTTTTTTCTCCCTTCCTTCCTCCCTCCCTCCCTCCTTTCTTCTTTCCCTTCCTTTCCCTCCCCTCCTCTCCCCTCCTCTACCCTCGCCTACCCTCTTCTCCTCTCCCTTCCTTTCTAAAATATAGTTCCTGTTTCTGTGTACTACTCCAGTGTCTGTCAAATGAACCAACTCTGTTTCTAGGCTTCTGGACATAAACTTTTCAACCACTGGAAAACTTTTTAATATTTTTAAAATAGTTTTCCCAATCATATTGAAAAGCATTTGACCCTCTGTCAAATTATTCTATTCATTACCTCTCTAACACAGAGCATGGAGAATTTTATGCATAGTATCTGTTATACAGAATATACAACAATTTAAAAATATTCAGTCCAAAGGTTATTTTACACAGCTGATAAGAAATTACTGCGTAGCTGGAGCTTTATAATCTAAAATCACATTTTCAACACAGAAAATTACAGTACAAGGCAGAAATAAATTCAAGTTTATCTACACAAATCTCTTTCTGGTTTGTATAAATGAATTTTTATTAAATTATTATTTTTTACAATAACATTCACACTCAGGAATTTACCCCATATACATAACTCATTTCTCACAAAAACCATATCCATGTATGTAACTCATTTTTCCTTATTCTTATGTATTTTCCTTTTTCTAGCACAGCCGTATTTCTCAAGTTCATAAATTGGCAGCCAATAATTACACTTCTGCCTCAATTTATCTCCTTTATTTCAAATATATTCATTAATTACTAAAAATGGAACATATAGAACAACCTAAAAATTTAGAGACCTCAAAATAAGAAATTAGTGAGATAACTTAAGTCACACTGATTCTTATCTGGTTGAAGGGGGCAGGAAGGAGGGGGCTATTTCCTCAATTAGCATCAGCCAGAGTCCAACAAAATTCCCATACCCAGGGAGGCTGGCATGTGGTTTAAAACCTTCTATTATAAAGCTTGAAGTATGGGTGATCAAAACCAAACCAAACACACACACACCCCCAACACACACACATACATACTAGAGCAAACTATTAGATTGAAAGAAATAATGATACCCCAGTACATCTAGTGGTTCTTTACCATTCTATTTTTCTACAACTGGAATTTCGCGTTTACATAGACTCAGAGATGCTCCATATAAATAGGCACAGAAACCTCCTAGGACATATTCTGTGCTTGAAAATACATCTCCTGCTCTCTATTCCTAATTATCCCCTTAAGGAAAGCTCTCCTTTGAGTCTCTGAATGTTCTTCATTTATATGTACTCTCCACACCCTGGAAGACATAGTCAACTAACATTGAAGTTCAGATATCTCCCTTCTGGTATAGATTACTGGGATAAAGCTAAACACAGCTAGGTGGAGGGTGGAAGGAGGAAAGGGGTGAAATGTGGGATATGGCGGGGATGGGGAGTGGGGAGGGAAAGGGACAAGCCTTGACTGCTTTGCAATTTTCCAAGGTGGGCTTGTCCCTTGATGGGATATTTTTGGGTCAGGTAGGATATATATGGCTATCATGAAAGGTATTGGGTTTCTGTCAGAGGAAAATGAACAAAAATGTTACAACAAACTAGCCAGGTTGTGCTGTAATTATTTTTAACCTGCTACTTGGGTGTATGTTCAACCTAGTAACAAAAATATTTTGTTAGGAAAAAAATACTTGACATTTAAATTCTGGGCATTTTGTTCTTTGCTAAAAACGAAGAGGAAAGGGTGGGTGCTGTAGTTTAGAATGGAGAGAAAAGAATGGGCAACTTGTGATAGTCTCTAAGGAGAAAGGGAGAAACAGGCTTAGAAGATGAAGTAAGATTCACTTTTAGATTCAAGATTCATTACTGAAGTTCTTATGCTGGAGGTCATAATAGTGATGATTAAAAAGATTCATTCTCACCTGGATGTTAAAAATAATAATACCCACCCACCTTCCTTTACAGATTTTTTATAATAATTTTTGTCAAATGATATAAAAGTCTTGTGGAAAATTTTAAATATTTGGACCTAGGACTGGTTTTATTACCACTAGTTTATGGAAGTCAGGTCAGTTTGCCCAATGATATTTTTTTCTGGAACCATTAACAACCGGTCATCCTACGTCCATCTTCTGATAAAACATGTAAAGCAAATTTTCACAACTTTTTTTCAATTTTCAATTTAATTTATTCATTGAAGTTAGTTATCATGGACCTAGACAAAGATATTATTTTTCCTTTAATAGATTGGCAAAGATTATAAGGTTTGGCATATGCAGTGTTTGCCAGGGTCAGGGCTAAAAGGCACTTTCACACATAGTGTGAGTTTAAATCACAAAACCACAGGTTTTTTTTTTTCTGGAGATAGACACTCTTTGCAATATTTATTAAAGTTTTAAATAAATAAGCCTTGCTATTATGTAGCTAGGAAATTTAACTCACAGAGAAACTCTCACATCCATGCAAAGAAATAAATGAAAGAATGTTTACCACAGAATTTTTTTAATACCAAAATATTGAAAACAATCTAAATGTCCATCTATAGGGGACTTATTAAACAAATCTTTTTAAGGGCCTACAATAGAATATTCTGGAACCATATGGAAGAAAAGGTAGATCTGTGTGAACTGACAGGAAAAGATGCCTACAATACATAGTTTAGTAAATAAAACAGATAAGCAAGACATAAAATGAATGTTTAGTGCAATCACATTCACGTTAAAAAAAAACTGGTGGGGCTTGGAGGGGAAAATTATAAACTGGCAGGGAAGCTTTTTACTCTACACAATTCTGCACCATTATTTTTTAAAAATATTTTTACCTATCGTATATTTATATATGTTTTTATGTTATTATTTTATATATAAAACAACGAACTTGAGGGGGAAAAATAACATAATAATATTTACCTTTTTTATTTTTTTTTGAGCCCTGACCCAGACACACAAGGAAGGAGGGAGCTGTGGCCCTCTAGTGGAGAATTTTAGCAATGCACTTCTCTTCACTTAATCCCACATTGTAAAGAAACCTCAGCAGCTGAATTTATTTATGGGTAGACACAACTAGAATTTTATATCAGGTAATACCAAAAATATACAAAATTCAATGCCCTTGAATTTAATTCTTTCTTAAGAAGTCTTGGCAACATCCTAATAAAATCTGAATTGATGATGCATTTTCAATGGGCCACACAGCAGTACCTACGTACTCAGTTGCATTTCATGGGAAAGGACTGAGCCCTTCTGTTTACTATGAGAGCATATATGCTAGCATAGATACTTCAATCACAGGAAAGGCTGACTTCTAATAATTACAAAAAGCTTATTGCTAATTAAAAAACAGTCGTTGCTTATGCCAGTCTGTAAACTAGGATCCATGTAGGCAGCTGTCACCTCAAAACTGAATCACTGTATGTGAATAATGAAGGTGCTTATTTTCACGGGCTAATGTAAAACATTTCTAACAAGAGAAACTATTTCAAAAATATGTATGGCTACGTCAACCGCCAAATTCCCTCGGTCCAGTTGAAGGCGTGCAGAGTTTCCTGTCAACTTGTGCTCTGAAGCAGAACAGTCTCCAACCCGACCACTGGGCTTGCTCCATATTAAGTATTGGCTACCTTGGAAATGTACCGTCTCTCAGTGTAAAACTCCCCAAAGGCCAATTCAAATCACATTTAGAATTTCCTATTTACATTGCAATGGCCATGGCAGATGTTTGAATGTCACAGTACAAATCGGTTACCAAATGCTGAGTGTGTTCTGTGGATTCAGTTTCAGAATTCACTTCACATGAGCATGTTTTCATCAAGTGAAAGGGGGAGGGAGTGTCACAGGATAAGTTCAGGTTATGAACTCTGGCCTTAACTCTTTATCATTTTGAACAAGTAAATTGGTGTTTTTGCCATTGCAAAGAAAGTCTTTATCAGACTACTTCGCATAGGAACCTTGCCTTTTAAGTGCTTATGCAGAAATGTTATCAAGCAAGAACAGGCCACTAATATTTCCAGTTAAATTTCCCATGCGAGAAAGGGAAATCTGGTTAGAACAGACTAGCAAATAGAGGTAACATTCCTGAAGAGGCAATTTTTTTTCTAGACAAGTAATAAAGGTTGCTAATTGTTTTTCTTTCTCAAGCTGTGGCTATCCTGAGGGAAAATGTATTGGGAGATCATCTTGATCTTCTGATTTTGTGTTTTAATATATGAATTTATAGGGGTAGATTTTCCAACATAGATAATCTGATATAATTTTAAACAAACTTTGTTTTGTGTGCTTTGTTTTGCTTTTTCTTGTTATAAAGAATGATCTGCAAGAAGAAAATGTTATCCCAACTGGACACAGTCACACACATGCATCCCATCTTAATCTCCAGATTCCAAGTCCACCCAACTGAGGTGAACTTGAAAGAACTCTTCCAGACAAAGATGGAAGGTAAACCTGGCAGTGAGCAGTACTGCTTCATGTCACTATTTAGTGACTGAGTAGTTGACTTCATATCCATCCAACGTTCTCTATTTCAGTCATGAACCTTTATTTGCAGTAAATGATGATATGCCTAGCAATTTACTACAATCTAACATTGAAATTATTTACTCTGACCTGTCTCTTCTGAAGTTTGTTTAAAAATAAAATGTACCTAAAGACAATATGTATTACCATAGACTTCTAGGCTCAGAAAAAAAGCCAACAACCCTTATTTGGCCTTTGCATGGATATGGAAAAAATAACATAAGCATCCTTGGCTAAGACTGCCTTTGAACAATCCTGAATTGGAGACATAAATGGCTGCCTTCATTTGCAAATGGATACAACTCATTTGGGGCTGGGACTATCTGTGTTCTGTCATGCGAAGCACAAAAATTCACAAATATATTTGAGGAGAATAGACCTGTCAGCCTATGGAGTATTCTCACTCAGGTAGAAGAAAATAAGACATTGTTTGTTGTTCACAATCCACTGGGTCAGAAACTATTTTTCTTTCAAAAATTTAAATCCGTTAGGATACTTTGAAATAGTCACTTAGGCTGGGTTTTGATAATACCTTAGCATATCAGATTAGCACATTAGATTGAAACTTCTACTTTCCCAAAGAACTAGGATAAATCTTTTGGGAGATCTAAAATTCATTCCCCAAATTTGTTTCATTGTGAATATCAAAACAAACAGAAAAGAGACAACTAGCTCTTGTTATATACCAGCTTCAAAGAAGACGAATACTTCAGAAATTATATACATTAAAATCATTATTTTTTTTAAAAAAGTCTTAATGTAGCCTTATGCATTATTCAGTGCCACCTTGTTTTAATACCCATTGCCATCTAGTTAAGAGAAATCCTATAACTGCCCTGCCACACACAGCAGACATCATAGTGTAATAAGACAATAAGGGACTTGGGGTTGGCCAGATCTGGCTTCTAGTCTAGCTCTGCAAAGGTGACAGTGAATATGACAATACACTGTCCTGCCAGATATTAGAGATAATGCTTAACAACAGCTGGTCCAGGGCCTGGCACAGGGTTGGCAACAATAGTAAATTTACCCCTGAGTGACAAATGGGTAAGCTATAAGGAACCTAGGTCAAAGGCAACAGGCCAGAGCTGCCAGAACGAAAAGTGTAAAGTCACAGTTAGAACTCAGCTGCTGCTTATCCAAGTCCTAAACCTTAGTTGTTCATCCAAGCGCAACGAGTAATCCATTTCAACCTTTCCCAGTCTTAGTTGATCTTTAATCAAATTGTTCCCATAGGAAGAAAAGATTTAGCCAAGTTCCTCATTATGTAGAAACTATAGTATGTAAGCAGTTGAAAGTTTAATGTGAGCGCTCCTTTTATAACAAGGCAGGTCATGTCATTCCTCTGTGCAAAGCCTTTCAACGGATCCCCCATTTTATTCAACTAAAAGCCAATGTCTTACAATGACCCACAAGGCCCTATATAACAATCCTTTCCCTCTACTTTTCTGATTTCATCTCTACAGTGCTTTTCCATTTGTCTCTCCGTTCCTGACACACTGGCTTCTTAACTGTTCCTTAACTTTCTCAATGGACTCAAACCTTGTCTTCTCCCTGAGGTCTCCCTTGATCACTCTTTACTACTCTAAACTGTTTTGCCTACCCTGCATTCTGAAGCCCTTTTACTTTACCTGTTTTACTTTGACTTTTTCCAGGAGCACTTATCATCTTATCCTGCAACAAAATGCACTTGTTTTTACTTTTATTGTTTATTATCTGTTTTCTCCTTGCTAGGATGTAAGCTCTAAGAGGGCAGTGCTTTTTGTTTTGTTCACGGGTATATCCCAGGAGCCTAGATCAGTGCTTGGCCCATAGAAACATGGACATAGGACATTAAGCAACAATTCACAGAAAAGTACCCTTGAAGAGACAATGTATCAAAAGATGCCAACCCTCACCAGTAATTAGAGAAATGCAAATAAAAATATTTCCTTTAAAAGTCTGACGCAAGTTAGACAACAAAATAACACAATTGCACCTCTCACATAACTGGTAGCCCTGCCCTGGAGATCAGTTTGGCATTATTAAACAAAGTTGCAGATAGAATATCCTGTGACCCGGCAAATCCACACTTCGTACAAACCCTAAAGAACCCCCTCCACGTGTGCACACAAGGAGACACCCACAGAGGCATTCTTGAAACATTTGGTAATGGCAAAGAATCCAAGACAACCTATATGTCTCCTTTAGGAGAATGGAGAACAAAGTTGTGGCATGTTCAAATAACAGTAGCCTTTTAAGCACTCAGAAGAAAGGGACCCAGTCACCATACATCAATACAAACTAACTTCCAAAAGAATGTTAAGTGAAAAAACAAATGGCAGGTTGAGAAGCAAAGTATGATGTTCTTTGTTAACCAAAGAATTAAAAGCTTACAGAATAGTATTATATGTTGTTAACAATATATTATTAACTCCTTAACTCTGTATAAGACTCCCCACTTTATAAACCCTTTCCATACATCCCACCACACTCTCTCCCTCACCCGTTTTTCTGATCTGCTCCAAGTTTGGATGAAGTTCAGTGATTCTGCTCCAGGTACACAGAATAGCAAGTTGTGCCTCTGAGCTGTTTCCATGTTGGTTTTACATATTGGTTTTACATAAACCGGCTTGTTTTAGTTGACCACAGGGAGGGCTGCCCTAAATCTCCAAAATTGCACACGATGTTTGCATTAAATAATCTAGGTCATTAGAGTTCAGCCATGACTTTTCTAAAAGGCTGTTTTCATAGACTTTATCTTGTTCCGTGTGACATATCTCCAGCAATAGACCATTTTAGTTGTTATTTGCAGATATAGCTCTCAATTTTGAAGGAAACAGAACTGTACTGCGGTTCCCAAATGTTAGATTATCAGAAAGAGACCAAGATTTTTAGATATGATCTAAATATGTGAAGCTTTACGTATATAAACAGTTAGCTCATACACTTTCTAGAATGCCAACAAATTTGTTTGTTATTTGAAACAGGGAAAAACAACATATCAGTTTCTAAATGCTCAATAAATACTTCTGTTTTTACTTTTGAAACATTCCAATTTTTCATTAAATGCTTTACTTCAGATGGAAATGATCAAGAAGCTTCCTGGCTCCCAGCATAATTCTTCTCCTTTTAAATGTGAACATGTCTCTTTTATAGTAAATACGGACAGAAGGAAATTAGGTTGGTCTTAGACAAAATTGTTAAGAAGCAAGGATTTGTCTGTATTCTTCAACTGCATCTAAAAGCCCTCCATCACTGTAACTTCTGGTAATGATGATTCTCATCTGACTTTCTCTCAGTTAGTTGTTAGCCCGCTTGGTTTCAGGAGTTATTAACTTGAGCCCATGAGTTAATCTCAGGGGTTTCATAATCTCTCTGGAATTGTTAGTAAAAATGAATGTGCCTATATATTTTTCTGGGGAGAATTTCCATAGCTTTTGACAGATTCTCTTAAGATGTTGAACAATCAAAATAGTTTAAAAATAATGTTTTAAGAATTGGACATTGCTTCTAGCGGTAGTTTTCACAGAGTTCAAGAGATTTCTTTGCTCAGTCTTCAAGAGTTTCTGATTCACTCGATCTGTGATAAGAGCCAGGAATTTGCATAATTAAAAAGTAGCTCAACAGATCATGATGCAAGTGGATCTTGACAAAGAAATGAAACTAAACTACAGAATAAAATTTAGATTCTTTAGTGTTGTCTTCATGGTCTCTGTGCCTAACCAATTTTTCTAGTTTTACCTTATTTCTTCCACTACTCACAATGCCCTACAAACATATTGGGTTTGCCAAAAAGTTCGTTCGGGTTTTTCCCTACCATCTCAAACCAGAATGAACTTTTTGGCCAACCCAATACGAATCATTCTTCCACTCATTTACTCCTGCATGCAAAGAATAAGTATTGGATTCATTATAGGGACCCTGTGCTATGCTTCAAAGATCCAATGGCTGTCAAACACTCTAGTCACAAGAAATGACCAGCATTTCTTCACATTGTACCTCCTCCTCCTTCACCAGGTAAGTGCCTATTAATCTTGTGAAACCCATTTCAAATATTAACTACGTGTGCAACCATTATAGATCCTTTGGGGCAGATTTTTTTGTTTGTTTATTTGTTTTCTCAGTGAATTACAAGCATTTTTTACACCTTAAGTATACCGTTGTGCAATTATTTGTTTTTCTTCCTGGTTTCTGTGCTTCTCCTGGTCAGGAACCATGTAGAAGTCTCTAACATATCCACATGGCTCCCTCCAGTTCCAATGACAAATTCCCAATGATATTCGCTGAGTGGATGAGGAAAACATCATGTTTTAATCCCTCCAAGAATATGTACATTTTAGGAGATACCCTTGAAACCCAAAAATCCATGAGAAGAAGTAAATGATTCCCATGGCCCGAATCGTAGGCACAATGGCCCACTACAAGGCAAGAGACTTCAGTGAGGGAATCTTCATTAAATCTGGCAATACATCTAAAGAACTAGCTCCCCAAGAGAGCCTGTTGTTATACAAAAGGGTAGGAGTATATCAGGCGTCGGCGCCCAGTGACCAGAATGATCTTCAGCTCAGAGTGAAAATTATAACCTACCCTAGAACTAGTTCTCCTATCAGACAATCTAAAAGATACTGTCAGAAGTGGAGCCACTGGAATTTTACTAGATTTGGAAAGAAACGAAAAAGAAAAGCAGAGTCTATCTAAAGTTGGTTTTACCTTAAAGTCTTTCAGAAAGTCTACAAGTTGCAGTGAAATAAGTAAGGCAGCATTCTCTGAACCTTGGATGCAGTGACCACAGTGAGGGTCAGACCAGGAGAGAGTATGCCTGGTAAAGAAAATTCACTTGATAATACCTGAACTAATACTTAAACTTCTATTTGTTCAGGAGCCATTTATTAAGTACTCCTTTCAGAGTCAGGGATAACATATGTGTGTATATATACATATATAATTAAAACATGATTTTTGTCTCCAGATGAGTGCCTAAATTTATTCATGAGCTTTATATTTTTGAAGTACTTTATATGTCCTAAAAATAAGTCACACTACAAGTAATTTGAATATCCTCATTACCTTTATTCTAGGTATGCTGTGAAATTTATAAAATTTTAAAATGTTGTCAAAGCATACTTTGCATTAGTAGAATTATCATTTATTTTCCTCTCAAAGCATGTATTTTTTGAATTCAGGGCTATTTCAGATTATTGACCTTTATTCAGTTTGAAGCTACTTCATTGCTGAATAGAGTATTTCTCTCACGTGTTGAGACACTGGCTTTTCATGCTTTACATATATGTATTCACACATACAGAGAAGAAAACACACGGACACATATCACTTAAGTATAAGATATGAATGTGGTCATAAACCTGTGTTGAGGTTGACATCTACAGTTTTCCTTACCTGTGCATCCCAGAGATCATAATCTGGGAGGTCAGTAGACTGAATCATAAAGGTAAATATGTTTTCACTTTTTAAAATTAGACATGCACTTAAAATGGAACTCACACTTAAAATTAGAATATTTCACATAAAAATTCTTATTTTTGGTTTTTCTTGAAACAGTCAAAAGTCTTAGCAGCCCAGAGCCAACCTTCCTGCATGGCCACAGCCAGTGGAGTTGGGAAGCTGCTATGACAGGGCAGGAAGTCCTCATGCCATCCCAATATTCCTTAGCATTTCTTAGAGACTGGGGTCCTTTCACATTTTTAGCTTCCCTTCTTAAAACTGTATTTTTAATGTCTGAAAAAGTGGACTTATATACAATATCCACTCAGACGAATGCTCCAGTATCTCCAATAATCCCCAAAGACTGAAAGATTTGTTCCTGATTGACTCTAGCATCTTCTTCAGTTAAAAAGAAGTTGACATACCAGCTGAGGAGAATGAAGACCTCACAGAGATGCTCTGTATCTTCCTTCCCGGGGTGGCGTTGGGGTGCTGGGTGAATATATTCATGGGAAGTCCTAGGGCCCTTCTCTCCCATCTTCCTTCGGATTTTTTGGGGGCCAGGAGCAGGTGCTGCTAAATTTAGCTCTATCTAGGGAAATATGTGTTAATCCACCACAGGACAGGTACAATTGTCTATAGCAGTGGTTCTCAAACTTTAGCAAGCATCAGAATCACCTAGAAAGCTTGTTAAAAACAGATTTCTGAGCCCCACTTCTGTAGTTTCTGATTCAGTACAGGATGGAGCCGAAGAATTTGAATTTCCACCCAGTTCTCCAGGAAAGCTGATGCTGCTGTTTTGAGGACCTCAGTTTGAGATCCACTTGCCTATAGATAACTGTAGGGAATTTTTCAGATTTTTTCTGGACATAGTAAATGCCACATTTATGCAGAAAAAGTCAATAAAGGCGGCGTATCTTTACAAACATCTTGATGCATTCACTGGGCAGAAGCTGATCCCTGGCAAATTTTGCAGGATTATTAGACTCTTACCTATACTGCCACCTCTATGTTGCCATCCCCCTGTCCTAACACCTGTGGTCACCCATGGACTATATGTGGTATTGTGACAGAGGACAAACAAACAAGTAAAACAGAGACAATTCTTGGATAATGTCCCTTTTGTAAGAGACCATTTCTTTTGATGTTTTTTCAAAATTGAAAGGGATCTCTGACACCACACGATGGCAGTATAATCACATGAGTGACGGTCTCAAGGTGCCTGAATTGGGTTTTTGAACCCAAGTCTACAGTAAGAAATAATTCTGAAAGCTAAACATCTGTGATTTTGGCTTAATGATTATTGGCCCGTAAAGTATCAATGACAAGTTGTAGTCGGATACCTCTACAAAATACCTCAGTCAGAGCTTTCAATATTTTTACAATGCCTCAGACAGAATACCTCCCGCCCCCATCCCCACACTCCTGTTTCGGAGTGTGAAAACAGCTTCACAAGAACAAGCAACAGATCATTTCATGCATGAGCTATGTAACAAACTCAATCCAAAATAACTCCTGCTTCAGTTTAGCAAATTACTGTGTGATAGTAAATTCACTCTAGAATTTAATCATTTTTGAAAAGTGAATTTATGTTTTTCTCTAGCATTGTTTAATTTTAGATATTTGCATGCTCATAATTTCTTACAAGCAAGTAAAATTGAACTTTGTCTAGATTTGTTTACTAAAGTGTCTACTCAGAGTTTTGCTTTCCATGGTGAGGTTTTAAGATGGCATTAAGTCTTTGGTGCATTGTAATTTGGCTGGTTGGCTATTAATCTGTACTTTATAATCTATATAACCCAATATAAGGTGTACAGAATTCTTAGAACAGGTTCCTGTTGAAGTGAAAGGCATAATCCGCTCTTTCACTCCCTGTCCTATAACAAAATATTCTGTACTGTCAGTAGAAATGGTAGGGGGAGGAGGAAAGGCTGACTTAATATTAAATATAAAAAATGCTCCCTTATTTGCATCTTGATATGGTGCTCTGGTCACCTGAGCAATGAAAAAATGTAAATAACATCATTGCAAATGTCAATAGATATGGGTGTCAACAGAAGGGAACAAAGACCCTACAAACTTCCCAAGCAACACAGGGTTCATTTCCAGTTTTGTGACAAAAGTCCGTCTTTGCCAAAGATGATAGAACCTAAAAAAAAATCAGCAACCAGACTGACGTGGGAAAGAAGGAAACATTACCTTTTCCACAAACTGTCCTTATCCATCCTCCTGAACACGTGCAAACTTCTCCCACCACCACAGACACGCTGATTCTGGTTTTGGCTGCTGCCCTTGCATTTTGGATCAAAGGTTCCCTCAGGGCATTCTGAAATAGATAAAATACTCACCGGGAAATACACTGTGAAAGAGATTTCCCCCAAAATGCAGGGAGCTGAAGGGGAAGGTGTATTAATCTAGAAAAAGACAAAACACAAGGTCTAAAATCATCTTCCCAAATGCAGACTACAGAAGTCATTAAAATATTACTTTGAAGATGTAGCTATTGCTCTGATGTGGGTACCATGTGCTGCACTTTATTGCCACGTGTACTGGGCGGAATGGGAATTCAGAGAGCTCACCAGTGCTGTAGTGCTTCACAGTACAGCAACAGCATCTAGTTTCAGACGTTACAACTCCCTGAGGCCTCATTGCAACTGATGGGCTGCACACAGTGTTCTGAATTTCTTATTTGCCCCACATCACCTGGGTTTTTAACCTGCTCTCCTAGTTGAGCTACTCCATATTCAGCTAGCTTGTTTCATATAGGTTTCCAATTTTTATTCTCTTCCAGAATCTCAAGATCAAGATCATCCACTTAAATTAGGATGGATATTAAGATTCGGAAAATTACACTCTGCAAAACAATTGGTCTCATGCATACATTCAGCCATATACAGAGCCAAGCTTGTATGAGGTAGATATTATTACCTGCACTCTGGATATAAAGAAACTGAGGCTTAAGAAAAGTAACTCATCCGTGGATTACACAGTCACTAAGAGGCAGTGCTGGGATTCCTACACAGGTTAGTTTGATAGCTGTAAAGCCTGTGTTCTTAATCATTAACAGGGGTAGAAAGACATCAGTCATTACACTTCCTACTTTCAAAACAGTTATTCCTTCTCCCCTCCTTACTCTTCCATTATGATGACTAAAGAGGAAAAAGTGATCTATTATTTGGTTCAAGCATATATTCTAGGCAGTTTATAAAAACCAGATTCTTTCTCCATGTAAATGCTACTTATTTTTAATACTGACACATATGTTAACTTTTAAAGAACATTCCATGTAATATTTATATGCATAATATGTATTGGCAATACAATATCGGACAGTTATAATTTTATCAAAGCGCAATTACAAGGAGTACTATATGCGCTATCACTCTTTTTGACAATTCAATCAGGCCTCAAAATTTCAAAAGAAGTTTAACTTGCCTCATTGATTGTCTTATTCATTATTTATACCCTATTTCAAAAAAATGGACTTAAAGTAACTTGCACAAAAAGGAAGGACCCATAAAATAGAATCATTAAAGCAAGGATGAAAGAACAAGAACCATGCAATAAAAGGGACAAAAACCTTAGATTAAAGAAAATTACTGTAATCAGACATACTTTATCTAGGAGTTTCTAGCTAACTAAAGCAAAAACAAATGAACAAATAAAAATATAGTTCTCTGATTAAAAAATACTATTTTTTTAAAGAAAAGACACATATCTTTGTAATATTAAACTTAAAATGTTTTGGCTTGGCTGTGTGGTGTGAGGTAGGAGTGAAGATTCTTTTTTTTTTTTTTAAATTCCTGTATGAATACTGAAGGGACCCAATGTTATTTATTGAAAAGGCCAGTATATGCCCACTGTACTGTAGGGTGATTTTTGTCATAAATCAATTGATTCTGTATGAGAGGGTCATTTTTCTGAACTTTTATTGTGTTCCATTGATCTATTCATCTATATCTGAAGCAGTACTACATTATCTTAACTACCATAGCTTTACCTAGTAATGCAAGTTCTCTAGCTCTGTTCTTATTCTTCAAGATTGTCTTGGTTCTTCTTAGATCTTTACTTTTCCAAATACATTTTAGAACCAGCTTCCCAATTCCAAAAATAACTGAAGGAATTTTGATTCTGATTGAGTTAACACTATCAATCACTTTGGGTTGAATCTTCCAATCCATGGCCATGGTAAATGCCTCCATTACTAAGCTCCTTTAAAATTTCTCTCAATAATATTTTGTAGTTTTAAGTTAGAGGTATTATATAGCCTGCCTATAATTTATTTTTTATATTTGATATTTTCTAATGAAATTATAAATTGAATCCTTTAAAATATTCATTTTTTATCTGTTTGTTTCTTGGATACAGAAATACAATTAGTCTGTTCATTGATATAGTAACCAGGTGATCTTGCTAAAGTTACTTATTAGTTCTAACAGTATGCAGTTTTCTTTGAGGTTTCTTAGACACATAATCATGTCATCCAGGAATAATGGCAGTTTTAAGTTTTTCTTTCCAGTAAGTCTTTTTCTAGACTTATTACACTGAATGAGACCTCAAGTGCAATATTTTAAAAAAGTGGTGACAGTAGCATTCTTATCTTGTATTTCTAATCTTTAAGAGGATAGTTTTAGTATTTTACCATAAAGTATGTTTGTTGTATTTATTTTTATGGATTAAAAAAAACTCAGGAAGTTCTTTTTCTCATTTGCTAAGACTATGTGTGTGAATATATCTATGTGTATGGATATGTGTTTCATTATAATGAGTGTTGAATTTTTCACATACTTTTCTGCATCTATTAACATATATAATTGTGTCCTATTTTTTCCCTAATACTATGGTGCACTGCACAGATTGATTTTCAACTGTAAAACTACCTTTGAATACCTGTTACAAACCACCTTGGGCAAGGTGTATTATTCTTTATATATTGCTAGATGGATTGTAGATGTAAATTTGAAAGATAAGACAACAGAGCTTTTAGGAAAAAACATAAGCAAATATATACATAAGCTTGAGTAGCCAAAGAATTAGTAAACAAGTCTCAAAAAGTTAAACACAAAGAAAAAAGAGAAAGTGATGAAAAATTCAACCATATTAAAATTAAGAACCTCTGCTCATCGAAGGATATTAGTATTAACAGAGTGCAACTGTATGCCACCACAATGTGGGAGAAGGTATTTGTAATATATATAGATTACGAGGGTCTATAGAGGGTATAGAAAGAACTTCTACAGACCAATACTAAAATGCAGGCAACCCAGTTAAAAATCAGCCATAATAGAGAATAGGGTTTCACAAAAGAGAAAACCCCAATCACAATAAACATATGAAAAAGGAATACATATCATTAATTATCAGGGGAGTGCAAATTAAAATCACAATGAGATACCATTAAACACACCCTTAGAATGGCTAAAGTGAAAAATACACACATCAAGTGTTATGAAGGATGAAGCAACTAGAGTATTGCTTATAAAAGTATAATACTTTATAAGCACTTTGGAAAACTCTTGGTTGGTATCTGTCTGATGCAGGAATTCCACTACTAGGTATATACCTAAGAGAAATGCATAATATACTGACAAAATATATGTAAAGCAATGTTCAGAATAGTACTATTTAGCCAAAAGTGGAAAACTACTCCAATAACCACTGTGGTAGCCAGCCTCTAAGATGGTCTGTAATGTCCCTACCTCCTCCTGGTATTCACATTCTTTTGTAGTCCCCTCTCACACTGAAACAGTTAGTCTGTGTGACCAATAGAGTATGGCAGAAGTGATGACTTGTCACTTCTGAGATTCAGTTATCAAAGACTACAGCTTCTCTCCTGGACTTTCCCCTCCCCTCCCCCCCTCTTCTCCTTTTTTTCTTTTTTCTCTCCCTCTCTCTCTCTCTCACTCTCACCACTCTCTTGAGGAAGCCAGCCACCATATCAGGAGAAACTGTATGAAGAGACTTATATGATGAGAAACTGAAGCCTTTTGCCAATGGACACATAAGTGAACTTGGAAGCAGTTTGCCTTAGTCAATTCTTCAAAGACTGAACCTGGCTGCCAGCTTAAACACAATCTCCTAAGAGACTCTGAGTCAGAGTACCCCAGCAGCATCACTCCCAGGTTCATGATCCTCAGAAACAGTGTAAGATAATCTTTGTTCTTTTAAGGGGCAAGTTGGCTGCAAATTATGGGTAATCTGTATGCAGAAATAGATAACTAATACATCCGTCATCAGAATAAAACTGAAAATCATGGAATACTCATAAAATGAAATACTAAACAGCAATAAGAATGAGCAAACTACAACTATCCAACATTACAGATGAATCTCACAAATATGTTTAGTAAAAGAAACCAGATACTCAAGAGTACATATATCATGATTTCATTTGCATATAGATCAAAAGCCAGCTGGTAAAATGAATCTATAGTGATAGAAGTCAGGATAGTTACTCTTTCATGAGGCATAATAGGGCTTCTAGGAATATTGACAATGTTTTATCCCCTAATCTGAGTATTGGTGACATGGATGTGTTCATTTTGAAAAATCTATCACCCTGAAAGCTTATGATTCATTCACTTTTCTATATGTATATTATAATTACACGGTTTACTTAGGTTAGAGGAGGGAGGATGTGTCATGTGAATTTCTGGATGAGGATCTTTGAACAACATAATGAACTATTGTTTCATGATAGTTTCTTAAAAGTACAGAATCACTTTATGTGCTGTCATTTCTTATACTGATTCTCAGTAAAAGTCAAGCACTAAAGAGTGAATCATTGTACCATGAAGATTGTCTAGGGAATTAAATTATTAAGTCCGAGTATATAGTTTTCTAGTAATTAAATTTAATTCTGGGATAAGCTTAGCAGTGTTTCTCAAACTTTAATATGCATAAGAAATATCTACAGCAATCACTGTCACCACTATTATTCAACATAGTTTTGGAAGTTTTAGCCACAGCAATCAGAGAAGAAAAGGAAATAAAAGGAATCCAAATCAGAAAAGAAGAAGTTAAGCTGTCACTGTTTGCAGATGACATGATACTGTACATAGGGAATCCTAAAGATGCTACCAGAAAACTATGAGTTAATCAATGAATTTGATAAAGTAGCAGGATACAAAATTAATGCACAGAAATCTCTTGCATTCCTATACACTAATGATGAAAAATCTGAGAGTGAAATTAAGAAAACACTCCCATTTACCATTGCAACAAAAAGAATAAAATATCTAGGAATAAACCTACCTAAGGAGACAAAAGACCTGTATGCAGAAAATTATAAGACACTGATGAAAGAAATTAAAGATGCTACAAATAGATGGAGACATATACCATGTTCTTGGATTGGAAGAATCAACATTGTGAAAATGACTCTACTACCCAAAGCAATCTACAGATTCAATGCAATCCCTATCAAACTACCACTGGCATTTTTCACAGAACTAGAACAAAAAATTTCACAATTTGTATGGAAACACAAAAGACCCCGAATAGCCAAAGCAATCTTGAGAAAGAAAAATGGAGCTGGAGGAATCAGGCTCCCTGACTTCAGACTATACTACAAAGCTACAGTAATCAAGACAGTATGGTACTGGTACAAAAACAGAAAGATAGATCAATGGAAGAGGATAGAAAGCCCAGAGATAAACCCATGCACATATGGTCACCTTAGTTTTGATAAAGGAGGCAAGAATATACAGTGGAGAAAAGACAGCCTCTTCAATAAGTGGTGCTGGGAAAACTGGACAGCTACATGTAAAAGAATGAAATTAGAACACTCCCTAACACCATGCATAAAAATAAACTCAAAATGGATTAAAGACCTAAATGTAAGGCCAGACACCATCAAACTCTTAGAGGAAAACATAGGCAGAACACTCTATGACATAAATCACAGCAAGATCCTTTTTGACCCACCTCCTAGAGAAAGGGAAATAAAAATAAACAAATGGGGCCTCATGAAACTTAAAAGCTTTTGCACAGCAAAGGAAACCATAAACAAGATGAAAAGACAAAACTCAGAATAGGAGAAAATATTTGCAAATGAAGCAACTGACAAAGGATTAATCTCCAAAATTTACAAGCAGCTCATGCAGCTCAATATCAAAAACACAAACAACCCAATCCAAAAAGGCAGAAGACCTAAGTAGACATTTCTCCAAATAAGAGATACAGATTGCCAAGAAACATATGAAAGAATGTTCAACATCATTAATCATTAGAGAAATGCAAATCAAAACTACAATGAGATATCATCTCACACCGGCCAGAATGGCCATCATCAAAAAATCTAGAAACAATAAATGCTGGAGAGGGTGTGGAGAAAAGGGAACCCTCTTGCACTGTTGGTGGGAATGTAAATTGATACAGCCACTATGAAGAACAGTATGGAGGTTCCTTAAAAAATAAAAATAGGGCTTCCCTGGTGGCGCAGTGGTTGAGAGTCCGCCTACCGATGCAGGGGACACGGGTTTGTGCCCCGGTCCGGGAGGATCCCACATGCCACGGAGCGGCTGGGCCCGTGAGCCATGGCCGCTGAGCCTGCGCTTCCAGAGCCTGAGCTCTGCAACGGGAGAGGCCACAACAGTGAGAGGCCCGCGTACCGCAAAAAAAAAAAAAAAAAAAAAACTAAACTAAAAATAGAACTACCATATGACCCAGCAATCCCACTATTGAGCATATACCCTGAGAAAACCATAATTCAAAAAGAGTCATGTACCACAATGTTCATTGCAGCTCTATTTACAATAGCCAGGACATGGAAGCAACCTAAATTTCCATCAACAGATGAATGGATAAAGAAGATGTGGCACATATATACAATGGAATATTACTCAGCCATAAAAAGGAACGAAACTGAGTTATTTGTAGTGAGGTGGATGGACCTAGAGACTGTCTACAGAGTGAAGTAAGCCAGAAAGAGAAAAACAAATACCGTATGCTAACACATATATATGTAATCTAAATTTTAAAAAAATGGTCAGAAGAACCTAGGGGCAAGATGGAAATAAAGACACAGACCTACTAGAGAATGGACTTGGGGATATGGGAAGGGGGAAGGGTAAGCTGGGACAAAGTGAGAGAGTGGCATGGACATATATACACTACCAAATGTAAAATAGATAGCTAGTGGGAAGCAGCTGCATAGCACAGGGAGATCAGCTCGGTGCTTTGTGACCACCTAGAGGGGTGGGATAGGGAGGTTGGGAGGGAGGGAGCTGCAAGGGGGAAGAGATATTGGGACATATGTATGTGTATAACTGATTCACTTTGTTATAAAGCAGAAACTGACACACCATTGTAAGGCAATTATACTCTAATAAAGATGTTAAAAAAAAAGAAGTATCTAGGGCATTGACTTAAAAATGGAGATACACCATCTCTATTCCCAGAGAGTCTGATTCAGCAGGACTGACAAAGAGCCATTAATCTGTATTTTTAACAGATATTCCAGAGAAACACTTTGTAAAATGTGAAATAAAATTGTACAAGTGTTTTTTGCACACCTTGGTACATACTCACATTTCTGAATTCTAAATAGAAACCATAGTTTTTACTGCACACGCATGGTTTTTGATACTTTTTTCTAACTTCCCTCAAAACGAGGGTAGACAAAAAATAAAGCTTGAATATAGAAGCTTGTATTTTAAATGTCTTTGGAGAATAAAAATGATATGAACTAAAAAGAATCACATATACTTTACTGATTCTGTTACACACAGAAAGGTGACATCTATAAAATATATGCACCAGATGTACAATAAGATGTCATTCTCACACAACCCCTTACACACACACACACACACACACATTCTTAAATCTCAGTCCAACTTTGAATCCTCAGATAAAACCCACCACAAAAAAAGTTAAAAAAACAAAACGATTTTCAGTAAGATCACAGTGTTTTCTTAGAAGTTTATCTCTTCCTACTTGTCTCCCTCACTACAGTTCATAAATCTGCACCTGGCTGGGGATGTGACTGCAGCATGGAGAACATGTGATTCTGACTTGGAGGGAAGAATAAGCCAAAGCTCTCAGAGGACAAATATCCAAATAACCTGTTTTCATGCAAATACACTCATAACAAACAAAGCAAGGCAAAAGGAATCCTGAAGTTATAAGACATGTAGGCAGAATTATTTATAAACTGTATTATTCTGAAACTGCCCAAGAGGCATCAGCAAGTCTTTAAAGGTCGCTTATGATCACTGTTATAAGTACTGCTGGAAATAGCTTATAGCAGTAATAAACCACAGGTGGCTACAGAAGCAGGCATATCACTTATTTTACCAAATGGGATTTAGTTTTCCTCTGTAGTCTCCTCTTAATAATATGAGCCCCAAAGTGAGGTGTGTGTCTAGATTTATGAAATAAGTGAAAATGGGGAGGTCCCAGGTCCTCATGCACACCAGCAACTCTGTAATCAAGCAACAGCTTGCTGGGTGGGGTGATGTGCCTGCCTCTGTGTTCTGTACATTAGCTAGGCCTGTTAGTGCTCATTAAATTCTTAATGGAGATGATGACACTACAGCTGAAAGAAGATTATAAATGCAGCTATCCTAGGTGCAAAATTATGGGCCAGATTTTAAGCCCCCTATTGCTGAGCCCTATGGATTTTTTTTATTAGAACTATCACGTGAAGGAATGTATAAACATGCTTATTAACATCTTCACTCTCTATAGAGTAACTATTTGGCCCCAGTGAAGCAGGTAACATCTCCCCAGCTGGGCAGTGAACTTTAGGGTAATCAGAAGTCAAGGTGGTGCCTCAAAGGGCAAAATAATAACAAGGACACTGGCATGCTGGCAGAAGTGGAATAGGAAATGTGTGTGTGTGTATGTATATGTGTATATAAAAGCACATATATGTACATACACATATATACACACATATACATATATATGCCCAGATATATGAAAGAAAAAAGAAGAAACACTTTCAGAACAAACAAAATCAAAACTCCATTAAATAGAGAAATTATATCTGTGTTAAACCAAATGTTGTAGAACTGTATTAACCAGCACAAAACAACAATATAGAGCTATCTATTTTTCTCAAATGCTAACTTCATTGAGGGCTAGAGATAATTCAAAACCTCACACCTCAATTTTGACCTATGAAGATTATCATGAGTAAAAGAGTTGGTGAGATGCGGTATAGGAGGGGCTCTCAATACTGCCCCCTCATAATCTGAGAAAGCAATTGTGGTCGACTGATTGTAAAAACGTCCCCAGTTCTCCCTCCCAGCCCTGAACCCCTGCTCTTTGCAATGTGACTTTCAGCTCCTCCCTTCCAGTTGTGGAGCTGACTTCCCCATCCCTTGGACCTTGTCTGGCCTTGTGACTTGCTTTGGCCACCTGACTGCAGCAGAAGTGATGGTGCACCAGTTCTGAGATTAGACCTAAGAAGCCACCTTGGACCGGCCAGACATGGCCGACCTGCCAGCTGCCCACAGACACATGAGAGAGTCCAGCTGAGTCTGGCCTAGACAGCACAACTGCCCAGTCTATCCACGGGCTCTTGAGAAATAATAAATATTGCTTAGTGTCATTAAATTTAAGGCGATGTGTTATACAGCAGTAGCTATATAATCATGCCCGACATTATGGTGAAGAAATTCCCTCTCTAAAGAAGTTTTTTACATTCCTTTTCTGACTCTCGATTATAGCCACTATTATCATTTTTGCTATCTCATGTGAGGTACAGTTCAAAGTACCTCACACAATTACTACAATTAATGGCTTTAAAAATCCAGATTTCTGATAAAGTGCTTTACCTAAATGGGAGGTCTGCTTCTAACCACAGAGACACTAGTCTCTTGTCATTGACCCTCTGCATTAGAAAAGGTAGTTCAAAGGAACGGCAGCCAGTACAGGAAGGCAGTGGGAAGATTAAAAGTGATCTAGGCATGGGGTGACTGGGGACCCAGATGAAAAGTGAGCCGCATCATGAATAGGCAAACTCTCTAGTAACCTTTTCATCCTCAATTGGCACTTTGAACTGAAATCAACCTCAAAAGCTCAAGATGAAATGTACTCAGAAAATGACTAGTATCTTTAAATCATCATCGACAGGTACCAACTGGGACATTGGTCCCAGGGTGCTCCTCTGTGATTGAGCAAAGACAAACATCCTACTATTCTTCTTCCTAAAAACCAAACTCTAATTGCTGAGCAGACTGTTCCCAGGCAAAGACATCTGAAAATAACCCAGTATCCAATCTACTACATGTTTGAATTCAAATGATAAAAGAAACCGTATAATTTTAAACATGGGCTCTCTAAAAACACTGGTGATCACAACATATTGAAAAATCTACAACTTGGAAGGGACTGTAAAGTATCATCAAGACAAAAAAAATAAATAAACATTTCTATTTCCTTGACTCTTGCAGATTTCCTGCTTTGGCCCACGGGTAGCTGCCACATGAAACCCTCTTCATGAAGACAGAAGCAACAGTGGGAGAGGTCACACTTATTACTACTTTTAACCACTATCACATGTGTTTCATGGCCCAGTCTGCAAATACCAGCATCACTAGCTGCAAAGAAACACAACATTTAAATGAGAGTGAATTTCACACTTGAGGCAACAGGCAGCTTTACATTTGGATATGACATTCAGAGCTGTGTAAAAATACTACTTTGCATACAGATTATTGAACGCTTTGCCTTGGAAACCAATTTGTGTTCTGCATGCCAGGACCAAGGGAAAACTGGTGGTGCTGACTGGCAGAGTCTTTCGTTTAAGTCACAGAAGTCCAAGAAGGAATATAATTTCCCCAAAGCATATTTTATAAAGAAAGGAAACCAGGAAGGGTTGAGGATGGACTTAACAAGCACATACAATGAGAGAAATACACCCTTTGAAAGTCAGAGAAACTATCCTTTTCCCCGAATTGGTAGTGAAACTGAGTATAGAAATTTGCATAATCATGCTAAATAACAGCACAGTTCACCAGATTTTTTTTTTAAGTTACAGTTCTTGGAAAACAATATCTGGATACCTAAAAAATTAACTGTCATAACAAGAGTTACTAATTATTGAGGATCTACGTGTGAGGATTGTGTAGCTGATTTTTTATAATAACGCTGGTCCTCACAGCATCCCTCACCAAAGGTATTATTGTTATTTCAATTTTAAAAATGGGGAAAATGAAAAGAAAATGATATAAAATTCACCAGAAGTCACCTTCTAAATACATTAATGATTTAAATAAATAGTTTTGATTAGAACAATTTTAATGATTTTTTTTTTTTTTTTTGCTGCCTGTCATATTTGTCATTTTTTGCTGGCTCTATGAAAACAGCAAAGTCGGAACAATTCAGACTCCTCTAAGACCTTTCTTCTCTTCCCCGTCTCCCTTTTCGATTACCTTATATCTCAGAATTCCTCTATTCTCCATTTAGATAGCTATTTTTCATTGGTCACTTATATTCCCAAACTCTTGCTCTACTAAATTCTATGGTTATACTCCATGAAAACAAGACGTAGATTTTAGACCGTGAGGAAGACTTCATCATAACTGTCATATCTCTGACTGGTCCTCCAGTTAGCAAACTTAGTTACAAAAGGTTCCAGAGGTAACCTGCCTTCCTTAGAGGACATTCCTCTGTACCAAATTTCTTGACTAGTATGCATATGGCCATAATTTTCTCATTTAACTGTTGTCAAACACGCTTGAGTTAAAGTCTATGTGTATGTGTTTTAATAAATAAGAACTTTAGGTTGGTGAAGAAGGCAGAGAGTTTATACTGTGTCCTTTTCAGAGCAGATGCATTTTATTTCAGATAACTAAAAACCACTCAAACTCTTTGACCTCAAAGCTGACATGTAATTAATCTTTAATGAGTTATTAATATTCTTTGCAAAGTTTTAAAAGGCCTTGCTAGGGACTAATAAAATTATTAAAATTTGAAAAATTAGCCCTGAACAGATGAGTAGGATATTTTACTATCTTGTCAGGTGGATAATGTACTTGAATACTAAGTGTGTGGCATGTGCCACTTTACACAGGCTGGCTTTTGCAAACATTTGCACAGCACTCTTAAAACTATTTGTCATCTATCTTTTCATATATTTTCAACCAGAGTTGTCTTACTTTTCATTTTCAAAAAACTAAAATAGAAGAGAAAAAAGAATATAAGATCCAAGACAGTGCACTATTAAGACTTCATATTAGATACCATAAAGAACATATAATTCAAGATTGATAGCAATAATAATTTAAGACACTAAATATAACTGGAATTGGCATCTTTACCATTTCAACAGTACTGTAATATTAAGGTAGACAACATTGTTTCCCCTTAGATAAATTTCCAATTTTGAACAAGATAATAGAGGTGAAAAATGCTTTGTATAGCATAAAATTAAACAATTTTTATCATGATATGATTATTAAAGTACATCAGACTGCTGGATCACATAGTTTAAGTTATAGACATTCTCTGCAGAAATGCACACTTCTATGTATACTATATATGGGTATGGCTGGCACTATCGTTTTGTGTTTTCTTAAATTTAAATGAAAATTTAGCAACATACAGTTGAAATATACAATGGCAGTTTTTCAGATTCTATAATATAATGAAATATAGTTCCCTAGTAATAGCTAACACACATTATCCTTGTGGGACTACATAGGAAATTTCAGTGATATTACAGAATTTCTTCCTCAAGATTTGCAAAGTTTCAGACTGAGCTTGCAAAACAGATGAATTATGTGGAGACTCTCACAAAGGTAGGCATCCAGGAAGCTGAGCTCTTTGCTACTATGCTAAAGTGAGACACATTAAGTGGTCTGCAGGCTTCCTTCCCTTTCTTCTCTACATTCAGACAATTGATTAATGATGGCACAAGAACACAGTTAGTGAGATCGACAGTATCTTAAAATAGCAGAAGGATTTTTTTCTAGTTTCTTGGGCCTGTCATTTTTATTATAGAATAAAAGCAAACTCAGATATCTCAGCCTGAGCTTTACTATTGTCTCTGAAGCCAAAAGGCAGTTATTTATTCCAACTTGGAAATAACTATTATGATCCAGCAGGCATTTAAAATTGAGGCACTTCAAACTGCTTGAAAATTAATACACATATTACATTTGATTTTTCCCTCCATATTCTATCTCCTTTTGGGCCCAGGAGATGGAAATTATTCATAATGTAGTAGGCACTTGACTTCAACGTGTTCCTAGAAAATAGACTACGTTAGAAAGTTACAATATAATTATATATTGCTGTGCTATCAGTTTGTGAGACACTCCTTAATTTTAGAGATGTTAAAGTATCAAAAAATTGTGTCTCAGGATACATGATATAAATATTGTGTATGCGAGAGAGAGGGAGAAAGAGGGAGAAGAAGTTAAAACTTGACAATAGAAAAATTCAATGAGTTTAAAAAGTTACATATTTCTCTAAGTACCCATCAGCATAGATATTTAAATATATTCTTTGCAAGTTTCACATGAGAGCAAATTTCCAGGTATTTGATTTCATTTCAACATTAATAACTCTCAGGGATTCTGAATCTTTTCTATCATGACTACATTGGACCTGACCTTCAAGAGTGAGAAGGATTGAGAATGAATAAGAATCATCAACAGGAAAATGATGTATGTTGATGACTGGGAGGGATTATACATCTTGAAGAGGCAAGAACATTTTAAACATTCTGTTGACAGAGAACAAAATGGACTAAATATTTATTTGCTTCATTGTTGAGCTTTCTGGGAAGGTGCTCAGGTGCTATTTTAATTTCCTCATTTACCATTCATTTTTAATCCAAATTGTATTTCATGTTTTTTTTTTTTTCCCAAAACTACCAAGTCCTAAATCACAAATCCTGTGCTTGTCCCCTATTTTTTTCTTTTCCTTTTTAAACAGCATATGAGACAGTGATTATCTTTTTCTTCTTGAGAGTCATCTTTCTCTGGAATTATATCTCTGAGTTCTCCTATTTACTTTCCACCTTTTTCCATCTTTTAAAAGCAGGAGTCACAAATGCAGGTCCTCGAGAGCCAGAAAGGCAACCCCCAGGAGAAAGCAGGTGGAGTCCCTGCGGGTGAATCCCCATGGGGTGGTGGGATTAGGACCAATGGGAGGGTGCCTGCACCCCGCCCCCCATAAAGAGGTATGAGCTAATTAAACGGAGCCATTTGTTCCCACACAGGAAGATGGGTCCAGAGTTCCTACATCTTCTGATTTTTAAAATATTGAATCACATATTTTAAAAGGAATTTGCCTGCCATTCAGAATACATCTGCAAGTCAAATTCAGCTCTAAGGCTGCCAGTTTGTAACATCTGCTCTAAGTAAATCTTGTTCACTGGTTTCTCTTTCTCTAGATCCCCCTAAATGTAAGGAATTTAGCGAGTTTCTGCTCACAGTTTTCTTGGCTTTCCCCTTTAGCATCTTCTCCTCAGTTACCTCATCCAATCCATCTCTATGTTGATGGTTCTCACCTCTACACTACTAGCTCTGATCTTTCCTTTGAGTTCTTAGGATGTGACTTTCCAACAAAGTATTGTTCATGTACATTCCACTCAGCATGTCTCAAACTATATACATCAAATAATTTTTAAACTTCAGTCATCTTTCATCTTCCATACCTATTCACTAAAACCTGTGACTTGAGTTCCAATCCTAACATCCTTACTTACTAACCATGTGGCCTTAGGCAAATTACTTTGCTTCTCTGTGCCTCACTCTCCCTACCTGGAAAAAAATGATAATAATAGTCCCTATTCCACAAGGTTATCATAAGGATTAAAAATATATTGACTAGATAGCAGGATACAAAATGGAATGTTTTTGTTGCTGTTGTCTCAGATTTGCAGAAGAAACCTCAAGTCACTGTGTGCTAGACAATTTATTCAGGTTTTCCTGAGGAAGTGCTAATCTAGTTTTGTGATTTGTACATGTTCGGTCACTTTGAGGGTATATAACAAGTGCTACAGACTAATTTTCAAAGATTGGTAGAGATTTTCTTTACAGAGAGAGGGTTTTTGCTTATAATTTACCGGTGTAACTATGTGCTAAATGTCCTTCCAAAGGTATAATATGTATTAACCTATTTAATCCTCATAAGAATCTAGTAAGCTGGGTCCTTTGTTAGTCACATTTGACAGATGAGGAAACTAAGGCAAAATAAGTACATACCTATTGCAAGTGGAGAAAGATAGAAGGACAGGACTTACAAGATCTTTGCTTGTGAAGGAAACAGTGATGACTGGACACAGTCATATCAAAAAACAAATTAGAACATAAAGTATTCTGTATGTCATACTGACCCTTATATTTAAGTACTAAGGAATTACAGTACTAGAATGAATACACGTCCAACAAGTAAAACTAAATATTCAGCCACTGTAGATAAAAATTCCAAAACACAGTGGATCATGAAACAAACTAATAATGCACGAAGAGTCTGTGTATATATATATGAAAGGCGTGTGTACTGGAATGCAGAACTTCTGGATGACTCACTGTGTAGAAATAAGAATTTATTTTGTGCTCTGCCAGATATTCAATTTAGGCCTCTGGAAGAAAGCAGCAAGAGCAATCATGGATTATGGTAGGCAGCTAGCCAGCTATATTTACCAACACACAAAGAGAATGTTAAACATGGTTAAGTTTGGGCAGCCCTATAAAAACGAAAAGCACTGAGACCACTCAGCAAATGCATAATGTAAAGAAAAATTCTTTGGGCCATTATTTATGTTAGATGATGAACAGGACTTATAATCAGCTTCTGATTTACAGCATCTGTCAGCAGGCTCAGTCCAGCTGGACAGGCAGGTACACTGGCTGGTATCACGGTCCCATTGAGAACTATCATTACTAATGTGGGGCAGCAGGCAGCTTAAGCTGTGGAAATAGGTTGGACAAGCTGCATACAGACAAACAAAAAGCATCCTCCCTCCATCATTAAACTGAGCATAGGCTGTTACAGCTCTTCACGTTTCAACAATGCTCTTGGCTATGTCAGTCACTCTTTTTGCAACCTACAAATGCAAGGCCAAAAAAAGAACAACCTTAATGAAACTTCCTGACTACTTAGATTTTTCTATGGAATCTAATTTTTCTCTATTTTCTTTAAATTTTTACAAGCAGGCAGCTATACTACTTAATATTGATAACTACAGTCTCACTTTATAGATATCTAGTGTTTGTATGAACTTCACTGATTATCTAGTCCTCAGTTACTAATTATATGAGCCCTGACAAGTTACTTAGTTCTGCCTAGAGTCAGCTTCCTCATTCATAAAATGGGAATAGTAAGAGTACCAAACACAATCAGTTGTTCTGAGGGTTAGGTGAGTGAATTGATGAAAAACACATAGCACAGTGAACACAGAATGGGCACTCAATTAACACAAGCTTTGAGTAATTTATTATCATTATACAGCATATACCTATAATTATCATCTTGTATTACTACACATTGGATTATATATTATTACATAGATATTACATATTACATATTATCTAGTTAAATCCTTTCCTTTTTTTTTTTACAAAAACTAAAAGCCAGAGACATTTATTCACTATTCTAATGTGGCTCTGTTATATTCAGAAGAAAGGATTGAATATATTGGAGGTGAGTACAGAAAAAAAATAGATCCAGACTCTTGAGAAGCTAAAGAACCATAAAAAACTTCATTGGTGTTTGATGTTAGTCATCAAAACCTTTGAAAAAGCTCCTTCTGAAAAGTGCTTTCAGAAACTGAGCATCAACAAAGCTGTGGTGCTGGGCCATAGCAAAAACCTCCCTTCTTCTCCTTGTACCACTGCTGTCATCTTAAAAGTCCTAGCAATTTAACCTGATTTAGTGTAGACTACTGAATATTTTTCAGTACCATAAACTCTGTTTCTCATGTCTTTTTTTGACTTGGTGGATTATTTCTATGAAACTTTAATCCCAAACTGCTCTACTAAGTTGTCAAGAATGTTCTTTAATTGAATCTAGCAAATTTTTAATGAGCATCCCTTGTAAATCAAGAGCTGGGGAATACAAAAATGAATGATAGTTTTAATCATGAGTAAACAGACAATTATAATACACTACGACGGGCAATACTACAGAAGGAAGGGATTTAGTGTTTTTGTTTGTTTGTTTACATATACTGAAAAATAAAAATCCCTGAAGAAGTTTAACAGGCAACAAAAATGAAGGAAGAAAAAATTGATTTAAGGGAAGAGGAACGAACATTAGCACCATGTTTCAAAAGCACGTGGGTGCTTGGGAGAATGATGAAGGTATGTGGGGTACAGGTGAGAGTAGTCAAAATTATGATGAGCTTAAATTATGGAATTTTGTAAAGCATCAGTAATTTGTTGAGCGTTATAAAGTAATAACAGGATTAACTTTTTTAAAAAAAGATCTAACTGGGACAATATGGAAGTTGATAAGAATAGGGGAAAGAACAGCTCCTAGACCCACCATCCTCAATGTAAAGCCGTGACTCCATTCCATTCCTGCAGAAGATGGGGAGATGAATGAATTGGTAATGACATAACCATCAGTCCTCAACCACATCCCTATTTTAAAACTGAATTTGCACAATAGCTTTTTGAAAGGCCTTTCACTGCTTTAGTGTCGCCTCTTGTCGCACTCCTCTGTGGGAGCTGACATTTTGCTGATGCTTCATCAGGCTGGACCGCCTGCTGAGAACCAGATTGGTAAAGGATATGCATCTCACTGCTGGGAAGCATGGGAGATGTATTATTTAAATCAATTTATTTTACAGCAACTTTAAAAATCAAATTGAGGATTGCTTCAGAGAGGTTCGAAGCATATTATTGCACCTCACCTCTTTGTGCTCGGTGATGCTTAACACTCAAAATTGTTCTACTAATAGTTTTTTGTTTGTTTTATCTTATTTTACATTACAAGTACTCTTTTTTCTTTTCTGCCTTAGATAATTGCCTTTTTCTCTTTTTATAACAGTATGTCATAAAGGAAATTCTAGCCATGGTTCAGGGTAGGTGTGTTACAGGAAGTTGGAAAACAGCATAGTAGTTGTTTGAGGGCTCGTTGGGTCCCTTGAGATCTGAGTCAATACTCCAGCTACATGAACCTTAGAGAAAGGGGGTATGTGTCTACACACATAGCAATGCAACTTTTTTGTGTTTATTTATTTATAAATATTTTTATTGATTGATTGATTGGCTGCATGAGGTCTTAGTTGTGGCATGTGGGATCTTTCATTGCGGCATGCAGGCTCCTCGTTGCAGTGCGTGGGCTTCTCTAGTTGTGGCACAAGGGCTCCAGAGCCCGCAGGCTCCACAGCTGGGGCACGCTGGCTCTCCATTTGCAGTGCTGGGCTTCATTGCCCTGTGGCATGTGGGATCCCAGCTCCACCACCAAGGGTCGAACCGGCGTCCCCTGTATTGCAAGACTGATTCCTAACCACTGGACCACCAGGGAAGTCCCTATTTTTTGACTCTTGAATCAATTAAGCTGAAATTGATTAAGCTGAAAGAAAAATCAATTTGATTTTTCTTTCAAAAATAAAATAGACTAGTCTGAGACAGAAATTTTTGTGTGTTGATTTGTTGGTTAATTTAATTCAACCCAAAAGGTCAAATTAGTCACCTGTTTAGAAACAGGAAAGTAAAATCAACACCTGCAAAGTTATCAACTCTTAATATCAAAAGAGAAAGTAAGTGTTAAGAAATCATTCAGATTTCTAAGAGTGTTCAGAATACAATTATTTGCCAGCCAGTGGTACACTGGAGCTGTTACTACCAGCTTGGAAAGCCAATGGTTAAACTGCAACCTGTTAAATTTTCAGGAATTTTGTGAGCCAGTTGACACCACATTGGTTGCTTGAAATTTCCCCTGTGAGAGTATTGCAGGGGAAATCGTCAAATTATACAAACCGGGGTTTTTATTTCAGAGAATAAGTTGTTAAACATTTACCAACTTTTATCTACAGAAGGTTCACACTTGTGTTCATTAGAGTTTTCATGACGTTTGATGATGTTTGACCATCATCACCTCATGATGATTCATCACTTCATGATGTTTGATCATATAATGTTTAAAGCAAAGTTGTATTTGGCATTGGTATCTCCCTTCCAACGTCTTCTCCCCTATTCTCTCTAATTTTCTCTCCTTCAATAGTGAAGGGGCCTATTTTGTAAACACTCATAAAAACATGGCAGAATTCAGAGAAGTAATAACAATGACTGAGGGATAGAAAATAAGATTTCTGGAAAAAGGGAAATGAAGTGTCCAGAGGAAACATTACTATGTTCTTTCATTTTCACTTTTTTTTTTTAAAGCATTTTAGTAGTGCTGCCAAGCTATGCTCAATATCCACCTCAACTGAAACAGGAGAAAACAGTCTTAAATTAAAAGAGCAACAAGATCAATTAGACTGAAGAAAAAACATCTTCACTGTATGGGAACAGTTAAGAACACCAGACAATACTTTAAGAACAGACAACTATCTTACTTAGATATTGAGTAACTGATTGGTCTGAAGATGATGTATTTTCTCCCTTGTAAAGGGGAAAAATAGTAAAGTAGTACATAAGGGAACGACACAAATGTAAAAAGGAGAAAAATATTCATGAATAGTCCCGCTGTCTAGATATGGCCACTGTTAACAACTGCTGTCCTTTCTACTACAATTTTCCACATACATACATGCATACAGGTTTTTACAAATTTGGAGCATTCTCTATACACAACTTTTAATGTCAATTTAATGTCAATTCTCCTGACATTACACATTCTTCCAAAACATGAATCTTAATGGCCTCAGAATAGTCCACTGATGTGTTATATGATTTGTTTACTTTTTCTCCTTCTGGTGGATATTTAGGTTATTTTTATTTTGTACTTTGACTATTATAAATAATTCTGGGATAAAGAAAAAGTTGGGATCACTTCTGAGATGATTTGGTAAAAGGCCTGATATATGAGGCTAAACTTTCTCAGAGACGATAACATTCTCATCAAGGGTATGAGTGTCCATGCAGCCATAGCAGCCCCCAACCCCAATACTGTCTAGGAAGCAGAAAGAAAAAAATTCAATCTACCATAATCCGGAGAGTTTTCACACAGTGAAATAAAACCCTTTTTAAAAAAGAATTATTTTGCCCAAGTATTTGTATTTATAACTTCCAAAAGTTGGAATTTATATAAAGCCAATATCTTTAGAAATAGCTTTTTCGTCTGTACTGCCTCTAAAACATATTACTTTGTATAGCCTATAAGTATTTTTAAGTTCATTATGCAGAATAACTGTTTTAAAATTCTGTAAGCACCATTTACAGGGTATTTAGAAAAATGTTGTATACTTTTCTTCAAACATAAGCCCCTTTTTAAATGGCACACACATTCCTTGTGGAGTATACATGAAGCATTTTTAATGAGTCCTATCCTTTTGTTCCATTTATTTTCCTAAATATCCTATTATGATGATTATATAATTTGTGTTTGTACCTTTGTTTGTGAAATCAGATGATAGCATATAACACTAAAGTTGAATGGTACTAGAAGTTGGGGAATATTTTTGCCTATCCAATTCAATACATTATCTCATGTATCAGATTGACAATACAATTAGAATTGTCACCCAAAATCACTCAGGATTATCATGATATATTCTCCTGGGTTTTGAAATCTTAGACTGGAAGAGTTGTAACATAACTATTAAAATTAATATTTTAAAGAATGAGCAGTTTATCTCTCCACTTGTTTCTAAATAGTGTATTTATATCACCTGACAATTGGAACAGATATATCACTATCTGCTTAATAATTGTTCCATTAAAATTGAGTTAGAC